>NC_143147.1:68891120-69491120 GCF_059928025.1 Delphinapterus leucas
TGGCCATTTCTCTCAGCGGACCCCATCAGGGGCAGCACGAGCCACTGTCTCCTGCCGGGAGCATCTTCTGCCCCTTCCCTGATTGCTCTCCCGTCCTCTCCTTGCCTTTGCTGCTCCCTTCCTTGGCTTCGCCCTCTCCGGGTTGGGTCCCTACTTCCGTCCAGCCCTCAGTGATGACTTAAGTACCACCCACAGGTCAGTGGTAGCCAGTGTGTGGTTACCTCTTCCTGGAACCCCAGGCATGTTTCATCATTGCCTGATACATCCACCTGGATGGCGCACCTCCGGCTTCACAGAGACAAAGCAGAGCCCCGACCCCTCCCCTCCTGAAACCCACCCCGTCTCTGCCAACGGCGTGTCTACACCCATTTGCTGACTCCTCTCTCTTCATCATCGCCCACATCCAACCTGCCGGCCGTTCCCGTCAACCTAGTTGGGATCCACCTACCTGTCTCTACCTGTCCTTGCCACCTGGGTTCACCACCTCTGCTTGCCTCCCATGTCATCCCCCCTTCCCCCATTCTTGCCCTTGCAGTCCATTCTCTGCCTGCCGGCAGGGTGGTCACACGAGAACAAAAGCAGATCCTGTCACCACCTTGCTTAAATCTCTCCGTGGCTTCCTCTTGTGTTTAGAATGAGACCCAAATTCCCCACCGTAGGACACACAGCACCTGCACTGCTGGTCCTCTGAGTTCACGTCGCACCACTCTCCCTCTGGGCCATGCAGCCTGACCTCTCTGGTCTCCTTTCCCATCCCCGGAACGTCCTCAAGCTCATTTCTGCCTCAGGGCCTTTGCCCTAGATGTGCTGTTGACCTGGGATGCTACATCCCTGTGGCTGGTTTCTTGTTCAGATCTCAGCTAAACAGACGTCTCCTGACCCTGCAAACTCACGTAACTACCCACCTACTCTCTGCCCCCCGATTTTAGTTCTCTGCAAAGTGCTTACCACTAGTGGAAGTTTTATTATTTTTTTTTAAATTTATTTTATTTATTTGTTTTTGGCTGCATTGGGTCTTTGTTGCTGCGCACGGGCTTTCTCTAGTTGCGGCGAGCGAGGGCTACTCTTCGCTGTGGTGCGTGGGCTTCTCATTGCGGTGGCTTCTCTTGTTGCGGAGCATGGGCTCTGGGCAGGCGGGCTTCAGTAGTTGTGGCTCGCTGGCTCAGTAGTTGTGGCTCGCGGGCTCTAGAGCGCAGGCTCAGTAGTTGTGGCGCACGGGCTTAGTTGCTCCATGGCATGTGAGATCTTCCCGGACCAGGGCTCGAACACGTGTCCCCTGCATTGGCAGGCGGACTCCCAACCACCGCGCCACCAGGGAAGCTCCTGGTGTCGGACATTTTAATGTTTTAATTGTTTACTTCTTCACTCAGTTGTTTATTGTCTCTCTGCCCAACTCTTCCTAATGAGTGCTGCGCCTGGGGAATTTGTATCTGCTTTTTTAAAGTAACTTGTCTGACACCTCCGCTTTATGGATCATTGTCACATTTTGCTGTACTCGGGACTCCCATCTCTGCCAGCCACCCTGCTGGTGATATGTCCTGAACTAGGAAAGCAGTAGGCGTGATCATCCGAGTTGTCTACAAAGTATCAGTTATCATTCTGAGCCGGGCAGAGACTCTTTAAAAGTGAAGAGATGGCTTTGCTTCAGTGTGATGCTTCCCAGATGCTCACCGTGGATTAACGGCATCAGAATTACCTAGGGAACATCTGAAACGATGTAGATTCCCGAAACTCCCTGCTTGGAGGACCTGTTTCAGGAGGTGTGGAGGGGGGGTCTGAGAATCTCTACTTGTCAAAAACTAGCCCGGGTGTGCACACACTTTGCAAGCTTGTAAGCACTAGCTTAGTGCACGGGCATGGAGACACGTAGTTCAGACGTGTGGGGAGAGACCTTCACTGCCTGCTCCTGGGACAGGGTTTAAGTGCATTGCTATTGACATTTGGGGATGTATAACTCTTTGCTGGGAGATGCTGGCCTGTGCACCCTAAGATGTTTAGCAGCATCCTTGGCCTTTCCGTCTAGATGCCCTGGCACCTCTCTTCCAGCTACGACAACCAAATATGTCTCCAAACTTTGCTTCATTTTCCCTGGAGGACAAGACCCACTGCCTCAGGGTTTCAGCTACGTTTTTGATAGCCTATAGGAGACCTCTGTAGTCAATGGTCTAAAAGATTCCGTCACCCAAAGTCTGCAATAACATAGGCAACCACTCAGAAGGCCAACTTTTGTTATGCTAAACAACTGCCTAAACCTATACATGCTTATGTGCCGGCTTCGTGTACCTGGAAATCAAGAGCAGCTTTTAACTAATCCGAAAGAGATGTCCTGGTCAAAGCGTATCTGAAGACTGCCATGTTTTAAAACTCGACGTGACTTAAAACCGAATCCTATAAGTTCCTCTGCTAAAATACTTTCAGGATATATTAGGTATAACAATAGTTTGCTACATGAAAATGGCTTTGAAAATCTTAAAAGTGTTTTAAAAGAAAAGGGACTTTTTTTTTTTTTGGTGCAAGGCATTAAACTGGATGTGAATATGACAGATTTCAAAGACTGTCAAAATAACAAATTTGCATCATAAATGCACCAGCTTTCTCTTTAAAGGCTTTTCCACCACTCAGGAAGGCATTTAATGGTGAGCAGGTTCAAAATGTCGCCAACTCCCACTGGTACAAAAGGGAGGCGATCCCCACTAGTCTCCGGGATTCAGATAATGTCTCTGCCTCTTTCCAACTTAATAAACTGCACTCCTGTCAAAATGCAGATAAATGAAAGAGACGGCACCATTGTTTTCTCCCACATCTTGCTAAGAAAGATATCCCCCAATATTTCGGGAGGATGAGTATGCCAAAAAATAAACCTGAAATAAATCCACCCCGTGGTGACTTTACCAGATCAAAGACAACAGAATTTCCACAGAGCACTTTTCTGAAGTTTGCAGTGCTTTAGTTCAGATAGCGGCTCGTTAAGAAGTTTCTAATGCGTTTGATTGTTTCAAAGTTAGCCATCTAAATTTTTAATCATGTGTGGGTGCAAGATAGTCCTAGGGTTGTACCCAAACACTGCAAAGCCTTTATATTCTAAAGAGTCGTGTCAATATCATATTTTCCTGAATAATCAGCAGGTGGGCTTGGGGAGAGGGTGGCTTCAGACAGCTCCCTTCTTTGATGGAAGGGTGGACAGTTTCTGAAGTTGCCTTTGGAAAGAGAAATAAGTCTGAGTGTTTGGAAATCTGGATTCCTTTCTTTTTTGAGGGAGTAAGGCTGCCGCTCTCTGTTCTCCCCTGTCTCCTTTTCTGTCCGCAGAGATGAAACTGCTATTCGTAATAAGGAGGAAAATAGGGTTTAGCTGGGAACCCAGCCTCTCCACCTAGAGTCTCCTGGAAAAGAAGCACATTCCCTTGTTCAGCACACTCGGGTTAAATCTCTTCCGGTAGGAACCACAGACCGGTTTTTGTTGCTCCCTCCTCTTTGGGGACAGCCTGTTTTTCCTTCTCAAGAGCCTGGTATTTGATGGGGGGCATGCAAGGGCATGGGGGCAGCTGACCACAGCCCTTAGCTCTCGGGTGGCCCCGGGTACCAGCACCTCATGCTGACGGAAGCGGGAGTTGTACTTAACTATGGGCAAAAGGTGAAGGAGAGGAGAGGCTGGAGAGACCCTGCTGCAGCCACCCTGGAGAAGAGAAGGCACAGCTCATCTGGATGGGAAGGAGCTTGGGAACCCTTGAGACAGCTTTGAATCTGCTCCTTGTTTCTTGAGCGTTTACCCATCTCTGTTCTAAGCTCTGTATTTGGAGCCTCACATTTAATCATCAGAGCAACCCTGGGTGGTGGGTTCTTTTATGATCCCCATTTTACAGGTGAAGAGGCTGAGACACAGAGCCAGTGAGTTGCAGAGGCAGGATTCGAACTTTGGTCCTCGGGGTCCAGAGTCTATGCTGCAAGTAGCTTCCTTGTAGCACCATCTGTAAGAGTGAAAACTTCAAAACAACCTGAATGTCCAAAAAATGGAATATTGCTTAAATAATTTGTAGCAGGTCCACACCAGTGAATATTCTATGATAAACACGTTGCAGCCATTATATGTGACATGTGAAATAATAATGACATACAGCAGTAGTTAACACAACACTGTAAATCAACTATACTTCAGTAAAAAAAAGTAAAAAAATTAATGACACAGAACACAATTCATACTATATAGTTAACATAAGAAAGCAAATTAGGTGAACTTATCTACAGAACAGAAATTACAGATGTAAAAACAAACTTATGGTTACCAGGAGGTGGGGTGGGATAAACTGGGAGCTTGGGGCTGTCATATGCACAGCACTATGTATAAACTAGATAACTAATAAGGACCTACCGTACAGCACTCAATACTCTGTAATGACCTATATGGGAAAAGAATCTAAAAAAGAGTGGATATGTGTGTATATGTATAACGGATTCACTTTGCTGTACACCTGAAACTCACACAACATTGTAAATCAACCGTACTACTCTAATAAAAATTTTAAAAAAGAAAGCAACTTAGACAGATATATATAAGATTTTCCGTTTTAGTAAATAAAAATCAACTTTCACAGAGAAAGAAGGGCATTGAGACTGTGTTAGTCTACCAGGTTACCAGAACGAAGTATACGACTGTGGGGCTTAAACAACAGAAATTAATTTTCTCACAGTTCTGGAGGGTGGGAAGTCCAAGGTCAAGGTGCCAGCTGATTACTTTTCTGCTGAGGGCCTCTCTTCCTGGCTTGCAGACGGCCACCTTCTCTCTGTGTCCTCAGGTGACCTTTCCTCAGTGTGTCCACGTGGAGGTGTGTGAGAGGGGAGAGGGCTCTTTTCTTCTTCTTATAAGGTCACCAATTGGATTAGGACCGGCCCTTATGACTTCAGTTAACTTTAATTACCTCCTAAAAGCCCCATCAGAACTTCCCTGGCGGTCCAGCGGTAAAGAATGTGCCTTCCAATGCAGGGGACACGGGTTTGATCCCTGGTCGGGGAACTAAGATTCCACACGCTGCGAGGAGTGGCCTGCCCACCCCCTCCAAAAAAAGGCGCCATCTCCAAATGAGTCACATGGGGGCTTGGGGCTTCAGTATATGAATTTGGCGGCTGGGACACAATTGAGTTCACAGTAGAGACCAAATTGTTAAGAATAATTCTATCCAAGTGATCATGATAGGAGTGATTTTTAGTTCTTTTAGTTTTGAATTTTTTTTACAATGAACATAATTTACTTGGTGTAATATTTTTACAAAAACGGTTATAAACAGAAGATTTTTGGTCCAAGGTGATTTTAATCCATTCCGTACAGATGAATCTTGAAAGCCTCACCTCTAGCCAAGCCATTGACCCACTCCCCCCACGTCTGGGATTATTTTATGACGACACGCAGCCAGTCTCTCTCTGACCTGGAGGAGCCTGAGAAAGGCCCAGACCTGAGCATCTTCGAGGCTGGCACCCAAGTAAGCCCTGCGTGTGGTTGGCACAGTCGGCCCAGGCAGAAGCGGGCGGGAGCTGAGCATGGCCGGGACCTCTGTAGATGGTGGCTTTTCTGCAGCCCTGTTCCTTGGAGGTAGAATGAAAGCATGTGAGGTAAGCAGTAACGTGAGAGACAAAGCCCCAAACCAAACGTTTGGGGCTTTGGCCAGAAGGACACCAGTGAATCCCTAGCACGAATGTCTGGGAGGAGAAATTCACTGGACTGGAACAAACCACTAGGCGGAACGGCCATGTGGGAGGCCCCGGCTGCAGCCCCCCACTTAGCACTCAGTCTCCACACCCCCCAAGCCTAGAAGCCGGGGGTGAAACCACCCTGCCAACCTAACGCAGTATCAGGGGCGAGATCTAGATTTCCATGTTTCTGAAAGTGTTTCTTTCCCCAAAGTTGAGTTTCTTTCTGATGTCCATCTGGCAGACTCGAACTCGTTCGCACAAACGTGCAGAAAGCATGAAAGCTAACCCAGGTACGTGCAGTGGAAAGCATGACCTAAGCTGAGAGACCTGCACCCCAGCCCTCGTCTGCCAGTGAGGGCAGGTGCAACTTCGAGCAGGCTGTTTGACTCGATTTTCACATGGGAGTACAGATGTGTGCCCTGCCTACTTGATGGAATTACTTTGAATGCAGGCTCTCTCTCTTACCACTGTACCCCCTGGTGGCTTGGGCAGAGTCTGGCAGCAGGATGGATTTGGGGGAAAAGAATCCCATGATTCAGAAATCGAAAGCCCTTGGGTAGCAGAGCAGAAGCCCAGCCAGGGAGTCTCTAAGTTGGACAAACATGACAGCAGAGAAGCACCCATGGGTGCTTCTGGGGGAAAGATGGGGCTTCAGAAGACCCCTCACATCTTAAACTCTTTAACCCCCATTGAGGGCTCAACAAATATGTTCAGGGTGACCACATCAAGAAAGACTGTGCGCCAGACAGAACAATACTACCACAGAGAAGTACTGAGACATGACGATGAAAGAATACTAAACAAAAATAACGAATACACAAAGTAGTATTATGTCAAACACTTCTCAAATTCCCTGGATGATGGGGTTGTAAACTTTTCTTTACTTTCTTATCGATGTTCTAAAATACTAAATACATGTTTCGGAACCCTGCCAGAAAAAAAAAGGAAAATGTGAGTTAATCTCTATGAAAGTGGTTTTCAAAGTACAAAGAATATTACACTTTTTTTTTTTTTTTTTTTTTTTTGCGGTACGCGGGCCTCTCACTGTTGTGGCCTCTCCCGTTGTGGAGCACAGGCTCCGGACACGCAGGCTCAGCGGCCATGGCTCACGGGCCCAGCCGCTCCGTGGCATGTGGGATCTTCCTGGACCAGGGCACGAACCCGCGTCCCCTGCATCGGCAGGTAGACTTTCAACAACTGTGCCACCAGGGAAGCCCGAATATTACACTTTGTGACAGAGATGGACGCGCTGCTTACTGACTCTTTTCTCCCTGGGTCCACAGCTAGAAGACATCTCCCAGACTCTTTTGTAGGTCAGGCGATGCAGGAGCAACGGCCATCGAAACATCTGGAAAGCCAGGTGTTGAAGGTGGTGCAGCCATAAGGCGAAAGGAGACTGGATCCCTGAATGAGAGGAAAGAAAGCCTGTCTCCCATTAGGCAAACCTGTTTTGACTTTATGTAAGTAAGTCATAAACATCAATTTTGCGTGAGCCGTTGTACATCTTCGGGGTTCTTTAGCATCTGGTGCTATCCGAACCAATATACAGTCTCTGCTATAATTTATATCCAAGAAGCTCTTAGAGGCTGTGTGATGTTGGGAACAGAGTCCAGGTGCTCAGATCTGGAGTCTTGTACACAATTCCACTGCAAGGGCTGTGAGAGAAACAAGCTTCCAGAGAGTGGGAAACTTGCAAAAATGTCGTTCTGACAATGCAATTTCAAGGGGTCCCAGTGAGGAAGCAGAGTGGGCGGGGGCAGTCTGAGGAGACTGGCTGCAAAGGGGGTGTCAGGAGAGCCGAGGTTCTAAAAGGACACATACAACCCAAGATGGAAAGCAGTTCACCAGGGCAAAGATACCGAAGTGGTCTAGAATTCGAAAAGTGACGTCTGCCAGCTGAGACTTCTGAAAGGTGCTCGGGATGACTCTATCAGTTAGGGCAAAGCTAGCCGCCCAAACCAACAATGCACAACATTTCAGTGGTGGGACATCACCCAAGCTAGCTTCTCACCCGTGTGCCAGTTTGATGAGGGTGTCTGGGTAGGCAGGTGGCCTTCCACACGGTGATGCAGAAATCCACACCAGGAGTTGGTGGAAGTGGGCAAAGCAGGGTGAGGAAGACCACTCTTCAGCCCAGAAGTGATGTTCACCCTTCTTCCGTACCCTGCTGGAAGCAATTAGTCATACAGCACGCCTGGATGCAAAGGGGGCTGACAATGTGGTGTCTGGCAGGGCAGCCCTTCCCAGACACAACCCTACAGTGTGAAAGGGAAAGCACAGGAGTTCCCTTGTGGTCCAGTGGTCAGGACTCAGCGCTTTCACTGCCAGGGTTTGATCCCTGGTCGGGGAGCTAAGATCCCGCAAGCTGTGTGGCGCTGCTGAACGATAAAAATAATAATAAATAAAAACTATTAAAAAAGGGAAAGCGTAGATGGTTGGTGAACCTCTCACTGTCTGTACTACAGCAGTATAAAGGGCTTTTCTTTTTTTAAGTGATAATTAACACAAGAAGATGAAAGGGGTGGGCCCGCTTTTTCAGTCTAAGGGTCCAGTACTTATGCTGGAAAGGAAATGAAGTTCCTCCTCTCCTCTTGCTTCTCCGTCTGGATTTCTTTGGGAAGAGAATAAGCAGACTGAACAGAGCAGGATGGATGCTGGTAAAAAAGGAGTGAAGCTCTGGAAGTGTCACCGGCCGCTGTGGCCTGGCCGGTTCTCCGCCAGAGATCACAGGACCAAGACGAGCCAAGCTAATCCCAATTTCACCTTCTTAATCTGGTAAATCAAGGAGGCGCAGGAAACCCTGAAAATAGAGTCTGGTACAGCATTTGGCAAGGCCTCTCATAAAACCCGAAGGAGACTCTATGGCCTGGGAGGTGGTACAACTAGGTGGACCTGTAGTAGCTGACTATCATACTCAAAGAGCGCTGGTAAAGGGGAGTAGGGGCTGCCAGCAGAACACCTGCAGGCGTAAGACAGATGTCATCATGTAGTAGGACTGTGCAGGGCGCTTGATAGTAGACAGTGATAGGGACAGAGACACAATGGAGAGCCTTTGTGTTGACTAACGGCTGCAGTGGTCCCTACATACATCCAGGTGGGACGTGCAGTCCACAGCCCACAGAGCTACCCACAGCTGCCTCGGCCACGCCAGCGGGCTGTTGCCATGCGGGCCCAGTGTTGAGATATATTCAATCTTTGAGGAGACGCCGAAATCCAGATGTTGGCCACTGAATCAAAGTTGAAGAAAAAAAAGGAAAGAAAATACCATGCAGACCAAACAAAACACATCTGTAGGCTGCGTTTGGCAGCTGGACCATCCCTGTGCGACCTCTGACCCCAAGAAATATTTCTAATAGCACAGGGTTATATCGTTGGTCCGGTTCTATTCAACATTTTTAACCAATGACTTGGACTAAGCTCCAGAAAGCATAACCTCAACCTCAACAGGCTAGGACAGGGCCTGAACCGCACAGAAGGAGCTCTTGGGTAGATACATATGTGATCATATCCTTGGGCCCCCGAACGTCCCATCCAAGTACAGAAGGGCTTAACAAGAGCACACATTAAGAGAAACACGCTGTAGAGTTTCAGTTGCTTGCGGATCAACGTGAGACGGTAATGTGACGTGCTCGCCAAGAAGCAAAGGCAGTCTTAGCCGCGGCATCAAAAGCAGCAGATCCTGCCCAGCTCAGGACAACGGCATCTGGAGCTCCGTCTTGGGTTCTGGGAAACACTTGAGGAGGGACATGGAGAAACTGGAGCACATTTGGAGGCCATCAACTGGCCTGGTGAAAAGACTGGAAACTCTTCAAATGAAGAAGAGCTAAAGCTGTTAGGGCTACTTTGCTTAGAGAAGGAAAGCCTTGAAGATACATACGTGCTGGGTTCCCACATTTGGGGGGTTCGTCATGCGGATGGGGAATTAGGCTTTTCCCTTGTGTGTAGACTAATGGCGAGAGGGAAATGGTACAGAGAACCAGAATTCAAGTCAATGTTCAAATGCCTTTCAGACACATCTCTGGTGAGGGGAAGGGCTGTTGTCCAGAACAGAAGTTGGCCCCTACACTATCCCTAAAGATAGAAACGTGGAGGAAGAGGGTGCAAAACCTTTGGGACAAAGTAGAGGGAACTGGACCATTATAAGCGCGGCCATTAGAACAGTGATGGGCACAGCTGAGATGGAAAGCAGACAGGGCCCAGGTGGGATATAGGGTTTTCCTAGCTCTTGCTGCAAAGGAACAGCCACACAAACTTGTGGCAGGTAGAGCTGGCGGGGAATAGAACATCAAAGAAACTTACTGGGGTGGTCGGGGGGGAAGCAATGACAGCAGAGATTTAGGAGAAATCTAAGTGCCTCAGTGTCAGAAAGACAAATCATGGTACGTGGGGTTGAAGATGACAGATCAGCCCTGCGGGCAGGTTTGGGGACTGAAGTTTAAGGTGAAATTTTAGTAATGGTCGTGAAAATGCTGGGTCTCCTCTTGGTGGGTATTGTGTATCACCAATTGAACCACAAGTTCTAGAACAAAGGTAACTTGGGTTCTTAAGCCAGAACCCTTGCATATGAACCAGTTCAATCTCTTTGCTGCACAGGTTAGGAAACTGACTCCCCAAAAAAGGAAGTGACTTGTCTAGGTGTAACCAAAAGTGGGGTCCAGCCGCTCGCCGCTCAAAAGCCAATAAAGAGGCCAGGTTGGTGGAAAGGATAGTTTGCTTGTATTCTGAACGCCAGCAATGGTGGTGGTGGGGGGGCCAGGGGAGGCGGTAGGGTGGACTCCTGTCCAAAGGCCAACCACAACCAGTGGGCCAGAGCTTTTAAAGGTGGAGGGAAGGGCCTACATATAGAAACAGCACAGGCAGCTCTGACCGTCATCTTGAATTTGGTCATGCGGCGTCTGACCAGCATCATCTTGATTGTTTTAAGTAGTTCGTCTTCAGTTCCAGGGTCAGTTTGTTCTCATTTCCTTGAGGCCAATTCTCGGAATTGTGGCAACTTATGTCATGGCTACAGTCTGGTCATCATGTAGTTAACTTCTTCCATCTGGTGGGGTTTCAGTGTCTACAAGACAGCTCACAGGACATGGCTCAGAATATTATCTAGAGCCCTTGAGGAGGAGCTAAGAGTCCTTGATGATGCTCAGTGACTAAACTATTATTATTTAGTCTCGTTGGACAGTTTCCCTTTGTTTCTGCATTTTCTCACCTTCTGATTAAACTTATTCTTTGGCTAAAGTTTTTCCACAGACAAAAGGCAGGTGGAGGACATGGTGGGGAAGGACCTTAGGGCCCTGCTCCATTTCATAGGGTCTTGTAGCTGGTAAATGACAGAATTGCAACTCGACTCAGGTTTCCTGACCTAAGCTGTTTCCATGATGGTCATGCTCAGTGTGAATACTCCATGGAAAAATTAAACTCAGAATCATCTTTATTCTCAGAGTCACCCCACTCCCTGACTTTGGTGGCTAAAAAAATGGTCTTGGTAGTAATTGTAACGGTCTCCAGACACAGAGCCCTCTAGAGCCTGAGAGCTGACCTTGACACACCCGTTTTGGTTCCCATTTTTTTCCCCTTAGGTAGGTTGGTTCCAAGATTCATCATATTCTTTCTATGCCATAGCTCACTCTTACCTGTGGCTCCTATGACATCTTCTTGCCAAATGCAGGTTCACCAGGGCCCCTGGGGAGAAGCTGGAGTCTTCTCACTCCATCTGTAAAGACCAATTCCCAAATCCCCTTCATATTCTGTCTCTGAAGTCCAGCAGGCACGATGGGGCAGGCGAGGGCTGCCAGTGCCCATCCTCCAGCCTGTGCCTGAACATAGCCCAGTGGTACAGACTTTCCCAAGCTCATTGCTGGGCCAATCACATCCCTTGAGCTCCTCAGAAACGCTGTTGAGCTGCCTACTCAGTGAGAGATGCAGAGGGGGACGTTGATCAGGGATGAGCTTCCTCCTTATTGAGGTGCCATCCCAGTTCAACAGTTCTCCATCAGCTCCCCCCACCCCGCACTGTGGCCAGAACGGTGATGGAGCAATGCCCCACTGGGGAGCCCATGTGCCGCCAGACCCAGATCCACTAGATAGAACTCCTGTCTTGGAGTCTTGGGGCTTCGGCTGTTATCCTGCTGAGGCAAGGCTTTCTGCACAGACCTGAAGTGGCATTCATGGGGTTCTCCTCCCAGCAGATCAGCAGAGCTCTTGTTTCCCTCCACTGCCTTTCTCCTCTGTCTCACTGCTGCTCAGGGCTTTCACGCTTTGACAGTTGTGATTTTCTCAACAAGTTCTTAAGAGAAGAACTCTCTCCCTTCCAAGTTCTGGAATGCAAGAAATCTGCTCGCTTCCCAGAACAGGCTTGGTCTGGACCCTGTAGGCCCTTGAGGGTACCAGGCAAGTCTAACCAAAACCACAAAGCCTGAGGGATCAACTACCTTTTAGGGACAGAAGGAAATGTACATTTCACTGTAGCCAGAAGAGGAAGAGAACCCCTGAAGTCCTTGTGTACCACACTGCTGCAGTATAGACACCTCCCAGAGCAAGAAGTGAGATGGATTCTAGGTGAGATAGGGAACCTGAGCTACAGACCCACCTCCTGCTTCTCTGGTGTGTGCTATCCCTTCACACCAGCTGTCTTGTGGTAGGACAAGGTGGGCCTTCCATTAAGGACAGACTTGCTGCAGACCCTGAGCCTGAACTTGATTCTGCCCAGCAGGGACAGCTGTGCGTATCAGAGCAGTAATGCTGGCTCACAGTGAGCAGGGGGTTTCCAGGCTGGGACCAGCACCCTTTGGCCACACCTTTAAGGTGCCCTTCAACCAGAGCTTGAGCGTCATCACAACTGTGTACCTCCACACCACAGTCCTTTTCCTGGGTGTGGGACACCTCATTTGATTTCTATCCTTAGCACTTGGCCTGGTTTGTTACTCTGTGAAAACTGGGCTCCATATGGTCCCCAGTTTTCCTCATCTTCTGGTATTCACAGCCTTGTGCAATTCCCTCCCACGTCAGTTAGAGCTGACCTGAATAGGGCTGACCCACCGCAGAAAAGACAGAAAGTGTGACTATTTGGGCTCGGTCTTAAACAAATTACCTCTTTCTCGTCCGCCCCTCTCTGATGACTCACTCTAAGGGAAGCCATGGGCCATGCTGTGAGGATGCTCAAGCAGCCCTATAGAGAGGTGTACTTGGCAAGGAGCTGAGTGAATGAACCACCTGGGACTGTATCCTCCAGGTCCAGCCTTCAGATAACTGTAGCCCCAGCCAACCTCTGGACTGCAACTTCACGAGAGACCCCGAACCAGGACTCCTAGCTAAGCTGCTCCTGGATTCCAGACCCACAGATCTAAGAGATAATATTTGTTTGTCGTTTAAGCTGCTATATTTTGGGGTCACTTGTGACAGAGCAATCGACAACTGATACTCCATCGATGTTTGGTGAATGAATAAGTGAGTGAGCAAGGAAGGAAGAAATCTGACGATGCCTGTACATGTCATTGCCACTCACTCCTATGGAAGAAGCAAAATGGCCATGTCCTACCACAAAAATACCTCAATCAATACAGGGGGAAGGAAGTTGACAGCTTACCCAGATTGCCATTCTAGCAAAAGAAACTCATTTCCCACTAAATCCCATTGGGTAAGGGATGTGCTAGTCCCCTAAGGTCACCCTAGATGCTGGAAACCCATTCCCTCACCCCTCTGCACCATCACACAGGCTCTTCACCCTCCCTGGGATGGCCTTCCTTAATTCCTCCTCTGAATAGCTTCTACTCACATCTTACAAAATAAGAATACAAAAAATTAAAATTCCTGGAGGGAACATATGGTTCCCTGTGAGTCCTCAGGGGCCCGTGGACCCCGGTTTAAGAAACCCAGAACAGTGGGACACCCATGTGATGGGATGTTATACAGTCTCTTACAGGAATGCGGGAGGAGAACAATTCATGGCCAGGAGAGCTCTTTATGATACGCTGCTATAGCTGAAAAAGGAAAACAGCTTACAAAGCAGCAAGCACACTTGAGCAAATCTATTATGTAATATTTAGTATCACTTAGAAGTATGTGTTATCCAGTTGTATGTATACATTTGTCATTCCCGTGTAAACACGTTGAGAGGGAAAGAAGAGAATATACATAAAATGCTGACAGCTCTCTTCTTGGGGTGAGGCATCACCAGTAATTTTTGATTTAATTCTTAAATGTTCTGTATTATCCACGTTTCCACATTGAACATGTGTGCCTTGCTTATAATTAGAAAAAATGAAATCTTTTCCAAAAGGGAGGAAAGAGGGCACAGTTGGCTTAGGGCTGCCTCCTCAGGCTTGGCGGGGACCGGAAGAGCAAAGAGACTCCAGCGCCTACGGGTCCTCGGGGATCTCCTGCAACCACCGGGTCAGGTTTGAAGGGAGCTGGGGCTTGGCCGGGCTCCCACCAGCATGAAGAGCCAGGAGCGGCCCAAGGGCCACCATCTGGGCTGGAAGGTCAGCGTCTCTTCCTTCCAACACAGCAGGAGCGAGACAAAGGAGTTGTTGGGCAATCAGGAATAAAGAGCAGGGATGAGAATGTAGGTCATCAGGAAATCGAGGAAATAAACAAAGCTTTCCTGCGAAGGGAGGGCTCGCTTTGATCCTGGGGTGGGAGTGGGAAGGGCTGCCCCTGGGAGGAGGGACCGGGTTTCTGAGACATCCTCAGCGGACCTCAGGTGGACATGGTTAGAGTCGTAGCGCAGCACAGATGGATGGGGAAAGGGCTCCCGAGTCCACGCACCAGCATCCTCGCGACGTCCACGTCCCCGCAGGCCACACGGCAGCTACGCAGCGGGTCTCCAGCATCTCCGCTCTGACTGCCCACGGCCGTAGCCTCACGCATCTCTTAACGGGGCCCCGCCTTACACCCCGCCCTGGCACAGGCTGCCCCTCTGCCCAGACTCTTCTCCCTCTTTTAAGAGTTAGTTTAAAAAAAAAGGGGGGGGGGCTTCCCTGGTGGCGCAGTGGTTGAGAGTCCACCTGCCGATGCAGGAGACGCGGGTTCGTGCCCCGGTCTGGGAGGATCCCACATGCCGCAGAGCGGCTGGGCCCGTGAGCCATGGCTGCTGAGCCTGTGCGTCCGGAGCCTGTGCTCCGCAACAGGAGAGGCCACAACAGTGAGAAGCCCGCATACCACAAAAACAAAAAAAAAGAAAAGTTAGTTCAGCTGCCCATTCTCCAGAGCAGAATTATATACCCTCATTGCCGTGACCACCCTACCTGTCTGTCTTTCCCAGTGGGCTGTTGACACCCCTCTTATTCCTTTCCCGTCCCCGGTACCTAATGGGGGACGAGTACAGCATCCATACTCCCTACACTGCTTGCCTAGATGTAACTGATTTCCACCTCTCCCAAGGCCTTGGGCCAGCCTGACTTTGCTTGGTGTTCGGAGCAGCTTGTCCTGGGGAGTCGAGGTCACTCTGACATCAGGGCATTTTCCCCAGGCCGGGCAGAGCTGCCAGCTGGGGCAAATCACAGCTCATGGTTTAAATTTCCTGCTGGCATATGTCTCAGGCACAGAAATCCATTATTTTAACGTGTACCCAAGTTTCCCTTACCGCAACACATCTTCTGATTGTTAATTTTATGTGTCAACTTGACTGGGTTAGGAGATGCCCAGAGAGCTGGTAAAACATTACTTCTGGCTGTGCCTGTGAGGGTGTTTTCGGAAGAGATGAGTGCTTGAATCCGACTGAGTAAAGAAGACCATCCTCGCCAAGGTGGGTGAACATCACTTAATCCGCTGAGGGCCCTAATAGAACATAAAGGTGGAGGAAGGGCAAATTCTCTTTCTTACTGAGCTGGGACATCCATCTTCTCCTGCCCTCAAACGTAGGCTTTCAGGCTCAGATAACACCAATGGCCCCTCGATTCTCAGGTCCTTTGGATTTGGATTGCATCCCACCGCCAGCTCTCCTGGTTATCCAGCTTGCAGATGGCAGATTGCAGGACTTCTCAGCCTCCTAACTGTGTGAGCTAATTCCTATCACAAATCTCTGTCTATCTATTTATCTATCTATCCATCCATCTATCTATCTATCATCTATCTATCTACTTATATATCCACCCCTCCATCCATCCGTCATCTATTTTATTCGTTCTGTCTCTCTGGAGAACCCTATATCCCAAAGATGTATCCATTAGATTCAGGAGGCTGGTAACATGTTGGCTTTCAATGCATAGCATCACAACTGTTTTTAAGAAAGAAATCCAGGAAAAAAAGCCAAATGCTGCCCTCGTCTATCCCTGAGCTGGATTGACAAATAACAAAATTGAGAATAATAAGCCTTCAGACTTCCTTTTTCCTTCTGAGACTCACTAAACACAAACATCTGGGCTTATTCCATGGACCTGCAGAGTAGAATCCCCCTGGACTTGGGAGAGTGGAAAGAGAAGGAGCTTTGAAATCAGACAGACCTAGATCCCAATTCCCTGCTCAGCCACCAACCGGCTCTGCGACTTTGGGCAAGGACGTGAGCCTGGCTGAGCCACCAGGTTCTCATCTGTCAAAAGGGATGATGTGATTTATGTCTTGTACTGTTGGGAGCGTTCGAGGAGCTAACAACTGTCAAGCACAGAGCACAGTGCCAGGTACGGCGTAGGCGCTCATTAATGGCAACTTTTTTGGGGAGTCCATCAGCATAGCTCTAGTCTGAGCTCAAGTTGATGAACTTCTGGCTCTCAGTGGCTTTGTCGGTGAAGTGGGAGAGGAAGGGGCCAGACTCTGCCCCCCCAGACTCTGCCCCCCCTCCTTGTAGTTCCTTGTATACAGGCATTGCTCCTTCATTGCGGGGACTTTGTGATATAGTTCACATTAGTTGGGATTAGACTCGGCCGCATAGAGAGAAAATCCAAAGGAGGAGTGAGTTAATGAGATAGGAGTTTCTCTCCTGTGAAAGTCCAGGTAGACGGTCCAAAGCTTGTCTGGTAGCTTTAAGACAGTCAAGGCTCCTTCTCTCTTATTGTACACCATCCTCAACAGTTGCTATCACGTGGCTAAGATGGCTGCTGAGTTTCAGCAATCATGTCCACATTCAGTCAGCAGAGAGTTGCAAAGACAAAGTGAAGACACATCCTCTCCCATTAAAGACGTTTCCTGGAATGTGCACACGGCACTTCCACGTATATCCTGTCAGGCAGTACTTGGTCACGTGGCCTCACCCAGCTGCAAAGGAGGCTAGGAAATATAGTATTCATCGCGGAGAGCCGCGTACACAACTACAATTTGTTAAAACTTTAGATAAGCTGAAATTTGTTAAATAGCTTCTTTTCCTGAAGGAGAAGCAATAGATATACCAGATATTGGGGCAACCGTCTGTGAAATGGTTTCTTCTTCCCTTCCCCTCCCCCTCCTAGTAAACTCCTACTCCCGTAGGAAGAATTACATCCTTCTCCCAGAAGCTTATTCATTTCCTTTAGAACACTTGTTTTGGGTGTAATTACACATTTTATTGTGATTGATCCCTCTCTCATCCTAGAGTATAAGCATGATGGGAACAAGAATAGTGTCTAATTTTATACACCTTGGCACCCCCAGTGCCTAGCTTAAAATCTAGCATGTAGCAAACACTCGATAATGGCTGAGTTAAATAATGATGAGTCGTAAAGACCCTCCAGCTCTAACTTTCTGTGGACCTATGAGGTTTCTCACAGCAGTGCTAGAGACTTTCACCTAGACCTCTCCAGGGAAGTACTTGAATTTCTCCTTCAGGGGAGCATACAGCCTTCCACGTTGTTCACATCTCATCCTCAGGGCATACTATAAAGCTACAGTCATTAAGACAGTGTGCTATTGGTGTAAGGAAAGATAAATAGATCAATAGGACAGAATAGCGAGTCCAGAAATAGACCCATGCATATAAAAACAACTGGTTTGAGCAAGGTGCAAAGTCAATTCAGTGAAGAAAGAGTAGTCATTTCAACAAATGGTACTGGAACAAATAGATAGCAACATGCAAAAAAAAAAGAACTTTGTGCCTCCCCAATACTGTGTAAAAAACAATTAAACTGGATCATTAACTTAAATATAAAACCTAAAATTATAAAGCTTCTAGAAAAAATATCACAGACAATTTTTGTGACTTCAGGTTAGGCAAATGTTTCTTAGAAATTACACCGAAAACCCAATCCACTAGAACAAATTGTTAGGTTGGATTTCATCAAAATTATAAACTTCTGCTCTTCAAAAGATACTGTTACTGAAAAGGCAAGACGGGGAGCACAGAGAGGGAGGATAAAGGTGGTCAAAAGATACAAACTTCCAGGGCTTCCCTGGTGGCGCAGTGGTTGAGAGTCCGCCTGCCGACACAGGGGACACGGGTTCGTGCCCCGGTCCACGAAGATCTCACATGCCGTGGAGCGGCTGGGCCCGTGAGCCATGGCCACTGAGCCTGCGCGTCCGGAGCCTGTGCTCTGCAACGGGAGAGGCCACAACAGTGAGAGGCCTGCGTACCGCAAAAAAAAAAAAAAAGATACAAACTTCCAGTTATAAATAAGTGCTAGGGATGTAAGGTACAACAAGATAAATATAATTAACCCTGCTGAATGTTATGTATAAGACACTGTATTTATTCAGACTACTCACAGTACCTGGAGCTCATGCAGATATGCAGCTGTTGAAATAATTCCATCACCATTAGCTGTCTGATGCTAACAGGCTGGGATCCACTGCCACAGAGGATTATAACTTTTGCAGTTAGTTGGACCAAACATTTGTCTCTTACATATTTTAATTCCTCTATAAGAGTGTGTCTTCTTTTCTTGCATTAATAGTGAGGCAACCAAAGCCTTCTGTAGACCTCGGAGAGTCACAATGCTTATCTCTTGGATGAGGTATATGGTAGGTGGCAAGATGCATTAGACGGGGAAAGGCGGAGTCTTTAGATCACAGATACTGCTTTTCATGTTCACAACAGCTGTGTGAGGCAGGGACTGTTATTACCTACGTATTACAGTTCAAGAAACTGAGTCACACGTGGATAAGTCAACTGGCCCGAGGTCTCATGGCTACAAAGAGATGGAACCCAGATTTAATCCAGGCCTCTTTGACCCTCTCATCCAAGGTCTTTTTATCCTGCTAGTCTGCATCACAACAAAAAGATGAGGATTTACTTTGTTTTCCTTTTTGTTTTTTAAAGATCTTGAGATTACCACACTAAACAAAGAAGACAGGCAGATAATTCAAATTGGTAGATAATAAAAACTCAGGGTGTCTTGAGTCAGACAAGGTTTGAAATCCTGTCCTGTCATTTTCTACCCGTATGATTTCCACAAATTTCTTAGCTTCCCTGACCCTGTTACTTCATTTATAAAATGATAATTATAATAACATCAATTTTACAGAGTGGTTCTGAAGATTATTGGCTCATTAATTTATGCAACCGACCTTTGTTGAGCACCTGCTATGTGACAGGCACTGTAGTGCTAGGGATTCATCAGGACGGACAAAAATCCTGCCTTCATGGAGGCTGGAAGGAATGATACCTCAGTAGCCAAGAGCACAGCAGCACCCAGGTCTTAGTTCCAGTACCATTCTCCAATAAAGGAGACCAGGGCTCCTTGGAGAAATGGCTGTTTCTAGGGATTGGGAAGGGAATGGACCAGATGAGTCTGGCACAGCTTGTAGTTCCAGAAACTGAAGAAATGCTCAAAACCCAAAAGATGGGGACAGGTCCCAGGTGTGTAGGAGCCAAGCGGAAAGAGCTCACAATGGCCAAATCTGGAAAAATTTGAATAACAAGGTAAGTGACGTCATCAGATTATGATCTAAGGTATAAAAGAAATATCCATGAGCCCATGAGTCCATACTAATATAAAAAAAAGATTAAATAACTAACTAAGTGAGGGAGAAGAAACAAAACCCCATGCAGAATAATTCCAGATAATTTAAGGAGGTACTCTACTCTCAGAGACTGGAGGCTGTTGTTTTCATTTTCTAGGGCTGCCGTAGCAAAATGCCACAGACTGAGTGGCTTAAACAACAGAAATGTATTTTCTCACATCTCTGGAGGCTGGAAGTCCAAGATCAAGGTTTGGTTTCTTCTGGGTCCTCTCTCCTTACCTTCTTGCTATGTCTTCATGTGGTCTTCTCTCTGTATGCGTGCATGTCATGTCCAAACGTCCTCTTCTCATAAGGACGCCAGTCCTATGAGATTAGGGCCCACCCTGAAGACCTCATTTTAACTAAATTGCCTCTTCAAAGACCTTATGCTGAAGTACTACGGGTTAGGGCTTTGACATACAAATTTTGGGAGAACACATGCGACCCATAATGGCTGTGTTTAGAGACCTGCTTCCAAAGACTAGACTATAGGAACAGAGAAAACTGTAACTTCACAGTAGTGACAGCTGGCAAATATTTTACTCCAGCAAGAGGATCAAGGTCAACTTCATCAGTGCTAAGTCATGCTGATATCTGACCCTTGGTAGGACCGCACTTTACCCCCATGGTCTTCCTCCCCAAACCCATCGTCCTGTTTAACCATGAGCGAAACATCAGGTGAACCCAGACTGAGGGGCCAGCTCGCCTCAAAACTGTCAAGGTCATCCCAAACAAGGAAGGTCTGAGAGACTGTCACAGACCAGGGAGGCTAAGGATGTGTGATGGCTAAAAGCAACGTGGGATCCTGGATGGAACCTTGGAACAGAAACCAGACATTTGGGGAAAATTAGTGAAATGTGGATAAAGTCTGCAGTTTCATTAATAGCAACCTACCATTGTTTCCTTAGTTGTGACAAGAGTACATAGTAACGTAGAAATTACCAGTAGGAAAAACTGGGTGTGGGGTGCACAGGGCCTCTCGGTACAATCTTTGCAACTTTGCTGTAAATCTAAAACTATTCTAAAATAAAACATTGTCTTTGAAAAAATAGCCCACCTTCGTGGACTTTCACTCTTTTTAGTTATTTATTTTTATGGAAGTGTAGTTGATTACAATGTTGTGTTAATTTCTGCTGTACAGCAAAGACATCCAGTTATACATATATATGTATACATTCTTTTTTCAAATATTCTTTTCTGTCCTGGTTTATCCCAGGATACTGAATAGAGTTCCCTGTGCTCTACAGTAGGACCTTGTTGTTCATCCATCCTCTATATAATGGTTTGCATCTGCTAACCCCAAACTACCAATCCATCCCTCCCCCAGCACCCCCCATCCCCCTTGGCAACCACAAGTCTGTTCTCTATGTCGTGGACTTACATTCTGATTGTGGGGTGGGACAACCAGCAATAAACAATAAATAAGTACATTAGTAAGTCAGGTGGTATGTTTGAAGGAAATAAATACCCTGAATAAAAGCACAGGGTAAGGGTGGGAAGAGCAGGCCAGGAAGAGGCTGCTGCAAGCTTAAATCCTAAATGGAGTGAAAGCATATAAAGGGCTGGCCCAGGGTTGCATGTAGTAGGTGCTCAGTAAATCAGGGCTATCTTTCGCTTTCATATTATCAGGCCTGTGGCAACCCCCCTTTGCAAGTATTTTTGTTAAGGTGATGTTCAAAGGAATTGCATTATCTAAAGTATGAAAAACAGAGGACAAAGAAGAACAATTCTAAAGCTCTTTGGCAGCAACATGGATGGACCTGGAGATTGTCACACTGCGTGAGGTGAGTCAGACAGAGAAAGACGAATATCACATGATATCACTTATACGTGGAATTAAAAAAAAAGTGGTACAAATGAACTTATCTACAAAACAGAAATAGAGTCACAGACACAGAAAACAAACTTATGGTTACCAGGGGGGGAAGGAAGGGGAGAGATAAGTTGGGAGATTGGGACTGACATATACACACTACTATATATGAAATAGATAACTAATAAGAACCTACTGCACAGCACAGGGAACTCTGCTCAGTACTCTGTAATGGCCTATATGGGAAAGAATCTAAAAAAGAGTGGATATGTGTACACGTATAACCGATTCACTTTGCCGTACAGCAGAAACTAACACAGCATTGTAAATCAACTATACTCCAATAAAAATTTAAAAAACTAAGTTATATACCTTAAAAAAAAAATAAAGCTCATTGGGTGTCAAGCGGAAGTCAGATAATCCACAAAATGAGAAAGTAGAATTTAGCAGCACACCTAAGACTTAAGGCTGCCTGTCCAACTAAAAATCTGGGAAGCAGGATCATAAGAGCCCTTTCCATTAGCTCAGAAGCCCAAGATTTGAGAGGATCGAGTTTAACATCCCCGTTATCAGTGATAAATAATTACAGGGGGAAGAAAAAGAGCAACAACTACTTCTGGAGTCCCTTTGACACGCCGGCTGGGTGTCATTATCCTCAGAATAACCCTGCAGAGGAGATGCTACTATGTCCGTTTCACAGGTAAAGAAACGGAGGCTCAGAGCGCTGAAGGGAATTGCCCAAAGTCACAGGATCTAGCACCAGCCAACCCTCCCTGCTACTCCTCGACACCGGGGCAACGTCAGTCCGTTTGTTCTGTTCTTCGCAGGCTCAGAGCCTCAGCGCCCCACGCTCCCTTAAAGCAGGCTGGCCAGACGCTCCCACCCCAGCACAGGCCAAAGAACCAAAAAGGCCCCATTCATGTGGTCCCACAGGAAGCCGGCGTTGAAAGCAAGCACACACGGAGCGGGTGATGGTGACTCACAACTCCTAACCCTCCTTCTAGCCAGTTGCATACACTTTTCCAACGTATTGAAGTCTGGTAGAAATCGTGCTTCCTGGGAAGATATCAAGGAAAATGTTCCAGGAACGAACCCGCAGGCCCTACTCTGAGTCCTCGGCCCCCTTTTTGAGGTTTTCCTTTTTTTTTTTCCCCTCAGCAATTCCTTTCAAAAAAATTTTTTTTGCCTCACCATTGACCTTGTTACAGTTGCTAGTACTTTTCCCCCTTACACTGTAGCACTTCTGTAAATGTTTTTGTTCTTTCTTCTACTTCCTGCGCTCTTTGAGCTTGGCTGTGATGTCTGTTCACCGGGGCCTTTCTGATCCCATTGTCCCTCGTCTGTACATCCTCTCCCCAGGTATCAAAAATGAGGGCAGCGGGGACTGGGGGGGCCCTCATTAGAGGGAGGAGGCCCGGGTCTTCCATCAGTCACAGCAGAGAGGGCAGCGCCAACTCCACGAATGACCAGTGTTGAAAAGAAATCTCCAGGGGTGAGAGAGAGACACCGACTGGCAGAGTCAGAAGCAGAAGGTTAAAAAAGACAAGAAAAGCCAAAAAAAAAACCCAACCCACAAAAGCGTCCTTTCTGACTGCCTAAGTGGCTCCCTTTCAGGACCTTAAGCTTTCCAAAAAAACGTCCTGTGAAGAATAGGCCATTTCATGCTGCAAAATCTTCCCTCTGAGGGCGATGCCTCGGGTCCGTCGGGTATTCGTTCCCAGAGCTCTTGGCCAAACTCAACTGTCTGCTCTGGAGAGGAGGGGTGTCTTTTATCTCAGCCAATTCTGCCATGGGGATCAGAGGGGAGGTTGGTGGCCAGCTCCGACGGGAGCAGAGTCCAGGAACTTTGCTGGGATCCACATGAGTCAGCCTCCTTGGAGGGAGGAGCGGGGGTGGGCAGAGGAGCCCTGGAGAGCTGCCACTGGTGGGCGGGGGGTGCAGAGCTCTGGGCAGCGCTGCGGTGGTCAGCGGGGGCACTGGCTTTCCACAGGTTCGCGGAGGCTGGCCCTCTACAAGGGGCTCTGCTTACTCAGGTAGTGGAAGTGGTATTGGCCTTGGGCATCAGAAGACCTGGCTTTGAGCCTGTCTGACCCAGTGTGACCTTGAGCAAGCTTTCTCAACTCTGAGCTTTCTTTCCTTTTCTCTGAAATGGTGACAGTTTCTTGTCTTCGTGCAGCATCAAATGTGTTTTCTTGAGCACCTACTATGTGCTGGCTGCTGGAACTGGAAAGATATCAAGACGGTAAGATGCCTGTGGGCAAGGACCGCTCACTCTCCCGGGGAAGATAGACACACGAACCAATGATTAAAATCCGGTGTGATGGGTACAGTGAGAGAGGTACCACATGGGGAAGGCAGTCATTCTTTCTGAAGCTGCCTTTAAGCTTTGAAAGATAACTTCCCGGTGTTATAGGCAGGTGGGTGACAGAGAAAGTGGCGTGACAGGCAGAGGCTGTCCTTGGTGATAAATGCTGTCATCCACATTTGAATAATCTTGATGGAAACTGGATTGAGGTGATGCCATATTGGTGATGTTCCCAGGTACCTTGTTGAAGAAAATGAAAATTCTCTCTGGAAAAAGATAACCACGCAAACACGAAATAAGAGAAAGCTCGTATAACTATATTAAAACAAGGTAGATTTTAAGGGGAAAAGAGCATTACTACAGACTAAAAAGTTGAAAATACTAAAAGTTTCAATTCATAACCAAATTATATAAGAATTCTAAATTTCCATGCCGCAAACAGGATAACTTCAAAATACATAAAGCAACAGTCTTCAGAACTGCAAGGAGAAATGGGTAAGTTCATAGCCATAAAGGGAGATTTTAATGTCTTGAAGTTACAGTAAAACAGACAAATAATCAGTAAGAACATAATAGATTTCAACAACATGAGCAGGAAATTTGACTTAATGGATAATGTATGAAATGCTGCAATCAAAGACTTGAACTACACATTTTTTCCAAGCACTCATGAAAAAAGGGATTTAAAATGATTATATGCTGGGTCATAAGACAAATTTCAACAAATTTCAAACTACTGAAATCGCGCATCGTAAATTCTCTGACCACAGTGCCATTTAACTAAAAATCAATAACAAAACAGTACGCAGAAAATCTCCATATGTGTATAAGTTAAACAAAATATACTTCTAAATAGCCCATAGGTAAAAGAATAAGTCACAGTGGAAATAATAAAATGTATTTTAAAAGAATTATAATGAAATATAACAACATTTGTGTGATGCAACTAAAGTGATGCTTAAAGGAAGCTACATAGCTTTAGTTTCATACAGTAGAAAAAAAGAAAGCCTGAAGGGCTTCCATGGTGGCGCAGTTGTTGAGAGTCTGCCTGCCGATGCAGGGGACGCGGGTTCGTGCCCCGGTCCGGGAAGATGCCACATGCCGCAGAGTCTGCGCGTCTGGAGCCTGTGCTCCGCAACGGGAGAGGCCACAACAGTGAGAGGCCCATGTACTGCAAAAAAAAAAAAAAAAAAAAAGCCTGAAAATCAGTGATCTAAGTACTAAACTTAAGAAGTTAGAAAAAAGAACAGTAAATCAAACCCCCCAAAAGTAGAAGGTAACAAGAAATAAAGCTATTTGCAGAAATTAATGAAATGGAAAACAAACATAAAATAGACTCAATAAAGCCAAAAGGTGATTCTTTAAAATAACTAGTAAAACTGTAAAATTAATCAAATAAAAAAGAGAAGGCACAAATAACCAGTATCAGGAATTAAATTTAAAGGAAGACATCACTACAAATGCTAAAGACATTAAAATTTTAACAAAAGAAGATATTGTGAAGAATTTTATGCCAATAAACTTAAATATAATGGACAAAATTTTAGAAACATTTAACTTACCAAAACTGATACTAGAAGAATTGAGAAATGTGAATAGTCTTAAATCTACTTTAAAAAATTAATCTGTGATTTACAAATTTTCCGTAATGAAAGATCCAGGTCGAGATGGCTTCACTAGCAAATTCTTTCAAACAACTGAGGGAGGAATAACACCAATTTTACATAAACTCCTCCAGTAAATGGGAAAGATAAAATGCTTTTCAACTCTATTTATGAGGATAGCATATTCTTGACACCAAAACCTGAAAGGAAAATTACAGGAAAGGAAAGGAAAATTACAGGAAGGAAAGGAAAATTATTGAATAAAGATGCAAATTCTAAACACAAGATTGGCAAGCCAAATTCTGAGATATAAGAAAGGATAACATATCACAACCAAGTTGAGTTTATTCCAGTAGTGTTAGGTTCATTTGATATTATAAAATTAATCACTGTAATTCACAATACTAGCAAAATAAAAGAGAAAAAATTTATTATTGTCTCAAAAGATGCAGAAAATGTACTTGATACATCTGTATTTGATAAAATTTTGTAACCATTAATGGTTAAAAAACGGAAGTCTTCATAAACTAGGGATAGAAGAGAACTTCCTTAACCTGATAAATAGTATTTACAGAAATCAAAGCAAAACAAAAAAGTCTCTCAACTTATCACAAATATAATCTTTAATGGTGAAATGTTAAAATCACCCCCTGAGATCAGGAAAGAGACATCAGCTCCTAGTACCAACACTTCTATTCAGCAATTTACAGGAAGAACTAGCCAGTGCAACAAGGCAAGAAAAAGAAATAATAGTATAAGGATTATTATTCACAAACAATAAAATTGTATATGTAGAAAATCTTTAAAAATTACTAATAAACTCAAATAAGTCATAAGGGAATTTAGAAAATTATTTGAATATATGAATTCAATGTACAAAATCACTTAGATTTCTATATGAGAACATCTAACAATCAGAAAATAAAAATTTTTAATTGCACTTACAACAAAATGTAAAATCATTAAATATTTAGTTAGGACTAAAACTAGTAAAAATACTCAAGACCACTTAAAAAGTTACAAAAGATATTGAGGGAAATTGAAGAGGACTTACTATATGGAGAAATATACTCTATTCATATATTGAAAGAGTCAGTACTATAAGAATGTCAATTCTCCCAAAACTAAGCTCTAGATTCAATGAAATCCCAATCAAAATCTCGACAGGTATTTTGTGTATTTGTGTGTGTGTGTGTGTGTGTGTGTGTGTGTGTGTGTATTGACAAGGTGATCCTAAAATTTATATAGAAATACAAATAGCCATGAATAGTCAAGACAATCTGGAAGAACAATGACAAAGTAAAAGTACTTGCTCTACCATATATGAAGATATTAATTGCTGTAATTAAGACATTGTGGTAAATGTAAGATTTTAGCTAAATAGAGCAAAATAACAAAATAGAGTCCAGAAACAGAAACAGATGTCTACCTGTATGAAAACATGATTTCTTATAAAGGTGGCACAACAGAACCATGCAGAAAGGATAATATTCTCAATAAACAGTGTTGGGTCCATTGGACAAACATAAAGAACAAAATTAATCTTGATATTTTTTCATACAACATACAAAAATCAGCTCCATAAAACTAGGCTCTTACCTTACACCATATTATTGAAATATGTGTTGTGCCTGGAAACCTGGGCTTTTGGGGACCCCTGTGTGTGTGTCTGTATGTGAGTGTGTCAGGAAGTGTGGGTCTATACATGGGTGTGAAAAGGTGTGTCAGTATGTGTATAGGTGCGTGTGAATGGGCTGAAGGAGATGGGAAAAAGTAGCAGGAAGCACATGACCTGGGCTGTGCTGTCCGGGGTGGACGGACCACCTCACCTGAGAGCTACAGCAGTGAGGCCAGGCCCAGCTTACAGGTTTGTCCGGGGATCCTCAGGTGTGTGACCCCCAGAGAGGAGGTCTATCAGGCTGACTGGGGAGGGGTCTCCACCACCATGGAGCCCCCCGGAGGCCAGCACAGGGACGTCTGGAACTGGGTGGGTTGCATTCTGACGGCCGCGTGTCTGGGGAGGACTCTGCATTTGGTGGAAAGAGGCTAGTCCCGTCCGGTAGGCCAGTGGAGGCTGGGGCCTGAAGCCCCCATCTTTAAGTGCCTTCCCTGGATGCTGGGACATGGGCCCCGCCTTTGGGGCTGCAGACTGTGTCCGTGTGCAAACCCAGTGTGCAGGCAACCCACCCGACCCCCATCCGCTTCTCCAAGTGCGAACATCCATGAACCTGGGGACACACGCTGGGAGTCGGGTCACCTCTCCTGGCTCTATCTCACCCGCATCTTCCCCGACCCACCTGAAAGGAGGGTGGGGCTGGCCCGGGGGCTGGGAAGGGCTGGGGAGGGAGGAAAACGGGGCTTTTCTTCAAAGGGGCCGGCCCTCCCCTTTGCACTGAGCAGGCCCTTCCTGGGGGGAGTCACCCCTAAAGTGATAAGGCCTCTCCACAGGGGGGCTGGCCCCCAGCTCCAATCCGTCTTTGAAGTCGGCCCCCCAGTGCTGGGAGGCCTTTGCAGGATGCTGCAGCCCCTTGGTGGGGAAGCCTTTGAAGTGTCTGGTGAGACAGGCGGGGAGAGGAGGGGAGGGGGAGACTGACAGCTCCTTGTCTGCGGTTGAGCCGGAGCTGAA
This sequence comes from Delphinapterus leucas, assembly GCF_059928025.1. Lineage (NCBI taxonomy): Eukaryota > Metazoa > Chordata > Mammalia > Artiodactyla > Monodontidae > Delphinapterus > Delphinapterus leucas. Next base: position 68,918,990 of record NC_143147.1, read on the forward strand.
ATGAGCCAGAGGAGAGCCCTCCGCAGGTCCCTGTCCCTGCCCTGGTGGGCAGAGCGCCCTGGCAGCTGATCCCCAAGACCCTGGGGAGGCCGAGGCCCCACCTGCCATCAGGGGCGGGGACCTGCCCCCGCGGCCCCCTGACCCCAACCCAGCCGCCGGGCCTGGGCCCAGCGCCCAGCATCCCTCTCTGTCTTGTACAGAGAAAACCACTGCAGGGGTGGGGCTCCCACCAGTCAGACGGTGTGCTGCACTTGGGCCTCCACCCCAGGCCTCCTAACAAGGACCCCCGTGAGCACGGTCAAGGTTGAGGAGCACTGTTCCACGGGGATAAATAACCAGTAACCCCCTTGCCTCTCTCTGGAATACAGCTGCAGCGGGGAAGGGGAGTAAAGGGGGCGTTCAAGGGCACAGGACAAACGCTGTTTTACAAAACACCTCGAGCCTCAGGACTGTGAGAGAGAGAGTTAATATCATGAGTCCTGCCGTTTTGGAGACAAGGAAATTCATCTGGGCTTGTGCAGGGAAAGGTTTACAGATGGGTAAACTGAGGCACAGATGTAGGACTGGAGCTCAGGCCTCCTCTCCCTGGATGCTACCTTTATACCTGGGCAACCATTTAACTGGCCTGACCCCGTGGAAGGACGTTGGACGGGATGGGGAGTCCGGAATCCTGAGGTTTATCTCCGTTCGGCCTGGGCTTGGCTGTGTGACCTTGGTCAGGTTGCTTAACATTTCTGGGGGTCTTAGGCCACATGCTCTCAGAGAATACTTTCTGCTCTGCAATGAAGAATTCACCAGAGGATGTTCTCTTTGTAGATTTTAGAAGGTGACTCAAGAAGGTCAATAAGAAGGTGACTTATTAAAATTCTTTTTACATCCATCCATTCCGTAAAACAGGGCACTTATTTTATGGGAATGGGGCTTAGACTCTGGTTTCAAGTATCATTAACAGGGAGGTGCCGCGCACTAAATGCTTAAAGCAAGGTCAGGAAGAAGCTGGACCTGAAGGAAAGGAGGTTTCACAGGTACCCATGGGTTTACCCTGTGGCAATTACCTACAAAATAAACATCACAGGTGGGAGGGAAGGCTCATCTCGCCTCTCCTGCTTCTGTGGCTTTTGTCTCTGTGTCCTGCTCTTAAATTAATAGACTATATTCTTTAGAGCAATTTTAGATTTACCAAAAAAAAAAGTGGAAACTACAAAGAATTCTCCTATTACTCTCCCTCTCCCACTGTTTCCCTTATTATTAATATTTTGCATTAGTGTGATACATCTGTTATACCTGGTGAGCCAGTATCAATGCAATATTAGTTATTTTTATTTATTTATTTTTTTTGCGGTACGCGGGCCTCTCACTGCTGTGGCCTCTCCCGTTGCGGAGCACAGGCTCGGGACGCACAGGCTCAGCGGCCATGGCTCACGGGCCCAGCCGCTCCGTGGCATGTGGGATCTTCCCGGACCGGGGCACGAACCCGCGTCCCCTGCATCGGCAGGCGGACTCTCAACCACCGCGCCACCAGGGAAGCCCTCAATGCAATATTATTAACTAAAATCTATAGTTTACGTCAGAGTTTGCTCTTGGTGGTGAACGTTCTGTAGATCTGGACAAACGTTTAATGACATGTGTCCACCCTGATAGTATCACACGGTAGTTTCACTGCCCTAAAAATCCTCTGTGCCCCACCTGCTCCTCCCTCCCCTAACCCCTGATCCCTGGCAACCCCTGATGCTCCCACTGTTTCCATAGTTCGGCCTTTCCCAGAAGGTCATAGAGTTGGAATCACACCGTAGGCAGCCTTTTCAGGCTGGCTTCTTTCACTTAGGAATCTGCCTTTACGTTTCTTCCATGTCTTCTTGGAGTTGCTAAGACCCTTTCTTTCCAGCACCGACCCTGTGACCTGACATGAGGCAGGAGATGCTGCAGGCTGGGTCAGCATCTTCCCGGAGGCCCCCCCCAGAGCCTGGCGCAGGCCGGGAGCCCGCCCCTCCACCAGGCGTGCCAAGAACATGGATGGGGGGCAGGCTATCGCTAGCTCCCACCCCAGACAGGTGGACGTGGCTGAGGAGAGCCCTGCAGACGGTCTCTGGCTTCCTCAGGTGCATCGCTGCCCTCCCTGCGGGGAACACAAGCCATCACCTGAATAAGGGATGCTGAGTGGTGGCAAGGTGACCACTTACCACCTCGCTGCACACCCTGCCCAATCCCGCCCCCGCCCGGGCAAGGAAAGACAATTCTGGGAGGAAAACGTTCACCTTCCCCCTAGCCAGGAGAGCCACCGGCCGTCTCCTGCCCCATCCACGGGGGAGGGGGGTCCGAGGAACCAGACAGCCCCCCAAACTTGCCCAACAGATGCAGAGTCGGCTGGGTCTCGTCCGTCTGCCCCCCTCCTGGGCCAAGACGGAAGTGTCTCCCTGTGTCTGACACCGGGTCCGAATCTCTCTCACCCCTGCGGTTCCGTCAATGACTCCCAACCTTCTGGGCCGCCTTCCTAGCTTTCTTCCTGGCCTGGCATCGTTTAACCCCGCAAAAATGAACAGAGGAACGAACTTCTCACTCTGGCTTCCCCCTCTACCAGAAGAATTCATGCAAAGTTTTGCAAAACTCGGCCACCCTCAAGCGGCCACCCTCGAGGTCTTGCCTTGAATCTCGGTGAATTTCTGCATGACGGATGGGGGGCGGGGTGGTAGGTGCTGGAGAAGAAACACGGAGCATATGGACCATCCCCCAAAGGAGAAAAAGCCCTGTAAACAGCCTCAGACACTTCCTCTGTAAAGGGCTTCACGGAGCTGTTTTGAAGGGCTGCATTTCACCACACGGGGTACCCAGGCCTGTATGTCTCAGGCATCACGTCTGAGGCAAAGGCTACAAAGGTCTCTGATATTTCTTCTCGCGGACTTTTTTTCCCCACGGTACCCCACTTTCCAGTGAACTCGCTTCCGTCTCTTTTCTTGCTGAAGCCGCCCATGCACTCGATGGCGGTGTGGAAAAAGCTAATTAAACTGCCGAGGCTCGGCAGGAGGTGGGCAAGGCCCCGCCGAGCACACGGCGAGATTGATTTGCACTGTCACACGGCTCTGCTGGGTGTCATAACTTGGTGACAAATCAAGGCTTCCAGAGGCCCAGAGGAGCTGGCTCCCTTTGTTGTTCGGCAGACATCAAAGCAGCTGGGTATATTAGTGTTTCACATAAGTAGTTAAGTCAGGAGTAGCTTACAGTTTAGAATTTGTGTACAACTCAAGGTGTCGGGGCGTGGGGGTGAAGGGAAGCACAACCCACCCCCCCCAAAATGATTTGTTGGGTGAAAAAAGATAAGAAAACCAAAGCAAAGCAAATGCGAAGGAGGCTGCGTGGCAGGAGCGCATTCTTAGCAGGGTTGTTGGAGAGTTTGCCTTATTTGTCTAAGCCACACGGAGGTCTGCGGGGACGAGGCACACCTTCTGGAAATTAGGTTTTCTAGGGGGAAAAAAGTGACTATACATGCTACAGGCCTGGGGGGCTTCCTGAGCAAAGGGTTTTATTTTCATCAGCGCAGGAGGAGGCTGGGAGGGTCACGAGGATGTGTTTGAGGGTGAATATCGTTTTTTTCCAACAATTAGGGTCACGAAATGTTTGGGGCACGCACCTTATCTTGAACGTGCACAGATCCCTGAAGACGGTTGCGGTCGATGCCGGGTATTGACCTTTAGCAAGAGAGCACAGACCTGGAAATCAGAGCAAAGTGCGGAAGCTGCAATCCAGGGTTTCTCTCAATCCCTGGTTTCTCCAGGACTAGGACTGAGCCCCTTGAGGACACTGCTGAGGCCTCTGACAAGGCTGGGTGGCCACCGTGCTCTGCGGGGGGCCAGTTCTGAGCAGATGTAGCCCCCTGGACAGGGAGAAGCTCTGCCGCAGTCCCACGTGGACTCCGAAGGTGCACGGGTCGACACCCAGCCCACGTGGCGTGGGAGAGGAGTGAAGGCCCGGCTCTGCTGTGTGACTCTGGGCAAGTCTGTCAACCTCTCTGGGCCTCTGTGTCTTCATCCTGCGGGATGGGAAATAATCCTTTCTTCCTCACTCAGTGGGGCTGTGAAAATCTATTCAGCAACGCTGGTGAAAATATTTCACAAATTCCCAAGCATTAGGCACATCGATCAGGAAATGGAAGCAGGGAACGGAGCCATCTTCCCACGTGCATCGGGAAGTTGACACGGGTGAAGGAAGGCTATCACGGCATCACCCACGTGGGCGCCCCCGGACCAGCGTGAATCTCCAGAAGCATTCACTTCGGTCTACATTGTATGGAGCACCCATTTGCAGTAAACAATGGCCTTGATTTTCTTTCGTGTGTACGTGTGAGTCTAGGTATTCCTGTTTGCATCCTGAGGAACAAAAACAAGAAAAGTAAAAATCATAGTAGTAGATTTAGGTTTCACTGTTATGAACAAATGGCTGCAGGGAGAAGAGGGTGAGGGTGCGGGAGGTGGGACTCTGCACACAGGGAGGCCCAAGCAGGTGGTTCATAGGGCAACACCCGTCGTACGCCATGACCCCAGAGCTGGGTCTTAGCCTGGTGGGCGCCAAAGTGAATTTTGGTCAGTGTGCTCAGGGGTCTGCTGGTCCCTCAAGCAAATTCATGCTGACTGAGCGGCCAGGATGCCCGTCCAACGTGGAGGCCCCTTTCCTCCTGAAAACTGGGCCCCAGCTCTTGCTTAGTGTGTGGGCAGTCCAACGGCAGCCAGCGTCCCCTGACTTTCTTTTTAGATCATAGACCAGCTCCTTCACTTTTTGGCATTATCTCTGACACATTGCAATTAAGTGCGTCACAGTTTATTCTCCTTGGGGGATTCTAGTTTTTGATAGAAGAAGTACTGTATTAATAGGTACATCCTGCAGAGTGAGCTCCTTCTATGTACGTCCAAGTGCATCCTGTTATATTGATTCTTATTTATTAAAATTGCACAATTACTTTTAAGAAACGGATAACTTCCTTTGTAATGATCACAGAAGTTGCTTGAGTCTCTCTAGACCTGGGTTCTGCTTCTCCAACTACAGAGAGCTTTCTTCAGATGAAACCTCCTATGGAATAGAGCTCTGTCTTATCTAATAAAGTTGAATCTTGTCCTAACGCTCTGAGCCAGCAATGCCACTCCTCCATATATATCCTAGAGCCACTTCCACACGTGCCCCAGGAGACAGGGACAGGAATGGTCACTGCAGCATTTTTCACAAGAGTCAAAGATGGAAAACTGCCTTAGTGTCTACTGACAGCAGAAGAGACAAGAAATAATATCAAGAAATGCTATTGGTTAGAGAAAATGACTGAACCACGGATGTGGGCATGAATGCGAATAAATCTGAAAAACATAAAAAATCATGAACAATGAAACGCAAGTCACAGAGTACAGCATGGGTGTGATTTTGTTAATAAGAAGTGCCAAAGCAGGCAACAAGCAATACACTGATTAGGGATATACACATAAGGGGAGAAACTGTGAAAGAGGAAAGAAGGAAGAAGGAAGAAGAAAGGGAGGGGAGGAGGTGGGGGAGGAAGAGGAAGAGGGGGAGGGGAGGAAGGGGGGAGGGGAGGAAGGGGGAGGGGAGGGGAAGAAGAGGGGGAGGGGAGGAAGGGGGGAGGGGAGGAAGTGGGGAGGGGAGGGGAAGAAGAGGGGGAGGGGAGGAAGGGGGGAGGGGAGGAAGTGGGGAGGGGAGGGGAAGAAGAGGGGGAGGGGAGGAAGTGGGGGAGGGGAGGAAGGGGGAGGGGAGGAAGAGGACGCTCTCACTTTTGAGAGTGAGGCTGTGTCCTCCTAGCTCAAGGAGACCCAGACAGGCAGTGTGTTGGGTTTGGGGGTAAAACGACTGCGATTATCTAGGATCTCAGGGTCCTTACTAGCACAACCAGATGGTATTTAGATACATCGATAGTAGGTAGCAAGTGTTTATATACCAGAATGCTCACGTGATTGGCATATTTTCTTCTACAGTCTTCTGGAGAAACGAAGGAAGACAAAGGTGGCTCCCAGCAGGGATGTATTAAACACAAGTAGCATCCTGTATGTCTTCTTTAATGAGGTGTCTGTTCAGATCTTTTGCCCATTTTTAAATTGGGTTGCTTCTTTCCTTATTGTTAAGTTTTAAGAGTTTTTCGTATCTTTTGTATATAACTCCTATATCAGATATTTCTGCAAATATTTCCCCCTAATCTGTGGCCTGGTTTTTCCTTCTCTATCACAGACTAGATATTTTAATTTTAATAAATTCTAACTTATCGAAAACAACAACAACAGCAAATAGCATTTAGAATTCATAAAGAAGAACAATGGAATATTACCGAGCCATAAAAAAGAACAGACGAGTGCTATTTGCAGCAACATAGATGGACCTAGAGATGCTCATACAAAGTGAAGTAAGTCAGACAGAGAAAGACAAATACAATATGATATCACTTACATGTGGAATCTAAAAAAATAATACAAGTGAACTTATTTACAAGACAGAAACAGACTCACAGGCATAGAAAACAAACTTATGGTTACCAAAGGGGGAAGAGGGAGGGATAAATTAGGAGCTTGGGATTAGCAGATACAAGCTACTATATATAAAACAGATAAACAACAAGGTCCTACTGTATAGCAGGGAACTATATTCAATATTTTGTAATAACCTATAAGAGAAAAGAACCTGAGAAGGGCTATACACATATAACTGAATCACTTTCTGTACATGTGAAATGTTGTAAATCAGCTATACTTCAACAACAACAGAAAAGAAACAAATAGCATCTAGAAAATGGCCTAGGGCTGGCAGATCTCCAGCTCACATCACACACTTTCTGTAGTCAACACACTGCTCAGGAACTCCTCAGACGGGATGAGGGCCTTGTGGAGAGTATTGGGGGCCTGAGCGGGTCTTAGTTCTGTTACAAGGAAGGGCGTGGGAGGGAACAGGAAGCAACCCAGATGGTGGGTGGTCTGAGTCTGCCCCCTTGATGCCACGTGTGAAGGTCAGTGTGTGACCGTGGAAGTGAGAGGAGAAACACACCTGGCGTCAGGGCAACTCTCAGCATCAAGTACCGTGAGATGCTGCCAGGTTGACAAAGATGGAAGCGGTTTGCAAGCTCCTCCTGTTTTTCGCCTTAAAAGCCACCTCCTCAGAGGGACATGAGGATGACCACCCAGTCACTCTCCAACACTTCACTCTGCTTTAATTCTCTTCAGAGCACTTAATAGAATCGCCCAACTTGAGGATGTGTTGTTGCGTTTGTTTGTTGCTGCTCCCCTCCCTCAACCGTCCCTGGGGTCCCTGCCCCTGGGGAATAAGCTTTGCTCCCTTAACATTTGAGTTGATCAGAGTAGCATCCTTTGAAGGCTCCCTCCACCAGGGTAATATTCAGACATCCAACACCATAACCTCACACAGACCTGTAAGAAACAGCTTGTTATAGTTACCCAGTGAGGGTACCTAAGATACTGGTACCTGTATTCTCTCCCTCTCTTTCTTTCCATCTCTCCATCCCTCTCTTCATTTGCCAGAATAGGCATTTCAAACTGCCTCAGGTGAAGTTTCTTGGTCCTGACTAATAATGTTTCAAAGTTTCACCTTCAAGCCTCTCCTGTGCATTCGGAATTTAGACAAAAGATGTGGATATTTTCTTGGATGCTTAGAAAACTTCCCTTTCTTTTCCCTGGAGGAGTCAGGAGAAATTTCCAGAGGAATCTTGGAAATAATCTGCTCGTCTGCACACAACCCAGAGTGATGGCTGGACTTTTCAGGGCACTTGTTTGCTGGGACGGTGGGGCCGACCACTGCAGGATGAACACAAGCTTTCTCCTCTTACCTGCCGACGTCCCGCCGGGCACCTGGGCATCTCAGCAGGGCCTCCCCCCAGGGTGTCAGCGCCAGCCCCCCACCCCCTCTTTGAACCAGGAAGAGCTTCACTCCCACAGGAGGGACCAGGTAGAAGGGGTGGCCCATCCCCCGGGCCAGCTGGCTGAGTTCCTCTCTCAGCTACACCAGGAAGCTCATAAAAAGACTTATCTCTGGGTAACCTGTGCCTCCCCAGTTTCCACCCGCCTGGCGCCTGGGAAAGGACAACAAAGGGGTGTCGAGAACAATGCCCTTCTGTGAGGCTGAGCCTACAGCAGAGCCATGGGAACCCCAGGGTCTCCGTCCCCCTCTCCCTTGGCCCCGTGCCCGGGTGGCCAGGCGTCCTCCTTGGTCGACCAGATGGCCCTGGAGGCCATTTGCGCTCCCAGCTTACAGCCTTACCCACACTGTTTCGTACATGTTAGAACTCTTCTAAAAGAGCCTGGTGGGCGGCCCGGTTTTCTCCTTTCATTTCTTAGAATACACCTGGTGCCATAACTCCAGAATAACGGTTCCATTTCATTTCTTGCCACCTCCCCCCTGGACGGAGCTGAAGACCAGCCCCGTCATAGGTCACATCCTGCCCCTCACCTCCATCATTCTTCCAAGGGGCCCCCCACCTACCCAGGTGGAACCCTCTGTCCAAAAGACCACCGCCCAGGGGTAGCAGGTGGCCATGGTCCGCTCTGGCCTGCCCGTCAACACCCATCCATCGCATCATCTCTCCCACGAGAGCCGGTCCTGACAGACCCCCCGGCAGGTGCAGTACCCAGGTGCTTCCCTAGGTTAGCCCCTACCTCTCCCCCCACCAGCCCCATCGCACCTCCGCTGAATTACCTGATGTTCTTTTCTTTACGTTTTCCGCCTGCCGTTTCATGGGTGTTTTGCCACCCACCTGAGAAGTACACAGATACGTTTTTTTCTGTCTCCTTTATGGCCAAATGAACTGAGGTGCAGGCTTGTCTCAGGCCGTTATTGGTCACTGGCTGAGAGCGCCTCCTGTCCTGAGGCTGTTTCTGTTCTATTACTGTATCGGAAATACCTCACAAGGTTTCGGGTCCCAATCCATTGTGAATCCCCATCACAGATTATTAGAGCTGAAAAGGGCATCTGGTGTATCCATGGCCCGTCCCCTCACAGGAAAGTGAGCTCCCAAGAGGGCCCCCAAGATTACACAGGTAGGGTGGCCCAGACTGGGTGACGTGTTTGGGCGGGCGCCCAACTCGGTCTCACCCCAGCCCTTCCCCTGTTCCCAGCACCCCCGGTGCTGGGAACCCAAAGTCCTTTCTCCCTAATTTCTCTCCTCCCTGCCCGGTGATCAGGCAGTCCCCGTGTCCCGGCTCTCACGTCCTTCTGCCTGGCTCTCGTATCTGCCGGCATCCTCTGAGGAGGGCGGCCGCAGGAAGAGGGCTGAGGAACTCTTGCGCACAGACAGGATGGATGTGGGGAAGAGGGTGACATGAGAGAGGGAGAGGAAAAAGGCAAGAATCCCCACCTCCAAGGACACGGGACCACAGGAAAATCCCCGTCGTTTATACTGATAATGGATTCAGTCTGGAGAACTAATAAAGAGAGAAAAGAAAAAAAAAAAGGTGTTGGTTCAGTAACGTCACCACAAATTACAGTTGATTAAGCAGAATGCTGTCACCTGGGTCTGATTACCACGTGTCTCCCTGACAACCCCGAGTGTCATCAGGAGTGTGGCAGAGACGGGACCTCGCTCCTCGTTACACTTTGTGAGGACAGGTATCCTGTCTGCTCAGTCTGGGCAGTGTGGCCAGAGCTTCAGCGTTAGAAGGGACTCGAAAAGGCCCCTATTTACGGCAAAACGAAAACATAATTAACACTGTTATTTGTTCTACAGGAAAGCTGTTAAGACAGTAAATCCAAAGGGTTCTCATCACAGGAAATAATATACTATTTTTCTTTCTCTTCTAGTTTGTATGTATATGGTGATGGATGTTCACCACTAAATTTATTTTAATCATTTCATGGCGTAGTTAAGTCACATCATTATGCTGTATGCCTTCAACCTATACAGTGCTGTAGGTCAACTATTTCTCAGTAAAACTGGAAGAAAACACACACACTCAAATGTAAAGTATAAAAGCACAAGCCATAGACTCAAAAAAAAAAAAAAAAACCTAAAACAAGACAACTGTGTCTTAAGTCCTGCCCGTGGTCCCTCCGTTTCCGGTTTCTGATGTGAGGTCACACCAAATAGCCACAGGGGCTGCTGAGGTAGCTGACCAGCCCTGGCCGAGTTCTAAAGAAGCTGGAGCGAGAAATGAGATGCTCACTTCACTTCCAGAACGAGAGTCGAGGGCCATGCTAAACCAGGCCGCCGGGGACAGGAGCCCCCACCAGCCAGGGCAGCAACGCTGTGGAGCTGGGCACGTGCAGGAGGAGAGCTTCCGGCCTTTGGCTTGGAGGGTGTGGGTTTAGTGGAACTGTGGGCCTGGGATCTCCTGACCTCCCTTTGATGGTGGGTGTGAAGTTGACATCTCCCAATCTCCAGCACTCTTCCCCAAAGCTCCCCAGTTATACCACCACGTAAACACACATGCTTGTTTTGCAAACACAGCTTCAAAACACCCTCCAGCCTTCCCTTCTGCCAGAATGATGCCCCAAAGTTCCTCCCATATGGAAAACTGGGAGGGACCCCATAAGTAGTGAAACGTGTTTCCCTGTAGAGAGGGGGAAGAAAACAACAAAATCTATGCATTAAAAAAAGCTAAACTTGGAGATTCCCTGGTGGTCCAGTGGTTAGGACTCGGTGCTCTCGCTGCCGAGGGCTCAGGTTCAATCCCTGGTCTGGGAACTAAAACCCCACAAGCAATGTAACGTGGCCCCAAAAAAAAAAAAAAAAAAGCTAAACTTATGGTTGAACAGGGGTAGGGATAGATTCCGAGTTTGGGATTGACATGTATACACCACTCTATTTAAAATAGATAACCAACAAGGACCTACCGTACAGCACAGGGATCTCTGCTCAATACTCTGTAATAACCAACATGGGAAAAGAATTTGAAAAAGCACAGTTACCTGTGTACGTATAACTGAATCACTTTGCTGTACACCTGAAACCAACACAACATTGTAAATCAACTACACTTCCATATAAAATAAAATTAAAAACAAAAAGCTAAACTAAACTAAATGGAAACACTTGAATGATTAACTGTGGTTATCTTTGGTTGGTGGGAAAAAGCCTGAGGTTTTTCTCATGTTCTTTTCTTCAACTTCCAAATGTGCTCTAATGCATGTACTGTATAGTCATTTTATGCTGAGAAAAATATGAACTAAAATCTTTAGAGACACTGTGGCCCTCAAAAGCAAGCTGCTTTGACTGTCCTCCACAAGGATCGAGTGGGCTGTCTCTGTGCAGACAGAGTCCCCGGGAGGAAGCCCTTCCTCCACAGAGGGCAGGTTCCTGCACGAGCCCCAAGAAGACTTCTGCGGGCACCTCAGCTCTGGCCCCTCCAACACTCCCTTAAAGAGCTCTGCATTAAAAAACAAAAACACACTAAACGGAAACAGACAGGGTCATGTGAAAAAGCCAAATCCTATTATCCATTATCCTCCAACTCAGTTAAATGGTGGGAAAATAGAGACACATCCAGGCATTCTGTGTTTCACTTTGAAGTCTGAACCTGTGCTTCTGAGTCTCTTTCTGGGTCCCTTGTCTCTCCCTCCTGTCTTTCCCACCAGATACAAAGTATCTGCCGACTACAAATACGTATCTTGTGAGACAGCTCAGACACAGTAGACGGTTTTCACCATCAATGCCTTTCACAAGCTCTGATCTTTGTGTCTTTAACACATTCAAAGCTTTCGTGACCACATGAGCCAGCAATTCCACTCCTAGGTATAGACCTAAGAGAACTAAAAACATGTGTCCACACAAACGTTGGTCCGTGAATGTTTATAGCACCATTATTCATAAAAGCCCAAGGATGGGAACAACCTAGATGTCTATCAACTGATGAATGGTTAAAGGAAGTGTGGTATATCCATACAATGGAATATTATCTGCCAATAAAAAGAATGAAGTACATGACAACATGGACGAACCTTGAAAACACGATCCTGAGTGAAAGGAACCAGACACAAAAGGCCACTTAACATATGATTTCCTTTATAGGAAATGTTCTGAACAGGGAGATCTACAAAGACAGAGAGTAGATTAGCAGTTGCCAGGAGCTGGGGGATGGGGGCTAGGGAGTTTCTCTTGGAGGTGATGAGAATGCTCTCAAATTAACTGTGCTGGTGGCGACACGGCTCTGTGAATGCACTAAACATCACTGAACTGCTGGCTCTAAATGAGTGGATTGTATCGTATCTGAATTATATCTCAGTAAGGTTGTTTTTGAAAAGCTTTAGCTATTTTATTCATAAGTAAATCAGTAAACCTCACACACGCACATACACGCAGATGGTGTGGCCGCTCTGGGCTGGGGCAAGGATGGAAGCCAAGGCTGAACCCAGCTTGGACACAGCCAGGCCTGCAATCCACGCGGAAGGCAAACATCCGGGTCGGGAGCGCCGGCGTCCGGACAGGACTGCCAGGCAGTGGGCGCAGGCTCAGGACGGCCCTGCTGACCTCTGACCTCTGGTAACAGCCACTCGTTCAGGTGCCTGGGAGCCAGAGGTCGCGGCGGGAGCTGGACTCCGCCCTCGGGGGGAAGCAGCTCCGTCCTCTCGAGCTGGGCTGGCCCCTCTTTTTCCCCTGCTGCAGCCCACCCCCGAGCTCACTGCCTGCTCTGGGGTTGTGCCCTGTGCCCTACCTTCCCGGCCGCCTGGGTGGCTTCCCTTCCCCCTAGGTTGCTGACACAGGAAGAAGGTAGAACTCTCCGATCACCTGGGTAGAGTCTTGTTAGCGAGGCTCTGCTTTCTGGACTCCGAGCCCTGTACTTTGGGACATTTTAGTTCTTGAACTAAATTGGAAGCAGGGACTGGAAGCCCTTTGTACCCGCCAGAGGCTAATCTGGAGAGTCCCTGTTTTCCTTCAGAGAAAAGAAGGAACAGAATCCCCTAGTGCATCGCCTCCGCACACCAAACCACCTTTGCATGCAGGTAGCTGTGATGGGGGAAAAGGCCAAGGGTTAGGATGAACGCGAACGCTGCCGTCTCTGCTCTTTATCGATATTAACGTATCTGAGCCTCCTAATCGCTCCGTGAGCCTCCGTTACCTCACCTGTACGGTGGAAACTAGCCCCCAACTTACAAGTTATTTGAAAAAGTTAAGTGAGGTAATAATACCCGTGTGAGTTTCCAAAACTCTTAAAGTATCAGCCGTTTCGGGTCTTACCATCATGACCATTCTTTTGTAAGCTAATGTGGATGCTGTAAGCATGCTCTCATTTAACCCTGGCTGGATGGTATTGTTATCCCCATTGTAAAGATAAGAAAACTGAGGTCAAGTAACCTGCCCACAACCGTACAGTAAATTGACAGATCATGGTATCAGCAACTCCTCACCTAGTGTCTCTCATCCCCAGGGTCTCAAAGTCTGGATGCACTTGAACCTCTCAGGCAAAGTCAGAGGCACAGAATCTACCCCAGACTCACAGAATCAAATTCCACAGGGTGGGGCCCAACCATGGACATTTTAAGTCACCTTCAGGGGATTCGGGTGCACACCAGAGGTGGTGAATCTCTGCACTAAATCAAGAAGAGCTTGGAGAAAGGAAACCTAAAGGAAGAGGAGACATGTAACTAGAAAAATTAGAGGATAAAGAAAGAAACTAGAAAATACGATCGGCCTCTGTATTACAGTGATAGCTAACTTTTACAGAATGTTTACCTCAGGTAGGCACTGTAGTAAGCGCTTTTTACACTTCACATTTCTTCATCTGAATCTCGGAGCCACATGCGATAGGGGCCATTGTTATTCCCATTTCACAGATGAGAGAACTGAGGCTCAGAGAATTTAAATTGAATTTAAATTATTTGCCCAGTGTCACAGAGCTAGTAAAGGGAGCCAGGAGAGAATCTTCACCACCTTGACATACTTTTAGAGAGGGAAATAGGCCAGGATAATGAAAAAGAAAAAACGGACAAGGCAAGAGGTACCACAAAACTCTCACGTGAAACAAAGCTGTCTCCAGGTTGCAGTAAGCCTCCTGCCTGAGTGTGCTGGCAACTCTGAGAAAGGAACTTGGGCACCTGTAGGAAAGTCCTCTGTATGTGGAGGTAAAGCCAGTCCAAACGCTTCCCTGCCCCTTGACAGGGCACCTCACACTGAGCGTAATGGGTTGAATGGTGGACACCCCCACCCCCAAAGGATATGTGCAGGTCCTAATCCCTGGGACCTGTGAATGTGACCTTACTTGGAACAAGGATCCGTGCAGATGTAATTAAGTTAAGGACCTTGATTTGAGATCATCCTGGATTATCCATGTGGGCCCTAAATCCAACAACAGGTGTCCTTATTAGAAGAGGGGCACCAGACAGAGAGGAGGAAAAGACCATGTAGAGACGGAGCAGAGTTGGGAGTAAGCAGCCACAAGTCATGGAAGGCCAACAGCCACCAGACGCTGGAAAGGGCAAGAAAAGGAATCTCTTCTAAAGCCTCCGCAGGGAGCATGGCCCTGCTGACACCTTGATTTTGGACTTCTGGCCTCCAGGACTGTGAGAGAATAAGTTTCTGCTATTTCAAGCCACCCAGGTTGTGATAATTTTTTCCAGCTGCCCTAGGTAACTATACACTGGGGAATGGACGACCAGTTTAATGGACATACTGTTTAAGTCTGCTCAGCAGACTTTTTTCTTTTAGCCAGGTTACAACTCCTCCCTTCCTTTACAGACCTGCTCTCCCAGTCTCCTGCCATGTGCTTCTCATGGTCTATACTAACCCCAGACACAGGGAAGTGCCTAGCCTCCAGAACTGACCAATCAGAGAGCCGCATCTCCTCATCTGCCAGTGATTGGTCCAGGAGTGGCTTGTGAGCCAAGCCTGACCAATCAGAGTCCTTCCCTAGATTTTTGTATTACTGAGCTGGTGAGAGTTACACTTCTCTTTCCACTGGGACTGCTAACTTGGTGCATGAAGAATCCAGGGCACAGAGGGACGTGTTCTTGCCGTGTGGAGAAAGAGCATGTGCAGTAGGAATGAGGCCAACGTGTGAAAGGAAATAGAAGCAAGAGGTCAAGTTCAGGAGTGAGGACATTCTGAGAGTGTTTAAATTTCTAGATCCAGTTGACCCTGGGGCCAGCTCCACTGTTCCTATGGTTTGTTATGTGAAGCTTAATCTTTCTGCCCAGGCTAGCTGCAGTTGGGTTCTGGCCCTTGCAAGGGACAGAGCTCAAAGTGCCACAACAGATTTAGAGCAAGTGCCATGTCCCCAGGCCGAGCCAAGCATCTAGGAACAGACTTTACTGCATTGCTTGCATTTTTTCCATTTCAGCAAACACTTGAGGACAAGATCAAGGGCTAGCCGTGTTATGTGTTGAAGAAAAGAAGAGAAAGGCCCGTGCTTGAGAAAATGCGTCTCCTTGATCTTTGTAGCATCAGTTAGAATGTCCAAAGGATGCAGTGGAGACCGTTCCCAGCAGGAAAATGTTTATTCCTGTTTGGTGGAGCCTGGGGAAGAGAAGAAAAAGAAAAGATTCAGACAGGGGGCCAAGTTGGGGTGGGCACAGAGGCCCCAAGCCCCTGTCAGAACCACACGAAGCCATGGATCCGTCCCAACGCTGATCCCGGATCACAGTGACATCTGAAATTTCCTAAGGCATTTCCTTCCCTTTCAGGTCTTTTTGGGTTCTTCAGCCCATATGTTGCTGATTTTCCATCTTTTCAAAACTCTCTGTTGCATTTCAAGTCAGAAGGCATCTTATTCATTACTTCTGAATTTGAGGGGGAGGAAATCACGGAGGTCAGCAGGCCTTTCAATACAGAAAATAAATGAGCCAAGCTGGGCATGAATGTGTGAGTGCATGCGAGCACACACGTGGCTTGTTCTTTCCTGCTGTTGTCTACGTTTCAGCTCCATTGTGCAAGATCACGGGGGAGACTTGAGCAGCACCTCTTAGAAAGGCTTCTCAGGTCTCCTTCGAGAAAGAAGCTTCTTCCCCCAAGTTGCCTTTTGTAGTTCACTGCGTCTGCTATGCAGCCCTCGACCACGTTAATTACTGGTCAGCAAGTGGCCGCTTTGAACTGGTCACCCACCAGAGGCACTCTGAGGCTCCTGTTTGCTATGCGACTATTTTGTTATGCTTCTTGTTATGTGTCCAAGTGGCAGAGGGCTCCTCTCTTGCCTGAGGTGGAGCAGACAGGAGGCCTGGCCAATTAAAGCAGCGCCAAAGAAATGGCGGAAGGCTGGTCTTCCAACAAAGTTCAACAGCAAAGTTCAAAGCTCATGAAGAAATTAAATTTGGCTGAAGGAAAAGGAAAAGCTGATTTAGAGAAAGAGAGAACGTGTGGGATGAGGGGAGCCGTTGGATTCCTTCCCGCGTCACCATGAGGTCTCCAACCTGTCATGGTCCCCGGGGAGTGGTGTGTAGGCTTGGAAATAGACATGGATCCTACTCAAAAAAAGGTAGCTTAGCATGGATGCTGGGAAAACAGAAAGGTAGCAGGGGTCATTCGTTTTCCTAAATAGGGCTTTTTTTAAAGTAATACAGAAGAAGAGAAATAAATAACGGACCCCAAAGAGTTGGTGGTGCTCATGTCCAAGCAAAGTTAACAAATTCATCATAAACATGACTTTAATTTCTGAACCCCAAACGGGGCAAGTGGTCTGATGACCACTTGTATACTTTCCATGAGTATACATGGAAACTATGCCTTAAATCCGACTGTCCCAGATATGATAAGATAGCAGTTTCTCAACTGAGGACAGTTTTGCCCTCCCCTCACTGAGGAAAACTGGCAATGGAGACGTTTTTTATTGTCATGACTCGGGGAGGTCATAGAGGGAGGGAAAGTGTGGTACCGGCATCTACTGGATAAGGGCCAGGGGTACTGCTACACATCCTACAATGTACACACAGGCTCCAGCAACAAAGAATTATTCAGTGTAAGTGTCAACAGTGCCACTGTTGAGAAACCCTGAGTATAAGTGATATAACTGGCACACCCATCGTCACCATCCTGGGCTACTTCAACCCATTGGCAGGTTAAAAGTGTTCCCCTTTCCTAAATTACGACTGCATATCTCACTGAAGAGCGTGGATACCTCTTCTCCTAATAGGAATATTTCTCGCTACAAAATCTCCTTTCTGAAGTAATGAAGGCAAGTCCATTTCAATCACGATTCATCTCTAACCTCATTACAGCTTATTGGACCAGAAGTCAACAACTGACCCAAGCCAGGCCACTCAGATTCTTCTCCCAGCAATTTACAGTTAAATAGGAAACAGTCTATTAGTCAGGAAAGGATAAGACATGACACAGCAATAAATAACTAGAATCTTTGCCGATTAAAAAAACAACAACAACGTATTCCTTGCTCACGTGCTCATTCCTAGCATTACGTGCCCGTGTCTGTTGCCAGGGGCAGGGTGGGGCAGGAGAATCCTCCGTTCCACGGAATCTCTCAGGCCTCAGGTTGGCAGAGGCTCATCCATCATATGACAGAGGGTCACTGTCATCTCCACGCGAGGCTTTGGGGCTCTAGGCAGGGGGAGGACCCCCTGAAGAGACTCACACAGGCTTTTAAATGCTTTGACTGGAAGGCGACAACGGCTGGATTCCTCCCACAGCCAATTGGCCGGAACGAGTCACATGACCCTACCTGACCGCAGCTCATCGGGTGCATCTCACAGCCAGTTAGGTGTCAGAAGCTGGGCTGCAAGGCCACGGAGATCAGGGCTCCACGCGGCACGCAGACGGAGCCAGAGCTGACGTTACCAAGAGCAGATCTCAGGGGAAAACAGAGGAGGATGGTCAGAAAAAAGTGAGGCAGATGCGCAGAAGGAAGCAGAGGGCGGGAGGCTCCTTAGGGACTAGAAAGTAGGTACCTGGGTCCTGGGCAGCTTCCTCCGCCCCAGGTGGCTCCACCGTGCTCTGTTGCCATGAGAACTTGGGGTCAGCACATCAAAACCCTGCTCCGCGCCTGTGTGAATGGATTTCTGTTCCTTGCTACCCGAAGAGCTTTGACTCATGCTTTGCCGGCTGTACTTCTTGAACGCGTAATTCCCTGTGAAGTTTGTGGAAGGAAGCTGGATTCTCAAACATGTGGAGCTGCCCCAAAGATAATAAATCTCCCAGGGTGAGCGCTTCAGAAGAGCCCAACTTTCCACCAGCCCTGACCCAACACAGCCAATGACGCAGGCTGGCCCGGGCAGGCAGGGCCATGGATGCAACTTACGAGGCTCAGAAAGACCATCTCTATGTCCACATGTCACCCAGCGATGCTGACACAGGGGGTCTGAACTGCTTTTGTGCCACGGAATCCTTCTCAGAATACTGTTTTTAAATGCTTTAACTATTTTTAAAGGCAGAAAGTAAAATACATAGTATTGCAAAGGCAACCGATGACATTGAAGACCAGTCATCAAAATATTTTAAAATGGAGACACAGTACTCTGTGTACTTGTTATTAGCTCCTTAAGACACTCTAGTGACAGGTTTAATACTTAACCGTAATTTCAGAGTAGTGATGAGCACAAGTAACACTGAAAGATATTTGCTACAACTATAACATGATATAAAAGTATCTATTCATTTTGTAGGCAGCAAAGTAACGGATACCACTAATACTACTATGGTTTGTTGCCTACATTTATAACTGAAGGATGTGCCAAAGGTTTGTGAAAAGAAAGATATATTTTACTCTTTAGTAAAAATAAACACAGATTTTATCGTTAATGGAAATAAAAACATTTTTCCCAGCCATGTTCACGGACCCCTTGAATTCTGTGATTTGCTCAGTGGTCCAATGACCACAGACTATGAGCCTTTGACCACCAGGTCCCAGGCAGAACCCAATTAGGTTTCCTGAGTAGGAAAACAGCTGGCGAAGAGGAAGCAGAAATCTTTTATTTTTCTAAGGCTAAGCAATGAACAATGATACATACTCAAGGCAAATGAGCTTATTGGCTTCGATCTTATTACTGTATAGCACCCGGAGCATGAAAAGAAGAGGGAGGTTTTGACAGAGAACTCGAAGTCTGAAGAGGGTACTGAATCAGAAACATGAGCTTTGGCTCACTGGAGTGGAACAGCCAGTGCCCAAGGGAGGAGCGGGGATGCAGAGGCTCTGTGGTGAGAGCAAAGGGAGAATTGGTCACCAACGCCCACTTGAGGGAAAGGTCTGAAATGGTCACCAGAGATTAAGCTGAGGACTGAGAAGATCGGGATGGATGGAATTCAATTCGTGGAACAAAACTTGTGGGCGGGGGCCAGGAGCTGCTGTCAAATACCTCTGTTACTGTAAACCCGAGTCCTAGATTCTTCCTAGGGCTGAAGGTGCTTGAGAAAACAAAGGTCGTATGTGTTTGAAGCAGAGCCACAATTGTCTAAACACGCTACGGTAGAAGAAGCAACGGATGAAGACCGAAGGCCCGGGTTCTCATCTCCATTTTGCCTCACTAATCTGCTGGGCCGCCCAAACCAAGTTGCTTTATCTCTCTGGGCCTTGGGTTTCTCATCTTTAAAATGAGAGAGTTGGAGTAGATCATCTCATAAGCAAACATTTTACAATGTCTGATCAGCCGTGAATACTCACACCAGCCCTGGGATTCCCAGTCCTGGCTGCACATTGGGATCTCCTGGAGAGCTCTAAAAAATACTGATGCCTGGGTTCTATCCCCAGAGTTTAAATGGTCAGTGGTTTGAGCCTTCAGAGTTTTCAAATCTCCCTCCAAGTGAGTCTAATATGCAGCCAAGGTGGAGAACTACTTTCTAGCACAAATTAGTTTTTTAAAAAAATATTTATTTGTTTGTTTGTTTGTTTGGGGCCCTGTTGGGTCTTAGTTACGGCTCACAGACTTCTCTCTAGTTGTGGCACGAGGGCTTAGTTGCCCCCACATGTGGGATCTTAGTTCCCCGACAAGGGATCGAACCCATGTACCCTGCATTGGAAGGTGGATTCTTAACCACTGGACCACCAGGGAAGTCCCACACAAATTAGTTGATCTGATTAGGGGATCAGATTCAATAGGATCTAAGAACTAAAAATCAGAGAGCTGCCTCAGGCCATGGGAGGACCCAGGGAATGCGGTGGACATGGGGTAGGAGTGCGCAGGGAATGAGGTAGTTTGGCCTGGAGTACAAGGAGGAATTCTATCTTATTAGTTGGGAGAACTTGGGCCAGTCACTTCCCCTTTCTGAACCTCAGTCTTCTCATTTGTAAAATGAGTCCTGTGTAAAGGAAAGAGAAAGAAACCAATATGTACTGAATGCTCCTTAGGTGGCAGGTCTTACACTAGGCTCCATACACACGTTAACCGATTCCCTTCTCACACTGTACTTGACAGACGAGGAAACCACTGTTTGAGGGGTGACCTACCCTCTCTTTCTCTACCTCACTGAGTTACACCAGGGCCCAAATGAGATCATGTGTCTGAGACAGAGCTCCTAGCTTTAGCAAATAAAAAGAAAGGGTGCCCAATTAAATTTGAATTTTAGATAAACAATAAACAAAATTTTCACTGTATGTCCCAAATATTGTTTTGACTGACAACCCCAAATTGAAACTCTTTTGTCAACCATGAAGCCTGATACACACATACAGCTTCATTGGGTTGTTTAGTTTCTTATTAGTAAAAGGTTTTTCTATATTAGGAGTATTAACCCTCTGACGTGTGTCCTAAATAGTTTTCCTATTTGTGTTTTTTTACTTTGTTTATGGTGTTTGTCATACAGAAGTTTTTAATATTTATGCTGTCACATGTTTCAATCTGTTTCTTTATTGTTTATAGCATTTGTGTCATGCTTAGAAGTTTCCATCCAAAGATTTACAAATATTCACCCATGCTTTCTTCTAGTATTTTTATAGTTTTATTTTTTACATTTAAAACCTCTGGAATTTATTGTGGGGGGGATGATGGCATTTTTTTCCCCCCAAATGGCTAGCCAGTTGTACCAATAGCATTCAATAAATTATCTTTTCCCCATTTGTTAGAAAATGTCCTTTATCATATTCTGAATTCTGAAATTTACATTGGTATACTCTGGAACCTCTAATCTGTTTCACTAATCTGTGTGTCTTTTCTTTTCCTAGTATGACGCGGTATATACATCACTATAATTTTATAATGTGCTGTATTATCTAGGAGGGCGATTGACCCTTTGATTCTTGTTTTCTTTTGAAGGATTTCCTGATTATTCTCATCTTTCTGTTCTTCCTCATGATTCAGAATTATTTATCAAGTACCCCAAACTCTTACTGAGATTTTAATTAGTGTTAAATTTTCAGAATAATTTAGGGAGAAAGGACTTCAGCAGTATTGTGTCCACGTGTCCAAGAACAAAGGATGTCTCTCCACTTAGTCATCCTCTTCAGTAGAAGGTAAGCATTTTCCTCCTCTAAGTTCTGCACAGCTCTTATTAAATTTATCGCCAGCATTTCATATTTCACTGATATTCATTATATTTTCTATTTGATTATTGTTTGTATGAAGCATTTTATTTTTTTATTTTTTATTTTTTTATAAATTTATTTATTTATTCATTTTTGGCTGCGTTGGGTCCTTGTTGCTACACGCGGGCTTTCTCTAGTTGCGGTGAGTGGGGGCCCCTCTTCGCTGCAGTGTGCGGGCTTCTCATTGCGGTGGCTTCTCCTGTTGCAGAGCATGGGCTCCAGGCATGCAGGCTTCGGTAGTTGTGGCACGCGGGCTCAGTAGTTGTGGTGCACGGGCTTAGTTGCTCCATGGCATGTGGGATCTTCCCGGACCAGGGCTCGAACCCGTGTCCCCTGCCTTGGCAGACAGATTCTCAACCACTGTGCCTCTGGGGAAGTCCCTGAAGTATTTTATTAAAAAGGATGAAGACAGGAGTAAAGGAGAGAGAAAGAGACAAAACCAAATTAGATCATCATGGTTTTCCCTGAACCTGTCTTCCTAAGAGATTCAGAGAAGGGTCAGTTCATTATGGTGACGTCCTTAAAGGAAAAATCGTATGATCAAGGACACCAATTTCAAGATAGGAGAGATGGAAGAAGAGATACAACTCTCCCCACCATTCTAACTGACTGTTCTTCAGAGGACGTGAGACCTGGACCAAAGGACACTGGCCCCACCTTCAGGAAGTCCTCCTTCTTTGCCCGGGTAAGGCCAAGCCTCCCATTGGCTCTCAGGACAGGCCCCACCCCTTCCGGTGGGAGGGGCTTGCTGTTTGGAAATTGCTGTCTTCTGTTTTCCTCTCTGGCTATCTTTTATGATAATCCGCTCCTTTGAAGGGGGTCTGACAGCTCTCTGACACACACGTTTGCTTAAAGATTTACATTTTCCATCTCCTTGCCCATTTTCTGACTGCATAAAAGAGAATTGTAAATGTTTAGAAAAATCAAAGATCTTCTTAGACACCTGCAGTTTCACAGAGATAGTGGTCTCTAATTCATGCCAAGAAGAGGCTGAAGAAATGAGGCAGGATCACCTGGCCATTTTCTTGCTGAAGCTTTATTTCCTCTCAGTCTTGGGGTAGCTTCAAGTTCTCAGGGCGGGTTGGAGGCTTGGGAGGCCGAGGCAGTGCAGGGAGCCCACGCTGGACTCAGCTCATGGAAAGAAGCGCTAGGGAAGGAAGGGCAAGGGCAGCAGACGCTGCTGAGGCTAGGAGGGCATCGGTCTGCCCGATGTCGGGGCCAGACGCTGCGCAGTTCACCAGACATTCCACTCCCCACCACCCGCCACAGCACAGCCCTCTTTGCAGACCCAGCCTCTATCCTTCCATCCTTCTCTGCCTGTCCCCTCTTTTCTGCCTGTGGGGTGACCACGGCTCTGCATAGGTCATTCGGGGCTGAGGCTGCCAGCTTTCGACAAATAGCAAACGTTTAAGTGTTCATTAACTCACACCCAGAAAAGCATGACCTGCGTTATTGTTTCCTTTCTTTTTGAATGGGAAAAGGCAGATGCAAGGAATCTCAGGGCTATCCCTGAAATAAAATGTGGAAGTGGGGTGCACTTAATGATCACATGTAGGGCCGGTCTAGACCCATGCTCTTGGCTCATTAGAAGAGAAACTTGCTATGTGAT
The DNA here is from genome assembly GCF_059928025.1 of Delphinapterus leucas. Classification (NCBI taxonomy): domain Eukaryota; kingdom Metazoa; phylum Chordata; class Mammalia; order Artiodactyla; family Monodontidae; genus Delphinapterus; species Delphinapterus leucas. The sequence goes on from NC_143147.1 coordinate 68,941,973, forward strand.
AGATGAAGACAGACTGCTAGGCTGAGTGATGCTTATCCATGGACCACTGGGGACCAAAGCCATAGATTCACATCAGCTGACCGCACAATCCTTCACAGGTTCTCAGCTACTGACTTTCAAATGACCCCAGCCAGATCGCTAAGAGAGTGGCCCTCCTAGGTTTCAAGTTCACATTTCTTTGCCTAAAGAAATCGATGCTGTTCCCATGCCACACCCAACACTTGCCATTGGAAATGGAAAACTCCGTCCCATGAAACAGGTTCCATCTTTTAAATGCTCCACCAGACCCTTTCTGAACTGTCTAAACTATAAAGAATGAGATTTTTCCTGTCTCTCACCTTCCAATTACAAGGCAGTGGGCCACATTCTGATCTCCCAAGGACTTATCTGACGCATTCCTATGTTTTGCCTTCTTTGTCAAGAGAGGACCCTAGATGGCCATCTTCATACTCTAGGATAGAAGAAAAGACCCTCCTCTCCAATTCTTTTCCCTGTTAGACACAGTCCTCTTGACTGTTCCAAGAATGTATATGGCAGAAAGTCCTTTCGAAGAACTGACTTTGAACCCTGATTGCTTGTACTCTGAGAAGCTGCTGGCATCGTCAGCCGTAGGATTCACTGACCAGTTGTTCCCTGAGACCCTGAGCAAGGACCTGGGATGGGTTTGATTGTGTGGGGAGTCGGGTTGTGTGGTTTGGGATATAACAGGGTCAAACAGGAAGTTTGGAAACAGGACAGTGAAAGAGAAGGGAATTCTGGACAAGGTCTCAGCTCTCATTCCCGGGACAGTTCACAGAGCACTTCCTTTCTGGACCACTGGCACACCATTCACGGGTCCCCATTTAGGGGTAGCTTCCGATCCTGCAGCCCAGCCTATAAAAATGAGAACATCTGGGAATTCCAAGGTGGAGTGGTAGGGGAAGCGATTTCACGAGCCCTCTCTCTCTCCCAACCTCGTAACCTTTTATTGCTTCACAGTTCATTGTCTCACTCTTCCCCCACCTCTCACCACCACCCTTTTGCTCGCACACGTCCTGTGGGAAACTTCCTGTGGGGAGGGCTTCGTGTGCTTGGGGAACAGCCGCTGGACGGGGATCATCTCCAAAACCGCTCAGCTGGAACTATCAACGCCCACCGCCTGGAACATTCCTTTCTCTGGCTCAGTGTGGAGTGATTTCCAGCCTTGCCAGGGTGTGGGATGTTCCCTTGATTTCTGCTTCTCATCTATTGCACTTTTCCCGGAACCATCTGGGGATGAGAGTCAGGTATAGAAACAATGCAGCGAGTTTCTGAGACCAAAAGATAATTGAAAAACCCCAGTAAGTCCGTTCCCTTTGGCCCCAAGTTCACATATGGTCAGCACATTAGGAACCTTGTCCAAAAGATCAGTTTGGGACACCAGGTGGGGGCCTGTCATTAACTCAGACTCCCATCCCCCAGGAATGGGGCAGTCAGCGCTCTGTACACCTCTGGTCTGTTTCAGGTTTGACCATGTCACTGGTTTTAACTCAAGCTGAAGTCCCTTCTAGAATGCTCTACACTCTAGCAGATAAAGTAGCTGTCTTCATGAGTGATTGCTTCCAAACCCAATGAAGAGAAACTCATGTGTTTGAAATGCTTGCCGTTCTTCTCCATTTCACCATAAAGTAGCCCGTTTAATTTTGCACAATACTGTTTGATAGCAACCATGTGTGTGTCTTCCGTATTTGTACACTCAGGAAAGGACCTACTTGGTCAGTGTGAGATAAGTTCACAAGAAAAATGGAACCAGATGTGATTCCTTTTTATTTGACTCTTCAGACTCCAGCAATCTAATTCTCAGGGTCAGTCTTTACTTGGGTTTTCAGTTACCTTGCAGGAGAGGATCCTTTTACACTACAGTGTTTGCTTTTCCCAGGTACCTGACAAGCAGGAACGAGCAAAAGATTTTAGGGAGTTGGTTCTCAGCTTAGCACTTTCCAACATTTCCAGACTAGAGATCCAGTGGGATGGAAGTTTCCTCGTTTGGAAGAGAACACGTCTGCCCAGTAGTAGGCTGATACACTTCAATTAAACCATTCTTCCAACTACCCAGAATGTACAAGTACTTTGGGCCTGAAACCCAAGGTCAAATAGTGCTAAGATCACTCATTTGAAACTCCAGAGCAAAGGAATTGGGCAAGACTGACATTACAGAAGGGCAGGTTTTTCTCTCTTTTCACCTTATTTCCTCTTTTTCCTTTATTTCCATCCCAATTTGTCACTAAGCCTGCCATGTACAGTGGTACAATTTGTGCACTGTGCAAAAGTACTTAGCCAAGGGAGCAAGTGGAGGCTGAAATCCTGTCCCCAAATGCTATGTTTGTTAAGTCATGGATCCCAGCGTGGTGTACATCTACCCAGAGGAAGAGACACCTTTTTTCCCCCATAAAAGGACTAACTGCTCGGGCTTCCCTGGTGGCGCAGTGGTTGAGAGTCCGCCTGCCGATGCAGGGGATGCAGGTTCGTGTCCCGGTCCGGGAAGATCCCACATGCCACGGAGCGGCTGGGCCCGTGAGCCATGGCCGCTGAGCCTCTGGGTCCGGAGCCTGTGCTCCGCAATGGGAGAGGCCACAGCAGTGAGAAGCCCGCATATCACAAAAAAAAAAAAAAAAAAAAAAAAAAGGACTAACTGCTCACCAATTTGGTATCCCAGGGGCTGCATCTGTCCAGAAGAAGTACACGACGTACATTTTTCTAAGAAGCTGGATGTGCTACTGGTGCCCTTGCATGCATGATAGCCCAAAAAGATGAATATGCAAACGTCAGAGCATGTGTCGTGTGTTCCTGCCTGTGTGTATTAGTACTTTTCAATAGGCCACATTCCACGTTCCGCCCTGTCTTTGGGAGGCCCCAAGGCAAGTCATCAGAAGAAACTTTAGACCCATAGTAGCTACGTGGCCCTTGTGCCGCTGCTCTTCCTATGGCAGACATCGCTAATCGGTCCTGGAGTTCTTTCACACTAAACCCTGATTGGTCTCACAATACTTCTCCACTGAATGGAACTCTCGCCTCAGTCTCTACCACCTGAAAGGAGCCGATGTACAAAAGGAAACCTATCCGCCATCTGTCTCAGCTAGCTATTGCCACAATAATGCTGCGTAACAAGCCCCCCCAAACTCAGTGGCTTGAAGCAAGAACCATTTATTCTCGTTCACCCACCTTGGAGGCATCTGGGATTCGGCCGGTCTAGGGTGAACCAGGCCAGCAGTGCTCTCTCCTTCAAGCTGAGGTCCGGGCGTGGCTTGTCACCCTGGGCTGGGCTCAGGTCTGTTCAGTGTGTGTCCATTCTGGGGCCTGCGCTGACCAGAGGTCACTCTTCTCATGTTGACAGCAGAGGCTCAAAAGGAGAGATCAGCCACACGAGCACATTGTTAGTCTCTGTTTACGTCACATTCAGTAACGTTTCATCGGCCAAAGCGTGTGATGTAGCAAAGCCCCAAATCAAAGGGCGGGGAGGATGCCCCTCCCACACTAAGACCAACACAGCACTGTGACCATGCACTGGAGCTACCACATTGTCTCTGTCCTAGGCAGAGGGGCGGGGGTCGTGTCAAACCACATCTGGTGCGATGTCCTCTGCTTGGCTGGTGCCCCTTTAATACCATCATTACATCCACCTTCCCTAGCCAGACAATCCACCCGTTGTCCCAGGTGGGTGGATAGAAGGGAGGGTTAAACTTCAGAGCCCAAGATGCAGGGAGAGGGTGGCTCTGTATACAGCCTGGCCAGTGAACCTGATGACGAATGGTAGTTACGATGGACCCGAGGCAGGTGCTGACTCTAGGGAATGGGTGCACACCAACAGGTGAGAGGTGGGTGGGTTCAAGGAGCCTGGGCTTCAAGACAGGTGATTTGGAAGAAACGAGAGAGTGACAGAGGACCAGCGGTGGTGGCGGATCAGGACAGAGGTACCCCAACTGGAAGTAACCACGGGTGTGGAAATCCCTGCTTTTCATTTTTTTTGGTTTTTTTTTTAGATACTGTATGATATTATTTGTTTGTGGAATCTAAAATATAAAGCAAAGGAATGTATATAGCAAAACAGAAACAGACTCACAGATATAGAAAACAAACTAGTGGTTACCAGTCGGGAGAAGGAAGGGGGAGGGGCAAAATAGGAGTAGGGGATTAAGAGATACAAACTACTATGTATAAAATAAATACCTGCTTTTCATTTTCACTCATCAATAGCAAAGCACCCCTTTAGGCCACAGCATCTTATCCCCACCATCAAAGGTGAACCCAGAAAATTACAGAGCCTGAGGATCTGCCCTCCAGGAGTTCACGATCTGAGACACACAGGCAACAACTCTAGGGAATAAAATATAAACAAAGAACCAAGATGGTGTGAAGCAGACAGGTGGCCAAGGGAGTTCCAACTGTAGTTAAAGGAAAGCAGAGATCAAGCCAGGCAGGCTCCCTGGAGGCGTGGGCATTCAGGAGTTTCTTATGGAGGGGAGTACTGTCAACCCTGCCAAACGGCATGACTTCATGGAGGCTGTGGGAGTGGAAGTGGAGTGTGGGGAGAGAGGGCTTTGGCTGCGGGATAAGCTGAGGGGAGGGGAGGGCTGGGGGGTTGCATGGGAATGTCTGTGAGTAGTCAGGCTTGTGCGGCTCAGTGGACGGTTTAGAACGTTGCACCAGCTTGACAAGAAATCTTTAGAAAGTCTTGTAAGGATTCCTCTTTAGAAAAGTATAGCAGCCTCTTTTTTTTTTTTTTCTTTTTTTAAACTTACAATGGTGGGTGTAAAAAGAAAGAGGTGATGGGAATAATTGTGACCTCCTAATCACACATCACAGTTCAGGGAATTAGGAAGAGGACGGGTCACCAAGTCTGTGTGCTCCCCCGCAGCCAAATCCAACTCACCTCCCCCGCCTGAGTCTCCAGTCCTGTGGATGGAGCTCCTGCCGGGCCAGGCGCTGTAAGTCCTTCACATAGGACGGCAAACCTGTGAAATCAGGACTATTATCAGCCCCTTTCCCAGAGGAGGAGACAGTGTTGATGAAGCTGAATTCCTTGTCCAAAATCCCATGTTTAGAAAATGACAGAGCTGGACGTTGAACGCAGGCCTTCTGAGTTTAGAACCCACATCCTTCACCCCTTTGAGCTACTCTTTCTAAGAGGAGTCACTTGTGTTAGAGACGCCACCGACATTCAGTTATTTTGGTCAGGCCCAGACAGTGACTCTGGGATTCATTGGCCAATCAGGCTATGAAGGCTTCAGCCATCCAGAAAATTGGCGTGGCCTCATTTTCCACATCGTACCCGAGAGTATGTGTCCCAAAGCATCCAAGCCCCTTGGGAATGCTCTTTGATCAAGTGGGTCCCAGGATCTTCCCTCCGTGCTGCAACGTCCTTGGCATGTTTTCTTTCGGAGAGAAGTAAAGTGTTAGTGGCAGCCAAGGGGAGCCTGAGAGACATGGGCTCTTCCCTTTCAAGCCAGGTTAACTGAGTGTGGCTTGTAGGCAGGTCAGCCATTGATTTTCCTCTCTTCTCTGGAGAGCACTGCCATGGTTACATGGATAAAAGCCGAGGAATAAAGCCAGACTTGAATGGTCCAGGTTGAAAGGAAAGAGGTTGGAAGATGCCAGTTGGGGGTGGGTTTGTAGTGGGAAATGCCTACTACCTGAGCAAGACGCCCATGCGGTTCAGATGTGCTTGAGGAGGAGAGGGGGCAGTCTAATTACCACTCCTCCCAAAAGCCGAAAAGAAACCGCTTGCTTTTGTCTTCCTTTTTGTTTCTTGCGGCCTGCACCCGCTGCTCTGAGAGTTTGACTTTGAGCTTGGACTTTTCTAAAAGCATGTCAAGCTCAATACGGCCCACACGCAAATCGTGTTGATGCTAAGGCTTCAGTCTTGCAAAAACAAACAAACAAAGACTGGCTCAAAATCATCCCCTAAGGCCTATCAATGCTAGGACGGGTTGGTGGAAAGGAAGCAGCATTACCTGAACGTGTGCCATAAGCCTGCCCTGCTCTGGGCCCCCCAGGGACCATTCCTGGAAGATTGTCTCCCAGTAGAAATCGGCCCAGAGGTTCAGGGATGGTAACTCCTCTTTGGTAAAAAAGAAAGTAGAGGAAAATGGTAGAATTGCAAAATAAGAAATTCACATCCACACATACTCTTTAAGTGCCTCTAACGTGCCAGCATGTATGCCAAATAATGCGAAGAACCATGTCCTTTTAGCCTTTTATTTCTAACCGAGACATAACATCAGCGAAAGGAAAAAAAAATTGGGCAAATGGGGCTCTTTTTCCAGGCCAGAGGACTAAAGGCCTTGAATAGGGTCCGTCAGGAGAAAGAGAATTCTATGTACAAAATCTTGTGACAGCTGATACAAGCATCCTTGTAGCCCTGTGTAACTTCCGGAATAGACTTTCCAGTTCACTGGTACTGTCAAGATAAAGGCCATTCTAAGGACCTACCATCAACAGAGCCAGACTAGGAGCTGATTCTCCAACGTGGGAAAGGATTGAAAGGAACCACCAGTCTGTCTTGTGATAAACCGCAGCAATTTGCAAGGTGGGCGATTGATCAAATTTAAAGATTTAGTCTGAGCAAAACGATCTAGTCCATCTGGGCCAAGGCAACCCCTCCATCTCGGCCTCCTTAACACTGTTCTCTCCTGTTAACCAGCTCAGGCACTAGTTAACTCACTGTTTTTTTTCTTCCAGGTTTCTTACCACATAAAAGGATTTTCACTCCTAGGTCTTTCTCACAAGCTCCGTCGTGACCCCCTTTTGGAAAATAACAACCCCTTTCCTGCCCTTACTGAGCTGGAGAGACTCAGCGATGTGTCCTAAATCACAAAGGTCCCTCGAGCTCAGCTTTCAAGACCAGCTCACGGGTCAAGCCGAGTTTTAGGGGTGAGTGAAAATCAGAGCAACATGTGCGGCCAAATGTGTGTGGGGGGGGGGCGGGCTTTGAGATACATGAGAGTCTCCAGGACCATCTGCCTGGTGTGGAGGGAAGGCCATCTGTGCTCTGCAGATGGTATGTCCACAGCAGCTCAAGAGCAAGAATCTTGTTTTTGTACTTTTCACCTGTAGCAGAGGCTACTAATAGCCTTTCTTGCCTACTTTCTCAGGCATAAGATCCTCTCCCCACCCCCTTTTAAACTGGGCTTGTAGCCTAAAGACTACATCCTCCCTTGCAGTTGGCTAAGGGTTAGTAAATGAGGTACAGGAAGTGATATGTGCTGATTCTGGGAACATCCTTAAAGGAAGAGACTAACTCTTATCCTTCCCCCACCCTTTTCTCCTTCCTTCTGGCTGGAATGAAGATGTGATGGCCAGAACTAGAGCAACGCTTTTGGTCCAAGAGGACAAAGGCCACACCATAGGGCAGTGGTCTTAAACTTTTGGGCCACAGGACCCCCTTTACACTCTTAAACAGTCTTAAAGATCACTCAAAAAGCTTTTAATTGTGTAAGTTATATTTCTTGATATTTACTTGATTTATTTAAATTAAAACAGAAACATTAAAAACACAAGTATACACAAGCATAGAGTCCATTAGCCTTCACAGCAACAACATCATCACACATCACGTAGCCTCTAGAACCCTCACCCTTGATAGAAGGAGAGTGAAAAGGCAAGTAACAACTTAGTATTATATAAAAATAGTTTTCATCTCAGAGATCTCCTGAAAGGGTCTTGGGGACCCCCTAAGGGATGGCAGACAGTGAACTTAGAGGAATTTGTGGAGCAAGTGACCACTGTATCTGACATGAACAGTCAACCTCTATACTCTTTATGTGAGAAAAATAAAATTAAGTTTCTCCATCGTGAAAATGCTGCTGTTTGGAACCTTTTGCCCCTTCGCGGGGACATTCTCCTTGAGGGTTTAGTGGGATGTTCTCTGTGACTCTGGTCCTATAGCCTCTGATTTTCCTCTCCCCAGAGGCTAAAAATAGCACTTGCTTTCTCATGGAATCTGAGCAATTGTTTGTAAAGGCCAGCATTTTCTGGAAGGCATTCCTCTTTCTCCTTTGTCAGTTTTATAGCGAAAATATTGTCCTTGCTTTAACCTACACAATGAGGGGAGACATAAATGAAAAGTCCGGACCATGGGTTCATCTTGACACTACTTTGTAAACATTCTTCCTGAATATGAAAGCACAGAGCAGGTCAGGGTTAACAGTGATCTCCCCAACACCCCAGTGAGATGCGTGTTATTATCTTCGTTCTGTGGATGAGGAAGCTCAAACATGAAAGAACTTGCCAATTATTATGATATAATGTTTTCCATTTTCAAAGCATCCTTGTTCATTAATTAGCACATCCACTCAATAAGCCTATAGCCTATAAGGTAGGTAAGTGCGCTTTGTATGCACATCCAAACATCCCTAAGTCCTTTATGGATCCTAAACTCATTAACATTCTTCCGACATCCCCTGAAGCTTGCTGTGTGTGGGGAAGAGAGAGCAGGTAGGTGGGGGAGGGAAACAGCTTCCTCAAATTAGAATGTCCAGCGGGGACCCTTTCTCCCCACACCTCCTGTGCTATCAGTTATATTCAGGGCAGAATTCACTGCGGTTATGTCCTCTGGGGTGTGTCTCACAAAAAGATCCATGAAACGTGGCTGCCAGACCTGGTGAGCTTCCAGCCTTGTCCTGTATTGCCGTGGAAGCACCCTTTCTGAAGAAGTACTAAGACCATTCGGTGGCCCCTCAACCTCTCAGCAGGTCTGATCTGGACCAAGAGGAGGAAGAGCTCTCAAGCTATGTCAACCCTTCTGTTGGCCCCAGATGGTTGGGAAAAGGACTGCCCCCCAAATCCAGTGCTGGATCCTGCTGCAGAACATGGCCTGACACTTAGAGCGTGCAACACACTGCCACGGGGAATGCTCAAGTGTTATCACCCCTGCGTGCAAGTTCACTTTTGTAATGTTGGCGGGAAAGAAAGAGAAATAGGGCAGCCTTTGGGGGGCTGGGCATGGTATTTACGGAAACATTTTATAAGTCTGTAAGTAATGAAATAGTCAAGTTAAAGATACCAAAATTGGTCATTTTCCAAGGGGAAATGAATAAAGTAGGCAAACAATTTTTCAGAATATAGAAAATTTTTTTTAAATAAATTTATTTATTTATTTTTGGCTGCGTTGGGTCTTCGTTGCTGTGCGCGGGCTTCCTCTAGTTGCGGCGGGCGGGGGCTACTCTTCGCTGCGGTGCACGGACTTCTCATTACGGTGGCTTCTCTTGCTGCGGAGCACGGGCTCTAGAGCGCACTGGCTTCAGTAGTTGTGGCGCGTGGGCTCAGTAGTTGTGGTTCGCGGGCTCTAAACGCGCGGGCTTCAGTAGTTGTGGTGCACGGGCTTAGTTGCTCTGCGTCATGTGGGATCTTCCCGGACCGGGGCTCGAACACGTGTCCCCTGCATTAGCAGGCAGATTCTTAAACATTGTGCCACCAGGGAAGCCCTAGAATACATTTTAATGAGTACTGATTTTTATCCCCCATATCACTACTCCACAGATAATTTCAGTAAGGCGAGGATTATTATTGAAGAACAAGCAAAGATAAACTTGGTATTTTGGCTTAAAATAATACATAGAATTTACTCATTTTCAACGTGATATTAATACAAATAACATCATTCTTGCTCACACTTTTTTCCTTCATTCCTTTTCCTCTTTCTAGTTAAAAAGAAGATGTGGTATATATATACAATGGAATAAAAAAGAATTAAACAGTGCCATAAAAAAGAATGAAATGATGCCATTTGCTGCAACATGGATGGACCTAGAGATGATCATACTACATGACGTAAGTCAAAGACAAATAACATCTGATATCGCTTATATGTGGAATGTAAAACAAAAGTGATACAAATGAACTTATATACAAAACAGAAATAGACTCACAGACATAGGAAAACAACTTATGGTTACCAAAGAGGAAGTGGGGGGAGGGATATATTAGGAGCATGGGATTAACAGATGCACACTACCATATATGAAATAGATAAACAAAGGTTTTACTGTAGAGTGCAGGGAACTATATTCAATATCTTGTAATAAACTATAATGGAAAAAAATTGACAAAGAATGTGTATATATATATATATGTATATATATATATACACATACATGTATATGTATAACCAAATTAATTCACTGTACACTTGAAACTAACACATTATTGTAAATCAACTATACTTCAATTAAAAGAAAGAAAAAATACATTTTAAAAATTATTCACGGGCAAAAGAAGAAAGAAAAACAGCTCTGCCATTCAAAATCACAACCCACGGGCTTCCCTGGTGGCGCAGTGGTTGAGAGTCCGCCTGTCGATGCAGGGGACACGGGTTCGTGCCCCGGTCCGGGAAGATCCCACATGCCACGGAGCGGCTGGGCCCGTGAGCCATGGCCGCTGAGCCTGCGCGTCCGGAGCCTGTGCTCCGCAATGGGAGAGGCCACAGTAGTGAGAGGCCTGCGTACTGCAAAAAAAAAAAAAAAAAAACACAACCCACGAGCACTCTAATGATTCAGTTGCCACAACTGTCCATGATGCATCAGTAGTTATAGTTCATGAGTGGCTTAGAGTCCACACCAATCCATCGACAAGATGAAGAGCTGCTGTGCTCCCTACTATGACGACTGCCATCGCCATCAGCAACTTTGGGCATCTGTCTTACTGTAGGTAACCAAGTAACTGGTGACACATAAAGTAATAATTAAAAGGTCTGGAATGCCTGCTGTAGACCAGGGCATTTAAAGTGTGGTCCCTGATCTGAAGTCGGTTCACGGACTGTTCCTACTTCTCCTGATGAGGTAAGTACAGATTTTGAGAGTGAGCATTTAGAAACTCTCAGAGCGATCTGACGTTGCCAAGACACCCGAGCACAAGATCAGTGGGCTTGTCTTACTAAACCGTGTATAGATGTTTCTGGAACTGCTCAACTCCCATGATGAGTCATGGTGGTGACAGCTGTCTGCTAGTCCTGTGCAGTAGGACTACATGCTGTTTTGTGATGGACTGAAAATTAAAACAAAACAGAGGGCTTCCCTGGTGGCACAGTGGTTGGGGGTCAGCCTGCCGATGCAGGGGACACGGGCTTGTGCCCCGGTCCGGGAAGATCCCACGTGCCACGGAGCGGCTGGGCCCATGAGCCATGGCCGCTGGGCCTGTGCGTCCGGAGCCTGTGCTCCGCAACAGGAGAGGCCACAGCAGTGAGAGGGCCGCGTACCGCAAAAAAAAAAAAAAAAAAAAAACAGAAAAATAAAACTAACCACAGAAAGTCCGAGAAGCACCACTGCAGCCTATTTAGTTGTGGAACCAGCCCCAGTCATTTATCTTCTATAAAGATGACTATTGTTGCTGCTGGACAGACTTGAGTGGAGAGGTTTGAATTCCTAATTTAAAAACCCTGTTGGGTGAACAAGTCCTTCCAACCTAGAAAGCAGGCATTTGGAGGGAATTGGAGTTGCTGGGGGAAGAGCAGGATATGAGCTCCTTGCCCTGGCCATTGCAGGTCAGCAACTAGAACATGAGTGGACTCCATCCCACGCACTGAACACTAGAGCTGACAAATCTTCTTCTAATTCCCTAGCTGCATGCAGACCGCTAACTTCCCACTTCCTGAAAAGTCAATGCAAGGCCAAACCCCTCCCTTTACACAGCTCTTATGGGCACTGTATTTGATCAAGGAGTAGATTGAGTCAGTCCTTTTGTCACTGAGTTTCTCAAGACCATCCGTAACTGGCTTGTTCCCCTAGAACAAGTACCTGAGGTTCTTGATGATGCTATTGATGTGGTGAGGATGGGCACGAGAAGATCCCCATCTTCCTGACCCCCATCTTAGTCAATGGATTTCTTTGATTATTTCCTAGGTTTACATTTTTAAAGGTGAGCTTTTGCCCGTATGGTCCCCTGGAGAAAAAGTGACAAAAGGGTGTCCGGACACTGTCAGTGGCTGGAGGTATGGTACCTGGTGCCATTCTCTACCCCCTCCCTTGGCCTTTGCTTTCACCCCTGGGTCTCCGACCAGCCAAGTTGGAATCAAACACCCAAGAAAGAAATATTCTAAACCACAGTTCCAGAACAGTATGTCCATAATTAAGAAAAGGGTTTTTGATTCTTAAACTGAAAATCCAACCCATGTGAAATGCATGGAGAAACAGACCAAAGAAAGCTGAACACATGAAACGTTCCATTTTTGAAAGTATGCAGATTTCTAAGAAAATGTCCCTGCTGTGGGGACCTTAAATACTTTGCTTAATATGAATTGACAGTCATGTCAGAGTGAGAAGGACGGTCTGAGAAAGATTTCTTCGGCCAAAGTACTACATGCTTTTCAGTAATTGTGAAAGAACAGTTAAGTATCCCACGGTTTTGAATCACAATGGAAAGAATCAAACTTCAAGAATTATCTTACAGGCAAAAGTTTGGATACAGCTCTGCCTAGAAGTGGGGCTGACCCAGGAGATAGTAGCTCAGCGTCCTTCAAAGTTTAAACTCCCGGAACAACTAACTTTATTTATTTATTTTTAACATCTTTACTGGAGTATCAGAATAACTAACTTTAGATGAAGGAAAAGTCAACTGATTGATTCCGATAAGGTTAATTAAAAATGCTTTTCCTAAATGTTCTTTGAATTTGAGTGAATTTTGCCAGACGCTTCCTTGGAATTACTTACCAGCGTGCAGGGCGACAGAAATTTCCTCCCCTCCCTCCTTCCCCCTTCCCTGTCCTTCTCTTCCCCATCTGTTTCCTTACCTTCTACTTTTTTTGTCTTCCTTTCCTTTTCTTTCCTGTTTCCTTCCCTTCCTTCCTTCTTTCACTTTTGCTTTTCTTTGCTACTCTCTTCACTCTTTCCTTTCATCTTTCTTGTCTCTGTCTTTGCACCCTACTTTCCCTCTGTTCCTCCTTTTTTAAAACTCTTCCTTCCTTCTTTCTTGCTTTCTTGTCTCTTGGCTTTCTTCTCTCCTTTTTGTTCTTTCTCCCTTTGTTTCTATCCTTCCTGCTTCTCTTGAAAAATATTCTGTCTTTCTCACCTTCGTCTTTCTCTCTGTTTCTTTCTCGTAAGTCTTTTTCTTTCTTCCTAATTGTCTTTCTTTTATCCTTTCTTCCCTAGTTTAATTAAAAAAGAATTCTAGGCATGTGGTCAAAACTCTTTTCCCAGATTATTTCCATCCATTCAGTACTTACTCATTAACGTTAAGTTCTGAAAATGAAGAAACACAGAAAGCTTACGATCGTTCCTTATTTCCAAGGCAATAAAATGTCTTGATAGAACATAACTTGGTAAAATGAGTACAAATGTTCAACTTTGCCCCCGACTAGTGCTTCCTTTGCAAAGTCGTTCTGTGCAAGTTTCCTTAAAATCTCAGAAACATTAAATCCTCATTAATAGAAGCCCAATGTATTTATGGTGTCAAAATATGTTTCAGAAAAGCCAAAAGCAACCGTTACACCAGTTGCCTCATTATCAATAATCTAGCATCATGCCTTTTGTGTGTCATTTCTTTACACAATATACTATCACCGATGACTTTCAGCAAATACATCATGGTAAAGGATTACTCTCATCAGAGGCGGACTTTGGAAAGGATATGCTAATTTCTAGGGAGAAAGAAAACATCAAAACAGTGCCAGCAAATAGCCAAGGGATTTTATGTCTTAATATCCTTCAGAAGTGCTTTATCTCCTAGTGCAACATGTATCATAGTATAAACAGGAAATGAAACAGCCACAGCATCAAAGAAGCACTGCCGTGGCTGTAATGTCAGATCAGGTTTAATAAAGGTTATCTACAGCAGGCTAATCAAACCAAAGTGTGCATGTTTTAAAGACCCATTTGATAATTTCCATTGAAGGCGCCCCATCCAAGCGACCCGACAATGTCCCACGCCTCCTGCTGACTTTCTGTACCTTCTTTCCAACGGGACCCCCTTCGTTAGTTTCAAGGCTGTTTTGATGTCCTAATTTTTAGATGCTTCTAATTTGGAGGTGATCAGCTTATCAGAAGTTGGCCTACTTTCATGCAGGCCTTGATTTCAAATATATATGTATAAACACAGGAATCCAACATGGAAAAGGGTCTGGAAAGGCACCCAGCCGTTCCATCCAGGTCTGCAGCAAGCAGAGGCGAGTCTTCCTGTTCTGATTTGGCAAATGACCAAGTAAAGGAACCCAGTCTTCTCCCTACACGCTTCTGACAGTCATGAGCCTGGAGAGATACAGACAGAGAACAGAGGGCAGAGGCTTCAAGGGCAAACCCAGGCTGGTGCTGGGGGCCACTGACTTTCATGATGCAGCCCTGTGGCTCCGACACACCACCCTGGGCTTGCCCATCCCCTGTCCACACCCTTCACCTCCCAGCTGGGAGGAGACCACTCCCAACTTTTGCAAGTCAAGTGTAGCCACCTGACAAGTGTCTGTGCCCCTCCTTCTTACCAGGCAGGGAGGGGAAAGGTGACCGTCCAGCCACCGGGCCTCCCTTCAAGGCATTTTCGACAAAATTCAGTAAGTATCCGGCTGCCGGCGCTCGCAGTGTGCACTGCCCCGCCCTCTTTCCCAGGATCCCAGTTCCCCAGCTCCCAGCCCCTCCAGTGGGGAATTCCTGCCTTTCCCCAGGCCTTGACCCCAGGGTCCCCACAGACCCCGGGGAGAAGTGGGGAGGGGGCCCTCTGGCACATGGCCCCTGACCCATCCATCTCAGCCCTGACGGGCAAGGCTGGGGCCGCGGCTCCCCTGACCTCTGCAGCTGCTGCCGTGACAGGCACTGGGGATGCAGGCGAGCCTGACGCCGGCGGCCGGGGCGAGGAGGGTCAGAGCCGCGGCTGGGGCGATGCCATATGCCAAGGCCACCGCTCGGGGCGGGACCAGCCAGCAGTTGCCCAGCTCATCGTGGAAGCAGCTGCGGGGCGGAGGGCGCTCTGTGCTTTGTTGAGAGAGATCCTGCCTCTTTCATCTCTTCTCTGGTCCTCCGGCCCCCCCGCAGAGGCCTGGCTGCCCAGCCCAAGGGCACCGCATGGCTAGAGCCAGAGCTGCTACGTGAGAGGCGTGTGGATGAGCTCATGCCGCACAGCTGGGTCCCCCGGTCCCCACGAAGGTCCACACCCCCCTGCCCCTCCCAGACCCAGAATCCAGCCGCACCAGCAAAACTCCAGCTTGACAACTTGCCACAAGGCCAGCAACCCAACCCCTCCGAATTCCAAACCTGCCCTGTAATCTCTCCACCCTTATATTCTGTGTGTAGGAATCTGATAAAAGAAAAACTCCATCCCTCCCACGAATAATGCGGGCTGCACCGTCCATTCAGGATAGCAGAACAAAGGCAGCAAGGACAGGCAGAGTCGTAAACATCCATCTCAACCCCCCAAGACCCTTATCCAACGATCTGGATCCCACCCATTCCAAGCCAAGGAGCACATGTGTCATGTGCAGACTCTGGGACGGCTTTCAGGACAAGTGTCATTCCCATCTGTGAAAGCCAGCCATGGGAAAAGTTCAAGGGAAAGCAAGCTTGTCCAAGTCCATTTGTAAAGGCTTGCCTGTAATTGGAGTTAAGCTTTCAGTTTTTTCCTTCCTTGTAACTTAACTTTTAGCCAATAGGCAGGTAGCCTGGCTAAACGGGCAAGGTTTGGGGGGCCGTTAAAACCACAGGCCACTGCCTACTACTATTATTGTTAATTTCATTTACTCAGCGAGTGTTTATGGAGGGACAGATAGACACTAACGGAGTTCAGAACCCACCTGTTTTATGTGAATACGCTCTTCTTCTCCCCAGACGGTTATACTGGCAGCTGATCATTCTCTAAGCTGTATCGCCAGGTCAGTTTCTTTGGGAAGTCAAAGTGACCCAGGAGAACTTGCATAGACCACGATTTGGGTTCAGCTCTTCCATTTATTAGCTGTGGGAGGCTTGACTTCCTCTTCTGTAACCCTCATAGGATTGCTCTGAGGATGAAGTTGTCAAAAACTATAATGGTGGGACTTCCCCGGCGGCCCAGTGGTTAGGACTCGGCGCTTTCACTGCCGGGGTCCAGGTTCGATCCCTGGTCAGGGAACTAAGATCCCGCAAGCCGTGCGGCACAGCCAAAAGATATATATCATGATGGTAAATTCACTGAGTGTACGGTATAGACCAGGCATGGTGCTAGGAACATATGCTTTTCTTATTTAATCCTCTCAACTACACTATCATCATTTACATTTTACAAATGAAGAAACTAAGGCACAGAGAGGTCAAGTAAGTTGTCCAAGGTCACACAGCTACCTGATGGTGCAATTGAGATTTGAACCCAGACAAACATGCATAAATATCAAATTATAATATGGAAGGGCAAGTAAAAAAAATCTAAACCCATGCTGTCCAGTACAGCATGGAGCCACAGCCACACGTGGACAACACACACAGAACATTTCCACCGCTGCAGGAAACTCCACTGGAGAGCACTAAGCAGCCTCTGTCAAACACTTTTAGCCGTGGAATTATTTTTCTCTAATAAAATCTTGCATGAAACCTCAATGTATCAAATAAATAAAAAGTGCCATTGTAATTAAATTAGTATTAATGTATTTTCTAAAGTCAAATTAATAACATTAGCTAATTACACAATCAGCGAGAACCCTCATGTTTTGTATGTGTCAATTTATATGTCATTTACTTTCAAACATTTTCATTGTAAAATGTTACCTATGGACACTCAGAGCAAAGGACATAAAGGTACAGTTTAATGAATAACTGCAGAATAGACACCCATGTAGCCACCACCCGGATCAAGAGCTTGAACTTGCCAGGATTTGAGACACCCCCTCCCCTTTCCGATCACATCCCCTTCTACCTCCCAGAGTTTACCACCGTCATGAGGCTGTTTCAATAGATGAAAACAATATGAAACTGAGGGTTGTAGATATGAGATTGGCTCATGAGTTGAGTGAGTTCTACATTTTTAAATGGTTGGAAAAGATCAGAAGAACAGTATTTCATGACGTGAAAATACATGAAATTCAAATGTCAGGGCCCACACATAAAGCTTTATTAGAACAAAACCATGCTTCTTCTTCTATTTATTATCTGTGGCTGCTTTTGTGCTACAAGGCAGAGTTGAGCAATCGTGACAGAGGTTGTATGTCCCACAAAACCAAAAAGATTTATGATCTGGCCTTTTACAGAAAAAGTTTGCCTACCCCGATCTAGATGACAGTTCATTCTTAAGCCAGCCTCAGCGTCCAATGTGTAAATTACTTCCGTATTTTTGTTTTGGTTCTACAGTAACACGAAACTTCTGATTCACACAGATAAGAGGGTGACAGAGGTTTGTCTTTTTACACAACCCACCTTGCAATTTCAGAATACCGTTTTTTTTTCTTATTGAATTCTTTCATTAATTTAAGGGAGAAATGATACAAATATTATATAAATTATTTCAGAGAAGAGAGGAGGAAGAAACTTCCCAACTCATTTTTGAGGCAATCAACCTTAATGCCAAAACCTGACAAAGATTTTATTTTATTTTATTTGTTTTATTATTTATTTTATTTTTCAAAAGAAAAAAAATTATACAGTTATTTCTTATACACATCCATACAAGAAAACCTCTACAAATACTAGCAGATCAAATCCGGACATATATAAGAGGTATAATACATCTTGACCAAGTCTGATTTATTCATGATTGCAAAGTTTGTTCAACATTTGAAAACCAGTGAATATAATTCACTCTATTAGTAGCAGGAAGAAAAAATTATACAGATCATTTCAATAGATGCAGAAAAAGCGTTCAGCAAAACTGAAACTCATCAGTACTTTTAACCAGAATACTCTATAATTAAACTAATCTGAAGACTCAAACGAGAGGTAGCTTGAAATCTTATTTCCAAGCTGAAATGCATGCAAGATCTAACCCTGGCTTCCATCCCTTACCGTAGATACAGACGCGAGAGAGGAAACACTCTCAACTTAGAATAAGTGCAAAAAAAAAATTCTATAATATAACACTATCAGGATGACATGTTATAAGTTTACTTATTGTTTGTGCAGCTGAAAATAAGGAAGTGCCAAGAACACGCGCAGAGCAGACGTGGTTCAGTCCTATCGCCATTTGCTGTGGTACAATTTTGTGTCAGCAATTTGCCAAGCCTGAATTTAGAAAAAGACCAGTTCATCCTTTCTACTCTACAACACATTGACAAGAAGTTCAAATATATGCCCAGAGACAATCAGCTAAGACACTGCTGGTTTCTGATATGTTACGATTTGGTAGGGAACGCCAGTGAGCAGACCTGTTGGTTTTAAGGAGGATTTTTAAAACAGTCTTAATTCTTTTTTAAATTGAAATTGAATTAAATGGTTGGGGAACCCCCAATCCCTCACATACACTCCACTAGAGTGTTCCTAGGATTAGGGGAAGAGTTGGAATTTGTTGTTAATGATTCTTCAGCAGTAATTTGCAAAAAGTACAAAGGTAGAAGTGGATCTGCACATTAGAACCGGGAAGGGACACATTGTACTCATAACACGGATGACACAGAGTCAAGTGCAACAAAGCCCTGGCTTTTTCTCAACCGAAAAATGTTGAGAGGCTCTGCCCCAGGGTTGAGCCAGGCTGCAAGCTTAACAAAGGCGGGATAAATTAGCGCATGTGGGCAATGGTTTTTTCACCCTCCTCGAACCTTTGTGAGCAAATCCCAACACCCTGTAGTCTTCCTCTTGCCAGCGTCCATCACTGTCACTCTACCCTCTTTCAACCACTACATCTCCCCAGACGTCCAGCTGCTCTTCCAGGCCTCCTCCCAGTGGGGTCGTGAGGATGGAGCCCTCGTGGATGGGATCAGTGCTCTCTCTTACGAAAGGGCCCCCAGAGAGCTCTCCAGCCCTCTTTGGACTACCAGAGGACAGGACACGAAGTCAGCAGTCTGCATCCTGGAAGAGGGCCTTCCCCAGAGCCTGACCATGCAGGCACCCTGACCTTGGACTTCCAGCCACCAGAACGGTGAGAAATCAATTTCTGTTGTTTATAAGTCACCTGTCTGTGGTAATTTGTTACAGCAGCCCAAACTGACTAAGACAGGAGTCTTTGGTGGAGGGTAGGTCCCTCTCACTGTAAAAAAAGTTCACCACCTCCCACCCCTCCAGGAAGTGGACTCCTCTTTGCCAGCAGTCCAGGCAAAGCCAGAGAGCCACTCTGCTGCCCTGGAGGAGGGCACGCACCAGCCCTGAACCCAATGGAGCGGGAGACCAGGGTGCAGGATGTGCAGGTTTGCCCAGCCCAGGGCAGTGCTGTCTGCCCAGCACCATGTGCACAACAGAGACCAAGGGATTTGGGGAAGGGGAGGGGAGATGGAGGGTGCGGGCGTCGGCTGCACAGCAATGGCATCGTCCGCACTAATTAGCAAACCCTAGATTATTAAACTCAAAGGCACCAGGGGTCTCCTACGGGTATCACAAACCACAACCCCCGTGATGGGTGCAGCCGGCCCGCGGGGAGGCTGCTGTGTTCCAGGGAGCGCGCCCGGCCAGAGCAACCAGACCCTGCTCTCGGCCCTGGGCAAGGGCTGCCACCAGAGAGCGTGGGCCCAGGGGTGCCAGATTTTCTGAGATTTCAAGAGCAGCCAGAAATCTGGACTTTTGTATGAAATTTTCCCCATCTGAAATGTCGGAAACAAATTCAAAATGTTTTGGATAATACACGAGCCAAACAACCCTCATCTGTGGGCCAGACGCAACCCTGGAGTGCCCGTTTGCAAACTCTGATGCACACCCAACCCGTGATTTTACAGAAGGGGAAGCCGAGCTGTTCCAGGGATGGTCAGCGAGTTACCCAAAGTCACCAGTCAACGGCAGAGCCGGGACTGGACTCGGTCTTGCCACCGCGGGCTGTTATATTTTCTGATCAATTGTGTTCACTCAGCGCCCAAACCAGGGAGGACAAACTACAGCCCACTGGCTAAATCCAGCCGGCAGTCTGTTTTTGTAAATAAAGTTTTACTGGAACACAGCCACGCGTGTTTGTGTACATACTGTCGCGGCAGCTTTCCCGCTACAATGGCGGAATCGAGTTGTTGGGACAGAGACATGTAGCCCACAAAGCTGAAAAGATTTACTCTCTGATCGTTTACTGGGAAAGGTTGCCTGTCTCTGCTGTAGACCCTTGACATTGGCAGATGTCATATATCTTGTTGCAACTATTCATGAGCTATCCCAACAGTCCGAGCTATTATTTAGTAACACCTGTGAATCCTACTTGTGATGCTGCAGGCCCGGGACTGTGGTCCGGGGAGGATGGGGAATGAGCCCAGCTGCGGGTGCTTATCTCATCCTGGGTGAGTTACTCCCGTGAGAAGATGATAAAGGAAGACCCATACGTCCACCACTGCCAGCACCACCATCACCAGCTTCTGTTTGTGGAAAAGAGCCCTGAAATGAAAGGGGAATTAAGTGGACTTTAGAGGCCTAAGGATGTGAAGGTTCTTACAAGTGAATAGAAATTTTAGGTAAATGGTAGAATGCTGGCGATAGCCGTGGACAGGACACACACACACACCTCTCTGGGAACCAGAAAATGTGGTTTGTAAAGCATTTTCAGAGATTGCTCCAAGTAGCATAAACATCACCCATCCAATGAATGAGGCAGCCCTGATGTGTTTGGCAAGGCTGATAACCCACGTGAGACTCAGCCAGGACTCCTGACACTCTTGGGAAATATGATCTCTGGAATATCTAAGAGGCTCTGTCAGAGGAGCCTGCAACCCCCTGGCTTCATGCTCCCACTGGTGCGAGGTCCCGGCCTCTATTCCCACGTGCCTCATCCTGGCTGCAGGGCTGGCTGGTCTGATCAGTGTGATTGATCAGTGAGGACCTGGGATGCTCAGCTCAGCCTCCAGGGCTCACCTTGGCCACAGATGATCATGGCGATGCATTCACATGCCTTCTCTGCCACAAGGAAGTCTCTCAGCCGTGGCAGGAGGGGGTCCACGGCTCTGCCAGCGTCGCAGTGGGTAGGGATGTCTCACTCAGGGGGAGCTCTTAGCAAGCCCATCATGGCCCTAGGGCCAAGCCACTCCTTCTAACCCAGCTTTCATCATTCCTCTCCTGCTCTCTGACTCTCCTCTCTCTCTCCCTCTCTCTCTCTCTCTCTCTCTCTCTCTCTCTCTCCATTTAGAACTTGGAAAAGAGAAATAGGCGTTATTTATTCGAAGCAACTGGTGGTAAGATAGCAGTGTTGCTATTTTTACAATGCATGTTATAGGGGAATTATCCGCTACAACTAAAGTCACGTATTTGGGGATTTTGATGTTCCCTGCTCAGATGTCAAGCTATTCCTCTTCTCACTTGGGCCCTAGCAATCTTCTAGGACCTGTTTGCTCTCAATGCAGGATAAGAAACCCAGCCCACAAGATGTTTATCGTCTACCCAAGAGTCAGTAAGTGATCAGTAATTGTGTTTAAGGTATATGTATTAAATACGTGATTGAACAAAACACCGCAAAATTGTTTGGTACATTGAGGAGTACAGGCTAATCTCTATAACCTCTTAAATTCAGTGGATTGATGGGTCAGGCATTTGTTGTGTGTGATTTGAACCCCAATACAGCTACTGTCACATGTCTTTTCAGCAAGTTCCTTTGGAGCAGAGTTTCTCGGGTCTCACCAACCAAGGAATAAGATAAGATTGCCTCAAAGGATAGGCGTGAAGGTGAACAACTAGAAAATAAGAGATACCTTAAGATACCTGCAGATTCCTTGGACATCGAGTCTTTCCTTGGCCAAAGGGCCATTCCTCGCCTGGAGTCAAATTGTTAAAGCTCTAAGAAGCCACCATAACGCCTGGGAATTCTGGTCCTGATCATTCGAAAAGTTATTTTTTCTGGCTTTTCATTCTAAGGTTAACTGAAACCAGAGTTAGAAGACCCATCTGGAAGGATATCTCTGTGCGTGCTTACGTTTATATAATAAATATACACATATAAAACACACATAGATTGATAGATAGATGATAGATAGATAGGATTTCATTTTTAATTTTTCTGAGCACAAATCAACTGACGGGAAGATGACCAGGACTTTTCTGGATGGCCTAAAAGAAGTGGGAAGTATTATGGAGATGTGTAAATTAGCAGCCAATTGCAGGTATACGAGCTAGTTAAATCTGTCAGGAGAACAAATTAGCATTTTGCAGCAAGAGCCCTTACTACGTTCGAAGGCTTGTATCCAGTAGTATGCGTTCTAGGGCTCTAGACTGAGCAAAGAATCAGGATGCAGGAATAGATGAACGTGCAAAAATGTTCACTGCCGCTTTCTTTGTAATGAAAAAAAGAGACTGACCTAAATGTCCAACAACAGCGAGGCAGCTAAATAGACCCAATCAATCTGGATTTGTTGGTGGGGGCGGGGCGGGGCGGGGGGGGCCGTCAGCCATGCTACTTGGCCAGCAAAGCAATGTGGCGGAGGGCCGAGCATAGGGCCTTTCAATCAGATTGCTGAGGTCCACGTCCTGGCTTTACCACGGACTCACAGTGTAATCTGAGGAAGTTGGCCATCCACAAGCCAAGGAGAAAGGACTCGCTGCCTTCAGAAGGAACCAAGCCAGCCGACCCTGACCTTGGACTTCTAACCTCCAGACCTGTGAGAAAATAAAGTTCTTTGTTGAATCCACCCGGTCTGTGGT
Organism: Delphinapterus leucas; assembly: GCF_059928025.1. NCBI lineage: Eukaryota > Metazoa > Chordata > Mammalia > Artiodactyla > Monodontidae > Delphinapterus > Delphinapterus leucas. Next base: position 68,964,610 of record NC_143147.1, read on the forward strand.
ACTTTGTTATAGCAGCCCTAACAAACGAATACAGGCATGTACCTAAGAATGGAATTTCTAGGTCACAGCGTATATTTAAGATTAGCTCTGGTAAATACTGCAGAACTGCACTCAGGTTAAATTTTAAAATCAGGAAAAATTATACACTATGTTTTCATATGTTGTGTGTCTATAGATATAAACATAGGGCTATTTCTAGATAGGAATAAAGACAAATGCATGATAGAAGGAAATGCATCAGAAGGCTAACTGGATAGTTCTCTTCTTTTTGTCTACTTGTTATAATTAATGTGGCTTACTTACATAATATAGAGCCATAATAGTTACTATAATTTTGATAGAGGTCATTCTGGCCAATGGGATTATCAGTGAATGGTATTTTATATTATACTGGTTTCTATATTTTCCGATTTATCTATCATGGGCATAAGTTATTTTTATAGCCAGAGGAGGGAAAAGTTCCCAATAAAGAAAGGAGAGAAGTATAGAAAGAAATAGAGTAACAAGCTATTGGCATTGATCTCTGAGTATTTATACCACGGGAATTGGCAAAGGCTATAGACCAAGGCTGAATTTATTGTTCTCTGGACTATCTAGGCTTAAGGAAGGAATGGAAAAAAATGTTAATAATGCAGGTTAAAGTTCAAAGCGTGTTATTTCTGTAACCGTTACATGGTGAATAGCACAGAAAACTGAAACTTAGCATTACTGTTGCCATTTGTTTATTTTAATTATCTGCATTTCCACATAATATAGTGCCTGTACATTACCGTTATAATGGGAATGGGAGGAGAAGAGGTTCTTATAAAAAATTAGCAGGAAACCAAATTTTAAAGACTTTAGTTATTTACAGAACAAATAATTTAGTTACAAGCCTGTGCTTATACTTATATACTTCAAAATATGAACTTGGATAATGATAAATTATACAAGGAAATATATAAGAAATTTAGAAAATTTTACCAATTTCAGTCTTTGTGCAAAATCCAAAATTTTTCACTAGTTAAAATTTCATATTTGTAAGCTGATTTTGGGTTTTTTTTAATTTTAAATTTGGTGTCTATGAAACTCAGACAATATTGCAATTATGTGATCTTATAAAATCATTCCACTTGAATTTTCTAGGTAGATTTCAATTTTTTACTTTTTCTGTGACACATTCTAGTATCTAGTGACTGTATTGTACTTTGTTGTTAACTTAGATTTTCTGGGCTCCTTAATTGAACTTTTTGTCAGTTTGGACAAATGCAATCCTGAAGTAACAGTAATACCTGCATTCATGTAAACGTCTTTGGAGGAATAGAAGTTTCAGCACCTTAACAGCTAGGAATAAAAGAAAATAGAAGTAATAAGTAAAAAAAAAAATTAGCAGGAAATAAATCACAAAGCTGTAAGTTCTAGAGTGGCAAAAACATGTTTCAACACTGGTTGACATTTGACAACTGTATGACACACTGTTATTTTCTGTACCGGTGAGGACAACACTTCCAACTGAACTATGATCCTTCATCAGCTGTAAGATGCATACAGATTTCAGAGGGGTTCATATGTGAAAAAAAAAGCGCATCTTAGAACTAAGGACGTTCAGTGGGTAGCATCGCGCACACTGTGAAAGAAGCAAAGTGGTTTCAAAGTCTGTGCAGAACAGAGGACCAGGGCCTGGGAAGGCGAAAGCCCAGGCTGGGCGGAAGGTTGCAGCAGAAAGACAAGGGACCCTGGCTCGGACCCCACTCCCTGGTGGCCAAGGTGGGGAAGGAGTCACCTCCCCGCTGCATGGTCCCTCTCCAGAGGACACCCACTGACTGGGCAGGGAACTGTGATGTGTAATTGGCTAATGTCTGGAGGACACTTTGAAGATGAAAAGTGCCAGGTGGGTCTCATCACAGGCACTTCTTAAGATGATACTTGGAATAATAATACAGTTCTCCCCCACCGGGCCTTTCATCTGTGGATTTCAAAGCACTTAGCGAGCCTTAATTAAGTCTCCCAGCACCTCTATGAAGTAGGCACTAATAACCTCTTGCCTTAGATGGAGAGACAGAGGAGGGTAAGTGACTGGCCCAAGCCCTCAGAGAGGCAGGGACAAGCCGCTCTGAAGGCATTCATTCAGCCGGCAAATGCGTGCTGAGTGTTTCCTCTGTGCTAGGACACGTGCTGAGCTTCAGGGGACCCAGCTACAGCTGGGCTGTCCATCGTCACATTTGCAGGAATTCTGCAAACCCATTGTGAAACAAAGCCATTATTTAATTTTTTTTTTAGGTTGGAGATAGGAGTATTCTTCGTTTTTTTTTTTATTGAAGTGTAGTTGATTTACCATGTTGTGTTAGTTTCAGGTGTACAGCACAATGATTCAGTTATACATAGACATATTTTTTTTAAATTCAGATTCTTTTCCCATATAGGTTATTACAAAATATTGAGCAGAGTTCCCTGTGCTGTACAGTAGGTCCTTGTTGGTTATCTGTTTTATATATAGGAGGGTGTGTATGTTAATCCCAAACTCCTAATTTATCCCCTCTTCCCCCCCTACTTAAGTTTAAATTATATAAACTTATCATTAAATAAATTTATATTGCAAACAGAGGTAATCAGAACTTAAAACACGTCTCTCCTATCTTACTTTTACTATTATTTGTGCTCTTGAGGTTATTTAACCTGTGGTAATAACCACAGGTGGAAATAGTATATAACAAGGTACGACTGTGCATTGCTCCCCAATTCCCTGTTCAGTGATGTCCCATTGGTCTCTTGAAATCAGCCACAGTGGGAGTATTTTATGTCATGGAAATTAACAAGTGCTACAGACCAAGGCTTGATTTAGTGTTTTCTTGACTATAGAGAAATGATAGAGAAATGTTAAGAATGCAGGTTAAAGTTAAAAGGGTGCCATTTCCGCAACCATTACATTGTGAGCAACACACCAAAAAATTGAGGAATTACTCTTCCAGCATTCAGAAACCATCACCCAGTTCAGCAGAGCAGTCACCCATATCGTGGACAAATGAATGAAATTTCTACACACACGTTCCTTGTTTCACTTTCATCTTACTCGTTACATACGTGAAAACGTCAGTCAACTTTCATGTCAGAGCTACACTTTCTTCAGTTGCAGCCATAGGTTGGCTGCAGACATAAGAGTTTGACAAAAACCCGTGAAGCATTCTAGGAGAATCAACCGGCAATATGGAATATACAATAAAAAGAATTTCTATTTTATTTGTACAGTTTCTATACATTTTATTATTATATATGCTTTTTTTCCCCAGAGAGCCTGTTGTTAAACATTCTCCAGCACCCCCTTGGTAGACCCGTGGCTGGGCAAGGAAAGCACAGGCCCTGTCCTGGTGGACATGCCAGATCAACTGGTACTTTCAGTGTGAAGAGCTGTGACGGAGCTCAGCTAAGCCTGTGCGCCACAACTACTGAGCCCACGCACCACAAGTACCGAGCCCGCATGCCACTACTGAAGCCCTCGCACCTAGAGCCCGTGCTCCGCAAGAAAAGGAGCCACCGCAATGAGAAGCCCATGCACTGCAATGAAGAGTAGCCCCTGCTCGCCGCAGCTAGAGAAAGCCCGCGCGCAGCAACGAAGACCCAACGCAGCCAAAAATAAACAAATAAAATAAATAGATTTTTAAAAAACAAATAAATAAAATAAAATGATTGTCATATGAAGAGACAATCAAAGAGTGGGCAGTTGAAAATGTAAGAAAAAATGTTACAGAGGTGGGTTGGGACGCTAATGTAAAAATATGTAGTATTTGCCGGTTTTTACAAGTTTATATTTTTGGATTTATTTAATCCTTCTACACAAATAGTTTCATGCCTAATTCTGTATTCATCGTTTGGATTATTTTTCTTAATCTCCCCAAATTTGTATCATTTCAGGAGCCACAAAACTGGGGAGAGCCCCCGGCTGGGGTACACGCAGGGTTGTTATATGAGTCCCAGGGAGAGCTTAGTGGGGAAGATGCTGCCTGCCCTACCCAGAAACCTTAGGGATGAGGGGAAACTCAACAGGCAAAGAGGGAAATTGAGCAAAGGAATTGGCTCACTTGTGTCTCTCCGCATTCTCTCTCCTCAGCTGGGCTGCTGACGTACACACGGCATCTCTATGTGGTCTTTCCAACTGGGCTAGTCTGGGCTCCCTTGCAGCGTGGCGCTGGCTTTCAAGAGTGCAAAGAGTGAGCGTCCTCAGGAAGCAAAGCAGAAATACACGGCATCCTTACACTCTCACCTCAGAAGTCACAGAGCCTCACTTTGGTCACCTCTGGCGGCTGAGGCAGTCACAGAGGGCTTCCCTGGTTTAGGGGAGAGGACGTGGAACCCCCCACCATGGGCTCCTCCACGGGAGGATCGTCAGTATGGGGGAAACACGTGGGATGGGGGACAGCGCCGTGGCTGTTTACGGACAGAACAGTTTACCACACGGAGGAAAAAAACGTGAACAGAAAGAACGTTAAAAGAGGCCTGAAGGGAAGCCTCCTGCACTGCTGGTGGGAATGCAAATTGATACAGCCACTATGGAGAACAGTATGGAGGTTCCTTAAAGAACTAAAAATAGAATTACCATAGGACCCAGCAATCCCACTACTGGGCATGTACCCTGAGAAAACCATGATTCAAAAAGAGTCATGTACCACAATGTTCATTGCAGCTCTATTTACAATAGCCAGGACATGGAAGCAACCTAGGTGTCCATCAGCAGATGAATGGATAAAGATGTGGCACATATGCACAATGGAATATTACTCAGCCATAAAAAGGAAACGAAATTGAGTTATTTGTAGTGAGGTGGATGGACCTAGAGTGTGTCATACAGAGTGAAGTAAGTCAGAAAGAGAAAAACAAATACTGTATGCTAACACACATATATGGAATCTAAAAAAAAAAAACAACAAATGGTTCTGAAGAATCTAGGGGCAAGACAGGAATAAAGACCGGACGTAGACTTGAGGAAGGGTAAGCTGGGATGAAGTGAGAGAGTGACGTGGACATATATACACTACCAAACGTAGAATAGATAGCTAGTGGGAAGCAGCCACATAGCACAGGGAGATCAGCTCAGTGCTTTGTGACCACCTAGAGGGGTGGGGCAGGGAGGGTGGGAGGGAGGGAGATGCAAGAGGGAGGGGATACGGGGATATATGTATATGTATAACTGATTCACTTTGTGATACAGCAGAAACGAACACACCATTGTAAAGCAATTATACTCCAATAAAGATGTTAAAAAAAAAAAAAGAGGCCTGAGTCTGTCAGATACCCTGTTCCCGGAGCTGCTGAGCTTATCACTTGGTCGGGGGTGGGGTACCTATTCTGATTTTGAAGATGAGGAAACTAGCGCTCAGACAGGTCCAGGTACTCTCCATCGCCCAGAAAGGGGTTCTCAAACTTTGGTGAGAGCCACTGTTGAACACCACTGCCCCCCAGAGATTCCGATTCAGTAAATCTGGGAGGGAGACCCAAGAATCTGCATCTCTAACAAGTCCCTCAGTGGTTCTGAGGGTGCTGGCCCAGTGGCCACACTTTGAGAACTGTTGGCGTATAGTTTTTGAATCTGCGTCTGTGTGAACTTTCACCTCATCATAGAGCGTGCAGTGGAGAGAGATGATATTCCTCAACCTGGGTCAGAGAAACAGGATAATGACTTATAAGCATCATGTCTTTTATTCCAAGAGAAGAGGTTCCATGTGAATTAGGATAAGATTTTCTTTATCCCTTGCCCACTCCTCTTTCCCTCTCTCCATTCACCCCTGGAAGCCTTTAATAAAACAGACAATATGGGCAGCAACTTGGCCGCAGCATAGCAAAAACGGCTTGTCTCTGTTCCACAGTGTCTGGTAACTCCGGTGGGGAAATTTTATCAGCAAAATAACCTACCAAAGGAACGCCATGAGAGGCTGTCAAAAAAGAGCAAAAGAAAGACGTATCTAAGTTGGAGATGCTTTACTCTGAAAAACCAGTGATGTCCTCTTCCATTAGTGCTGAAGGTTGGAAGTAAGAGATGTGCCTAAAGCTAGAAACCCTAACCCTGGAGAGTTTTTGGACATCTAAGGTCCAGTTTTTGGACATCTAAGGTTGTGTTTTCTGACCCTTTGTTGTTGGGTGGGGCCAGGTAGCTAGTTCTTGCCAATTACTCCAGGACGAAGTGGGCGTTGCTTGCACGTGGGAGCGTTGAACTGCCAATGAGAGATCCTCGTCCTGCAGAGCTCTCGTTTTCCTCTGCCCCAGGGGCTGGTGATGTTCATGATGGTGGCTGCCAGCTGCACCTGGAGCAGAACACCTACCAACCGGTGATGGGCAAGTGGAGTGAGCGAGAAACACACATCTGCTATTTTTAGCCACTGAGATTTGCGGGTGCTTTGTTACCACAGCACGAGCTAGCCTTTCCTAACTGATCCCCGAGAAACGAGAGAGAAGGGGCATTCAGGCACCTCTCCCAGGAGCATCATGAATAGGCCAAAATGAGACAGACTGGGGAAAATAAATAAATATGTGTACCATTCTCTGGCCACTGTGAAATCCATGATGCTCTGATGGTTACTTTCCTCTGCATGTCTTCCAGATTTTGCAGGCTTCTCTCGGGGAATTTGGGCTGTAGGCCCTCTGTCGTTCCCCAGCCCCACCACTTTGCTTTAACCCATTCCGGGCAGATCTATTCCCTCTCACATGGATCTGGTATGAAGGGTAACTTCGATCCAGTGGCCTGTAGCCAGATTCCAGTCTCAGATGCCAAGACTCCCTCCCCTCACTTACGCCCAGCTCCAGCAACATGCTCTGTCTTCTGCAGGTTTGGCGAAGATGCCAAGGCTCTGTCAGTGCGATGCCATCAGTATCCCCACCACCTACTCCCTGACCACCCTTTGGAAGGTGCCCGGGCGTTCAGTGCCAGCATTCATGGCATCCCTGACAGTGTGTCCCGCCAGGCAGGAAGAAGGGGAGGCTTGGTGCTGCGGGGTTCCCAGCTCCCAGCACCCCATCAACGACCAAGAGACCCAGTTTGGACCATTGTATTGCCTGATGGAAGCAGAGGGACTGAGTTCCTGCAGAAGCATCTGAGACCCAAGCCTGTGTGGTGGGAGCCCGAGCTACCCTAAGTCCCCACCCTGCACCCCACCATCTGCTCCTCAGTGTTTTTATTGATGTCTGGTTTTTAAAAATAAGTTCAAGAGGAAAAACAAAGCAAACTGGTAAAAAAAAACAATGTGAAGGATTGAAACAATTTATATTTAGAGTCTGTAAAAAAAATAGTATATTTTCACCATCTTTAGCTCTATAGTCCTATGTTTTTCATTAAACTTTGGAAAAGAGAACGCCCCCCCCCCAAATCATGGCTTGCTCTTCGTGCACTTGGGGATGCTCTAGGGGTCTCTGTTTAATCCCTCCGTGTCTTCCCAACATCATCTCAAATCCCACCCCAGGCTCCTAACAGACCTGAAACTTCCTGTATGGACAGTAACCCCCCCCTTTTTTTAAAAAGCCACCCACTACGTTTGAGCGTACTCCCTATATTGGGGTTATTTCCCCCTAAGTGATCTGCATTTCCCCAAGATAGAAGCCAGATACTTACTCTCCCATCGTTCTTGCCAGGAAGGGCCCGGTCGCGTGACGTAGGCTCAGCCAATCGGAAACACCTTCGTGGGATATGGATTCGGGAGTAACTCCAAGAATGAGGCACCACACAGAATCCATTTACTGAAAGATGGCTGTGTGAATATCTGGTTTCTAGGGTAGACACCGAGCTGCCAGACAGAGGCTGGATCTGCAGTGGGGTCCTGGGCTCTGCCCGGTGCCATCCCGAGGAGCGGCCAGGGCGTTGTCTGGAGCAGTGCTGAGGGTCATTTGGACCTTGTGTCAGGCTGCAGAGGCCCCCCGCCTGGCTCTCTGGATCCCTCCCGCTTTTATGAATATCCTTTAGTGAATCCCTTTTCTGGGTGAGTTTTGTCGGTTGCAGCTATGAACGCTGATTCACACAGCAGATCACACAGAACCCCCCACCGCCCAAGATGCGTGTTTCCCCTTACATTTCAAGCTTCACAGCAAAGAGAAAGATGTTTTTCCAAGGCTCTCCTGTCCTCTCCGATTCTGGTCCGGTCCAGGGAAGCATCTGAATTTGGACACTTGGGAAACTTTACGGGTAGATAAATTCCTTCATGCAAAAAATAGTAATCGAGTGCCTGCTATGTTCCAGGCAGGACATGTTAGGTCCCTGCCCTCAGGGGGCTTACAGTATAGTCAAGGAGACAGACCTCAACCAAATAATCACACAAACAAATGTAAAATTGCAATTGTAATAACAAGTGCTGCAAAGAAAAGAAGAGCAAACAGGTGTGTCAGGAGGTAACAAAAGGCTTGCTTGAGGAATGACACTTACGGTGGACACAATGCTGCAAGGTCATCAGGCGTTTGTTTTCCTCCCAAACACAGAAGACTTCGTTTTCTGGCCTTTCTCGCTTCTAGAAGGGCCCACGTGACTAGGCTTTGGCCAATGGAATAAACGCAGAGATGGGGTGAGCCATTTCCAGGCCTGGCCATCCGACATCCTCTGTGCAACCTTCTACACTCTTAACTTCCCCAATTCCAAGATGGCAGAGCCAGGTGATGGAAGATCCTGGATCCCTGAGTGACTTCTTGAGGGAGTCACCAGGGAGAGCTGGAGACATGTCAGACTTTAATGGTTGTAGGAAACAGACTTTTATTGTATTAAACCATTGAGTCTTCAAGGGCTTATTGTTACCACAGCTTAGCCCATTCCACCCTAGCTGAAACACAGGTGGGCAGAGAGCTGAAGGATGAAGAGAGGTTAAATGTATAAAGAGAGACGAAGTGAAAGCATCCCAGGCAGAGAGAACCGCCCTATGCAAAGGCTTTGCGGTGGGAGGGACCATGGTCAAAAGGAGGAATTGGAAAAGACCAAGGAGGATGAATAAAGTGAGAGGCAGTGGGATTCAAGATAAGGCCGTGGACGTTGGCAGAGGTTATGAGACAGGCTGGGACCTGGGACCCTTTGCTGCAGGGCTTGCACCTGGACGAATGTCTCCTCGGTTGACAAAATACAAAGAAACTGTAAGGAACTAAAAATAACTGCGTGCGTGTGCAGTTGGGGCAAAAGGTACAAAAAGACCAAAAAACCCAACTGCCACTTCTGAAGAGCTCGGAGCAAAAGCAGGGAGTCGGGAACAGCGGCAGAGTCCTGGGCAGGCCCCGTGCACTCAACACCACCAAGGGGTGGGCAGCCCACTTCAGCCACCACTCCTGCCCGACCCCTGGACCCGCGCCTACCCTCACCCCATACAAGGAACCCTCCCCCCCGCTTCGGGGGGTGAGCAAGGGGACCTGTTACTTGTTTTCTCTCCCCCCCTGCTGCAGCAGGGGCCCCAATAAAGCCTTGCCTGAATTTCTGCACTGTCCCCTGATCAATTTCTATTGATTGATTAAGGAGGCCAAGAACCCCGGTTGGTATCAGTTAGACTGTATGAGCCACGTAGGGACAAAGGGAAGGAGTTAGGTCGTCAAGATTCCGGCTTGCTCACATTCCCACTGCCCGGAGACTCAGGCTGGGGGCCTGCCTGTTTGTTTTCAAGCCAGAGACCCTGGAGTTCTCCACTCTTAGCCCCCCCTCACTCCCAGATGAGGAAGGCTTTGAGAAGAAACTGTACTTTTCCCTACAGTAAGCAGCCCACATCAGAGCCCAAGAAGCCACAGGCATTCGGGGAGTCGTGGGTCAGATATTTAATTATTCTAATCTAGAAGTCTCTTCTCCCCACACTGCCAAGAACAGAAAGTTCCTTTTTTGAAAAATAGGGTAGTTTGTTGGAAGGGTTGAATCTCATCCTTGATCCACGAAGCTCTCAGACTCGCCTCCAGACCTCCAGAGCTTGAGAACACCCAGACACGCTCCCTCCCCACGACCATGGAAAGAGCAGGAGGGGATGGAGAGGGTGGCGTTAGGTGTATGCCATTCTCATTTATTTTTAAGAAAAGCCACCTTTCAAATGGGGAGATTAGGGTGGACTTGTATTTCTAAACAACTGTGATATCATCGCTCTGATATCATCAGATAAAGAAATTAAAAGTATTGCCTCATCTACAAAGCTTAGGACATTTTTTTCCCTTTTGCTCTCTCTTTTTTTAATCTTTGAGAAAGATAATGAAAGAGGAAGCTTGAAACCCCATTTCTATTGATGTTCGAACACACAACTGCTGGATTTAAGAACCAGGGGAGATCAAAGGGAATGGGTCCCATTTTGATAAAATTACAGCATCGCTGGCAGAGGGTGTGGGGCTCATGTAGGAACTCGGAGGCAAGGAGTTGTTAACACACCTTCCTTCGAGCCAAGGACAGAAGGAAAAATGCCTGAGATTCCAAGGGATTCATTAGGAGTGCGGCTAATAAGGTTACAGCAGCAGCACGCACATTTGGCTGACGCATTTGCCTCAGCAAAACCTGCGAGACCCCAGAATCAGTACCACCATCCAAAGGAGAAACAGGTGATGCTGACTCTACCCTGGTCCCAAATTTAACTGGTCGGGCATTCGATCTGCTCTTATTGGGATCTGGGGTGAGAGTCTGGGAGAGATAAATAGAGCTGGAGATAGAGTAGCAGGTAAGGAACGAAAAACTTTTCATATCCTCTGTGACTGAGCCTCTTACTGCTTTCCTCTAAAAATGGATATTCCGGTGGGTTTCCATCCACCTTCCACCCACCAGTCCACGACTCCAGCTGCAGTTCCCATTATGACTAGCTTCTGCCCCAGTCCCTTCCTCCCTCAGTCCCGGTCTTGTGCAAGAAACCACCATCCAGGCATCCTGCCCAGCGACCTGAGAGCCATCCTTGTCTTTTCAGCATTTGGTCCTACCCGCATCGAATGCACCACCGCACTCCATGGACTTTAATTCCATTCTCCCTCACATGTGTCCCCTCCTCTCCTCCCCCAATGCCCACACTTGGACCTTCTAATAACAGACTAGAGGAATGTGAAGAAATCACCGACGAGAGCCTGAGAGATGTTAAAATAGCATTTATAAATGAAAACCACTTGAAGCAAAGCCAGAGAACTGCATGGGTTTAAAAATCCCCCATTACGGGCAGGAGGAAGAAAAAAAAAAACTAATAAATTTTGTTTTGAAAATGTGAAGTCTCACCCCCGTCCCTGTTCAGACATACTTATGCATCTCTTAGGGATACGAAAATTGATACAGTCATTTTGGAAAATAATTTGGCCGTATATATCAAGAGCCATAAATATGTTCATCTCCTTTGACCCAGTAATGCCACTCCCGGGAATTTACTGGAGGGAAATAATTCAAAACGAGGAAAAAAAGGAGGGGAGCTAGTTCTATATAGATGTTTATTATCTCCTTGTAATAACAAGAATCTAAAAGTAAAAGAAATGTCCAATTATTGTGGAACATGAAATAAACTTCAGTGTAATTAACTCAGTTTTATATTAGGTCATTGCAAAAATAATAAATATGGGCACGAGGTAGAACTGGGGGAAAATATACAGGAAATAATGCTGAATGAAATATATATGCTCCACAATTGCAACTACAGAAATACATATACCTTTACAGATGAAAAAATGGAAGGGGCATTGGAAACGTAAATAATGTATATGATTGATTAGTGGGATTATGGACATGGCCTCTTTGATGCTTTCGAGTTAGATGGAAATTTTTCAAGCCCCTTTGAAGCGCCCTAATCAGGGGAGTGGCCGTGGCTGTGATGGGGGGGTCTCCAGCCCCAGCTCCGTGGAGGGAGGGGGCTCCCTGCTGTCTGTGGTACCCCACGGAGGAGGGTGGACAGTCCCCGAGCTGGGGCCATGGCTGCCCTACGTAGGGACAAGCTGGCAGAACCCTGGGGGTCTCCCCAACCTGAAGGCAGATGCAACCCCATGTCCCCTTAGGTGAGCAGCCTGGGGTCTGGGCCATAGGCTGAGAGCACTCAGGGTCAGGGTTTGGGTACCGACCCTCCCCTAAGGATAGAGCGTGTCCAGGGTCCAAACAGTGAAGTTAAGCCTCCCAGCCGAGGTAAGGAGCAGGGGTCGGGATTCTGCGGAGGACAGGAGGAGGGTTAGAGAGAAGGATGGAAGCTCGAAAGGGTGGGCTCAAACGCCAGGGGGCACGCCCTTGGCCTCAGCAGCCAGTGCCCATCCACGGCTGCTTCGGGGCGGCCCCAAACCCACTGACCCAGCCACCCAGCGTGGCACGGCCCCCTCCTGCTCTCTTCTGCCCCTTTCCCTCCCTCTGACCCTCCTCTTTCCTCCTTTCCTCAGCCCCAGGCCTGTCAATGGCACCCAAGGGCACGGTTCAGTTCCCCAGGGGCACCCAGTACTCCCCGACGCTGACCTCGGGATGGGTCGCTGTACGTGCGGTGCCGTCAGTCTTGTCCCAGTTCCAGATCCGGCCATTGGCTGGCGGCCTGGCCAAGGCGCTCCTGTGCCATCCTGTGCGTAAACCCCCTTTCCTCACAAACGGGATGCTTTCCCCAGGCCTGGCTGCTGTCGGGCGGCACGCAGAGGGGACAGAGCACCGGGGCTCTGGCTGGTGGACACCCAGAGGGCAGCAGGCCAGCAGGAGCTCCTTGCCCCGACACACCATCATGGACTTCCCGCCCATGCAGCTGCTTCGGGATTTGGAAACAGCATTTGCTCTGGGGGTGGCGGGTTTTTCCAAGACTGGCGCCGGACTCAAAGGAGTCTGAGACGGGGCGGCGCAGAAGCGTGATGGCTCCTGTCTCTGTTCTCTTGGCAGGTGCCGTCCATCCACGAGGAGAGGGACAGAGCCGGCTTCTGAGAGACTCACGGAGGAGAGGCCAGGATCAGTTAGCAAGAAGATGTTGTTATCAGTGTTTTCCCTAGAAATGCACTTGTTGCTTTCAAGCCCAAAGGTAAGTCAAGCCAGGCTAATCCAGGGTAGACTAGTAAGAATCCGTTTCAAGGAGGACAAAAATAGGGACTTCCCTAGTGGTCCAGTGGTTGGGACTTCTCACTTCCACTGCAGGAGGCCCGGGTTTGATCCCTGGTCGGGGAACTAAGATCCCACATGCTGCACAGCGCAGCCAAGAAAAAAAAGAGAGAGGGGACCAAAGTATTATGCGTTTCTGCTCATCACTTGTACATCAGTAGGTGCCCCTAAGTTCCCGAGGGCCTTTAGAGGCTAAAAGGCAGTTTTCAATATTCCACTTTCCCTCCGAGATTTCGCAGTGTTGTGGTTGTTGTCACTGGTGACTGGGAGCTCCTGACACTGGGGTGGCCTGTTCTTTGCTGCAGGGAGGACCTGTGCATCACAGGACGTTTAGCAGCGTTCCTGGCCTCTGCCCACTTGCTGCCAGCAGCACCCCGAGTTGTGACAACCAAAAATGTCCCCAGACACTGCAGGGGGAGGAGGGGGAAAGAAGGAGGATGTTTGCTAATCCAAAGTGAAATTCAACCCGGCTCCTGCACAGGTGATCAGTTTCTCGTGAAGAGACAGGTCTTTATGAATAAGATTTTGCTGTTCTCTAGGGTGGAACCTGGCTAGAAAGATCAAGTTTCTGGTGCTGTAATATCTAGAAAGGAGAATGTGCTAGAAGAGGCCCACTGTTGGTCACATGGCACATTCGAAATGTCCCTGCTTCTACAATGGCTCTTGTGTGGGCAGGGTGCTTACAAGCTTAACCAACGAAGTGAGGAACATCTTTCTTTTAAGAAAAAGAAAATTTGTCTCGTGATTCCTTGAAATGAACCCTCTCAGAGCATTTCTAGTTGTGTTTCATGTTTTATTAACTTGACAGACTGCCTGGGCTGCAGAGAACCCTAGAAGATTAATCAGAAATGAAGAAAGCATTTCTGAAATTCTTACGTATGTCAATTTTGTGTAAAGTGATTATCTACCTTAATTGTTATACTTGTGGCTTTTTACGCCACAGCTATCGGCGAAAATGAGGTTCACAAAAAAGTGATGGGGCTTCCCTGGTGGCGCAGTGGTTGAGAGTCCACCTGCCGATGCAGGGGACGCGGGTTCGTGCCCCGGTCCGGGAAGATCCCACATGCCGCGGAGCGGCTGGGCCCGTGAGCCATGGCCGCTGAGCCTGCGCGTCCGGAGCCTGTGCTCCGCAACGGGGGAGGCCACAGCAGTGAGAGGCCCGCGTACCGCAAAAAAAAAAAAGGGTGATGAGCAATTCGAATTCTTCCCCAGGGAATTTGCAATATAGACTTATATTTACCATGACTACAAATCCTATCTTGTGTATTAACAAATATATATAATGCTTCCTACGTACCATGCACTACCCTAATGGTTCATAATATTAATTCACTTAACATTCAAAACAATTCTATGAAGTGAATACTATCATTGTCCCCACTTTACAGGTGGGAACACAGAGGCACAGAGACATTAAGTAGTTTGTCCAAGGATACACAGCTGGGAGGGGGCAGAGCCACTGTTGCTTTAGGGAATTTTAAAAAGCAGGTGAAAAGCTGGAACGAGGCTTCTTGTCCCACTTCTGTCGGTTTTGATTTGCCTTTACGCGGATTTCTCGGCTTGCTGGGCCCAGTTTCCCCCACTGTAAAAGGATGAGGTCAGATCAGTGTTTCCCAAAGTGTGGGGCAGCTACCAGTGGAATGAGAGATTATTTTCTGTAGTGTATGGGTAGAAGTTTTTTTCATAGTTAGATATTTATTTTCATGTATATTAGAAAAAAATATATGTAGTAGATAGAACATTAAATGTGTGTGTGTGTATGTGTACATACATAAAATTCCCCAAACCTGTGATGTCAAGGATAATATTAGTTGGGATGAGGCCCAAGTGGGTAGTAGCACCATAGCTTGGAACCAAATTCAGGAAACAGAATCACGGCCATCATAGCCCTTGATACTCACATGTCCCTGCCCTGCCTGGGTCAATGTGGGTGGGGTGGGGATGACCGCATCCCCCATGCCCAGGTGGACACATGCCCCAGCCCGGCCTGCTTGTCCTAAGGGTGGGCATGTGATCCAGGAGGACCAGTGAGGTCTCCTGGGCTTTTGAGGGCACGATGGGGATGCCTGGCACTGCCAGGAACACCTTGCCACCACCGAGAGGGCATGTAGTCAAGATATAGGCGCAGAGAGAAGGCCTCAAGGTACCATCAGAGCCTCAGATCTGGCTGACCAGTCCCCAGGTCTACCCCTGGCTCTTTCCATTACCCAAGGCACATGTCTCTCTTCCAGTCTGAGTTTGGTTTCCGTCCCTTTCCAAGGTTCATTTATCACAGGTGTGAAACGTGATCTTGGGACTTAGTGAACAGCTGTTATTTCTAGTACCAGGTGATGACAGCATCACAGAAAGGGGCACAGCGGCCTGGGTCTGGAGAAAGGAGAGACACAGCAGTCACCTCCATGCTTCTTTTGGAAGCATGCTGTCCTCTCTGCCATGTGTCAGGCAGCTTGGGGGGAAAGAAGAGGGGCAAACTTTGGTGTGGACTCCCCTGAGCCCTGGTTTTCTCATCTGTCAAATGGAAATCATCACAGCCCCTGGTAGGGTTGGCCTGGGGCTAAATGGCATGACCCCAGGAACCTATCTAATGAAAAGTTCTGACCCCAAAATTTGGTAGCAATTACTACTGGGTGCCAGTGTTTTCTATAAATTATTGTATTGAATTAGATCTTCGCAGCAACCCTATGCTTTAAAATCGTCATCCTTATTCTGCTCCGGCGAAACTGACATTCAGAGAGGTTAGGTGACTCGTCCACAATTAAATGACCAATAAGGGACAGAGTGGCCTTTCAAGTCATTCAAGCCAGATCTCAAACACCCCATCCAAAGTCAGGAAGCATGATCCCAAGGAGCCGATCACCAGAGGCAGAGCGATGTGAAGACCACTGGTGGCAGAAGGAAGGAAGGCAGACAAGACAGCAAGGCAAATACTCGGAGAGCTCTTCTCACATCCTGCCCACCTTGGAAAGTTCCTTGGAAAATCCTGGGGTTAAGGCTCAGAGGAAAATCAGCTTCATGGAACAAAGGTATAGAATAATCCAGAATAATCCAGCCAAGCGCCCAGTCCCGATGCACCAAGATGAACTGACATTCAAACACCAGCACACACCCCAGATGTTGTTACGGGTGGATTACACGGGCTTGGAAATTGCGGGCATGAAACGTCTGAATGATAACAATAGAAAACAGATCAAAAGCCCAAAGAAAGAGATCGGGAGAAATGAAAACCAGAAGGAACGGCAGGGGGAGATGAAAGAGGAGAATTACAATTGGACCAAAGCAGAGCCAGTGTTTACGGTTCTCCTGGCAGCTGACCCATATCCAGATGAGATTTTTGCAGCATCCATTGGAGGTATGAAATTACCGTCTTTGAGCAGCGTTGTAGACTTCTGGGACCTCAGGGTCGAAAGAGTTCCTTGACAGTCTCCGAGGCCCACTTTTAAATAATCTAGAAGGTGATCAGTACCTGAATCTGCACAGACTCTGTCATTGTCAGCAACTCCACAGAGCCCAGGGAGGTCAGCCAGGTATAAGAGGGATTGAAAATACAATCTCCCTGGCCGAAGTCACCTCACTGCACCACGGATCAGAGCACTCTCAGTTCCGCTCATACAGAACCCAGTTTACACAGACTTCAGCAAAAGAGGGGCGGTATTGGCTCAGACAACTGAAAAGCGAAAAGACACTCTAGCTTCAGGTATGGTTTGATCCAGGGGTCAGCAGCACTCAGTCTCTCTGATCTACTCCACATTTGCTTTATTCTCAAGCTTCATATGGGGACATGATAGCAATTTTCAAGCCTATATCCTCCCAGGTTTGAGTCCAACAAACCTCTCTCCCAAAAAGTCTCAGCAAAATACTCATCAAGACCCACTTGCTCTAACAGGGTCATATGCCCATCCCGGTGGCCAGAGAGCTGTGATGCTCTGACTGGCCAGGACTGAGTTACATGCCTGTACCTAGAACACGTAATAAGGTCAACTCCATCTCCAGACTGAGAACCGAGAATAGGAGATGAATGTTACCCCTGAAAAAGTGGGGTCCCAGCATTAGGAGAAGGTAAAGAGATGCCAGAAATCAAAACCAACAGGTGTTCAGGGACTTCCCTGGTGGCTCAGTGGTTAAGACTCTGCACTCCCAATGCAGGGGGCCCGGTTCGATCCCAGGTCAGGGAACTAGATCCCACATGCATGCTGCAACTAAGAGTTCACATGCCACAACTAAGGAGCCTGCGTGCTGCAACTAAGGAGCCCGCCTGCCGCAACTAAGACCCGGCGCAACCAAATAAATATTTTAAAAACCAACAAACAATGGGTGTTCAGTATTCCCCATCCCAACGCTGTCCCCTAAATATGACTCCCTTTGCTTTTTTCTCACCTCACAACAGAATAGGAAGTAACAGCATTGTTACTTGGTCCCTAAACATCAATGCCATACGTCGTCCACGTAAGAACCACCCTCTGACACCTACTTTAACCGTGCAGCATCCTACACACTGGGGTATCCAAAGGGAATCCAAGCCCTGGTTCTGATCACACTCTAGTAAGATGGGGGGTAGGGGGTGGGAATATTGGCCTAAAGGGAAAATTCTAATCTGAAATAATCTCACGAAACGTCTTGGTTCTTTAGATAAGTCTCTTGGAAAGAGACCTGCCCTGCTCTCATCCCATCCCCAAATGTCTACCAATAGCTTGGCAGTTAACAACAGACTTTCATATTTAATTTGTGAAGCTCCCACCATCTCTAGGAGCTCTTCCTATTTCGTATTTGATGGACAAAGGGGGAAAGCTTAGAGACGTTGGTGATTTGCATGGGATCACACAGCTCGTAGGCAGTGATGCCCAAACTTCAGATCTTCTCCCCAACTCCCACTGGAAGCCACACGAACCTACAGGAAGCCACAAACTTTGTCGCTCAGTCTGGATACAAAGGAGGCCAGAGGTTGTGCTGAGACGGAACAGAGCCAATGCCCTGTCGTTAGCTTGTGTTCTGTCCTACGCAAACCACACGTACGAAACTGTCGGCCCTCCTACAACTGAATTCATTCCATTGACAGCATTGGAGCGTTTGGCCTGTCGACTAGATGCCAGGTCCTGGACTAAGCCCTGGGATTCTGAGGACAAAACGGGTCCCGGCCCTCCGGGAACATACATTTCGGGAAAGCAGAAGAGAATAACCAGGGGCAAAGCCCTGGATGCAGTGGCTAAGACAGACCGTTCAGGAGGTCTGGACGAGGGCCCCCGGGAAGGCTTCCAAGAGGAGGCCGAGGAGAGAGAACGTGGGAATAAGAGAGAATGTTCACGTGAGCCGGAAGTGGAGAGGAAGGAAGGGAGTCGGGAAGCTGGAGATGCTGGGAAGAGCCACCTCTACCGGCCACAGGGGCTCCAAGGTGGATACGGACTTGAGTTCCCTGCGGCTGCGGCACAGAAGGTGGGTTGGCTGTGGGCAAGTCCGAAGGCAGAGAGAGGGGCTGGGACACTGCTAGAGTCACCCCGTGAGGACAGTGCCACCGGGGCTAAAGCAGTGCTGACAGAGGTGGGGCGACAGACTCAGGTTGGAGAGGGATTCAGGCGGAAGACGTGCCAGGGCAAGGAGTGTTGCAGAGGGAGGGACCGGAGAGTGGAGGGTCGCAGGGGGCACCCGGGGTCCTGGCATCAGTATCTGTGCCTGGTCATGGTGGTCGGTGAGAGCAGCGTGGGGCAGGTGGGAGAAGGATGCTGAGATGTTTGAGCTGCGTCGAGATTGCGATGTTTCGAGAACGATACGGGAGATGTCCATTGGGCTGCAGGCTGTGCGGGGGTGGGGCTTGGGGACCACTCTGGGCTGGAAAGAGAGGCAGGGATCATCATGGAATAGCCACAGAAACGTCATGCGTGTGGGTGGTCACTGGGGCTCTGGAATCGGATGCATCGCTCAGGAGGAGGTGATCGAATGAAAAACAGACCAAGTATAAAGTCCCAGAAGATGATACTTAGGGATAAAAAGAAAAGCAGGAGAGACAAGTATCCTGGGAGCCAAGGGAAGGGAAAACTTTTTAAGGAGAGGCGAATAGTCAAAGGTGGCAGGACACCTGGAGAGATCAGTGCAAAACAGTGCTTATGGGATTTTGCAACAGAAAATTCCTTGGCTTCCTTGGCAAGTGTGTCAGTGGAATGCTGGGACCAGCTGCCAGCGTGTGGTCCATGAAGAGGTGGAGGGGAGGTGATGACACGGCTGCCGTGGCTGGGGACAGCTCTTTCCAGAAGCTTGGCGGGGAAGGGGTGGAGAGCGACGGGGCCATCGATGGAGAGAGGGCTTGGGGCCTGTTGTTATTTCAAGATGATAAAAGGTTTGGGTGTGTTCATATGATACCTTAGGACCCTCAGCAGGTGGGTGGGGATGGGTTCAGGGTTCAGACAGCAGGGTGAGCGTCTACTTTCTGAAGCTGCAGGGAACAAGACGGGGGAGGGTCATGACAGAGATAAATGCGTCGGTGCGAAAGCAAGACTTTGAGAGACGTCAGCCTGCTAACCTGGATTTTCTCAAAGAATTAGGGGGAAAGAGCATCTACGAAAAGTGAGGGGCCAGGCCTGGGTGGGCCAGGCTGGCCTTGAGGACGATGGCAAAGATTCTGGGCAGCACCAGAGGGGAACAAGAGAGGCAGCCCAGCAGCGGTGGGACCGCTGGGCTCGGAAGCTTGAGGCCCTCGTGGTCCAGAGCAGCCCAACCGTAGCAGATCAGATCAGATCTTCTGACCTAGAGTTTATGGCAAGGTCAACCGGGCCGGGCTGAAATATTTTACTGACGCAGAAAGAATTAGCTAGACTATTAAAAACAATAAAATACAGTAAAGAGAAATTGTCTCATCTACTCCGGGGAACAACCTTTTCAAGCACGTTAGCAGCGCCTGTCTGCTGTCCAGGTGACGGGATGTTAGAAATGACACTGATCCATTTGTGAAGGTAGGTCCGCAGACTCCTTCCTTGACAGGAAGGAGTGGACTGCTATACTAAAACTTGAAACTAGTTGTTTCCCCCCAGTGAAGAAATGACCTGGCCCTCATCCCGACTGGTCTTTCTTGCTCTCCTGGAATTGAAAAGTGCCCTTTGTGGGAGAATTTGAAAAATAATCACCGCCAAATACTTCCGGTGGGATTCAGATCGGAGCCCTTTGCACTTTTCATGCTGTCTTGACATCCTTGCTCAGGAATGAATCCCTTATGAAAGGTCTATTTTAAGTCGCACCTTCCAGGACTTTATTTTTGTCTCCGAAAGGAAAAGGCAGAGGCAGGAGCTGAAGTCTCCTGACTCACCAGGAGCTCGCCCTGGCTCTCTGGGAAGCCGGTGGGCTCTGAGCAGAGGGCTCTGGCTTTGCACTCAGGCCCTGCCGTTTCGGTCCATCAGGCTCTTTCATTCAGCGAAAAACACCACCCCACCGAGGACTTAAACACGCCTTCTCAGCTCTTCCCCGGAGGTGGAGAATCCCATCTGACCTTGGGCACCAACGGCCAACCAGTCAGGTTTCTCACTTTTTCAGGGGACAGTCCCCTCCCAGTCCCCCACTGACACCCCTCGCAGCCCTAAGGCTGATTCTGGGCCCTGGCAGGGGACCCGGGGTTGTTTCTCCAGGTGTGGGGAAGGGTTTCCACGGAGCGCCTTCTGCCCACTCTTGTCTGTTCAGTCCATGGATTTTTACTAACTCCCGTTAAGAAGAAAGAATCCCAAATCTTGGAAATAAGGTGAATAGAGGACATGATGATTTTTCAAAGGCGTCCCAGAGCACTGTTGTTGAACAAGCCCTCCCGTCCTGGACCGGACACGGACACCAGAGCCTAGAGGTGGTGCATGGGGGATGCTCTCCGGAGACACACCTGGAAGGTAGTGAGGAAGGAAGAATGGCGAAGGAGAGGCTGACCTGCAGTGTGGCTGCCACGGAGGCCTCAGCCCATCCCATAGGAAGCTCTGGAGTGGGCTGGCCCTTCAGTGTGGCCCCACATAGAGGCGAGAGCCTAGGCTTTGTAACACCAGTTCAAGACACCCCCAGGGGTAAGGGAAGGAGGGGGGAATCTTGGGGAAGGCAGCACCCTTCTATCTCCGGCAAGTCCCAGCGAGGGACGGAGCTGTAAACTGTCAGTGGCTGGGAATCTCGGTGGCTGGGGGACAGGGCTGGGCCCTGAAGATGCATCTGGGCAACACCACAGGGTCATTCGACGCCAAGACATTTTTTTTACAAGATAATGTAATAGTTCCCTGTGCTATGCAGTAGGTCCTTGTTGTTTATCTCTTTTATATATAGTAGTGTGTATCTCTTAACCCCATATTCCTAATTTATTCCCCCTCCCCCTTTGGCAATCCTAAATTTGTTTTCTATGTCCGTGAGACTGTTTCTGATTTGTAAATACGTTCACTTGTATTATTTTTGAGATTCCACATGTAAGTGATATCATATATATTTGTCTTTCTCTGACTTACTTCACTCAGTGTTACCATCTCCAGGTCCGTCCATGTTGCTGCAGGCGGTCATATGTTATTTTTCTTTACGGCTGAGCAGTATTCCATTGTGTATATGTACCACATCTTCTTCATCCATTCGTCTGTTGATGGACACTTAGGTTGTTTCCATGTCTCGCCAATTGCAAATAGTGTTGCTATGAACATTGGGGTGCATGTATCTTTTCAGAGTTTTCATCTTTTCCAGATATATGCCCAGGAGTGGGATTGCTGGCTCATACGGTAGCTCTCTTTTTGGTTTTTTAAGAACCCTCCATACTGTTCACCATAGGGACTGAACCAATTGATATGAAGTCATTTTAACTTCTTATTTATTATTGATTAAGACCCAGACTCTAGGGAATTCCCTGACAGTCCAGTGGTTAGGACTCAGCACTTTCACTTCCAGGACCGGGGCCCAATCCCTGGTCAGGGAACTAAGATCCTGCAAGCCGCGTGGCACGGCCAAAAAAAAAAGACCCAGACTCTAAATGCTAACTTGTCTATAAGAAACCGATAAGTTGCCAATGATGTTTGTCCAGTAGAGATGCAAACGACTCTTGTCTGGTGGAAAAGATAGCCCCAAAGATAACAGTTTTATTGCCCTGTAGGACATTAGACAGTTTTGACCTTAGCAAAGTCATTGCCAGCAGTCTTTGTTTCAATGACGACACATGCTTTAGCGTCTCATTACACGCCTGTGAATCGGCTTTACCAGCCGGGTCCCTCATTCGTGAATAAGTACAGCTTGGAGCCCTGCGAAGCTGGGATTCAGGGGAGGAAGGAGGGGCTCCTAGGAAATGGTCTTGGCCTCGATCCCAGTCCTGGACCCGGACTCACTATACGAGCCTCAGTCGTGTCTTTAATTGTTTGAAAGTTAAACGCCGACACCTCTAGCACCTCCCATACAGGTGGTGTTGATTCTGCCCCACTCCGGTGAGTTCTGGTTCCTTGTCGGGGTCTCCACCTTGCTCCACAGAGGTCGGAGGTAAACAAGGGTGACTGTGTTCAGGGCAGAGTCTGAGACACAGCGATGACGTCACGAAGCTGTGCGGTGAGGCTGGGAGGATGTAAGGCCCTGGGTTCAAATCCATGACCTGCTGTAGCCATGTGGTCCCAGGCCAGGGACTAACCTCTCTAAGCCTCAGCTCCCACATCCTTAAAAGGAGGCAATAAGTACCTCGAGGAGCTGGTGCACGTGAGGTGATTTGCCCAGAGACCGCCATAGAATAAGGATTCAATAAACGGCAGATATCATTACCAGCCGTTCTTTTTTCATGGTGGTGAAACACATAACATAAAATTTACCTTTTTAGCCATTTTTAAGTTTACAGTTCTGTGGCATTAAGTACAGTCACAAGTTGTACAATCATCACCACCATCCGTTTCCAGAACTTTTTCCTCTTCCCCAACCGAAACTCTGTGCCCATTCACCACTAACTCCCATTTCCCTCTTTCCACAGTCCCACTGCTCTACTTTCTGTCCTCTATGAATCTGACTGCACCCGGGACCCTGTCGAAGTGGAATCACACAATATTTGCCCTTCCATATCTGTCTGTGCTACCTTGCATAATGTCTTCCAGGCTCACCCGTGCTGGAGGCTGTGTCAGAGTTTCATTCCTTTCAAGGCTGAAGAGCATTCCGTCGTGTCTGTGCACGCATTCTGTTTGTTCATCTACTGGTGGACATTCAAGTTGTTTCCACTATCTTGGCTCTTGTGACTTACGCTGCTATAAACACGGGTACGAAAATACCTGCTTTCAATTCCTTTGGGTATATAGCCAGAAGGAGAGTTACTGGATCATATGGTCATCCTATGTTCAATTTTCTGAGGTGCTACCATACTGTTTCTCCATAGTGGCTGCATGGAAATTTTATATTCCCACAAGTAAGGCAAAAGAGTTCCAATTTCTCCACGTCTTCATCATTTGTTATTTTCTATTTCTGTTTTTGTTTTTTTCCTGTAATAGCATTCTGATGGGTATGAAGCAATAGCTCATGGCGGTTTTTTTTTTTTTTTTTTTTTGCGGTACGCGGGCCTCTCATTGTCGCAGCCTCTCCTGTCGCGGAGCACAGGCTCCGGACGCGCAGGCTCAGCGGCCATGGCTCACGGGCCCAGCCGCTCCGCGGCATGTGGGATCTTCCCGGACCGGGGCACGAACCCGTGTCCCCTGCATTGGCAGGTGGACTCTCAGCCACTGCACCACCAGGGAAGCCCCTCATTGTGGTTTTGATTTGCATTTCTCTAATGATTCGTGATGTTGAGCATCTTTTCATGTGCTTATTGGCTATTTGTGTGTCTCCTTTGGAGAAATATCTATTCAAGTCCTTTGCCCATTTTCTTCTGATTTAAGTTTTATCTCATATTGGAGTAGAGTTGATTTACAATGTTGTGTTAGTTTCAGGTGTACAGCAAAGAGATTCAGTTATACGTATACATGTATTCATTCTTTTTCAGGTTCCTTTCCCATGGAAGTTATTACAGAGTATTGAGTCGAGCTCCCTGTGCTCCACAGTAGGTCCTTGTTGATGATCTAGTTTATATACAGTAGTGTGTGTCTGTGAATCCCTTTGCCCATGTTCTAATTAGGTTGTTTGGGGTTTTGCTGCTGAGTTGTAGGAGTACTAGCTATTCTCAAGAAGAAGAAAGCTAACCTGTGTCCTCCCAACACACACACTCACCCTTGCACAAGCACACACGTGTGCTCCAGGCCACGCAATAGAGTTAGGGTGATGGGACAGATCTCTGAACCACGGAGCAAGCAAGTGCCACAGCAGTGCACACAGACTTGCCTGGAAATCAGCCACTCAGCGCAGGAGTGCCAGCTGCCCTCAAAGGCAGACACTCCAACCAGCCGTGGAGCAAGTGGGGACACGGGCTTCATCAGGGCAGCTGCTCTAACTCGGGGAGATAAGTGGCCCACGGGCTAGTTTGTCTTCTTTGTAGTACGCTGAAGGTGAGGTATGGTGGGGAGAGAGGAGAGAAAAAGCTGCGTGATCCCCTATCCCTGCTCAGCCTATTTCTCTCCCAATCTCCCAGGAAGAACAGGGCTCCCATTCTTGAACACAGCTTCTGTGGGTGATCAGCGATCTGCAAGCCAAGGAACACTTCTCCCGTTGGGCAGACGGTCTTCGATGGTTTGCTCAAGGCCAACAGCTCTGGGGCCACAGAGCCAGGATTTGAGTCTGCTGGGTTCCAAAGCCCGAGCTCTCCCCAAGTCCATATTCAACCTCCCAAAGCCCTGGGTCCACACTGCTGTCAGAGTATCTGTGCAGTCCCAGGCCGATCCTCAGGTTGTTCTGGGTAGCTGTGCACACAGAAGCCCCCCACAATCCAGGGACACAGGTGGCAGAAACAGGATGAGCTGCAGAGGTACAAATCCCTGCTCCTCCCTGCAGCTGTGCGGCCCCTTCATATTCATTTCTTCCTACGTAAACAGTAAGAACACCCATCTTGAAGCAACTGACGGAGGATTAATCTCCAAAATTTACAAGCAGCTCATGCAGCTCAATATCAAAAAAACAAACAACCCAATCCAAAAATGGGCAGAAGACCTAAATAGACATTTCTCCAAAGTAGGTACACAGACTGCCAACAAACACATGAAAGGATGCTCAATATCACTAATCATTAGAGAAATGCAAATGGAAACTACAATGAGGTATCACCTCACACCAGTCAGAATGGCCTCATCAGAAAATCTACAAACAGTAAACGCTGGAGAGGGTGTGGAGGAAAGGGAAGCCTCCTGCATTGTTGGTGGGACTGTAAATTGATACAGTCACTATGGAGAACAGTATGGAGGTTCCTTAAAAAACTACAAATAGAACTACCATAGGACCCAGCAATCCCACTACTGGGCATATACCCTGAGAAAACCATAATTCAAAAAGAGTCATGTACCACAATGTTCATTGCAGCTCTATTTACAATAGCCAGGACATGGAAGCAGCCTAAGTGTCCATCGACAGATGAACGAATAAAGAAGATGTGGTACGTATACACAATGGAATATTACTCAGCCATAAAAGGAAAGGAAATTGAGTTATTTGTAGTGAGGTGGATGGACCTACAGTGTGTCATACAGAGTGAAGTAAGTCAGAAGGAGAAAAACAAATACCATATGCTAACACATATATATGGAATTAAAAAAAAATAACGTTCTGAAGACCGTAGGGGCAGGACAGGAACAAAGATGCAGATGTAGAGAATGGACTTGAGGACACGGGGAGGGGGAAGGGTAAGCTGGGACAAAGTGAGAGAGTGGCATGGACATATATACGCTACCAAATGTAAAATAGATAGCTAGCGGGAAGCAGTGCATAGCACAGGGAGATCAGCTCCATGCTTTGTGACCACCTAGAGGGTGGGATAGGGAGGGTGGGAGGGAGACGCAAGAGGGAGGGGATATGGGGATATATGTATATGTATAGCTGATTCACTTTGTTATAAAGCAGAAACTAACAGACCATTGTAAAGCAATTATACTCCAGTAAAGATGTTAAAAAAAAAAAAAAAAGAACACCCATCTCAAGGGTTTCCCATGAGGACTAAATTGGAAGCACTCTGATAACTTATGTAAAGTGTCTGGAAAAAGAAGGAGCTCAATACATATAAATAGTAACTCTCTTTCTTTAGTTTTATCTAGAAATCCTGCCTAGTAAGCAATGTGCAGACAGAAATGGGGCAAATCTAAAGCATCCCTCCAAGTCATCCCCAAGCCCCTCCCGCCTCTTCCTTGGCAGCCTGGTAACATCCATGGAGATGAGTCACAAGACCAGCAGCCAGTCCTGTCTTGGCCACTTGCTTGCTGGGTGACCTTGGGCAAGAACCATAACCTCTCTGAAGACCTAAGGAGGTGGCACCCATGGAAGAATTTGATCAATTATAAAGGGCTGGATAGAAACTAACACAACATTGCAAAGCAACTATACTCTTATAAAAATTTTAAAAAATAAAGAAAATAAGGGGCTGGGCAAACCAAGATCGTGGCCCAGAGCTCAGAGGCAGCCCGGGTGCAGACAGAGGCCATCATTCCACAGGTTTTCTTTTTCAAGGACAGCTGGACAAAGGACTCTCGTCCACAAAAGACTGGGGAAGGCAGTTTGGTTAATGGCCTTTCACCCAGAGGCCAAAAGGTGAAAGGTCACAGGGAGGCCTTGTCTACCGGGGGATTCCGGCAGAGAGGTCTGGGGGCTGGCTGCCCTTGGGGGGCCCAGAGCAACTGGCTCTCCAACCAAAGAAAGGGGCACTTTGTCCTCGAGATTCCAGGGAAGCTGAACGGGGGGTGGGGGGGGGGGGGGGGCAAGACTGAGGCCGCGGGAGCTTCCCCCTTGCCTCCTGACCCACACGCTGGACACTCAGCAAAATCCAGCTGCTCTTTCAACGTCTCCCGTTACTGTGATTAATTAGCATCTGTTGAACAGGCTCTAAAGCCGAGCCCCGGGCAAAGGAAGCAGGGCCCAAGGTAAGGCTGAGTTACATTTTTTTTTCTTTACTTTATATAGTTAATTTTTATTTAAAAACATTTTATATTGGGGTAGAGTTGATTTACAATGTTGTGTTAGTTTCAGGTGTGCAGCAAAGTGATTCAGTTATACGTACACATGTATCTATTCTTTTCAGATTCTTTTCCCATATAGGTCATTACAGAGTATTGAGTAGAGCTCCCTGTGCTCTACAGTAGGTCCTTGTGGATTACCTATTTTATATATAGGGGTGTGTATACGTCAATCCCAGCCTAAGTTTGAGTTACCTTTAGCAACCCATTCAGCCGATATGGTGACCAAGGTTCAAGGCACCTGTGTGACCCAGAGTGCGTTCCATTCTCTCTGAGTGCCCATTGTACATGAAGCTGTGCTAGGGATGGGTTGGTGGGTCACAAGTTACCCCAACAAGGTCCCCAGCTTGAAGCCCAGGGACCAGCAAAGGCTCAAGCAGAGGGAGGGCCGTACACAGATCTTGCGGAAGGAACACCAGCTCCAGCTCAGCAGGGGAACCTCCAACCACCTGGGATTTTAAGAACACAAGAATCAGGGTCTCCCTCATTCCCACCCCTACACCCAGCCACCGGTGCCGGCAGACCCGTCTGACCAGAGGTCAAGTTGCCAGTCCCGGGCTGGGAGTGATGGGGAGCCTTCATCCTCTGTGCCCCATCCCCGAGTGTCCTGAAGAAATCAGCGCAATTGTTGGTGAAAAGGGCTGGTCATTCCAAGCACCACTGAGCAATGCAGGCTTCTCGGTTTGACCTTTGATCTCACTAGTTCTATTTCATCTTCTCAACAGCTCTGGGATGTGGTTCATGTCCCGACTCCACAGATGAGGCATCTGGAGATCAGAGAGAGGAAAAACTTGCCTGGGGTCACGCGGCGAGGGAGTGGGCAAGCCAGATGTTCCCAGTATGGGCCAGCGCACCGTCTGGATTTACCAAGCTGGGAGAAGGAAGCGATGAGTGGTGCCTGGAAAGAAAAAGACGCTTCCAGAAAAGCTTGTGACAGGAGGGGTATCTTGGACTTGGTCTACACGGAGTGTGGGCTTGGAAGTCAGGCAGCTTGGGTTCCAGTGTCATCTCCACACTCACTAGTCTCCTGACCTCAGCTTCTCCTGTAAAATGGAGCTGACAAGAGCAGCCAGCACTTGGGGTGGTTGTGAAAATTAAGTAAGCTAGTGAAGGGAAAGTACTGAGAATGATGTCTGCAGTACAGTAACCCAGGTGCTGTTCTATCATTTGGGGTAATGACACCACCCCCGCTAATATTACTGCCCAAGGATGACAATGACTTCTGAGTATCTGCTCCGTGCCAGGCACCACACCTGATGGTCTTACCTATATCTTCAGGACTCCTCACCACAACACTGCAAACATTGGTTTTTATGTCCCGCTTGAGGAAACAAAGCCAAAGAGGACGCGGTAGCCGGGCTCCCAGGTGGCCCCGGCATCCCTCGCCTCCCGGTACCCACATCCCTCTGTAACCTCCTACGTGCAATAGGGCTGAGATGTGTAAACAATAGGATGCCATGGAAATGAGGTCATGTGGCTTCTGAAGCTGAGTCACAAAGGACATGGCAGCGTCCATGCTCTCTTCGGGAGGGAAAGCTGGTCACCGTGTCCTGCGGACCCTCCAGCAGCCCTAAGTGGGGGCCGATGCGACAGGAAGCTGAGACCTGCCAATGACCGCTGATTCGCCAGCCTGTGAGCAGGCCGGGGGGTCACGCATCCTCCGTGTCCAGCCGCCATCCTGACCGCACCCTCCCAAGACACCTGCAGCCAGGACCACCTGCGGGTCCCGCTGCCAAACTCCTATTCCACAGAAACTGGGAGATCAGAAACGTTTTAAAGACTCTTATTTTGGGGGTAACGTGTTAGCCAGCAAATGGTCTTGAACACAGAGGATGAGCAACTGGCCGGTAGATTAACAAGATTAAATGCAGGGCTGCCTGGCTCCAGAGTCCGTGCCCATAGCCACCACCTCCCAGAGGAGGAATGTCCAAAGTGGACACGAAACAAGGATATTCTGGGTAGAGGTCTGGCCTCCCCGCGCTGGAGCCTCCAAAGTGGAGGCCAGCGGGTTGGGGAGGAGCAGTGCCTACAGATACCCTGAAGGATGCTAAAGCCACTCCAGGCTGGTGGCAGCAGGCTGGCTGCCTTGGTCTGTACTTGCTGAGGACCTGTGGGGAGGAAGGGGGTGGGGTGTTCATCTTGTTTGGAAGCCCCAGACTTGGGCCACTGACCATGGCAACACTCAGCGTTCAGAGCGTTCCCCCAAGCCTGGCAACCGCCTGGGGACCCAGCGACTTGGGTCCAGCCGTGTCCACCGGGATCCCAGGCTGGCACCTTCCTGCAGGCAGGGTCACCCCCAGGCTGGCAGAACCACCCTGGTGGGGGGGGGGTCCACTGAAGGAAGGCAGGAGCATTTCCTGCCCCTCCACGCCCGGAGGCCTGGAATTCAGCCTCTGCCCTCTATCTCTCCAGGAAGAGCCTAGAACCCACTTGAAGCAAGGCCATTGCTCCCAGCTCCTTTTGTCCTGAGCCGTCCAGCATCCCAGGCTGAGCAGGAGAGCCACAGAGTGCCCTGGCGCTAGGAAAGGGTCCAGAGAGCTTTTGATCCCCTGCAAAAAAAAGAAAAAAAAAAAGGCATTTATTATCAGAGACTGTTTGTTGCAGGTTTTAGTGTCCTCAAGAGACAAAGTGAATTTTCTCTGCAGTTGAAGGGGCTTCAAAGTAGAAAATCGGAGGGTGGAGGGGTAGGCCCGGGCCAGAAAGCAACATCCATCACCCAGGAGGCCGGGGGACGGTCACCATAAACCCCTGCGACGGCTGCAGGGGCCGGGGGGCGGGAGGCGGGGACCGGGGGGCGGGGGGGGACAGTGTGGGTGCAGGGGTGCTGGAGGCGGGGCACAACTGTGGAGATGCCTCAGCCTCCTTCCCTCAGCCTTGGTGGCCGCGGTCTGCGTGTCCCGGTCTCCTGTCCTCACTGTCTGCACCCCCATCCATCCCTAGAGACCCTAGTCGTCCCTGGGGCACAGAAACGCCGGAGGCTGATCCTTAGGCTCCAGTCCGCATCCCCTGGCAGAAGGTGCAGCCCAGTTCCACCTAGAGCTTCTAAATCTGTTCCTCAGGTGAGTCTCACCGTGAAATAGAGGAAAACCGAGGGGCTTTGGGACCAAACACACTTGGGTTCAACTTCTGACTCTCCTGCTATGCAGGATTCTCTGGGGACCCTGCGTCGGGTCCCTGGTGCCCTCAGCCCCAGGGTGTTGTTGGAGGATTAAGTACCTACTGTGTGCAGCGCAAGGCCCGAATGGAGTAGAAGCTCACAAACAATGGCTATGATTAGGCAGGATGAGGGGGAAAAAAACTGCAGTCCAGAGAGGGTGGGTGACACCCCCAAGGTCACAGAGCACATCAGATGCAGAGCCCCGCCCAGGCCTCGGCCTCCAGATCCCCACTCACCTGGGTGTTTATTTCTCTAAGCCAGCGAGACATCTCCCGACCCCATCTATAAAACGGGGCTGGGGCTGTATCTATCTGTAGGGGATGTGTAGGGACAAAGGAGCAGAATGTGTGTGGACCCCAGAACCAAGGGCTTCAAATCCCAGCTCTCCGTTATGAACTCTGTGACCCTGGGTACGCTATCTGCAACGGGGCACCTCAGTTCTCCCATCTGTAAACTGGACCTAATAAGGACCTACCGTCTAAGCTTGTTGGGAGGATTCAATGGGTTCAGAGTCAGTAAACATCCCTCAACGAACAGAACGATTACTCTGATGGCCCCCGGCTTGGGGGTGCCCACGCCACAGAGCTCGAGGCTCACCAAGCCCAGGGCAGGCTTCTGGAAGCAGGAAGGAGCAGGCCGCCGCCCTGACCCCACAGAGGGCTTGGCAGGACAAGGACAGGGGTAGCCGGGCGCTGACCAGACAGGCCTGGAACGGGACAGAAGACCAGGAGCCCTCCCCCCACGCTGTCACCAGCCAGGCATGACCTGAGGAGGTCCTCCTGTCCAGCTCGGGGGAGCCGTGGGCATGCGGGCCAAACCCTTGGGGAACCGGGTTTTGAGCGATTCTCTAAAACAGCGCAAAGTCCCCCAGGAGCCCGAGTCGGTGGCTGCCTTACGTCCTCCAGGTTCGATCTCGTTGTTAAAGACAGTCATCAATCAGCCTCCATTCTATTTTTAGACAACTCATGCCTAGCCGTCTGCAGACTGGCTCCTCTCCCAGGCCGGACTCTGTGTTCTGAGTTGTTGTTTTTTTTTTAAACTAGAACTGAAGCGATTTCTTAACACTCCCTTCAGGAGGGGGAATATACAGAGGTCGGTTCTTGGCATTTCAGCAGCTTTTGCAAACTAGGGAAAATCAGGGCTTGTTTTTTTGCCACATTGAGACAAAATTAGCCGTCCTGCTGACTGTGTGTTTGTTCCTTTTGGGCTTTTCACCCTGTCTTGTGATTGCGTCCTCAGGAGGTGGCTTCCCCTGTCACATTGCGAAGGAATGGGGTTTTACTCCCTCACTGCTGTCATGAGTTTTTACGGGTTCCCAGCGGCTGGCGCAGTGCCCAAAGGCAAGGGTCTCCGTGAACTTTGCCACGTGAATGCTGCTTCTTGCAACTCTCACCCCAACGCCCTTCGGCTCGGTATGTGACTCACGGTGGGTGGGCTGGGGGACGGGTGTTCACCGGCCCAGGTCGCTTTCCGCTCCCGCTTCTGATACAGACCCCTCTTTCCACTCAGGACCCAGCTCACATGGTTGAGATGAGATCAATCTTGCCCGTGGAGTCAGACGTGCGACCCAAACCCAGGCAGAGGTCCCATCTCTGAAGATGGTTGGTTGGGGTATGGATGGGCCTGTGAGCGAAGAAGAGCCCATCCGATCATCCCCAAGAGGGCGAGACCACTGTCCAATACAGCAGCCCCCTGCCACGTGAGGCTACTTAAATTTAAATTAATTAAAGCGAAATAAAATTAAAAACGCATGTCCCCAGTCACACCAGCCACACCTCAAGTGTTCAATAGCCACACGTGGATAGTGGCTGCTGTGCTGTACGTCCCCACATAGAACCGTTCATAAGAGGCAATACAGGGACTTCCCTGGTGGCAGAGTGGTTAAGAATCCGCCTGCCAACGCAGGGGACACGGGTTCGAGCCCTGGTCAGGGAAGATCCCACATGCCGCGGAACAACTAAGCCCGTGCGCCACAACTACTGAGCCTGCGCTCTAGAGCACGCGAGCCACAACTACTGAAGCCCGCGTGCCTAGAGCCCATGCTCCACAACGAGAAGCCACCACAATGAGAAACCCACGCATCACAACGAAGAGTAGCCCCCGCTAGCCGCAACTAGAAAAACAAAAAACAAAAAAAAAACCGGCAATACAGTCTTCACATGGCTCTACCTCCTGGGACACTCATCCATGAACCCAGGCACCATGCTGGGAAGCAGACCCACAAGGAGAGGACCAGGTGGAGAAGAACCATGGCCTTAATCCTCAGCTCCAGCTGAGCACCCAGTGAGAGCTGGCACCAGCCTGCCAACCGTCTGAGCGCGCCGTCTTGAAAGTGGATCCTCCAGGCCCCAGTGAAACCCAGCCAGATGACGCCACATGGCCAAGGGATGGGGCTTCCCCACCGAGCCCCATGGAAACGGCAGCTGCAGAAGTAGTAAGTGACTACTGCTGTTGTTCGCAGCCAGTAAGTTTGGGGGCGGTTTGTCCTGCAACCGTAGTAGTTAGAACGAGATTCTGCCTTTGATTTGCAAAAAGATAGCCCTGTGCCCTTAGAGCAAAGCCCCCTGTTGTCTTAAGCTACTTCGCGTGGGTTTTTTGACTTGTAACTGAAGAATGAAAGCTGTCGAAGGCCTCTTTTCCGTTTTAGATGGGAGTGGGGTGAAGGAAAGTAAGTGAAGGCTGTCTTTCCGATTGGCACCCTCCACGTGTTTCCACACAGAATCCTGAGTCTTTTCCACATGCATGTGCGCATTCGTGCAGCTGGAACATCAGGCTTTTTCTCCCCCCTTCAGAACTTGTTATGAGACATTGCACACGATGGACACTCAACCCCAGACGTGACCATCAGCCCCAGGGTAGTCACGAAACCGAAGGTGGCTTTGGTTGAGAACAACGGGCCTTGTGAGCACACGGGCTGCCCCTCCAGCAATCTGCATCACTCTGCAGGTCCCACGCTGCAGCCACCCACCAACTGGTCAGAAGAGAAAACAAAGACCTAAAGTCTGGGGGACTTGGTTGCTTGTGCCTTTGGAGGTCAGATTCTGAACCATGGCCGGGACACTCACAGCTCCTAGGTACCCTTGGGGAGCTGGGCCTTGAGCCACAGGTCCTTGGGATCCATCATCAGGACAGTGGTAAGAAATAGTCCATTAAGAAGTTTCAGTTGATCAGGACGTGCCCATCATGTATGGTCACCACAAACCCCATCGCAACAGGACCTTGGTGTCATGTAAAGATTTCCAAGACGTGTTGGCAAGAACCAACGTTGGATTCATGCAATCCATGAAGAGCAACAGGGCCTTGACGTCTGAGGCAATGAGACTTGATCCAGCATCATCTCCAGGGATGGGGAAGTGTTGGCAGCAAAGGGGGAGAAGATGCAGCCCTTGTTCTGCACGTCCCCTCACCTGGCTGTGGAAGAAGGACTGAAACGAAGGCCCAGTACGATGTGCTGTCTTGACACTGGGAAACTGGGAGGGTGTTGAATGTCCTGCCTGTAAATTCCACCCCCCCAAGCTCTCCCATGGGTGAGGTCCCTTAGCCACACAACCCTCCCCATCAAGGGACCAGCCGCACTTCCTGCTTGTCCCTCAGTGGTGCCTTTCAGTCTGCTGTGCATCCATGGAGTTATTCAAAGGAGCCAATGTATCCTTCCAGGGGAGCCAGGGGGCGTCTTGCCCCCTTGCTACTACAAAGCCCACCCACCTCCCAGAAAACCTTGGTCACTCAGGCCGTGCCCCCGTGACCCTGTATCGTGTGCGGTGTCCTCCTCTCCCGGGGTGAGGCTGTGTGACCCATGAGCAGTTGGTCTCATCTGTCAGGTGGTACGAATTCCTCCATCGCATAACCCTAGGGCATTGCGTAACCCTAGGCCAGGAATCCCTCCCTCACCGATGGGATGAACAGGAGGCAGTTAAAGCACTGGTCTCTGGAGAAGGTTCTGGGATCTTCTCAGCAGCAGCCTTGGTGGTGCTGGGAATATCAGTGCTCATCTACTCTGTGGTCGGGCACCTTTGCTCGTCTTGGCCCCGGACCCCAGCGGCCCTTCTCCTCATGAAGCTCTTGGACATGGCCACCTCCCCTCTCCCGAGAGCTCCACATCTCTTCTCATCCACTCTCCCAGCAGCCCAAGGAGGCAGGAGGGAAAGGTAAGCACCAACCCGTATTTGACAGGTGAGGGCCTTGGGCTTGAAGAAGACTGTGGTCTCGGTGGAGGTCACACCCGTGACCTGGAGGAACTGGCTGTGTCGTCCAGTGTTGGCTCTGGGGACCCTTCATTGGTTCCCGAAGGGCATTTGGAGTTCAAGGCCAAGACAAGCAGAGGTGACTCATTCACTAATTCTTTCACTGTGGCTGCTCTTGGGGAATAAAGTCAGAGAATCTCACCCTCCTCTTCTTTGCAAAGTTCCCAGCCTTCCAGAGGGGAGGAAAGACTCAGGATTAGAACGTGCTGAAGCCAAAATATGGCTCCCAGTACCTTACTCTGTTCCGTTTACATTGTGTATTAGCTTCCTAGGGCAGCTGGAACAATCACAAAGTGGGCGGCTTGAAACAGCAGAAATGTGTTCATTCATAGTTCTGGAAGGTAGAAGTCTGAAGTCAACGTGTTGGCAGGGCTGTGCTCTCTCCGAAGGCTCTAGAGAAGAATCGTCCCCGGCTCTTCCAGCTTCTGGTGGCCCCAGCGGTCCTTGGCGTTTCTTGGCTTTCAGCTGCCTCATTCCAGTCACTGCCTGTTCTCTCTGTGTCTCTCTGTGTCCTTCGCTCTCTTTAGAAGCCAGTCGTTGGATTCAGGGCCCACCCTGATCCAGTGTGACTTCGTCTTAATGAATTACATCTGCAAAGACCCTAATTCCAAATCAGATCACATCCCGAGGCTCTGGGTGGACGCGAGTTTCGCGGGGGACACTCTTCAACCCACTGCCCGTTGTCCTTGTCGGTGTGGTTGATCAGCAGCTCTTGGGTCACCCCCAGTGACTCCAGCCAATCCTGCAAGCGGGGTGCTGTTCCTAGTTCCCTGAGAACATTCTCATCTCAACACTCCTAAACCCACCCTCTCCCTTCACAAGCCGCCCCTTCTCCTGCGTTCCCTAGGTTGGTGCATAGCGCAGCCATGTATCCAGATATGACTCATGCCAAAAACTTGGAGGTCAGTCTCAACAGCTCGTACCCCTCACTTCCTCTGCCTCCAAACCTAAAAGCCACACAATCTCCTATGTGTTTATTCGCACACCTCTCACCTCCTCTCCATGCGTCTCATTTCTGCTTTCTGTCGTCATCACCTTTCACCTGGACCCTACGAACATTTCTCACCCCCATCCACCCTGCACTGGAATCAGCTAAAATATAAAACTGGCCGGGGCGATCCAACACCCCTTTGAAAATCCCTTGAAAGTGATGGACCCTCAGCTTCGGAAGAAGAGCACATAGGCGTGTATCACACAACTTCACACGGAATTTCAAGGGCCTCACAAGATCCCATTACCCACAGGGCAAAGCTTCCCAAACCTTACATCACCTGGGGATCTGGGGAAAATGCTGGTTCCATCTCCATGCAACTGGGCAGGCCCAAGAGTCTGCATTTCTCCCAGCTCCCCGCTGAGGCAGATGTCGGTGGTTCTTGGACCACAATTTGAGTGGGTGCATGATTACCATAGTGACCAGTTATTGTATCATCTTTAATCCCTCCGGCAACGCTCTACGGGTGGCATTATTAGGTTAAAAAACTGAGTTTTACAGACTTATGGTTACTAAAGGGGAAAGGGTCTGGGGCATAAATTAGGAGTATGGGATTAACAGATCCATGCTACTATATACTAAAATAGAATAGATAAACAACGAAGATCTACTGTAGAGCACAGGGAACTATATTCAATAACTTGTAATAACTTATAATGGAAAAGAATCTGAAAAAATATGTTTATATAATTGACTCACTTTGCGGTACACTTGAAACGAACACAAAATTGTAAATCAGCTATGCTTAAATTAAAAAAAAACTCGGAACAAAACTGAGTTTTAGCCAGAGTAAGTAAACTGCCTAAGATCGTACCACCACCACGAGCAGAGCCCAGATCTGTCCATCTCTAGGTTCTCTGCCTTTAACCCCACACGAAAATGCCCCACAAACCTTTCCCGTCTCTTGTCACCAAGGCAGATGGACTGTCCTCTCCTTGGGTGCCTCTGGGCCAAGAACTTCCTTAAAGGCACCTGTAAGATTTTCATCATGATGATCTGTTTACACGTCTGTCTTCTGTGGCTTTGAACTCCAGCCCTTGACTGGGGCTCCACAAAGCTTTGAGTGACTGGGTTGGTCTTGCCCCGCCGACCCGACCCCAGGCTGGGCACCCACTCTGGAAACTCAGCCTGAGACTGCTTTTACCTTCTTGTTAGGTCAGCGGACACCCCCTGGCTGCAGGAGCCCGGAGAGGAGAGGCCAGGCGCTCTCCATCCCGCCAGAGGTAATTGTGTCTCTCGGCCGAGAGCCGGGCCCCTGCTCCTTGCCAACCATTCACGGGGGAGAAATGATGGAAAAGCTGGAGACACTGACTTGTGAGGAAATAAGAAAAACGCGCAACAGTCCCCAACTGTGTTTAGCTTGGCTCGCACACAAAGCGGGGGATGTGATAAGGGCTCCAAGTCAGAGGGCGGCTACATGGGAGAATCGTGAGAGTGTGGCTGGGAGGGACCCTGCGTGGGGGGCGGGAAGCGGGACGGAGGGGACCAAGCTCGGGATCTGAGCTCCAGGGGACCAGAGCCTAAGGCTCCCACACACCCCTCCATGCTTCCTGCACGGGGGTTCTGGCCAGGGGAGTAAGCGTCTCCCCTCCAGCAAACTCTCCAGCGCCCACCCTGGACCCGGCACCCCACCAGGCTGGAGGGGCAGCCGGTGAGGAAGCCAGGGTCCGCTCTCAGGCAGCTTCTAGTGCACCAGCCAGCAGCGGTTCTTGAGGCCTCTGTGCCGGCCGTTCCCTCTTTCTAGAATGTTCTTCCCCAGATATCCAGATGGTCAACTCACCACCGTCGTGTTGGGATGACGCCGACTTTATAACCGACCCTCTTTTTAACATGGTCAACCTCACAAAGTCCCCCCCGACTGCGGCCCCCCAAATCCCTCTCCTCTGTTCTGCCCACGTGCTCTGCGCTCCGGAGCGCTTGGCACTTTCGAACACACGTGTAGCTACTTGTTTATTTTGTCTATTGTGTGTTTCCTGACTCGTCCCCCTGGGAAGGACCGGGGCTCTCTCACTGTTCCCTTTAGGCTGGGGGTCTGCAGAGCCCTCAAGGCGACAGGACCACGTGGACCAAGGCTCTGGCTCGGGGGTCCCTCTGGGGGTCCAAACACCCCTTCGCATCTCTTCCACCCTGAGTCACCTCCTTCGAGCCTCCTTTCCTCCAGCTGCCCGTCAGGCGGGCTGGGTTGCCCACAACTGTAAAGAAAGAATTAGAAATCATCCGGGTACTGGGGAGAAGATGACTGTGGGGGCTCCCCGCCACGTGACCAGCCGCCCACACTGAGTTATCGTGGGAATGACGCAAACACCAGCCTCTGCCCCGAGCGGGAACACGTGTCCGTGGTGTGACCTGCTGCAAGCGCCCCATCGGGGGCCTCACACTCTACCGAGAACAGAGGGGCGCGAGAGGCCCAGGCTTCACCCGCAGTGAGCGGTGTTTTAAAAAGGAGCAATCAGGGCTTCCCTGGCGGCGCAGTGGCTGAGAGTCCGCCTGCCGATGCAGGGGACGCGGGTTCGTGCCCCGGTCCGGGAGGATCCCACATGCTGCGGAGCGGCTGGGCCCGTGAGCCATGGCCACTGAGCCTGCGCGTCCGGAGCCTGTGCTCCGCAACGGGAGAGGCCACAGCGGTGAGAGGCCCGCGTACTGCAAAATAAATAAATAAAAAATGGAGCAACAAAACCAATTAAATAAGCCCGAATCACCAGCAGGGGGTCAGTGTGAGTTCTAGGGGCAAAAACTCAGGAGGTCAAATCCCAACAGCCTCTCAGGTCTCTGTGACCTCAGTTGAGTTGTTTAAAGACGCTGAGCCTCCGTTTTCTCATCTGAAAATGGGTTCATGACAGGACTGTCCTCACTGGCCGGCGTGAAGCTCAGAAACGAGTGTCAAGCGCTGAGCACAACGCAGGCGTCGGGAGCGCAGTTGCACGGAGCGGCACGGAGAAGAGGAGGGTGGGAACGACAGGCACTGCTACCGGGGGCTCAGTGAGTGGTTGGGAAGACGAGGCAGGGCCCAGGGGCTTCGGGGGATGCTGCCCCACGCGTCAGGGTACCCACCTCCTGATTTGGTCTTTGAGTCAGTCAGTGGCCTTCCCCAGCCCACTGAGAAGAGTCCCCCCAGCCCCTCCCTGCTTCACCGCGTCTGGATGGCCTTTCTCTTCCTCTGGGGCAGGGACCTCGTCTCATTCACATCCCCCAGATCCTGGTCCAAAACCAGCACTGTGGCCAGGAATCACCCACTGCGTGCGTGTTAACGTAAAGTGAGACCCATGTAGACAGCTCATACGTACCACCTAAGCTGAGTGCTTCGTCATAGACGGAGGTCAGCTGAGGCCCCTGCAGGTTACGGGCCCAGCCCAGGACCGCCCACCCGTTCGTTCATCAGCAGAGCCAGCCTTGGCATGAGCCCCCTGACGCCTGGCTGCAGCCTCACCCACCAGCTTTTGAGGTCCGCACTGGAAGGGTTATGCTGGCCGTATGCCCCGGCACCCAGAAACCCAAGCATGGTGGGTTGTCAGGAGGACGGAAGGATGGGGTTTACCGTGAAGGAGACCAGAGCTCAGTGGGAAAGGATCTACTGTCCTCTGAGCAAGAGAAACAGAAGAGAGAATTCTAGAGAACCCAGAAGTTCAGAACAAGAATGAAACGTTCGAGTCTTGGTAAATGCTGCGTGTCGCCATCCGGGCCGGGACTTTTGAGGCCTCAGGGCTTTTCCAGGGGCAGGTGGGGGGTGGGAGGGGGGACAGGAGTGTGTGGGAAGGAGGGGGTCCCGGTAGGGAGGCCTCCAGGCTCCCTCCACCCCTGCGCTAGCTTTAATCTGAGGGCGCTGCCTTTATCGGTTTTATTTGTGTATATTTCTGGGTACAATTTCCTTTGAACAAAGGGATCTGTGACTCAAAGAATGTTTGAAAACCACTTACTATTTCCAGTACAAGATCAAGGCGAAGAGCAATCAGGAATGGCTGGGAGAGACGGGGCAGGCTTCCAGGAGGGAGAGTTGGAATTCAGACAAGGAGAGGGGCCCTGGGTCAGGCCGATGACGATAGGATGGGGCGTGGGGACCAGCCAGGTGACCGTGGGATAGCCAGGGGCCTTCTCGGATAAGAGCAAGAGGCGTGTTGATAAACAGCCAAGTGGGGAGGGTTAGAAGGGCTGGGTTGAGGGCTGCCCCGCTCTCTCTTTTGTTAGGTACCCCGAGTAGCAGGCCCAGGTTTTAAGGTCTAGGGCAGCAATTCCCGAAACCTGGTTCTAGAACGTTCTAGGCATCTCCCACCATCTTCATGAAGTCTACAGCACATGGTGTCATTGGAGAACTTCCAGCAGAGCCCAGTGCTCAGAAATATCCTCCCTCCCCTGCTGTGTCTGACCCCCTTGCTCCTGGGTTTCACGGCCTCTGGTTTCAAAGGCGTTGATCCATGTTCACATACAAACATCCAACCCAGCAGTGGTACCCTTGGGTATTCAACCCAGAGACGTGAGACTCACGTTCACCCAAAAACCTGCACCCAGAAGTCCCTAGCAGATGTGTTTGTACCAATGCAAAACTGGAAACCACCCAAATGTCCTTCAGTGGGTGAGCTGTGGTACATCCATGGCCTGGAATACAACTCGGTGATAAAAAGGAATGAATAATTGATGTGCAAACATCTTGGATGGATCTCTAGGGAATTATGCTGAATAGAAAACCCCCAGTTTTAATAGGTTACATGCTGTGATTCCGTTTACATGACACTCTTGATATAACAAAGTTACAGAGATGGGGAACAGATCACTGGTTGACAGGAGTTAGGTATGGGGAAGAGGGTTAGCCTGCTATAAAGGGGTCAGGGGAACACCAGAAAGCCTTGTGCTCCAACAGGAGCAGTCCTGTGTCTTGATGGAGCTGGTGGCTATACCAACCTACACATGTGATAAAAGTGCATAGAACTACACATGCACGAAACGAATGCATGTGAAACTGGCAAAATCTGAATAAGCTTTAAGAATTGTACCAACGTCACTTTTCTCATTTTGATATTGCACTATAGTTATCCAAGGTGTGGTCATTGGGGAAAACTGGGTGAAGGGTACACAGGACCTCCTGTGGATTCCTTTCTTTCTTTCTCTTTCTTTTTCTTTCTTTCTTTCTTCTTTCTTTTTCTTTCTTTCTTTCTTTCTTTCTTTTCTTTTTTTTTGCAAGTTCTTCTGGATCTGTAATTATTTCAAAGTAGAAAGTTAAACAAACAAAACCCCCAAATATCACTGGGAGGGGTCTCTTGCGCTTCAGTTAAGTTGTTGGAAATCGGTCAGATCTTCGACAGCAGAGGAGGTGGCAGGGAAGGGAGGGCCGCTGAACCTCAGCCAGCATCTCAACTGTTTGCCCTGGCTCCAAAGCAAGTGTCAGGTTGCAAAATTAAAGCCAAACAGAACAACACCAACAGGATGTATCCTTGAAAAAGAAAGGTCCAGTGGTGTGCCGGGGCAGGCTGGTTGCACTTGTCCTCCATTTCATGTTCCTTGAGTCATGCTGTGGCTTAAAATCAGCCATGGTGGGAGTATTTACACCACAGAAATTGGCAAACACTACAAATCAGGTTTGTTTTGTTTTTAATGCAGGAAGCCAGTTGTTAAATATTCGCCAGCACCCCGCTGAGAATACCTGGCCAGAACTGTCTTAGACATGAAAGGACACGTATCAGCAACTACAGAGAGGCCCTGAGGCAGGGTGTCCAGGACTGGTTAGTGTGGTCAGCTGAATAACGGCCCTCTGAATATAGCTCCATCTGTGACTGTTGTAGGCATGTGAGCTATGTGAACTGCCACTGGACACTTCATCCTCTAAACCCCCGTTTCCCTTTCTGGAAATAGGTATGGTGCTAATGCTGGCTGCCCTGCCTACTGATGGCTTACTGGAATGAGATAA
Organism: Delphinapterus leucas; assembly: GCF_059928025.1. Classification (NCBI taxonomy): domain Eukaryota; kingdom Metazoa; phylum Chordata; class Mammalia; order Artiodactyla; family Monodontidae; genus Delphinapterus; species Delphinapterus leucas. The sequence continues at coordinate 69,005,898 of NC_143147.1, forward strand.
GAGGTGTAGAAATGAAAGGGCTTCGTGAACAGGCGGAGGCTCTGCTCCAAAATAGACCATCAGTACCCGATGCTCTGCTGGTCCCACGCAGCTGGTGTGTTTACGAGTGTGTCCCTGAAGATTAAGGGCAGGGGCAGATACTCCCCGCTGACGTTAAAAGCCACCCTCTAGAGACGCTAGGTATAAACTCACCGAAGAGGCCATAATGCAGGTGTAACCTATTTGGTCTACGTGACGCTGGCAAATCGTCTCCTGTCTCCAGAATCAGTTTCCCCACGTGCCAAATAAAGGCGTTAGTTGGCTGACGTACTTCTGTGAGTGCTGAGAGACACAAACCATGACGTCTACACTCGCAACCCCGTCTGAGCACCACTGAATTGTCCCTGCGAGCACTGCGTTCTGCCCTTAACCTGCTTCAACTCCAGTGCCCTCACAACAACCTATTTCACAGGTGAGGCATGAGAGGCTCAGAGAAGTTAACGTTCCCGACGCCGCAGGTCACAGAGCACTGGGCCAGGACTTGAACTTGGGCCTACTTGCTCTGACACCTATGTGACTTCCACTTTCCAAACTTGCCATGAGATATGTTCATGTTGTTTTGTAGGGAAACCAGATATATTTTCAAAACACTTGAGAGGGTCAAGACTGTGGTCATTTAACAGGGTGAAGAGTGAATCCCCCCGACGAACAACGCCCTGTACATAAACTGCATCTACAAACCAGGCCTTTCCAGGGGGAGGGGGAGGGGCCTCGGGGAGGACGGACAGACACCCAGTGGCTCCTGCCAGGCCGGTGAAAGACACAGAGGTGGAAGAAGAAAGAGTAGGAAAGAGGTTTCTTCCCCGCTCAAGTTAGAAAGCGGGGAGAGACAGAGACAGAGCTCGAAAACCACTGGAAGTTCCCTCCTGTCAACCTCTCCCCGTCTTAATTAAGCAGCCAGTCCCCCCACCCCACCCCACCCCCGCTCAAAACTGCTTTGCACTCAGCACGAGCCGCTGCCCAGCAGGCCCCAGCTAAGCCTTCGAAGTCCAACTGCCTCAGGAAATGGCAGCAGCCCACAGGTGTGGGCAGGGAGGCCCTTCCCGCTCTCCTGCACCAGGCAGAACAGCCGCGAGGTGGCCCGAGAAGCTGCGAGAACATTCCCCAGACCCTCCCCCACGTGCTGGGACCCCCAACAGCATCCCACCGACTGTGACCACCCCTAGGGGGAAATGCATTGACCAGGGAAGCCCAGCCTACACCTGCGTGCACCCACATGGGTAAAACTCAAACAAAACCACCTATACTTAGCACTATGATGCGCAACGCACACGTGTTTTCTACCTTCTTCTTTTAATGCTGGTGGCAGCCTTTGACATTCATTTTGCTGCTCATGGATGGCTTTTGAGTTTCTTTTTTTTTTTTTTTTGGCTGCATTGGGTCTTCCTTGCAGCACACGGGCTTTCTCTAGTTGAGGTGAGCGGGGGCTACTCTTCGATGTGGTGCGCAGGCTTCTCACTGCGGTGGCTTCTCTTGTTGCAGAGCACGGGCTCTAGGCACGTGGGCTTCAGTAGTTGTGGTGCATGGGCTTAGTTGCTCCGCGGCATGTGGGATCTTCCTGGACCAGGGCTCGAACCCGTGTCCCCTGCATTGGCAGGCGGATTCTTAACCACTGCGCCACCAGGGAAGCCCCTTGAGTCTCATTTTTGAAAACCCAGCCCACTGGATGGAGGCACCAAGTCCTTTCTTTCTTTTCTTTTCTTTTTTTTTTTTTTGGTTAAATATAATTTTTATTTTTAAAAAATTCAACAGCTATATTTATTTTAAAATTGCACCTAAGTTTGATTCTAAAAAAATGTTTCAGTTATGTGTACTTCCTTTTAACAAGCCAATCTGTAGCTTTTTTTTAAAACTTATGTATACATTCTTTTTTTATACATTCTTTTCCGTTATGGTTCATCCCAGGAGATTGAATCTAGTCCCCTGTGCTCTACAGTAGGACTTGCTGTTTCTCCATCCTGTATATAATAGCTTACATCTGCTGACCCCAAACTCCCACTCCATCCCTCCCCCACCCCCTCCCCCTTGGCAACCACCAGTCTGTTCTCTGTGTCTGTGAGTCTGTTTCTGCTTCATAGACAGGTTCACTTGTGCCATATTTTAGGTTCCATATATAGGAGGCACCCAGGCCTTTCAAGAAGGCCTGGCCCGGTCCCCAGGCTCACCGCTCCATTCCAGGGGCCCCGTGCTCCTGCAAACCCTGGCGGTTCCTGAATGTCTCCAGTCCTTCCACACGTCTGGGCCTTTGCCCACACTCGTTGCTGAGCCTGGATGCCCGTCCTTCTGTCTGCTGATGTGTCCTACAGTTGCGACCACCTTGACGAAGCCTTTCCTGAAGTTCTCATTTGTGCCATGGGCTGTGTGCAAGCGCCTCTGTTCTCCACTGATCACACGAGGTGTGGTCATCCTATGGGGCCCAGGCGTGAGCCCTCTGGGACCTGTTCCCCCTGCCTGGCCAGCATCCCACAGATCAAAGTTTCTCCATTAACATTTGTGAATGAGAGAGAGTGGCGGGTTGCAGAGGGAGGGCCGGAGGGGTAGGATTCGGACCTCCTCCAACGGCAGGCCCAGCTCCTAAGGAAGGAGAGCAGGATTTATGGGTTCATCGCTGTGTCACGGACAGCGCCCACCTCTGTCTCCAGGTGGGGGCATGAGTCATCCTGCAGGTAAAATGTTTAAGAAAACCCTTAGAGATGCTTTGACAAACCTTCTTAGAAGAGAAAAACACAACCCCTTGACTTAATCCAGAAAGGCAGGAATGAGGTAGAGATAGGGAGATTTGGGGGCAGGGGGCAGTGGGAGAGAGGAGAGAGGGGGCCCCATTTCTAGAGCAGTGATGCCTGACCTTGAATCTAGAGCCCCTCCCCCATGCCCACCCAGCCGAAAGACCCAGCCTTTAGTGTCAGTGGTCCTTCAGGGGACAGAAGGGAGATGGAAGGGAGACCTTCCCCACCAGCACGTGACGATAATAATAGGACCCGTCTCACAGGGTTTTGTGAGGACCCAGCGCGTTAACAGAAATAAAGCACTTAGGAAATGGCCTAGCATGGAGAAAGTGTTCCGTTCCTTGTATTTCATCATCACATCAGCACTTCAAAGTGAATATTATTATTCCCAGTTTATAGAGAAGGAAACTAAAGCGGGAAGTTCTCCAGGAGAATCAGCTCAAGGAGAAGTACATCACAGAATCAACTCAGCGAAGAGTATTTCGTGAGCCTCTCTCACATGAAGGGCCCTGGGAGCGTTCCAGGAAACTAAAGGTCCTCCCTGCCCTGAAGGGCAGAGAAAACCCTGAGGGGAGGAAGGGGCTCGTGGCTGTCAGGGAGAGCTTGGCAGGAGCGACCACACCTGGAAAGTTCTAATCAGGGTGTGTGATTAGGTGGAGAGAAAAAGCCATCAACAGCTCAGAGGCGGGGAGATGCTTTAGTTAGGTTTACCTCCTCCACCCTCCAGCCCTGCACGAGAAGGTGCTAATTACAGAAAATAAAATCGCTTTGCGTGAGAGCAGGTCACAGGACCCATTTATCATGGGCCTCAAAGTAGGCTTTTGATCTCCAAGTGAGGATGCTACCCCACCTCACTCCACCAGGGTGGAAAAAAGTATCCACCCTCCATCCTCACCATTAAAGGTAAAGCCCTTCAACCTTGGGGGCACATTAGAATCCCCTGGGGGAGTCCCACTTCCCACCTCAATTAAGTCTGAATCCCCGGGGGTGGTGCCCAGGTATCAGCAGAGCTGATACCCATGGCTGCTCCAAAAGCAAGTTTGCAGCTCTGTTTCTTTGGCTTATTATTATTAATTATTATTTTTAATGGAAGTGGCCAGAGCCTCTTTCCAGGTGAAGAACAGAAAGCAGGGAAGAACTGGCTTCTCCTTGTGACCTGCGTCCAAGCCTCTTTTTCTCTTGCTGAGGGATTCTTCCCGGCAACCTCCAAGCAACGGGCCGAGAGATGCTGCCCTGCGTTTTCGGTCCTCAGCTATAGGACGAAGAACGCTTAGAGGCTTAGTAAGAGGCTGCTCAGCACTCTGGCCCCTGGGCTAGTAAGATCTAGAGTGAGAATCCGGTGGCCCCTTCTAGGACAGAGCAAGCCCAGAACAGGGCTGGAGGACTGCAAAGGCGGCAGCATCTCTGCCACTACCTGCTGCCCACCTGTCCCAACCTGCAAGGGAAGCCTCAGCAAAACACGGGGCTGCAGGATACAGCAGCCTCAGGCAGCGGGCCACACCCCGAACCCCATCCCTTAAATCCACTTGAATTCGACTGGTTGGTGGGAATCTCTGTCAACGGACTATCTCCCAAGGCCCCTGCTCCCTGAGCTTTGTTCCTCGGGGACGTGACTGCAAGCTCGTCTGAAGTGATCCTTACCCCCCTCGTGTTGGGGGTGGGAGGCTAGGCAGTGAGCGCTGAAAAAGACTTGGGTCACGTGAATGAGGCGAGGGGTGGAGGGGACATTGCGCCCACCTTTTCACTCTCTCCAGGAGATGCTGTGTGGCAGGTGGACCTCTCTGAGCCCTAGCGTGGGACCTGTCAGTCACGCCTTCTCACCCCTGCGGTTTCCACAGTTCACTCTTACCTGGGTCCTCTGCGTTTACCTTTGTGAACATTTGTGTCTCTCCGGGGTCATCCTGCCGGAACCCACATCTCCTCCCGCCTCCCTTGCTCTTTCGGGGTTTTCACCTTCTGCTCCCGCCCAGTCCTTCCGCTGGACTGGTCCCATCGGATGACTTCCCAGACCTAGTCCACTCCTTTTGCCCAACGTCTCACGGCCTTGGGTATTGCTGACCACACAATGTAGCTGTGGTGGTAGGGTGAAAATGACGATCTTGATAGATGGATGGACAGGCAGATAGATAGATAGTTGATAGATAAATAGATGGTAGATAGATGATAAATAAATGATAGATAGATAATAGATGGACGGATAGATGGATATAGGTAGATAGAAAGATAGCTAGCTAGCTAGTTAGATAGATAGATAATAGATAGATGGTAGGTAGATGATAGATGATAAGTGATTGATAGATAACAGATGGATGGATAGATAGATTTAGGTAGATAGAAAAATAGATGGTAGATAGATGATAAATAAATGCTTGATTGATAGATAACAGGTGGATGGATAGATAGATATAGGTAGATAGAAATATAGATGATAGATAGAGATAGATAGATATAGGTAGATAGATAGATAATAGATGGATGGATAAATAGGTATAGGTAGATAGAAAGATAGATGATAGACAGATAGATAGATAATAGATGGATGGATAAATAGGTATAGGTAGATAGAAAGATAGATGATAGATAGATAATAGATGGATGGATAAATAGGTATAGGTAGATAGAAAGATAGATAGATATACATATATAGATGATAGATAGATAGATATAGATATCACCTAGTGCTTAAAGCATGTTTGCTCTTTTCCCGCCATTTCTGCCTCCCCTCTTGAGGGTTTATGGTGCTGGGTTTACCTGGGGGGCTGGTGCTGTGTGGGTCAGCAGTGGCTGGAGGGGGCTACAGGGAGGAAGGTGTTCAGAGACGACAAATCACTGGTCTGAGGCCCCATGGAAGTGGCCATCCCCAGCCTTCTGGGGCCGCCATCCCTGGGGTGGAGAGAGTTAGTGAGATGGTCCCTGCCTCACCTTCCCATAGAAGCAGCACGACCAGGAGGTGGGACGCTCTTGCGACGGAAGTAGCTACAGCCCCGGCTTCTCCCGCGGCTGCGCTAATAAGGAGGCAATCTTTCTTTTCCTCTGTCCTTTGAAGATTTGGGTCTAATTTGCAAGGGAGCTGCTAGCCTGATTGTTCCATTTTAAGGACGTGTAGCCCTGGAGGAAAACACCAACTAAGGAAACGGATTATCTTACAGAGGCAGACAAAGGAAAGAGAAGAAATGGCGAAATTTATAATTTTTTAAAATTTGGTAAGAGAAACAGGAAAAATATTTGTGAATAGTTATGAGGTCAGGTAGGGAAGCATTCCTAAGCATACACATATTAAGAACATATAGGACTTCCCTGGTGGCACAGTGGTTAAGAATCCGCCTGCCAATGCAGGGGCACAGGTTTGAGCCCTGGTCCAGGAAGATCCCACACGCCGCAGAGCAGCTAAGCCCGTGCGCCACAACTACTGAGCCTGCACTCTAGAGCCCATGAGCCACAACTACTGAGCCCACGTACCTAGAGCCCACGAACCACAACGACTGAGCCCATAAGCCACAACTACTGAAGCCTGTGTGCCTAGAGCCCGTGCTCTGCAACAAGAGAAGCCACCACAATGAGAAGCCCACACACCACAATGAAGAGTAGCCCCCGATTGCCGCTGCTAGAGAAAGCCTGTGCACAGCAATGAAGACCCAACGCAGCCAAAAAGAAAATAAATAAATAAATATACATATTTAAAAAAAAGAACATATAATGGAAGGAGTGAAAGATTTGAATACTTTTTTTAAATGTAAAATTTCTCTATGTGAAACAGAACAATTTCTATAGGTAAAAAGAAAAATGTGTACAGTTATATATTATATAGGTTAACAAACAAAATATTAGAACATATATGACAAAGTAAATGCCCTTCATATATAAAGAGCTCTTAAAAGTGAATAAGGAAAAAATGGAAAATTCCAGTTAAAGAAAAGTTCAATGAACATGTAATTTACAAATGAAGACATACAAGAATACAAAGTATATCCTGTCTAGTAATAAAAAAATACAAACTAAAATAACAGTGAAATTCTATTTTTTTCACTTAAATAAATACTCAGTGTTGCTAAGAGTATGGGAAACAGGAATTCTGATTCAAAGCTACCAAAAATATAAATACATTTCTGGGGGCAGTTTGCTAATATGAATTAAACTCTTCACATCCCTTCACTTAGTCACTCTCACTTTTAGGAATGTCGCTTAAGAAAATAAATATGAAGATTTGCATATGAAGATGTTAATCACAGAGTTCTTCATGATGATTTTATTTATTTATTTAATTATTTTATTTTATTTTATTATTTTTTTTTTTTTTGCGGTACGTGGGCCTCTCACTGCTGTGGCCTCTCCCGTCGCGGAGCACGGGCTCCAGACGCACAGGCTCAGCAGCCATGGCTCACGGGCCCAGCCGCTCCGCGGCATGTGGGATCCTCCTGGACCGGGGCACGAACCCACGTCCCCTGCATTGGCAGGCGGACTCTCAATCACTGCGCCACCAGGGAAGCCCCTTATTTATTTTTTAAAAATTTGTATTGGAGTATAGTTGATTTACAATGTTGTGTTGGTTTCAGGTGTACAGCAAAGTGAATCAGTTATACTTATATGTCCACTCTTTTTTAGATTCTTTTCCCATATAGGCCATTACAGAGTATTGAGTAGAGCTCCCTGTGTTCTACAGTAGGTCCATAAAGATCTTAACATTAAGAACAACCTAAATGTCTGAAAATAGGAAATTGATTTAATATAGTTTAGCATAAATATATTGGATAAAATACAATACAGCCAACAAAACCCTATTTTCAAAGAATATTTAGGTATACACAAAAATGCTCACAATATAATATTAAATTTTTAAAAAGGCAGGCTACACTGACTTCCCTGGTGTTCCAGTAGTAAAGAATCCACCTTCCAATGCAGGGGACACATTTCCCTGGTCAGGGAACTAAGATCCCACATGCTGCAGAGCAACTAAGCCCATGCGCCACAGCTACAGAGAAGCCCACACACCACAACAAAGATCTCACGTGCTGCAACTAAGACCCGACACAACAAGAAATAAATTAAATAAATAAATAATACATCTTTTTTAAAAAATTGAAAAGTAAATTAAAAAGGCAGGCTATGCACTTTGTATGCATTCGAAGGCAAATATGCCTTTTTAAAAAACAAAACAAAACAAGCTAAAGGAGTTTGGGAAGCTCTGTGTATCCCTGAGCCAAGCACGGGGCCAGATAAACTGAGTGAGTGTTCCACCTGGACCCCTTACCCACGTCTTTTTCAGGGGAGGAATAGCCCCGTGATCAGCAGCTCACCAGAGTCACATGGAGTCGGGCAAGGAGATTCCCCACGGGAGGGACTTGGGGAATACAGATATAGCCATCCTGCCTTCAATGACATTGACTGTGATGATGGCAGTGGCGAGAGGAGGAGGGGCTAGAGGGGCACCGAAGGGATGCCACCTGCCGTGCTGGGGTTCCCAGGGGCAGTCTAAGCATGTACTTGGTCACTGACAAAGCCGGGCACCAAAAACTAATTTTTAAATGTTTCCCAAAAGCTTTGAACTAGAGAAAGACCAGAAATGATTGATTTCTTTATATTTATTTTGTAGCTATTATATTGAATTTGCCCTTGAGTATTGTTTTTCTTTTGAATTAAATAGGGCAGGGAGAGGAGTGGGGCTCGTCTGGCCCTCATTATCACTCTGTGTCACCACCAGACTGCTGGGAGGGGTCTGATCTCCAGCCCACCCAGAGGAGGGGCGCTACTGGCTGCAGGACTGTGGCCCCTCCTGCCTGGGAAATGGAAGGCTGGAACCAGAGACAAGGTCAGGAGAGCCTGCTGGTGGGCACCAAGGCTCCCAGACCAGAACTCAGCACAGACCCTACTCAGTGCATAAGACAACTGTGCACCTAGAAGATATTCAGGAAGCTGAGAGAAATGAGTGAGTTCTGCAAGAGCACAGGATATGAGGTCCAAATTAATACTCAATTATTGAGACTTCCCTGTGGTCCAGTGGTTAAGACTTCACCTTCCAATGCAAGGCGTGAGGGTTTGATCCTCGGTCGGGGAGCTAAGATCCCACATGCCTTGCAGCCAAAAAACTAAAACATAAAACAGAAGCAGTATTGTAACAAATTCAATAAAGACTTTAAAAATGGTCCACACCAAAAAATCTTAAAAAAAAAACCCTCAGTTATTATCTATAGACTATCAAAGAACAATTGGAAAGTAACATTTTAAAATGCCATTTATAATAGCATTTTAAAAAAAAACAAGAAATACCTAGGAGTATATTTAACAAAATATATCCAAAATATGAATGTTTTGAAAACAACAAAGCATTACTGAGAAAAATTAAAGACCTTAACAAATGGTAAATTATGCTGTGTTCATGGGTTGGACGACTCAGAGTTTTTAAGATGTTAGTTTTACCCAAACTGGTCTATGGATTCAACTCAGTCCCAATCAAAATCCCAGAGTCTCTGGTCAGAAATTGACAAGCTGATTATAAAATGTGTATAGAAATGTAAAGGACCTAAACTAGTCAAAAATATTTGAAAGAAGAATAAATTGGGAAGACATACCATCTGATTCCAAGACATTATAAAGCTACAGTAACCAAGACAGTGTGGAACTGGCATTAAAGAAAGACAAATTTATCAATAGAACAGACTAGAGAATCCAAAAATACACCCACAAATTTATGGTCAGTTGATTTTTCAATGAGTATGCTGGAAAAACAACAACAGGGAAAGGAGAGCTTTGGAAAAACTGGGGATCCACATGAGAAAAAAAGAAGTGAAACGTAAATCTAAACTTACACCATAGACAAAAATTAACCCAACGTCAATCAGAGAGCTAAACTTTATAAAAGCTAAACCATAAACGTTTTTGGAGGAAAAAGTCTTTTTGACTTTGGCATAGGCAAAGATTTTTTTTTAGAAAAAACACAAAACGCACTATCAAAAAAGGATAAATGGGTCTTCCCTGGTGGCGCAGTGGTTGAGAGTCTGCCTGCCGATGTAGGGGACGCGGGTTCGTGCTCCGGTCCGGGAAGATCCCACATGCCGTGGAGCAGCTGGGCCCGTGGGCCATGGCCACTGAGCCTGCGCGTCCGGAGCCTGTGCTCTGCAATGGGAGAGGCCACAACAGTGAGAGGCCCGTGTACCGAAAAAAAAAAAAAAAAAAGAATAAATGGATGTTTGACTTCATCAAAGTAAATACCTGGTCTTCAAAGATATTTCTTATTTTTCATTAAAGAATTGAAAACGAAAGCCACAGACTGGTAGAAAATATTTGAAATACAAACATCTGACAAAGGACTTGTATCCAGAATATATGAAGAACTCTTATAACTCAATAATAAGAAAACAAATGACCTAATTTTAAAAATAGATAAAGATGCTATCAGATATTTCCCCAAAGAAGATGCATTAATAACCAATAAGCAGACTAAAAGCTGATCAATGTCATTAGTTGTCAGAGAAATACGATGGGATATACTATACAGGCACTAGAAGACTGAGAATTAAAAAGCCTTATCACTCCAAATGGTAGAGAGGACATGGAACTCTCACACATTTTCATCCATTGTTAGTAGAAATATAAAATGACAAGACCACTGTGGAAAACAGTTTGGCCTTCTCTTATATGGTTAAAAACATACTTATATAAACTAACGCAACATTTTAAATCAACTATAATCCAATATAAAATAAAATTTTTGAAAAAGGGAGATTTAAAAAAACATATACAACTCAATGATTTCACTCCTTACTTAAGTGAAAACATACGTTCACACAACTTATCAATGGATATTGAAAGGAGACTTACGCATAATGTCCTCACAGTGACAACAACTCAAATGTCCATCAACAAGTGAATGGACACACAAGTTGTGGTACATCCATACAATGACTAAGACTCAGCAATAAAAAGAACGAACTAGACACATACCAGGGATAAATCCTCAAAACTACCATGGGCAAAACAAGCGGACACAAAAGAGTACTTACTGGGTGATTCATTTATCTGAAATTCTGGAATTGTCAACTGTGGATGATTTTGTGCTCCCAGGGGCCATTTAGAAATATCTGGAAACGTTTTTGGTCTGTCTCAAGTAGGTGTATGCTACTGGCATCTGGTGAGTAGAGGACAGGGTCTGCTAAACATCTTAAAGTGCAAAGAATTATCTGACCCCAAATGCCCAGAGAAACCCGGGCAAAACCAACCTATAGTGACAGAAAGTGGATTGCTGATTGCTCCTGGCTGGGCAGTGGGAGAGGGAAGATTGACTGCAAAGAGGAAAGAGAATGTTTTATATCTTGATTGCAGTAAACAGAAGCATTTCATTTTATGCAAATTATACCTCAATAAAACTGATTTTAAAAAATGACCCTTAACACTACCTTGAAATACTTTTCTGTTGTTCTCATGCACCAGGTCACTAAAAATGCATGGTTCTAAGTGTAAAGTACCCTGAGCAATCTCTTAGTTCTGAAGATAACCCTCCCATCCTACAAAACTGAACCTATGTTTCCTAACTAGAATTTGAGGAGGGTGAAACCAGGAGGAGAAGCAAGAACAAAGACGTCTGCGGTCAATCCACAGTATTATAATGTTCGATTATTACACACACACATAGATGCAGATATGGACACATACACACATCCATTTCCGCAAATGCCGTTTGCATGGTGCCTGACATCAGGAAAATACATGTGTTAATAACCTTTGCTGCACCCCCACATTCTTTATGCTTTGATCTCTCCATCCATGAATGTTTTCATAAAGCTTTAACCTTTTGGTGAGGGTGCAGGCTTTGGGAATGGAGGCAGGTGAGGACAAAGCAGTTCTATGATAATCATCTCAGAAACGTTCATTTTGGAACCCTTTTCCGTGGTGTCCTGGGACCAGCTCACATAGGCTTGTGAAAGCTGACCTCAGGTTTCAGTCTCAAAGCAACCGTGGTGGGAGCATTTACACCATGGAAACTGGCCGATGCTACAAATCAGGGTTGACTCCCCAGAGAGCTGGTTGTTACACGTCTGCCGGCACGCCACTGCCTCTGACTCAGAAAGAAATGAAATTCATACCAAAAAGAGGATGCCCACGGGGTGTGAACATGGACATTGCGGTTTGGAATTTTTTGCCTCTTAGGTCATAAAGACAGTTGCAACTGCGCTGAAGATCCATCTTCCTGTAAGACAGAGGGTGGGAGTGGGAGGTAGGGAGGAGCCTGGACCACATTCCATGCAGAGGTTTAAGTGAAAATTGTCCTTGGTAGCATGGGGGCTCCTGGTTAAGCAGAACACCGTGTTTATTTTACAAACCTATTCTTTGTACTGCACTGAAGCTGGATGCAGCACAGATTTGGGTGGGATCTTGGCCGTGACCTCAACGCGAGGGCAGAGAAGCCCTCATTTAGGGAGGGTCCCACCCCAGCCTCTGCTCACTGTGTTTTCCGACGGTTCATGATCCTGCAGTGAGGCCGAGGAGACAGGATTGCTCGAGGGACCACACGGTGAGCCCCAGGCAGAGCTGAGGCATCCTGCGGGGCTTCTGGGGCCTGACTCACTGTCTTTTTTTCCACGCGAGTAAGGCCAGGAAGGAGAGAGCATCCCCAGGGAGCAGCTTCTGGGGAGCTGTGGCTCTGCCTCTGGCTTTCTGGGTGCCAGCCTGGCCCACGCGGAGAAATTCATTTCTTCCTGGTGCGGGGAGCAGCGAGATGACCAGACGAGATCCCAAGTCCGGGCAGTCAGTGGCAGCCAACGGAGGCCTTGGGGGTGGGATCCATGCAGTCCTGTGGCTTGAGGGCCCTCCTAGCATGCATTTAAATCACGTTGAAAACGGGACCTCTATTTTTTTTTCATCAAGGAGCAGTTTGGTGTCCCGGCAAGATACTGGCCCATGTCCCTGGGCTTGGAAATCAGACCTGGAAAGCTGAAGACCTTCCTGCCCTTCCGAGGGCAGATGCCAGTGCCAGGTCCCCTCCGTCATGCTGGGACACAAGGAGGAGCGGAGGGGGGCGGAGACGCCCACCACCAGCAGCCCCGCTGGGCCACCAGAGCTGGGCACAGAGTCTAGGCTGCCCCCCTGGCCTCCTAAAGGACCCTCGGCTACTTGGGCTCCCATGGGACCTGGGATGGGGGGTGGGGAGTCTTCAGCTCCGTCCCCACCCTCCCAGCAGAACAGGATGGCAGGGCAACCTGCTCTCCTGCGTGAAACTGTTGGAGAAGACCCCCCAACCTCTCTGCCGCTGTCTGCCTCTGATAGCGGGATCTTAAAAACTTGATAAAAAAAAAAAGAAGAAAGCAAGCATAAAGGATTGCAGGGGGGCAGGGGAGGCAGTTTGAGGAGTGGGGAGACCCTAGGTAGAAATCAATGAAGCCTTGAAACCTTCTGCACTGAAAAAGCCTGCACTTCTCTGTTGTCTTTGGGAAGCCGCGGAATGGCTGGGAAACTGTTTTTAATAAACAAGAGTTCAAACGCTGAGGCTCCATCACCAACAGTCACGTCTTAAACTCTAAACTTTACATGAAAACTCTCGCAGTCCCTTTGAACTGGCCTCCCCTCTCCGGCAAGCATTCCAGTGTTTATGCATTTTTCGAGATTGCTGGCAGGATCTCGGGGCGCTTTGAATACTTTCTCTCTCTTTAGCAATCGTCTGCTTTCAGAACCCATTAATGCTCCACTCAGCAACATCAAGGTATTGCTTTGAAGTCCCTTCTGGCTACAGGCCTCTCACACTCTTTGGTTACTGTGCAATCAAATAATTAAATGGATTCTCAGGGAAAAAAAAAATCATTCTTTTCCTTGGTAATTAAACACTCCGGGTTGGACAGGAGTGCCGGCTTGCCAAGGAAGTGAGGCTCTGTAAAGACGTGGAGCCCAGCAGTCTTTTCTCGTGGTCCCTGGGGAGAAAAATAATCACAAGCACTCAGCTCGGTTCTCACTTCCCTTCTGCACAAGCAGCTTCCCTGGGCTCCGGGCTCTGGTCTCAGGACCTCCCTTCCAGGGCTGGGGGTGAGGGGATCCCCGCCGGGAGGCTCCCTTTGGGGGTGGGGGATGGCTGGGGTTGTGGGAGGGGCATCTAGAGGCCAAAATGGGCCTGTGAGAGATGGTAGGTGCAGGAGGGCAGGGACCGGGGCTGCCCCAAATCCCCTGTGAGTACTGGGAGGGGGAGACAGAAAGAGGAACGGGAGAGGGGAGGGGGAGGGGGAGGGGGAGGAGGGGGAGGGGAAGCAGGGCACGAGGGCGGAAGAAAGCTGCTGCCACCGGTTCTGTGTCTCCATCTTCCATGTCTCCATCTTCTGTCTCCATCACCTGTCTTCCAGCCTCCACCAGGGTTAGCTTCTCCCAGAACCGTCAACCCCCCACCTTTGATGGGGGTAGAGCCCCAACCTGGAAGACCCCAAGGTCCCCTTCATCACCTGCTCCACCTCTAGACCCTCCATTCTCACTTCTGTCCCACCTTCTGGCCTTGGCCAAAGTGGTCCGCTCTCCCATGACCACCCTCCCACTCTTTTCCTGATCAATTCCTAAGCCCCAGTGAGTCTCAGCCCCGAAGTGACCTTCCTCTGGGGAGGCCAAGCCAAGGTGTCCTCCTCTACGTCTCCAGACAAGCTTCGTTCAGGCGACAGCTCACCCTGAACTACATCAGAACCAGGCCCTCCTCTAGGGCAGGGACCATGTCTTCACTGTCTGTGTCCCCCACCCCAGTACAGGTACAGAGTGGTTCTCACTAGGTGCCAGCGATGCTGGCGATGAGAAGGTTCAGCAGAAAAGAGCCAGAGTGGGCTTAGGTCCCAAGAGTCACTTTAAAAAAAGGACATTACATACCCTAAGCCTCTGGTTGCAAGCATCTAAACGTGGCATCCTCTAGAACTTGAACTTGAGATATCTCTTCATCACTCCATCCTGTTTCTCAGAGTGGCAAGCGTCCCCCCCTCCAACCTCTCTCTCCCCATTTCGGACCATGTGGTGTGTGTTCTTGGTCTTGAGAACACATCCGCCCACTCCAGGGACAGGAGCTGTACTATTAGAAGCCTTCTGGTTGAGCAAAACAAAACCCAAGTCAAATTGAGTTAAGACAGAAAAGGGATGACAGGATTTATTGACTCACAAGGCCAAGTTTGGGGGCCGTTGAATCTGAGGATACAAGTGATGTCATGGAAGTTGGTCAGTCTTTCTCTCTGCCCCCCATCCCTTTCTCTGTGGCTCTGAGTTCTTCTTTGTTGGTTTCAACCCTGGGGGTGGGGTTGGGTCACTCTGCACACTGTGGTCTCCAGGAGCTCAAGGATTCTGCGCCCATTGCAGAAGCCCCAGCAGAAGGAGAGCATTCTCTGAATTCCTGGCACGAGCCCGTGTCTGACTCTTACTGGATCCACATTAGTCACGTGTCCGTCCTCGAACCCGTCATGATAGCCAGAGGGATGGAATGTATTAATTGGCCAGATCCTGTGCCGTTTGTATAGCTGAGGGGTGTTCCCCAAAGGAAAACCAAGGTACTATTAGCAGGAGACAAAAACATGGACGCGGAGCCAGCTAAAATAACAGTGGGGACAAATGCAAGAAAAACATCTCACCGGTGTTATTTATGGAGATTCTCCAAGGAAGTGGGGCCCAAAGGGTGGAAATCAGCCGGGATCAGAAACAAGACGTCATCAGATGTGGTACAAAGTGGGAGACGCAGAGCGGTGGAGCCCGGCAAGCAGCTGACGAATCAAGCAGGTGTGATCCAGAAGAAGGACCTCCCAACAGGTAAGGGGCGGGGCGAGGCAGGCAGGAACCGCAAGCCATTCCTTCCCCGTCCAAAAGTGAATTCCACAATTCCTGGGGAGTCAGGAGCCTCTGCTGGGCTTAGCCTACCGCCTGCCTCCGAGCAGGAGAGCCTGTGAGAGGGGCTCTCGTTGGAAGAGGAGGTCCAGGTGGCTGGTCTTCACAGTGACCAGGGAGGTCTGCAGAATGGCCACAAAGTTTGCTTGCAGCAATACAAGTCTTCACACATGTAGGGATTTATCCTCAAAAACTGGGAGATGCTCAGAATACTGAGCAAGAGATCATGCCATATATTGGAAGGAAATGCACCAAAATATTATCAATTGGTGTCTATGGGTAGTGGGATTATAGATGGATTTGGAGGGTCTTTTCTTGTCATTCTATGTATTTTTCAAAATTTCTACCATGACTATTTATTTCTGTGGTTAGCAAAAAAAAAAAAAAAAGAAAACATTTAAAGGACAAATCTCTAAGTAACTCATATCAAATTTTCTATAAGCCAGACTTTTACTATCATAATCCACTCTCCCATTTAATTCATTTTCTCACCATCTCTCTGTCCCTTGCCCTGGGACCGGCTATCCCTCAGTCTGGATAATTGGCCTCCGGCTGACAGGGAAGCAGGTGGCCCGAGCAGCCTTGCCCCCTAAAGCAAGGCTGGGAGGCGTCTCTGCTTCTCCAGGTGGCTTGGCGCTGCCGAGGGGACAGGGCTCAGATGCACAGCAGCTGCGCCCCTCCCCCAGCTCACGCCCCTCCCCGTTCTCTCACCCCCTGGGCGTTTTCGGGCGGGAGGAATGGACAGCTAAGGCCTGCAGCCGTCTCATGTCTGCCAAGCAGTGGGTGTCATCTGGCGGCCCTTCCGCCCAAACCTTTTATGTTGACAAACCGTGTCCATCAGAGGACTAATTGCGCCTTGCTGTCTCCAGCCCGGCCAAGAGCTCCACAATGATTCACAAACCATCTACACAACTGATGATCGCAAAAGACTTCACCTCCGTGGAAACAGATGCCCGAGCACCCACTGCCTGGTTGAGGATGGGAGCTGAGGCTCGTTTTACCGATGCAGGTCCCTGCCAGGACAGAAACCATCCCCTAAAAGTAAGACTCCCCTGCCACCAGCTCTACCTACCCCCATCCCTCCCAGCTGGCCCCCAGCAACCAGGGAGCCGACCGTTTCCCTTGGGAAAAATACAGTCACCCAGGCCCGTGCCAAGCTCAGAATCCCAGGGAGGAAGAGATGTGGAAAGCCCATCTAGTCTCGGGCGCAGCCTTCGGGCCTAAAGATGACCACTGACGTCGTCTTCTCAACCTGGCAATCTGTGGAGACAGAAATTCCGCAATTTCTCCCACGGGTTTTATATCTTGGTAGCCAAGAGGGTTTTTTGGAAAGATGGCGGCATCCTGCTTTTCGTCCTGTTGTGCCTTCCAGGAGAACAGAGGGAAAACGCCCAGATCCTGGCTTCATTTTCGGATGGTCAAGGATTCGGACAACCTGGATTTTCCAGCGTGACCCAGGCTGAGTGGAGATGAAAATCACAGGTGTGTGTAGTAGTCGGGATAGAGCGTGTGGACGAAAAGCCGGCAGTCTGCTGGGGTCTGTGACAGCAGGCAGGCTGGGAAGATGCAGTTACCAAGTTGACGGACGGGCGGGGGGAGTGTGGAGGTCTTTCACGCCGTCAGAGGAAGTTTCTCCTTGAGACGATGCTTCAAGTTTTTCTCTTTGAAAGATGTGTGCTTTTCTTTTCTGTTAGGACAAAATGGTAGGTGTCCCCATTCTAGCGGTCGGGAGACAGCCATCACTCTAGGTATTTGTTATGGGTTGAAGTGTGTCCCCCCTACGGGGAAGTCCTAATACTCGGTACCTCAGAATGGCACCTCACTTGGAAATAGGGTCTTTGCAAATGCAGTCAGATTAAGATGCGGTGATGAAGGTGGGCCCTAACCTAAAATGACTGGTGTCCTGATCAAAATGGGACATTTGGGCTTAGTCACAGACAAGTACAGAGGAAGGGCTGTGTGAAAAGACACAGGAAGATCGCCATGTGAAGACTGGGCTCATGCAACCACCAGTCAGGAGCACCTGGGGCCACCAGAAGCTGGGAGAGGCAATGAAGCCCACTTCCCTCCAGGTTTCAAGGGGAGTCTGGTGCTGCTGCCACCTTGATTGGGGACTTCCAGCCTCCAGAACTGTGAGAGGATACATTCTGCTGTTCTCGACTACCCAGTTTGTGGTATTTTGTTACCGCACCCCAGACTAATGTAGCGTTTTAACATAAAGTAAACCCTGATAGGAGATGCTTAGAAATTTGGTGAACTCAGTAACAGGCCAGGCTGAGCCTGTGGTCATGACTTCCAAAGCTCCGCAGAGCTCACCTGCCCAGGCAGTGTTCCTGGGTCCACTGCTACGATCCTACACGTCCTACACGCACCACACACCCGCGAGCTGGTGGCCGGATGCCACCAAGGGGAGTCGGGCATCTCTCCCAGCTCCAAGCCCCTCGGGGACCAGGGAGCCAAGAACGGGCGCCCACGAGGCTGCAACAAGCCCTGTGTCTCCACCACTTGGAAGTCAGCCGACGAGCCAGAGGGAAGATACCTCTGCCTCCTACTGAGAGAAACAAAGTGGTGGAGCCCACTTCACATCCAGACACAGAGGCGTTGGGAGAATGCGGTGCTCAGCTTTCCAGCCTCTGCCGTACAAGAGAGCACGTCAGCAGCAAAATGGGAGGAGGACCAGGTGAGAAATTCACAGCACCCATCACAACTGGACTTGCCAGGTTAAACGCCCGACGCCCCGCTACCTTTGAATTTCAGATACGTTTTTAGTATAAGCATATCCCGACTGTTGTGTGAGATATACTTACACCAAAAAATTATTCATTGTTTATCTGAGATTTAACTGGCGTCCTCTACTTTTATTTGCTAAATCTGGCAAACCCAAACACAACGCCGTAGGGAGCCGACCCCCGGCTTCCTCTTGTTGGTAAGATCACTTGGAGAGGGTAGGAGACAAAGCCAACCCTCAACTTCCTGACCATCGGACTGTCCTCTGATCCTCTCCGTGCACCACGTCTGACACGTCCGGGGCTCCCGATGACATAATTGGCGCCAAAGCCGAGTTTGGGAAAACGGAGCGAAGTTGGATATGGGGTTCAGGAGGGTGGTGTGGTCATGGGATGTCTGGATGAACTTGCCTTCGCACTTTCTCTATCACTCCGGGTGACCTTCTATCCATAAAGTTCTTGCACATTGAGGTCTGAGCCACAGGCCTTGCTCTTCAAGTGGCTTATAGCTCAGGGGAGGAAAAAGAAAAAAATAGCCGATGTGAGCACAGGCTGAGCGAGCTCTGGGGTTCTGAGACGGAAGGCTGGGGAAGGGGGGAGCAACGGCAGGGGGACAGGGCTTCATTACAGGCAAGAGGAAGAAGGAAGAGGGCTGAGCAGTCAGGCCTGAACCCAGACGGCAGGGGACAATAGCAGCCGACGTGTACGAGACCCTTATCGTGGGCCAGACTCTCTCCTGAAAACCGTGCACACCTCAGCAACTGCCATCAGCACCCTGAAGGACGTTCGTGACTCTCGTTTTACAAAGAGGCAAAGCCAAGTAGAGGGAAATTCATTGCTCACGACTACCCAGCTCGCAAGTGGAAATCACGGCAGAGAGACGGGCTGGGCTCAGATTAAGGCGAGCCTCGACTATCCAGGCTTGAGAGGGAAATTGAAGCCACAAACCCGGCTTGAGTGTCGCCCGTGAGCCAGTCACTGGGGAGTCACAGTCAAGGGTTCACAGACAGGATGTGGCCAAAGCCCTAAAAAGGACCTTCCGGGCTTCCCTGGTGGCGCAGTGGTCAAGAGTCCGCCTGCCGATGCAGGGGACGTGGGTTCGTGCCCCGGTCCGGGAAGATCTCACGTGCTGCGGAGCGGCTGGGCTTGTGAGCCATGGCCGCTGAGCCTGTGTGTCCGGAGCCTGTGCTCCGCAGCGGGAGAGGCCACAACAGTGAGAGGCCCGTGTACCGCAAAAAAAAAAAAAAAAAGGTAAAAAAAGAGGAACTTTTTTTTTTTTTTCACGAAAGAAAACAAACAAACCAACAACCGCAAAAAACCCAGTCTTACTTGATTATTCAGATATACTGGACTATTTTCTTTGGGGTGATTTCCAATTTCCTTCCTTTTGACAATACGATTACGGTCCCTGAGGTTGGGGGAGAAGAAGACGGGATCCTTTTCCCCAAACCCCACATCTCCACGTGAACCGTCCCCCTCCGTGAGGGTCCGCACAGATTTCCCAGGTACCGTGTAGGGTCAGACTTGATAAAAGAAAAGTTTAAAGACGCACTGGGGCCAAAGTGAGGCTCCGGCTGAAAAGTCTCAGTTTCCGACTCCAGCAGCCTGCCAGTGCCTTGCCCCCCACTTCTAGGTTCTGTGCCAGGGCAGGAGAAGCCGGACGCGCGCCCAGATGTTGCAGCAGGAAGAGGGGCAGGGCTGGAATTTCCACGCCAGGAGCTAACTCACCCAGGGAGCGAGGACGGAGCTGTAAAAGCTCCAACAAGCGCAGCCCAGAGTGGACTCAGCCCCGTGGTCCGTGTTGCCCCTCTGACGAGCTGGTCAGCAATTAATCAGGAAAATGAGGCCGGAGCGCCTAGGAAATGAAGATGAGGTTGGTGAGCCCGATTTACAGCTGGGGTTTTGAGAGGGAAGGTGGAAGAGGACCAGAGAGGTGAGGCTCCATCGCAGCCAGGCCCCCCCGGGGCGTGGACGGGGGGCTGGGGGCGGATCTTGGTGGGGGCAGCTGTGTCTCACCAGCCCCCTGCTGAGACCGGAGGGCCCGGAGGAGGCAGGGCTTGCGTTTTAGCTTTTTCTTTCGAATATTCTAGTAAAGCCATAGACCCTCTCGTCAGAGGAAGGCACAGGTGATTCTGCAAACAATGTCAAGCGTTCGGGGATCCCAGAAGCCCATCCCCGCCAGGTGAGGAGCCCCAGACGGTGAAAACAAGAAGCAGAGGTACGGGGCCCCTGCGAAGAGGTACAAGCACGAGTGGTCACCTCATCTGGTTTCTGTCCCACAGATGCTGCTGGGAAGGTGCCCACGGTCCCCCAGGAGGTGGTGGCACCGGGACTTGGGTTCAGGTTTGTCCGAACCCCAAGCCCGTGTTAGACCTCATTACTCTCATGAGATGAACCCAAAGGCCTGAAGACCAAAAGCCCTAACCCCCCACGCCCCCCCAGGCACACTGGCTTGAGCCTCTTCATCCTTCCGGATTGGACAGAGCCTTACGATTCTGGGAGTGGGTCTGGGATACCCCGGTATGAGCCCCCATTCCAGCAGGAGGGGAAGGGTGCAGCCACCTGCATCCTGAGGACCAAGGTCACCGAATCCTGCAGCCCGGACTCTCTCAGACTCTCTCGCCAGCTCCCCTGGCAGCCGCCCCGTCACACCGCCACGCGAGGCTGCGCAGTGCAAGCCGGCCCCGCCCCCATCCCCGCGCGGCCCCCATCCTCTGCCTTCCTCTGCCTCTTCGGCCCTGAACCAGCTTACAGAGGAGCAAAAAGTCAACCAGATCCGCCGCAGACCCCGCTCCTGAGAAGTGAAGTCCAGCTGCCATCACAGACACTTTTTCTTAAATTTTATTGTAGTTGATTTTCAATGTTATGTTAATTTCTGCTGTACAGCAAAGTGATTCAGTTATACACAGATATTCACTCTTATAATATATTCTTCTCCATTGTGGTTTATCAGAGGATGTCGAATATAGTTCCCTGTGCTCTACAGGAGGAGCTTCTTGTTTCTCCATCCTGCATACAATAGTTTGCATCTGCTAACCCCAAACCTCCCACTCCATCCCTCCCCCACCCCCTCCCCCTTGGCAACGGCAAATCTGTCCTCTGTGAGTCTCTTCCTGTTCCGTAGATGAGTTCATCGTGTCGTATTTTAGATTCCACGTATAAGTGATATATGGTATTTGCCCTTCTGAGTTACTTCACTTAGTATGACAATCTCTAGGTCCATCCGTGTTGCTGCAATGGCATGATTTCATTCTTTTGTATGGCTGGGTAGTATCCCACTGTCTAGATCTGTACCACATCTTCTTCATCCGTTCATCTGCACATCTGTACGGCGGACATTTAGGTTGTTTCCATGTCTTGGCTATTGTGAGTCACGCTGCTATGAACACTGGGGTGCAGGTATCTTTCTGAATTATAGTTTTGTCCAGGTATATGCCCAGGAGTGGGATTGCTGGATCATATGGCAACTCTATTCTTAGTTTTCTGAGGAACCTCCATACTGTTCTCCATAATGGTTGCACCAATTTACATTCCCACCAACAGTGTAGGAGGGTTCCCTTTTCTCCACACCATCTCCAGCATTTATTATTTGTAGACTTTTTTAAAGATTAAATGTTTTTTATTTTGAAGTATCCTTGATTTACAATGTTGCGTTTCAGATGTACAGCGAAGTGATTGTCATATATACTTTTTCAGATTCTTTTACATTATAGGTTATTACAAGACAGTGAGCAGAGTTCCCTGTGCCATACAGTAGGTCCTTGTTTTTTTATCTATCTTATATATAGTCGTGTGTATCTGCTAACCCCAAACTCCTAATTTATCCCTCGCTCCCCCACCTTTTCCTCTTTGGACATTTATTTCAAAAAGGGTTCATCATAGGACTCCTTTACATTGACTTGCCCTCCGGGATCTGAAATGCAGCCCAGCCCTGAGTGCTCTGAGCACGGGGACGGGACATGTGTTTGTTGGATGAACAATGGCCACACGAAACAAACTGTTGGTGAACAGTGCACTCTTCTCACTGAACCGTCTGGTCTACCCAGCCATTGGGAGGATGGCTGAGTAGCACCGAGATCAAGGTTCACTGACCCCACTGGGCATTCACGACCTGCACACCATTTTCAGTGGCTTTTCACCCCCGAGACACCTATGAAAACACAAGTACTCCTGGGAGGACCCCATCCCAGCTCCTCACCTGTACCTACCTGGCCAGATAGCAGGCATCTGCCTGGGAGGAAGAGGCTGAATCCAGGTGGCAGACGGGGGGAGGACATCAGAGGAGATGCTGTCCACACCTGTTCCACGACGAGAAAATCCTCAGCCGGTCAGCAACCAGGTGATTTTCAAGAAATCGTTTTTCGAAACACCAGTAGGGTAAGAAGAGCTCCAGGTCAGATAGAAATGGGCTTGAGCAAAGTGGGAAAAATCAAGCGAAGAATGTTCACGTACAAAAGGGTGCCTCTAACCCACTTCCACCCCAGGGGATTCAAAGACGAGGCCGATATTTTGAAAAATATAAAATTTTAATAAAGGCTACATCTCTTAATTACAATAATTATTGTACCAAGTAATTTTCCTTAAATGAACTCTTTATAATGCATAATTTACAGTACAAGTAGAACAAGATGCCATGGCAAAAGTCACCGAGTACAAGACTTGTAATAAAAAGGCATAAAATATATTTATACATAAACCCCTTTCAAAAAACAAGGGAAAGCTGGAGCCCTCAATATAGGGCGACACACGGCATGGACACCGTGCAGGTACAGGTACTGTACGGATTCAAGGTCAAGCACTAGAGATAGTGGATTAATACTCTTTTCCGTACAATATATACAGACGTATGGTACAAGGAACGATGGCAAACAGAATGCACAGATTAAGTTAATGTAAAAACCCGAACGTCACGATGAAGGTGTCTGGAGGAAAGGTGCAGCTAGGTCTTCCCACAACTGTTCGCTTCTTTGCCGGGCAGGGCGCAAGGGGAGGGGGTAGTTTCCAGAATGGCTGGGGTCCAAAGACTACTTTTAAAAGACTCCCAAGGAGTTGTCATCTCAAGAAAAGCACGAGTCGAACCACATGGCTCCAGAAGGCCTCAGCCGTCGGGTGCTGGGCCCTGATGGGGAGCTCCAGGAAGTCACAGGGTGAACCTGGGGCCCCGGGGAGGCTCCCCCTCCTCCACAGTGAACCATCCTGTCCGACAGGAGGGCCCCCAAATCAAACCTCAAGACCTTTATGACAAAATAGAGCAGCGCTGGGGAAAAAAGATGCACCAATTTCTGTGTGTGTCAACGGCAGGACACCATTGTTTAAGAGTCTACGTTCACTTGGAGAAACGCACGGCACAGCTTAAATCCTCTTTCCGTGAAACAGAACCACGAAAACTTCCTCTCTCCCCCTTCCGTGTTTAAAGCAGCATATCCACAAACTGGGGGCGGGGGAGTCGACTGTCCAATAAATAGCAGGAAGGATTCCTGTCCAGGTGAGCTACACACAGTCTCTCCTAGCTGATGGATCTGGAGCCCTAGGAAGTCATAGGTTATGCACGGTGGTCTCTCCAATACCGTCAGCGTCTACAAGAGCCAGGAGCCGTCCTGTCCGAGGCCGGTGGCCCGAGCCAGACGCCGAGGCTCAGTCGATCCTCTCCACCTTCCCCAGGATCCGGCCCTCGTACGTGGGCAGCACCACCTCGTCGTCCCAGACCTCCTCAAACACGGCTCCACACGCGAACTCGTTGCTCGCTTTTTTGAAGTAATACCTTAAAAGGAAAACCCAACACGCGGCTTGGTAAAGCTGCATTTTCTACTGGGTTTGAGAGGAGAGTCTGTCAGCGCTGGGGGCGAAGGGGTCTGAGAATGCTGCTACCGCGGGCGGCAGGGAAGTCTCCGCCCGGGTGTCTGCTTCGTGCGGCTGGTGGGAGGGCAAAGCCAGGCAGGGACCCCGGAGGCGGCGGCGGCTGGGCACCCCCAGCTGCCAACAATGCAGAGGCCCAGCACCGTCACCCGACACACACGGTGAGAGGTACCCTTTGCAGAGGACGGCTGCTTCTTTCTCCCCATTTTTGGGGGGAGGGGCGGGAGAGCGCAAGGCGTGCCTGGAGGGGTGGGTCCCTCAAAGAGACCCCCGACTCAGCCCCCCGACCCGGTAGGAGCCTGCGGAAGGCTGGCACCTCTCAGGCTCCCTGCCCTCCAGCGCCCAAGGGCCAGCCCTCCCGGCTGGTGTCGGGCACAGCTCGGGCTGGCGGGGCCAGGACAGGCTGCTTCCCCTGTGGTCACCGCAGGAGGCGGGCAGCCCACTGCTTCCCGGGGTTGCAGCCACCGAGAACCCGCTGCTCTCCCCTCTGCCCGGCCCCTTCCCTCCCCTCCTCCAGGGCAAACGCTAAAGGCCCCTATTCTGCCAGCTGATTAAAAAAGCTCCTTCCATCCCACCCCGGCTTCTTGCTTGAAGCCTGTTTAGCTGTAAGGACGCAAACGACCAGCCTGTCCCAGGAGAGTCATGTGTGAAAACTGCTGTCCCGCTCGGCCAGGCCCACCCGAGACCCTTCCCAGGACACGAAGCCAAGGCCTATCCCTCCCCGTCCCAGGCCAGGGAGACCCCTCAGACACTTTAAACTCGCCCCTGCAAGCTGTCATCTTCAGCCAATAAAGGCCACTCGTGGAGGGAGGGTCACGGTCCCCTGGGGGGAGGGTAATAGCTTCCCAAAAAAAAAAAAAGTAATTGTGTCTCAGGGTTACAGTGGTTTTCTGTTTTTGTCTTTTCTCCTTAAAAAGTTTTTTTCAATTCCCCTTGGTTAGAGCTAAATTTTTTTCCTCTTTAATGAAGGCCAGCCAAGTACTTTCATAGGAGATAAGGCTAAACCCAGTGAAACAGCTGCATTTAGTCAAGGGTCTGGGTTTCTGGCGTTCCCGGCTGGGCTAAGGCATCGGGGTGACCGCCCAGCTCGAGGGGGTCAGCGGAGAAGACGCTCTGGCACGAGGAGGGCAGAGTCCCGGGGGGCCCGATGAGAGCTGGGGGAGGGGCGCCGTGCACAGGAGACCCTGGGCAGCGGGGGGAGTTCTTTCTAAATGAGAGGCTCCAATGCCTACGCCACCCCGGGCAGGCCTCGGGCCCAGCATGGGGGCTCTCCCGGCCCCTCTGAGCAGAGACACGCAGTGAGTGACCTTGTCCCTGACTGCGACCTCCTCCCCAGCCCTCCCCTGCGCCCCCAGACTTCAAAGGCACTGAGCTGCCCTCAGCTTCTCCTCCACTGCGACCTGCTTTGTGGCAAACTCTGCTTCCTTCTGCCATCTGGCACGTCTGCAGGGGCTGCTCTGAAGCTCTGCCCAGGTCCCCGCTCCCCGCCCCCATCCTCGCTGGGCTCCGGATGGCGGGCGGCGGAGAGGGGTGTGAGGAGAGTGTTGCAGTGCCACCCCGCCGGGAGGACGAGGCGCGGCGCCCGGTGCCCTCCCGACCAGCGGGCAAAGGGTCCAGCTCCGGCCCGGGGAGCCGGTGGAGCCGCCTAAGGCGGCTGGGAAGGGCCGCAGCCTGACCCAATCAGCAAGGAATGTGCCAGTCGCCCATGTGTGCGAGTCTGTGTGCATTAAAGGGGAGGCTGGGGCTTCAAAGCCAGGCTTGCTGAGTGTGCCTTAGAAAACACTCCGAGCCAGACGAGGCTCGAGTGGCTGCGTGTGGAGCCGTCCCTGCAGCCTCTGCTCAGCGCCCCTCGGCCCTGCTCCCCTGAAGGTCACCTGCGGTTCCAAAGTCCAGCCGAGCCAAAGCTGAGATCAAAATGAATCCCTGGGGGGCACACTTGTGTAATTAGTTTCACCTTGTGTCTGTTCAAGATAAAAAAAGAAGAGGAAGAAGGAGCCAGGCCCGTTCCCCAGTCCCCTGGTTCATTTCCAGAACTGTCTCTGCCCGGGCGTAAAAGGGAAAGATCTCAGCCCAGCTCCGGGCCCCGCTGTCGGTCACCTGCAGGGTCCCGGCCCTGAGCCATGTCCCTTCCCTGCAAACAGAGTCACTCTGGGCCACTGCCCAAATCAGCACCTCCCCTCCCCCCGCACCGGCCCCGGTGGAAGTGGCTGCTCTGGAAGGGCTGGGGTCACGGGCCCCGGGGGTGGGCTTGCTGGGGGTCCAGAGCCGGCACGCGCCCAGCAGGTGGTGAAGTGTGTTAGAGCTCTCCGTGCCATCCCTGCTCGGGGCAGCAGCAGGGGAGCACCTTCCGGGCCCGGGCTGTCTCCTCTCTAACCTCCTGCCTCTCCTGTCCCAGCCCTGCACACGGCACTCGGGACACAGCGGGATGGAACCCACGGGTTCCCTTGGGACGAAGGCTGCCGAGAAGGGGCAGGTAGGACTCTGGTCATCACCTGCCCCACGTCAAGGGGAAAGTGACCGAGAGACGCCCAGGGCCAGCCCCCAGCCCTTGAATCCCCTCCAGGGTCTGGCAGGCCAGGGTGGGCATCTGGACCGTGTAGAGGGGAGAGGACACCGGGAGGGAGGACGGGTTCCCATCCCGAGGCCCCAGCAGGAGGAGCGGCCAGCCCTGACCCCGCCCCCCCCATGCCCACCCACAGGTCCTGCCCTTCCTCTGTTACAGGCAACCCTGTCCCACATGACTTGGGACACGGAGGCTGAAGGAAGAGGACGCCGCCACAGTGCAGGCAGTGGCCTCTGCCTGTCCCTGAGCCTTCGGTGAGGACGGCCTCTCCCAGACGTGCCAGGAGGGCAGCCTTTCAGCCTTCTCATCAGGCAGTCTCTCCGTCTGCCTGTTCCCTCCCTAGCTTTCCCCCGCACCCCTCGCCCCTTTCAGGCAGAGCCTCCACGAGACGGCCCCAGCCCAGCTCTCCTTCTGGCAAAGCCAGCCGACCCCTTGCTCCTAACCCTAACCCTCAGGCTCGTCCACCTGGTAAAAAGAGCCCACCCAGGTGCCCACAGAGCCCTCCCTGCCGCCGCTGCTGCCGTGTCATCTCGGGGAGGGGTGAGGGGACAGCGTCAGTGAGACAGAGCGAAGCATCGCGCAGCCCCTCCAGTGGCCCCTTCAGGTCTGGCCCGGCCAGGAAGCAACCCTGGCTCTTGGTTCTGAGCAAACCAAGTCCGGAGCAGAAAGAAGCCATGGGACGCTTACCTATAATTTCCCTTTTTGCTGAGCTGCTCTTTAAAGTGGCCCAGGGTCAGGCTCTGAGCCTTCAGCATCCTCCGGTACGGGATTTCCTCCCCGCAGAAGAAGTAGGTGACCACCAGCTCGCTGGCCTGGAGAGCGTGCACCCCTGCCAGCTTCTTTGGCTCTTTGTGACTGAAAATAAGATGGAAAAGCAACAAGTCCCGCATTTGAAGGCAGCAAGCACGTGTGCACGTACGTGCACGTACACACCCGGGGGCGCTGTCTTCAGAGATAAAGTCGGGCTGCAGCTGTACACCACGAGGGTGCGGGTCCCGATTCACAGAGGCAGCCATCTCCGGTGGACACACGGTCCTCCCTCGGGTCATCTGTGTGGGGCAACCAGGAAGGGACCGTCTCCTTCCACCCAATGGGAGGACAGAGCAGTGTCCATCAGGGGGGCACCAATGGGGTGCTTGCCAAGGAAGATGAGAAAGAAGAAACCCACCCAGGGGCCATAGGGACACACCCAGGAGTGGCATGAGCCCGGAAAGCCAGAGCCCACTGGCGGGGGGTGGGGTCAGCCCTCAGTCATCTCAACTTCTGCGTTTTTGTGGAGTGGCTTAAAAAAAAAAAAAAAAAAAAAGATGCAGGCCCGGACAGCTGGTTAACTTAAGGTCCACCAGCTATTAACAGGGTGGAGGTCTTCTCAGTTCGAACACTGTTCATTGCTCACAATGAACAAGCTAACCAAAAAAACTTTAATGATTTAGGCCACTTTAGATCTCTGCAACCTAACGCTTTTTCAACGCACCACCCTGGAGTGAAACGAAGCCTGGCTTCCCTGCCCAGTTTACAAGAGTGTAGGTTTAGGACAGGAATCATGGGACCAGTGGGGAAGATGTGCTGCTCCCCTCGCAAAACAGCAAAGATGGTCCCCTCTCCGTCCCTGCAATGGTGGAGAGGCACCCTCCCGCTCAGTGTGACACAAAGATGGTTTTCCAACTCGCTAACTTTCTGAGCTAATGGAGACAACTTTTCCATCTGGGTTTGGGGTCCCTCTACCCGTCAGCTAAAGGCTTCCCGTCTGAGCTTGAGTCCAGGAACCCTGAGCCATCCACCACTTCAGGAGGGAACACTTGTGTACAAGTCATGATGCGTTTCTTGGTGCACATGGGGTTTTTCGAGATCCTAATTTACGGCAACATCTGGGTTTACTGTTCCTTGTCGCTAATGTGAAAACGAAGGTGATTTTATAGACTAAAAAAAAGTTTTCAAAAACCACAGCCCCCGATAGAGAATTCCCTGAAAACTAAAGCCTCTGGGCGGATCTCAGCAACACCAGGTAAAGACACTCACTCTTCCGAAGCCAGGCTTGGGCTGGAGAAGGGCGTGGCTCCTGGCTGACCAGTGGCCGAGTGGTGCCTGTCCCTCTGCTGACTGGCCACGCAGCACCTGAGGACACCAAGGACTTAGACGGAAGCCTGCCGTCCCCGGGGCCAGTGGGAAGCAGTCAGAGAAGCGCTCTCCCTGGCCTCCGACTTCCATCCCCGTGGAGACCCAACCAAGGCCTTGTGTTGACGGCAGCTCCTGGAGACCTGGCAGAGCTGTGCTAAGCCCCGGGGAGCCCAGCACTGGGCGTTGCAGCCCAGGCAGAGGGCTGAAGCCTCTAGAAGCCCCATCGGCCACGGCTCCTCGTAAGCTCACCTCACCGTCGGGACCTTCCTAAGGGAACGGGAGCTGTGGGGGCTGCCTCCTCCCACGCCTCGCCAGGTCCCGGGTAGCCCTTCGGCTAGCTCAGGGGAGCCGTTCCTACAGGCCGGCAAGGGGACCCGCCACCGGCCGCCCCAGCTACTCACCGCTGCTTTGGGGGCTTGGACACCTCCGCCAGCCGGCGGCAGGCCTCCTCCAGCTGCGCCAGGGTGTTGGGTGGGGTCAGGGGAGGCACCGCAGGGTCCTGGGTGAACGGGTGGGCACGGGGGGTGGCGCGGGGGTGCCCGCTGCTGCCCACCCACAGGTGGTGACGGCCGGCTGGGGACGCTCGGGCGCACTCCAAGGGATAGGCCCGCTTGGTGCTTTGGGCACTGAACGGGCAAGGGCGAGAGAGAGCCGAGGGGAGACACGGGGTTAGGGGGCCAGAAAGCATGACTTCAAGAGAAATCACAGAGACAAGGGGAGAAAAGAAAACGCGACGGTAACACGGCTAGGCGCATGGCCCCAGCGCGGCACTCCTGCGGGCCGCCCAGTCGGACGCTCACGACTAGAAGGGCGGGAGCCGCCAGCCGTGGTCGCGCTCAGCGCAGAGGGCCCCCCACCCACACCCCGCCCCGGGCGGCGAGCCGGCCGTGTTCACCTGTGCGGCTTGGGCTTGCCCGGACGCTCGCTCTCCAGCACCCACTGCCATACGTCCTGTGCCCGGTCTCCCTCCTCCCCGGGCGGCTGCAGCGGCCCCGCTCCGCCGGGGGCCCCTCCTTCCCGGGCTGGCCCAGCCGGGCCTGGCTCCGAGCCTCTCCCGCTCCGTCGGGGTGGGACGGCGCCTCGGCCGCGGCCGCTGCGGGGAATGAGGAGCGCATCCATCCCGGGGACCCCGGCCGCCTCTGCCTCCGCGGCCCCTCCAAGCCGGCGGGCAAGGGGCACCTGCTGCCCAGCCCCACGCCCCCGCCTGCCCCGCCGCCCTCCCTGCGGCCCAGCGCCTCTGCCCCCCGACCCTCCGACCACGGAACACCTACCCAGCCTGCGCGGCCGCCGCGGGCTCCGGCGCCCCGGGGTGGCTCTTGCACTTGGCGCAGCAGGGGTAGTCGGAGCCCCCGGGGGTGGGGACGGGGCAGGGGCAGCGCGCGCGCTGGGCGGCCTCGGCCTCCACCTCCTCCCGGGTCCGGGGGCCGGCATGGTGGTGGATGTAGTGGTGGTGGACGTGCTTCGTTGTCTGCCTGCTCACGAAGCCCCGGGCCCCGAGGAGGGGGCAGCCGGCTGCGGCGGCGGTGGCGGGGAGCAGCGGGCCCCCGGGGGGCGGGGGCGCGCGGTGCTGCAGGAGGTGGTGGCGGCGATGCTGGTCCGGGGAGCGTGCGCGGGGGCTGTAGCGGCCCACGCCCGGGGACTGGCAGCCGGGGGTCTTGAGGACCCTGGACAGGTGGTCGTCCAGGATGGTCTGCGGGTCCTCCTCGTAGCTGCCCGATGGCAAGAGGGAGAGGGGGTGCTGGGTGGGCCCCGCCTCCCGGGCGCTCAGCGCCAGCTCGGAGCCCTCCTTCTCCTCGTCCTGGAAGGCAAGGTAGCGGTCGGGGGGCGCCGGGGTCAGCAGGAGGCCCCCCCCAACCTCGGGCAGGGGGCGGGGCGGCGCCCACCTCTCGGATCTGCTGCAGGCGCTCCTCCAGGCTGTGCCGCGTCTCCAGCTCCAGCTTCAGCTTCTCCAGCCGGGAGATGAGTTCGGCCGCGAAGGCAGCGGGCTCCACGGGGGTCATCTCCTTGGGCAGGCGGTGGGTTCTCTGCGGGGCGCGGGGAGGACACGGGGCGGACGCTGTCAGGGGGCTGCCCGGGCCTGGGGACGGCGCGTCCATGGCTGCGCGGAGAGCGGGCGGCGCGGGGCCCGAGCTGCT
Source organism: Delphinapterus leucas (assembly GCF_059928025.1). Lineage (NCBI taxonomy): Eukaryota > Metazoa > Chordata > Mammalia > Artiodactyla > Monodontidae > Delphinapterus > Delphinapterus leucas. Next base: position 69,036,880 of record NC_143147.1, read on the forward strand.
CGGCCGCTTTATGCGCCGCGGCCTCGGCCTCATGGAGAGCCATGGTCCTGGCAGCGCGTGCCGCAGGCAGGAGCAGTTGGTCGCACTGCGAGGGGCCCCGTTTGCCCTCCCTCTGGAGTACAACCAGCCCATCAGACGCTACTCTGAACTAGAAAATCTTCAAAGACTGTTGTCAAACATCAAAAAAAAAAAAGGCAGCTCTCTGCGATGGGGAGGGGAGAGAGCCCACCTCAAGGAATAAAAAGTAGAGCCTAAACAGAAAGGGAGCTGGAAATGTAAAATATAAGATTGGAAGGGCAGTGGGCGGGGGGAGGAAAAAGGGAAAAAAGGGGGAGGGGGGAGAAAAGAGGAGTCACAGGGCCCAGATGAGACACAGCGGTAACGTCTCTCCTGGCCGCACACTGTGCACGTTTGAGGCGGAGCTGTCTACCGCCGCCCTGGATGCCCTCGTGCTCCCCGCCCCTCCTCCCGCCTCTTTGCACAGAAAATGAAGCAAGCTGCTGCCGGCTATAGCAGAACTCTGCTGCACTCGGCTGCCTGAAGCGCATCTACCGAGGGAAAGGGCGCATCTCCAAACCGGGTATGGGATACAAACAGGCACGAGCACGCCGGCCGCCGCCGCCAACAGAGAGGACCCCCGCGGCCGGCTTTCTGTCCCCCTGCCGTCGTCTGGTACCCGCAGCCCCCGCCCCTCATGGTTCTGCCCCCTACCCCTCGTTTGCCTCCTGCTTTGGCCCTTTTCTTTGGGAGGGGGCGGGCTGGGGGCAGCAGAGAGCCAGCCTGCAGAGGCTAGCATCTCCCCACCCGAGCCGCAGATGAGAAAACAATCGCACACCCCAGGACAGAATCACCTAATTCACAATCCTGGGGGGCCGTACAGCTTTCCTTGAACACACATACCTCTCCCCAGTGCCCCCACCAAGTCAGAAATATATATATATATATATATATACATACACACACATATATGAATACATCATCGATAGTGCTGTACGGGTGGGGGGGATGTTATTGAGGGGGGGATGCTGGAGGTCCCCAGAAAAGCAAACTTAGTAGGCTAATTTTACAAATTTAAGTCTTCCCTGGACTGTCTGAGGGGCTTCAGAGAGAAGTGGCAACAGTCCACACACTAACGCAACATGGGATTAGCAACTCGACGTGTCCACTTCCGACGTGTGACAGCACCGACGGACAAATCGGATCCTCTGAAGCTGGCAGGAAGGACTCTAAGCAGAGACGCTGCTCTAAGCTGGCCACTCTCTTCCCCTCCCTAAGGAGCAGCTGGACCTCCGGGTACCACAAGAAGCACAGCTCCTGAGACGCAGATGGGGCAGCTCTCTATGTGCGGGGGCCACGGGCTGGCTGCCCCCCGGGACTTGGAAATCGTAGGGGAGGACCCAGAAAAGCCCTCCACACCACACTGGCCTCTCATCTCAATCGCAGAAAGGAGCTGTTCACGGGATGCTCAGACACTTATTGGGAGTAGATTCAACAAGCAGGCACTAAGCCACGTGCTGGGGTTGGAAACAGACAAGAAGAGGGACAGCCGACCTCCAGGGCTTTGGAGGAGAAATGGCCGAGCACAGAGACGAATGGTGACTGAAACGACACAGCCACGCGGGCAACACAAGGAGAACATCCCAGGATGCGACCCTCACTCAGGAGGCAGATCCCTCCAGCCTCATCCTCTCTCTCTTTCCTTCATTCAGTCGACCAGCAAGTGTTCAGTGAGGCACTGTTCTCGCCTCTGTGGTGGGATGGACTTAACGGGATAGCCCAACGCAAAGCTCCGGTTCCTCCCACCCTCCCACCCTTCACTGCTTCGCTTCTTTCTCATGGAGTTTTCTTTTTTGAATCAAGGAAATGGAAAAGGCCGACTAGGGCATCGTGGGCGCCCCTGCTCTGGGTTACACCCCAGTGAACCGCAGATCGCCCCTTGCGTGGCCCTCCCCTGCCCTCCCTCCCCCCCAGGTCCCAGGCGCACCGGCCCCCAACCCCTCACTCTTCCTCCCAGAAAAGAGCTGCCGACCGACCGACCGTACTCACCGGGAAATGAGGTAGGCACACCTGGCCGTTGGCCTTCACGCTGCGATGCATTTCTCTCTGGAGCTGTTTCTTACTCCCCCCGAGGTAAGGAGGGATTCCATCTCTAAGGGAAAGGAAAGGGCAGAACCCACCGGCTCACGAGGAGGCCTTAGCGCACGGGCCGACTCACGCGCGCCCGCCTGAGACCCCGCCGACAGACGGGGCCGCGCACCTCCTGGAGCTGGGAGCGCCCCCAGTCCCCGGGCGCTGTGGCCGTCCTTGCAGGGAAAGTCAGTCCAAGGCCCAACCGCCACATGTCCTGCCCCTCAAGCCTCTCTGCAAACGGCTCCCGCTCGGATGCAGGAGTATCAACCTGGGAAGAGCTCGTGTCTCAGAACTGCACCCACCGCAGAGTGAAGGTCCCCCTATTTTACAGGTGCCCCAAGCAGAAGACTAAGACCCCTTTGGTCCCTCCGACGGTCTGTTACCACGGCAACCAGGGACCAGACCCACAGAAGACTAAGCCAGGCGCCGGTGGAGGGTGTGCGTTACCCTCCAGCAGTCAACCTCCCAGGCGTTCCCGAATGTCTCCTTTTTATCAGCCACCGGCAGGCATCTCTGGGCTCCTTCCTTCCCTCAGCTCCAAACCCTACTGCCCCCAACCAATGGATTCTCAGATCCGTGACCAACGTGGGCATAAAGAGAAAGCCCCTACTCCACGGTACTCTGTGCAATTCATCCAAATATCTGAGTACCTACTATGTGCCAGACCTTGTTCTAGGCTCCGGGCAAGAGAGCAGCGAAGGAAGGGGATAAAAATGCAGACGACTGCCCTGAGGAAGCTTGTGTTCTAACGGAGCGGAACAGGTAATAGGCAAAAATTAAAAAGCAACATCTATGGTAAGTTCGAAGGTGGTAAAAGCACTGTGACGAAACACACTGCGGGAAATGGGGAGTGAGGACGGCTGGGGCGTGGAGCTGCATTTTGAACAGGAGGCGGTGGTCACTGAAATCCTCTCCACGGAGGTGATTCTGAGCAAAGACCAGAGGCCAGAAGGGCCCCTTAACGTTCTTCTTCACTATATTTTTAAAAAGCAAATGGAAGAAGTTTAAAAACAACTCTACCACCACCACCTCCACTCCAGCTAGTCTGCACTAAAAACAGGACCCGGACTTGCTATGATTTTGTTTTAAACTTTTGTTCTTGAAAGCAGTCGGACGGTCAAGGTGTGATTATCTTCCCATTGTTGTTCCTTCCAGAAGCCACTTATTGACAAAAGCCTCAGGGTTCACGCATTTCCGCACTGAATCATCCTTCGAGGCTGTAAGTGTTGAAATTAGCTGCTTGGCTATTTCCCTTTCCCTGGTGTTTTGTTCATCAACGGGTGCTGGCTGACCAGCAGTGGGTGACAATCAGCTGTGCCTAAAAAATGCCAGGAGAGGCCTGGGCCAACTGGTCGACCTCCGGCTCCTCTGCATGGCCGCGGATTCCGGAAGGCTGCTGACCTGGGCGGGAGAAAAGGGCTGCCGCCTCAAGGATGCAGTACAGATACAGATGAACTGACCTACGAGCCAAACCTTGGAAAAGAAGCACTTTATAAAGTCCGACCGTACCGAGGGTACAGGCGGGGAAGACAGGTCAACGTAAGGCAAGGACTGACGCGCGCGTGTGAGTCCTGTGTCCCAGGGAAAGGCTGAGGGGGGTCAGACAGCAAGCGCTGTGGAAATGGTCAGCCCGTTGACCAGTGAGGTCAAGTCTCCTAGGCAGCCTCCTACTCACTAAGGCCTGGGACGGAACTGGGCCCATGAAGGTCAAGTAGGAGAAAAGGTTCTAAGTCTAAAATCTTCCTGAACCACGTGGAGCTTCGTTACAACTTCTCACCCCAGGATCACTCACAAGACGTGGGCCGGTCGCAAGCAGGCCTGGCTCGACCAGCAACTAAGGGTCAGGCCCGCCGACTCCAACCCAAGGCTGCCGGCCCCCCATGGACTGAGTGATGTATAATCCAACTGCACCCTCACAAAACCCCTAAATCGCCACAGTTTATGGATGAGCAGAGATGCTCCAAAGCTCTCCTGGAATCAGCCGGTAGGTCAGATCCAGGCTTCTAATCCAAGCCACTGGTGGACTCCAGAACAGGCATCCTTAACTCAAACATGTACAGTCCAGGCCCAGCTGGAGAAGCCAAGCTTCCCAATGGTCTGAATGCGGGGGACACCACTTCCTACGCCCTACGGGGTCACCTGGCATTCTGAAGGGGTGAATGGGGGGTTTGGGGAACATCCTGAAAGTCCTGCTGACCACTTAGTGCTCGCTGGCTATGGGGCATGCCGGCCCCCCATCTCCCACCTAACATCCCTTGTGGGGTGTGGGTAACGGCAGGGGACCAACAGACTGGGTCTCACGATGGTCTGAGCAACAACTTCTGCTGCCCCAGGGCTGCAAGACAAGGTCCACGTTCCAACCAGCAACTCTTCCAGGGCCGTAATAAGAGGATGGCTCTGCTCCAGGCCTCTTCCAGGCAATCCTGGGGGTGGGAGTCAAGCACCCCGTGGATCCCACCGTGACACACACGGGGCTGCACGAGTCCCAGGAGGCCCCCGCCTGTCCCCTCCAAGACTCTGACCTTGAGTGTCCCCCAGAAGCCTTTGCTCCTCCCCCTTGCCTCCCAAGATGAAACGAGCAGTAAGGCTTTCACACCTCTCTCTCCTTCTCTGTATAAAGCAGGAGAAAGAAAAGTGAACTGGGGGAGGCAGAGGGAGCAGGTCCCTGGCCACTTGAAGGCAAGAGGAACAAATGCGTTTTTAAACCACTCCTCCAACCAAGAACGTGCCCACCACAGCCAGGGCAGGTCAAGGGTCCAGCTGTAGGCAAGGAAACGTGAGACCAGCACAGAAAAGGGAGACCGACTCGCAAAGGCTCAGAGGCTCAACAGGCACCTTCAAGGAAGTGTGCCTTTAATCCCACCCCCACCCCGACCCCCCAGCCAAGAATCTTCTTCCAACACAGCCCCTCATTCCAGAAAGGGGCCTCTCTTCTTTGTATCCAGGCTCTGAAAGCCTGTGATCAGTTTCCTGGCTTCTCAGGACCATGAGCTGACCCGTGTCTGCGTCTCGGTCCCCGGACGGCCTCCTTTAATTATAAACATTTTAGTTAACGCGCCCGCTGCTGGGCCCAGCTGTTTCTGGGGAGCGCTGGTTTCGAAGTGTGGACTCCACTTAGTTGCCATTTAAGCTGAGCCAATTAGTTTAGCCTTTTGACTCGGCCGTGCGCGGCCTAACCTGAATGTCGCTTTCCGGTGGCTTTGAAATAGCGGGCTCACGTGCACACGCGTCCACTCGCATTTTCGTTTGGCCACCACTCCGAAGGCGGCCTCTGGTCACAGCCAACATCAAAAGGCCGGTTTGTAAGATAAGGCACTATTTGAAGTTCACTCAGATGCTTTCCCCGGGGTCCAAAGTGAACCCATAAGTAAGATATAAGGAAATAAAAATAAATATTATAAAATAACCTGGGCCACCCTCTGTGTGAAAGGCAACAAGAAGGTCTCGGGCTGATTTTGTGACACCCTGAGCAGAAGCACCCTCCGATCGCGCAGATGCCGATTTCAGGAGCAGCTCTGCGCAGAGAGAGGTGTCTGCCACCTCCATGCTGTCCTCCTAGCTTTCACTTCCTAACGGAGGCCACACCTGGGCGCCAGGAACCTGCTCCTTCTGATGTTTCTAGCGTGCCCCCCGCTCCCGCCACTGCAATCCTCCTACAGCCCCCCGCAGTCCTTTTGCCCAAGGGCTGGGGTTGAGGACTTGGCTGGGAGTCTAACTTTCCAAACAACAAAAACTAAAAAAGCCGTTTCTTCTGACAATGTAGGTTTCAGAGCAACGGGCTCGTGAGAGGGCCTGCTCAGAGGCCTTGTACGAAGACTCAACTCCCCAGCCATCTGAGACGGGGCTTTCTGCATGGCGGGGAACCAGAAGTCGGCAGCAGGCCCTGGACTCGCCAAGGACAAGGCCCCTCGGCCCAGCTTCTCCCGGGCCTCGTGCAAAGGCCCTGGGACTTCACTGCTTCCCTGGCAAGTGAGACGACTGCTTGTGTCCGATGAACTCCACCTTCTGGAGTCTACTGAAGGCGTCCCGTGACCCCCGCGCCTCCCGCCCCCCGCCCAGCTGTGCCCCTTCCCCAGCCCCCAGCAGGGCAGCCAGCCCCGCCCCCCGGCCTCTGTGCCCACGAGAAACGGCCAGGGCTCCTTTCATGCCTTACGGGGCGCTCCTATTCACTAGCGCCAGGAGGTTTCAAAGGGGTCTGCTGCCCTCTCGTCCTGCTAAGCTTCCCCGACTCGGTTCAGCTCCGCGTCCCCCTCGCACTCCATCGCTCGCTCGGGCTCTGCTCTGTGCCGGGCCCCAAACTGGCCCGGCCGAAGAGGGCTCTAATCCCGGCCCAGGACCCCGGGGGACCTGCCCGACGGGCCAGCCAGCCAGAAAGCACCTCGCCCGGCCCGGCTTTCAGTGCCTGCCAAGCCTGCGGGCCCGCTTGCGCACCATCGGAATGGCTCTTGTGCCGAGACCCCTTTCCCACGCTGATGGGAAACGTGGGCCCGGTGGCACCAACATGCCCACGTGGGGTGTGGCTGCGCCGGCTGCATCCAATAAGCTGCCCTAGAGGCTGGGAGGAGGACCAGAGGCCCCCCAGCGCTGACGTCAGAAGACGGGCTCCAGCACACAAGCCCCAGGTCCCCAGGGACCCTCCCTTGCCCCTTGGGGTCCTGGTTTTCTCATCCCCAGCCCGAGGCAGCTGCGCCGAGGGAAGGGCTGGCCACGCCCTGAGGTTCTGCCACCTGGGACCCGGGGGCACCTGCTGTGCCCCGGAGAAAAAGCTGCCGAACGAGGGATTTGCCCTCTGTCTCGATTACCAACACGGACCCTCCTGGCCCACACGCTGACCCTTGCCGCCCAGGACAGCTAGCTTCTCTGATCCCGGAACGCGGCTTCCCCGGGTGGTGAGGGCCTTAAGCCCACGATCGCTCTAGCTAAAGGCGGGAAGGGCGGGCAAGGGCTCTAAAGTCATCGCTCGATAGAACTGGGGGTTTTTCTTCTGGGCATAAAAGGGGGTTAAAAAAAAGAGGGGAGAAAGCATTACTTACTCCTCCCTCCCCCTCCCCCTTAAAAAAGAAAGCTGTGTGGTCACTAATAAATAAAAACAAAAGAGACTCAAGGTAGCTCAAAGGTCTCATTATCAACTACGGGGCCTCACGTTCACGTGGGGCCGGAGGGAGCAGGCCAAGGGCAGGGGCCTGTCTGGCCCGGATCTGAGCTCTGTCTGTGACGGGAGTAGTTGCGGGAGCGCTGGGCGTTCCTCCCTCCTCTGTAAAAGTCACAAGCGTCGGCCAACCTTTCCGACTGGGTCCTGCGGGGCTCACCCGGGTATGGGGACTACACCCGAGTTATCTCATCCTGAACCCAGAATCGCACGTCCGTGACGGGGAGTCGGAGGCCAGCCAAAAATAACCTCGCAGAAAACTCAACAGAAGCCTCCTCGCCTAAAGGAAACTACATCTGGTGAAGGAGGGTCGCGCGATGCCCTCGTTCAAGTCCAGCTCATTCTTATTTTACACGTGACGCTGACTACCTCATCATCCAGACACTAGTTCAAAGCTAGAGGAATGGTGCTGCTGGAGACAAGCGCACGAGCGAAAAAACGACAGCAGGCAGAAGGGCAGAGAGAAGAAAGGAAAACCGCCGTAAAAAGGGGGTGAGGCACCAATATCTCCAGGAGCAGAAAGCCTTACACAATTTTGAATTCTGTGAGATGATATTACAACGGAGAATGAAAACAGACCTTGGGATTAATTATTTGAATCAAGAAACAAATTATGCCTTGCCTGATACTATTGGATAAACACGAGCGAAAGCACGTTGCTTTAAGGAATACGTCCGCCTGATACTATTGGATAAACACGAGCGAAAGCACGTTGCTTTAAGGAATACGTCCGCCTGATACTATTGGATAAACACAGAGCGAAAGCACGTTGCTTTAAGGAATACGTCCGCCTGATACTATTGGATAAACACAGAGCGAAAGCACGTTGCTTTAAGGAATACGTCCGCCTGATACTATTGGATAAACACGAGCGAAAGCACGTTGCTTTAAGGAATACGTCCGCCTGATACTATTGGATAAACACGAGCGAAAGCACGTTGCTTTAAGGAATACGTCCGCCTGATACTATTGGATAAACACAGAGCGAAAGCACGTTGCTTTAAGGAATACGTCCGCCTGATACTATTGGATAAACACAGAGCGAAAGCACGTTGCTTTAAGGAATACGTCCGCCTGATACTATTGGATAAACACAGAGCAAAAGCACGTTGCTTTAAGGAATACGTCCGCCAAAGGATAATATTTTTCAAGTACAGTAACTTAGAGTTCAGTCGATATGGAAAACTGACCTCTGTGGAAGCCCTCATTCCTTCACTTTGGATGAAAAGTGTGTTCCCTCCCTCCATTTTCACTCCTGCCAAAGGGCTATTCTCTTATTAAACTGGAACTTTTCACCTTAAACATCTCCCTCCTTTTACTAACAGGGGAATCTGAGGTAACACAATAAAAGCCACCAGGAAAATCAACAGTCAAGTCCCAAACCAACCCGTCAACTTTCCTTTCAACTGGTTCCACACCGCAGGCCAAGCAACAGATCACTGGCCAATGGAAACCAGATCATTTCAAACAAACTGGAAGAAGAGCCGGTCCCGTTTTGGGAAGCAAGCTAGAAGGAACAAACTCGACACAAGCGTGCCAGAACTTACAATGGCTCCACGGGCCTGCCTTGCAAAACGGTTCCCCTAGCAGAAGATCCTCCTCCAAAATGTTTGTAGAAAAGCCTCCAAAGACCACTTTTAGAACGGTGGTTCTCAACTGGATGCTGGGAGACGTGCCCTGGGGAGTCTCGCCCAAGCCCAGGCCCTACCTCCTCCGAGCCTCCTGAATCAGAATCTTCAAAGTTGGCAGGAGACGGGGACGCCTGGTCCACCTCCCCACTCCACTCCCACCCACCTGAGACTCACAGAGGATCACTGTTCTCCATCCACAGAGGTCACCACTGCGTGACCTCAAATGACCTCCAACTCAAAGCATGACCCTGCCCCATGGCCTGCTGACCACATCAGACCACCCTGATGGCTTGGATTGCATCCAGAAATGCCAGCCGTCCATCTGCAAAAGAGCTGAGGTCAGAAACTGCTTTGGAGAAAACCCCCAGTTAGGGGCAGAGCCCCAGCTGCAGAGGGAAGACGCCCGCCGACACCTGATGAGCTGAGCGACGGCCGCTTGAGCACATCCGTGAGCGAGCCTGGCACACAGTGTCCTGGAGGGAACCCTGGCTTTCTGACCCCACCTTCACTGAGCCCCCAGACACATAACCTTCCCAGGCCACCCCACCTCCCCACCTGCTGGCTCTGCAGAGGGACACCTGGATTCAAGACCCTCTTCTGCCCACCGGGAAGGCAGGTGAAATGATAACTGGAAGAGGGTCTTTTAAACTCAGGGAATCTGTGGATATTCACCTTAACCTCCTACCTTAGTTTGGCTTTCTTCTGTGAAGGTACCATTCAACCCCCTTCCAAGGCTCTAAGCTTCACTCCACCCAGGCGACCACGGGAGCCTCCTGAGCCAGACCAGGCCCACCCCTGGGGCATACTCCCCTCCCATCCAACAAACGTCCACGCGGACACAGGTGGGATTGGCAAAGCCGGGTGAGGACCCTGCCCCATGGCCTGGCGGGTCACACCGCCAGCCGCGTACGTGGTGGGGAAACCAGAATATACTTACATGCTACTGTCCGTCATGGACATGGAATCGTCGGTCAGCGCATCACTGGATATCTCGCTGTCGTTGGCGCTGGTGGCTGGCGCGAAGATGCAGCCAGAACCCACGTGGTACGGATTCACCGGGTCGCTCCTCCTGAAGGACCACAGCACAGCATCACCGACTCTCACCCAAAACCCAGGGAACCGGGGGGCCCCAGGACAATCCCACAACGTGCTCCAGGCCAGCCTGCTGCCCAGGGCTGGGTGCTCCTCTGGGCAGAAAGCAGGGGCCACAAAGGGGCCTGCTGAGCCGCAGCTCTGCCAGGGGACAGGGGACCCCAGGGGCTCTTACAGAGTTCTCGAGAGACACCTGGAGGGAGGACCCTGCTCTTAGAGGGGAGGCTAGGGAATGACCGACGGGATGGAGTGTCCTCTCTCCCTGCGCCCACCCCCAGGCCTGTACGGGGAAGGAGACAAGAGGACAGCGAAACTTCCACACTCCCCCGCCGGGCTCTGTTAGCGGAGATCTGAGAGGCAAACAACTAGCGGCTGGGCCTGGCGAGTGGACAGACGGACAGATAGGCAAGTTCAGGATGCGGTCTGGGGCTTCCGTCCTGCACCGAGCTGGGCCTCGGCCCACAGCCAGGCTGCCCCCCCAGGGCCGCCGAGGGCCTCCGGACGCAGAGGAGCAGCACAGCGGTTTCCAAGGAAGGTCCAGGCGCTGCTCCGGTGCCTCTGCCCCTGTTCTGCCCCCCCGACCTCCTCCCAGAAACGCCAGTGTGCCGGCCCAGCTGGGCTGCATTCCTCTTGTGTCACCTGCTGTGTCTCCGCGAGGGCCTCAGTGCGGGCGGGAAGGGAGAGGCAGAACCCGCCATGGTCGGTGGGCTGCAGGAAGGGCCCTCGTCTGCAGAGACCCAGGCCTGCTGTGCCGGGGCCACCGAGTCCAAGTAAGGGAACTTACTCCATCAGGCCGCAGCCGCCAGTCTGTAAAGATGGCCTTGGGGTTGGCGGATGAAAGGGGCCCCTGAAAGGTGACGGCACCTCCTGCCCGTGCTCACCGAGCCCCAACCCTTTCGTGAGGTGCACAGCCCCGGTCTCTGGTCCCCTGGCACCTGTGGCTTGGCAGGCAGGTCCCCGTGACGGGGTTTGGGCAGGGGTACCAGAAAGAAGGCATGACGGCGCCCCTGACACACGCCACCTCCTCCGGCCCTCACTGCCCCTGGGCGAGGAGCGCGTGTGCCCGTTTGACAGATGTGCCCGGGTGGCCCCGCAAGCACAGCAGCCCTGGATGTCAGAGCTGGAGGCAGCGGTTGTGGGATGGATTCGTGCAGCTCCCATTCAGCCTCTCTCTCTGCCCCTGTTCAGAGACCAGCCTCGACGTTTCAAAATGCTCTCGCATAAGAGGCAGGATGAGTGACCTGGAAGAGGAAGTCCTGGCCCTGCAGTGTCGGAGGGGGCGGGCCGGGAGGCCGGGTGGCTCCCCGGGACGGTGGGAGCAGATGTGAGGACCAGGGATGGGAGAAGCGGTGGACAGTCCTCCCCAGCCTGGGGCAGGAGGGCGTCAAGCTGGCTGGGTGAGGGGGAGCTGGAGGCTTCCCCAGCGGCACGAGGGGTCTGGGGGGGCCACCAGGCTGCACTGAAGTGGCCATGGGGCAGGCAGGCAGCCGCTGCACAGTTTGGCGGGAGGGAGGGCAGCGGGGCTGGAAAAGGTGGGAGAACAGCTCGGTTGCTGTCCTCAGGGGGCCTATCCTCTAGCTGCAGTGACAAAACAAACAAGAGTGACACTAATTATCCAGCCCAACCCCACCGCCCCGAGATGTTAATGAAGCCCGAGGGCCACCAGGACTTAGGGCTCGCTGTGGGCAGGGCCTGGTTTACTCCCTGCTGCATCCTCCCCCGGCCCACAGCAGGGGCTCGAGGACTGTCTGTTGCCCGATCGTCTTCACGACCCCCCAGGGAGGTAACGGGCCCCAAGCAGGGGCCAAAAGTCTTGTCGGAGGCCACCCGCTGGAGGCCCGGCCGCGTGGAACCCACCTCCGGTCACCTGGAGGAGGTGACGGCAGCAGGGACCCCCGAGGCTGTTGGTCTGAGCTAGGCCGGAACGTCAAGCCAGATTCCAGGAATGTGGCGTGGTGGAGAAGTGACCAGAAAGTGCAAACGAGGAACATGGCGCTTGAACCCATTGACCGCCACGGCCCAGCAACCTTGACCTGTCACCTGGACACTCTGGTCATTGAATACCACGGGCCAGCGACCTTGACCTTGTCACCTGGATACTCTGCTCTCTCCCACCCCGCTCCGCCCCCAGGATTTTCTACGATGATGCAATGAGGCTGGTGAGATCTTCCATGACGTAGAACTGGTCCCCACGTCCTCAGTGTGGGATCTCCAGACACCAGGGCAAGAGAGAGAGGAGGGTGGTGAGAACCAAGGAGAGGCAGTTGGTCTTTCTGGAGAAGAGACGAGATGAGGGACGAATTAGTGAGAACAGTCTCCTAGCCGATAAGGAGGAGGGTGGCTCTGGTGGTATTGCCACTGAAGGTGGGACAAGAGGAAACGGCGTACAAGCCAGAAAGAAGAAATCACTTCTCCACGGCCAGGGCAGCCCCAAGGGGCGGGTGAGCGCAGGTCACGGGGTCGCCCAAGGCTTTAAAATGGCCCAAAGCCCCCAGCTGCCTCAGTGGGCCGCTGCCTCCAAGCGGGACGGAGAAGCTGATGGACTTCAGGAATCAAGTAACAGAAATCAAGAGGCCACGGGCTGGTGCCGGCCTGGCTCCCGGCCAGCTGGGTGACCCCAGGTGTCACAACCTCCGTGGACACAGGGCTCCACTAAAACAGCGTGCAAACACGGCCACCTGCACGGGGTCCGTATGTTCTCCGAAAGGCCCAATGAGGGCACTGTTTACGGGGTTGGCATAGGAACGCTCCAAAACACCACCCGCCAACAAAAACAAGACTTCTTGGGTGACATTGATCATGACAATTACATGTCGTCAGTGCATTTCCATGGTGAAGGCCTGTCCCGTGTATGCGACTACAAGCTCCACGAGGGCAGGGACAGGTCTGTCTTCCCCATCTGGGTCTCCCCAGCTGCAGGTAGCGTGGGGCTCGTGGCAGAAGCTCAAAGCTTTTTCCACTCAGGACCAAGCGGGCTGCTGAGGGGTGTTTTCGCCTAAGGGGCGTAGCATGGAGATCAAAAGAGCCAATATGGCCTTAAACCGCCTTCACACACTCTTTCCATCCCTTCAGGGTTGCTATCTTCGTGGTATTAACACATTAACAGTGCCCCAAGTATGAGGGTTGTAACTCAGCCTCTGCAGGGAGAAAATGACGCAACAGAAACCCCTCCCTCCCCAACAGAAAAAGGCACCTCGCTCAAATCCCAAGTGTGGACAGAATTCTGTGCTCCCGGTCAGACACACGGGTCCCAAAATAAACTCGTCTCCCTCCCTTCCAAAATAGAGGGCTACTGTGTGACCGGTAATTAAAAATGGAATATACTGCTCTTAGCTCAGCTGCCTGCAATAAAGTATTGGGATTTTCCTACCATCATAACAGGACAAGGCAGACGAAGGTGGCAGCCTGTGGGGAGAGACAGAGACTCAATTTTTTAAGAACTCAGAACTTTGTCAAAATCATCACGTAATTTCAAGAAACTGAATTAGAGCTGCTTTCTTGTGATCGCTTTAAAAAAAAAAAAAAAAAAAAAAAAAGGGAAGAAACTCAACCACACTACAGTAATTGTACCCAGATGCTCTGAGTATTTCTTCAGGACTGTTGTGCTCCCAGTTGCTGCAAGGGTTTTAAATTCCTCTGGAGAGTAAAGGCCTATGTACAGATTTTGCACTGGGCATCCATCCACAGACCTGGTTTGCAATTTCAATATGCAAAGGGCTTTCAGCTGTCAGGTAGCAGAGGCTCCTGGGACCTTAAGGGAAGGGAAATGTGGGCTCCTCCTCTGCCCCCCACCACCATTCTTATCTCTTATCTCACTGAGATGCTGCAGGCCCCCGCCTGCTCCCCAGACACCAGGGCAAAGCCCATACAGAGAGCACAATAGACGTGACCTTTGGGACCCCTTTCTGGGTCCCCTCTCACAACAATGCAACTTAAAAAGTATTGGCTTCTAAAGCTGTGTGCTCTTCTTTTCAAAAGCCCTCTGACAGAGGCTTCCCTGGTGGCGCAGTGGTCAAGAGTCCGCCTCCCGATGCAGGGGACACGGGTTCGTGCCCCGGTCCGGGAAGATCCCACATGCCGCGGAGCGGCTGGGCCCGTGAGCCATGGCCGCTGAGCCTGCACGTCCGGAGCCTATGCTCCGCAACGGGAGAGGCCACAACAGTGAGAGGCCCGCGTACCGCAAAAAAAAATTTAAAAAAAAAAAAAGCCCTCTGCCTGGAGCGAGAGAGGCCAGGCACGCAGATGGCATCAGGCAACACCCTTCTGAGAGCAGGCAAACTTCGACAAGCGACAAGCGTGTCCCAGCAAAGCGCCCTCCTCAGAGCCTATCCGCTCGCTGTGGCCCGCTGCTTCCAGCACAGCTTTCCTCTCGCGTCATTTTCTTTGATGATGGAGGCCAAGCTCGATTCCAGTGGCTTCGCATAAGCCGGCCCCATCAGCGAGCGCTCTGGGGTGACAGGAAGTGCTGGGAGCCGGCAGAGGGCCACCAGCTGGGGCCCCCTGACTTTACGTGAGGCCAGAGCAGAGGGTCCAGTGAGAGACAGGTGAGACCGCCCAGGGAAGGACAAGGAGAGCATCCCGACCCCGGCTCCGAACTCCACAGCCCCTCTGCACACGCCTCCATGCTCCAGGTGTTGTGTGTGTCTGTGTGTAGTCTGTGTATGTGTGTGTAGTCTGTGTCTGTAGTCTCTCTGTGTGTGTAGTTTGTATGTATGTGTGTGTGTAGTCTGTGTGTGTGTCTATGACTGTGTGTGTCTGTGTGTATGTGTGTGTAGTCTGTGTGTGCAGTCTGTGTCTGCCTGTGTATAGTCTCTCTGTGTGTGTAGCCTGTGTCGGTGTGTGTAATCTGTGTGTAGTCTGTATGTATGTGTGTGTAGTCTGTGTGTGTGTAGTTTGTATGTACGTGTGTAGTCTGTGTGTGTGTGTCTATGCCTGTGTGTGTGTCTATGCCTGTGTGTGTGTCTATGCCTGTGTGTGTCCCCGTGTGTGTGTTGTATGTGTGTGTGTCTGGGTATAGTCTGTGTGTGTAGTCTGTGTGTATAGTCTCTGTGTGTGTCTGTGTGTAGCCTGTGTGCGTGTGTTGTCTGTGTGTGTCTGTGTGTAGTCTGTGTGTGTAGTCTGTATGT
Organism: Delphinapterus leucas; assembly: GCF_059928025.1. Classification (NCBI taxonomy): domain Eukaryota; kingdom Metazoa; phylum Chordata; class Mammalia; order Artiodactyla; family Monodontidae; genus Delphinapterus; species Delphinapterus leucas. The sequence continues at coordinate 69,052,008 of NC_143147.1, forward strand.
ATGTGTGTGTAGTCTGTGTGTGTGTAGTTTGTATGTACGTGTGTAGTCTGTGTGTGTGTGTCTATGCCTGTGTGTGTGTCTATGCCTGTGTGTGTCCCCGTGTGTGTGTTGTATGTGTGTGTGTCTGGGTATAGTCTGTGTGTGTAGTCTGTGTGTATAGTCTCTGTGTGTGTCTGTGTGTAGCCTGTGTGCGTGTGTTGTCTGTGTGTGTCTGTGTGTAGTCTGTGTGTGTCCCCGTGTGTGTTGTCTGTGTGTGCAGTCTGTGTGTGCAGTCTGTGTGTGTCTGTAGTCTGTGTGTGTGTGTATAGTCTCTGTGTGCGTCCGTGTGTAGCCTGTGTGTGTGTGTTGTCTGTGTGTGTCTGTGTGTGTCTGTGTGTAGCCTGTGTGTGTCTGTGTATAGTCTGTGTGTGTGTGTCTCTGTGTGTGTAGTCTGTGTGTGTCTGTGTGTAGTCTGTGTGTCTGTGTGTAGCCTGTGTGTGCGTGTGTCTGTGTGTGTAGTCTGTGTGTGTTGTCTGTGTGTGTGTCTGTAGTCTGTGTGTGTATAGTCTCTGTGTGCATCCGTGTGTAGCCTGTGTGTGTGTGTTGTCTGTGTGTGTCTGTGTCTGTGTGTAGCCTGTGTGTGTGTGTGTCTGTGTGTGTCTGTGTGTAGCCTGTGTGTGTGTGTCTGTGTGTGTCTGTGTGTTGTCTGTGTGTGTCTGTGTGTTGTCTGTGTGTGTCCCCATGTGTGTGTTGTCTGTGTGTGTGTCTGGGTATAGTCTGTGTGCGTAGTCTGTGTGTATAGTCTCTGTGTGTGTGTGTGTAGCCTGTGTGTCTGTGTGTAGCCTGTGTGTGTGTGTGTCTGTGTGTGTCTGTGTGTAGTCTGTGTGTCTCGCCCTGGCTCTGGGTTATTTACAGGGACCATCAGAAGCCCAGGCCTCCTGCTGGACCACTCTCCAACCTGAGCCCCTCCCTCTGAGGACCATGCCTGCTCTTAGGCTCCAACTCTTTACATGAAACCTGACACCACGTCAGTAAGGACACAAACAAGTCATTAAAACGAGGCTGCTCTAAGCGCTCAAGGAAATCAAAGGGATTAAAGACCAGCCATGCCCTTGGCATCCAGCTGCCCAGACCGCTGCTCAGCAGCTGGTGACAGGGACCGACCCCTCGGCAGGGCAGGACTCGGGGCTCCTGGTTCATTCACTGCACCTGGCCTGACAAGTGGCGGGGAGGCGGACTTGACTTGGGGCCGATCCCAGACCGAGCTGCGAACGCGAACGCGCTCAAGTTCCGCAAGCAGAGAAAGCCACGGCGTGGGGAGGGGACATGCTGAAACTTCACAGTGAACACGTGTTACAGCCAAGGCTCACTCTCTGAAAGTGGGACCCGAACCTGCTTGGCGCTTCTCACACAGCCGGCGATGGGCGCTGTTCTGACATTTCCCTTCGCAACGGGCTTTCCTGTTTATTATTTTGGTCCTAATGTTATAGCAACCTGTGACATAAACTGAAGGGAAGGTTGTCCGCTCCCTTTACAGAGGGCACACGGGCTTCAGAAAGACTTCAGCCCAGGTGGTAAGAGGCGGTCCGGGCTGCAACTCGGGTCTCTGAATAACTCGGGGCAGCTCCTAATAATACACCTCAGGCACCCTTGAATACCTCGCATGTTAAAAAAAAATATCGGGGTGTGTCCTAATTTCTCTCTGATGATGCCCAGGTAAGACATGTGCAGTCCAGGTAAGATATGTCGTCTCTTCCCGACAGTGGGAGAAAACACACACACGAATCTAGTATGGAAAGCCCAGAGGCCAGCGAAAGGTGTCATTTGTATATGAACACCCACAGTTCCCAACCAAAAGGCAAGCGCCGACACGCAAAGCACCCCAGGCCCTGCATCCAGGGTCTCCGATGCTCCCAAGGGCCCGCCCCATAAAGCTGAGCCCTAGTGACAGCCCAGCCGGGGTGGGGGGGGGGGGGCGGCTGTGGAAGGGGGAGGGGCTCGCCAAGGCTGGGTCCTACTGTCCACCCGCGAAGGGGAGGGGTCACAGCAGGGTCCCACCTGGGGAGCCTGTCTCGCTCCAAAACCACACGGGGCGCTGTTTACAAAGGTGGTGCTCTGGGCCCTGACACTGGGGGACACAGAAGCCCCACTGTCTGAAGGCTCCCGGAGAAGCTGCCTGACCACAGGCCTTAAGTAGCCTTGGCGACCGCTGCCAACCTGGAGGGCATGGAGGCCAGCGGGGTTTACCCACACGTCCACCTAACAGAACAGGGCAGGGGTGGCAGGTGGCCCCTGACTGCCAGCCACAGAAGCCAGAGCCAGTATCTTCCTCCAAAACAGCCTGAAGCCATAAGCTTAAAGATGCTGAAACAACTCCGTTCACGTGATCCTTGGCTCCCTCGCAAAAGCCAATCCGTTCCCACTTAAGGTGTAGACCAGATGACTGCACGCAGACGGCCGGCTCCCGAGGCTGCAGGCGCGCCCCCTGGTGGACCCAACACAATCCTTCCCTCCCTGCAGGGCCACCCCGAGATCACAGGCTTCCAGGCTCAGACCCCGCTCCTCTGCCCCTCCTGCCTGCCTCGGACCCTACAGAGGGAGGGTAACCTCCAGAGAGACAGCCGCCAGATCGCGTCTGCCTTTCCAAACCCACGGAGCCGGACACAATGGACAGCGAGATAAGCAGCTCCCGGCCAGGCCCTCCCCTGCATGCTGTCCGCAGCAACCTGGGATTGAGAGGCTCATTCTCTTTTTGGACATTTGGAAGGGGAGAGCGAGAAAGAGACAGAAAAACTCATTCTAACAGGAGGTCTGAAGTTGCCTCCAAAGGTCAAGAACCTTGAGACTTGGCCATTCTATAAAGAACCATTTGTCTTTGAAGCCTCGAAGGAGAAGGTACTCTTCCCTTCTCCAGTCTTCTCCGGCCAAGACCTCTTCTCCATCAGCACCAAGGAACGCAATAATCAACTGGGGTCTGATCCTCGGGCCGCAAGCATTGAAAACCCAGAATAATGTATCAGCAGGCTCCAAAGCTAAGGGCCCTGCATTCGGGAAAGTCACAGGGCCTCCCCTCCTTAGGAGGTTTCTTGCAGGGTTAATATCTCATCCCACAAAGAGAATCGCAAGCCCAGCTGTTAAGCCAATCGCTGGCTCTTATCTGAACTTAAAGCTCAATGGATCCCACTTATCCCCACGGTCGGTGGGCACGCACGTTATTTCCTGGGGCTCCGCCACAAGCCAGGTGCCTCCCTGGCCACATCCATCCTACTCCCTATGTCTTAGCTGTGAACAACCCCTTCCCAAACCGGTGCCTGGTAGCTGGTGAGTCATCGGCCTCAAAAGCTGCTGTCCTCTCTCCACACCCCCCCAAGACTGGCCCAGGATGGTAAGTGACCCGCATTAACGCACACTGCCTGCCCCTGTGTGAAGCCAGCACTGGAAGACTACAGGTATTTAGCTGTGTGTGCATCGCTTTCCCACCCCTTTCAACAGCAAAACGCAAGATCGAAGCGTTCGTGGCCAGCGGTCCGAGCTCAGGACAGGCCTCTGTGAGCCTCAGCAGTCCATGCACCCGTCCATGCACCCGTCCATGCACCCTACTTAACTCAAAAACATCTGCAAAGGCCGTCTCACCCTCCACCGAAGGCTCACCTGTGTCCATTCTCCACAGTTTCTGTGGACCTCACACCGACTGTAGCCCTCAGGGTTTTGCTGGACAAGCCGACCACGCTGGGGGACAGTTTGCACTTGAAGTCGGCGCAAGTCCACTCTTCCTCCTCATTCAGCGTGGGGAGGTAGCCACACACGAGCTTCAGGCTCCCCAGCCCCCCGCCGCCCACGCAGGCTGGGTTTTCACCCCCACTCCTCACGTATTCGAGGTATATATCAGAAGTCAGAAACATCTGGTAAGCATTGTCCTCCATCACCGCCTGGATCTCAGTCTGCGCCTGGTCAAACATGACAGAATCGATCTGCTGCTTCTTGATGCCATCTCTGATGTAGGTCTTGGTGGCAGGTTTCAGCTGCTTGGAGACAATGCTGTTGTTCTCGATGTACCTCTTGTAGATCGCTTTGGCTACTCGTAAAGTTTTGGCATCCTTCAGGTTCATCTGCCTGAATCCATTGCAGGCAAACCAGAAGTCTAAGGTATCCACGCATTTCTCCCTCTCCAGGAAAGTCCGGAAGAGATAAGCACCGTCTTGGTCACCCAGCAAGGAGTGCAGGGACTTGGTCCACCTGGTCAGAGGGGAATCCGGAGACGCCCGCCCCTCCGGCTCCCCCAACCCGTCCTCATTCCTTCTGGCATTGGAGGAGACAGGCAGGGGTTTGGCGACCGGGCCCTTTCCCACCCCGGGCTGGCACGGTGGGGTCTCCCCTTCTTCGCCCGGCACTGGGGGCCGCGGGGCATCCTCGCGGAAGCTGCTGCTGGGGTCTGGGAGGCGAGGCACCAACACAGCGCTGCTCATGGCGAGTGAGTTCTTCTCGCTGAGTTGAGGAATTTTTTTTTTCTCCTTCCAGTTCCTCTCAGCAATCAGCGTGGTCTCTCTTTCTCTCTCAAGTCAGCAGGGACTCATCTGAGCCTCCTTTCTGGGAAGAAAAGGAAGGGGGGGGGAGGTAGAGGGAGAGAAGAGGGTATTGATATAATCAAAACCAGATCTACCCAACATCAAAGCAAGAAAGTAAACAGGCTTTTCAACTCCTCAAATTCAAATCAAGCAACCCAGCTATCTGCGAGGTGCTCATCTAAAGTATCAGAGGCTGCTTTTTCAAAGGCGAAATCTGAGCTCCCTGCACGCTTGGGGGGGAGGAGGAAGGAGGAAGGGGCGGGGAAGGGGCGCGGGGAGGGGGCAGCGGGGGCGGAGGGCTCGCGAGGTAGAAGACACCAGCTTCCAAAAACCCACCGGCCCGGGCGCACGCAGGGCGGCCCTCCCCTCCCCTGCCCTCCCCTCACCCCGACAGCATCCACTCCAAAGACGCGCAACCCCGCGCCGCTGGGCTGTGTGCAGGTGAAACCAATTTCGGTAAATTTCCCCACTCGGCTCTCCGCACAGATAACTCGAGCTCCAAACGCGCCCGTCCCCGGCATCTGGTTCCCATTCCCCCCACCCACCCCTTCCCCCTGCGCCCCCCCTCCCACTCCTTAAAAATTCAGAAGAGCCTCGACCGAGGAGGAAAGCCCGCCCAGCACAGGGCGGAACGGGCGCCCGGACTCCCGGCTGCAGCCCCCGCCCCGCAACCCAGATGGAAGCGTTCGCTGCGCCCCCACCTCCCGCCAAGAATCCGGCTCAGTCTACACCTCGGTCTTCCGGGCTCCCCCAAACCAGAAATCCACTCACTCAGACAAGGCTTTGATCTTCCAACTTTGCCAGGGAGCAGAGAAGCCTCACGACCCGTCGCCCCCGCGCCCCCCGCCTCCTGGAGCCGCAAACCCTACAAAACCGGATCAGAGACCATCTCACGCTAACACTGCCTGTGCCAGGAATCCCAGACTCGGCTGACCTCAAGCCTCTTTTTCCCAAAAGCAAAAAGTCTTATCTAACCAGTAAACCAGCCGCTTTCCCCAGCAAGGGGAGGATCAAACTCGGGAGAGGGCAGGGGCGGGGCGGGGGGCGCGACCCCGAACCGGGGGCGGGAACCCTGGGCTCCGGGTGGGCGCGCGTGGCCCCCGTGCGGGGCCTCAGGCCGCCGGTAGCGCCGCGTTCCCCGGGCGGAGAGGAGGTGGGGCGGCCCCGTTACCTGGAAGACCAAGGCGGCCCGAGGCCCGGCTCTCATCTCCGCCGAGCCCCCCCGGCCCGCCCCCCGGCCCCAATCCACCCCGACACGTCCAGAGCCCCGGTGGGCGCTCGCAGCCCCCGAGCCCGGGTCGGAGGCGCCCGCAGGAGAAGCGCGGAAAGCGGCAGCCGGTCCAGCAATGGCGACGCGCGGAGGCTCGGCCTCTCTGCACGAGGGGCCGGGGCGGCCGGGGGCGCGGGGCCGGGCGGCAGGAGAGACGCGGGGGACGCGGGCGCCCCGGGCTCGGGCCGCTCGGGCGCGCAGACTGAGCCTCGGCCGGCGCTCGGGGCCCCTCTGCGCGGACCGGGGCTGGGAGGGGAGGAGAGGAGGGGAGGAGAGAGAGGCGGGAGGGGGCGGGGGGAGGGGAGGGGGCGGGGGGCGCCACCACCCTTTCATCCCACCTCCTAAAGGCACTCCGGCGCACACTCGCACCCAGACTCCCACCCAGCACCGCCCCGGCGCGGCGCCCCCGGGGGAGGGGATCTGCCCCCGCTCCGCCCCCGCCGCAGCCGCCACTCGCACAAGTCTCTCCGCCGGGCCCCCGCCACCCCGGCCGAGCCCCCCAGAGCGCCGGGCGCCGCGCCCGCCGCCCCTCTCCGCGCCCGCCCGGAGCGCGCCCCGAAATAGCCGGCCTGCCCACTTCAAAGGGCCGCCCGGCACATCAAAGCGCGCGGGCCGCCCGCCGCCTCGGCCTCGCACTCACCAGGGGTCCGCGCGCGGGCTCAGCGCCCAGACCTCGCGGGCGCCCTGGGCAGGGCCTCGGCCCCGGCCCCCGGATCGGCTCGCCGCCGCGGCCCCGGGCCCCCCCGGGCCGGTCCCGGCGTCGGGGAACATGGGGGAGTCGCGCGGCCGGGGAGGGAGTGCGGGGAACCCGGCGGCGAGGGAGGGGGCAGAGGCGCGCCCCGCCGCCCCTCTTTCTGCGGAAGATACGAGTGGGCCTCGCCCCCGCCGCGGCCGGCCTCGGCTCCTCCGGCCCCCGCCCGGCCCGGCTTTCGACACGGGCCCCGCTTCCAGCAACCACTCCGGGCACCCAACGTCCTCCGGGCGCTTCCAACAAAAACTGCGCCGTGGATTTCACTGTGCACTTCAAAGGCGCGAGCCGGCGCACGGTCCTGAAAGGGAGGTACGCGCCCGCCGCGCTCCGGGCCGCCCCCGGCGCCCCGGCCGCCCCTCTCCGGGGCCGTCCGGCTCGCGGCCGCCCTCCCGGCCGCCTCTCGGCCGGGCCGGACCCTCTCCCGCGCCCTGCGCCCGCGACGCGGCTGGGCGCGACCTCGCCCCCGGCCCGGGGGGGACCCGGCTCGGAAGCGGCTCGGCCGGGGCCGCGCCTCCGCCCCCACCTTTTACAGCACAGCTTTCGCCGGGGGAGACGGGCGCCTTGGACGCCCGGCGGCCCGGCGATCCATGACTGCGAGGGGTTATTTTTATTTCCCGGCGCTCGGGTGGTTACCGAGTTGCCAGGACCTTATCAAAGCGCAGCCGGCTCCAGCCGACTCCCCCGGGCCGGGCCCGGGCCGCCAGTGATCCCGCCGCGCCAATCACTGCCGCGCTCGGCCGGCCCGCGCCTCCCGCCTTAAAGGGACAGCGCCCCGCGCCCGCCCCGGCCCGGCCCAGCCCGCCCCCGCCCCCTGCCAGGCCCCCGAGGCCACCCGGGCGCTCCCGACCCGAGTTCTGATTCCGCCTTTCAAGTGCTCTGGCTTCCTCCCCCGGCCTGCTCCGTCCTCCCCAGCTCAGGAGAGCAACAGTTTATTCTGGCATCCCGGCCATCGCAAGAACTGCAAGCAGGCAGGTTTTTTTGTTTTGTTTTTTTCTATCATCGAACACTTTTCTACCTCTGTTCAAGTTTCCCTGGGACTTTGGGCTTGGAGTGGCTAGTCCCCGGATGGGATGGCCAAGTGTCACAGGAGGGACGCGGACCTGGACGCAGAAGGCAGGGACGTGCTTGTGCGCTCCTGCCTCCGAGTGTGAGTTAGGGTCAAGGTGCGTAGTTTGTGGATGTGTGAAGATGGGGGTGTGACTCTGCCAGCAGAGGCCTGAGTGCTGGAGAGGGGCCCTGACACCTCGCTGGGAAGCAAGCCTCAGTGTCCTGAAGATTTAACCCCAAATTCCCAACCTGGCCATCAGGACTCTCCCAGCACGTACATTGACCGTCTTTCTGTATCAACTGCATAGGCAACGCTCTCTTGGAAGCATCCCCCCATCCTCCCATACGTTACATATTAAACAGACATGGGATGTCTTTTTTCCCCATCGACTCTCAGTTTTAATGTACTGAAAACTCTTCACCCCACTGCCACCTTTGAATCCTTCCCAACATCCATCCAATAACGTATAGGAGGTACAACCTTCTCACTTAAAGTAATAAGAAAACATACCACAAACCCAGAACATTATTTACTTGTCTGTTGCTATAGAATGATCTCTCATATGATGAGCTAATAATTGATTTTTCCTCCTCTTAAAAAACATAAAGGTGCAGCCCAAATTTGTCCCAGAGGTGAGAGGAAGAGCTTGGCATCCTCAGAGCTGCGGCTTTCAACTCTACTCACTTTTTCTTTATTTACTTCCTTAGTGAACTGAATGGGCGACAAACCCTTTTCAATGCAGAGGTGCCTCGAACCTTCATTAGGCCTTTAGGACTTTAAAACATGCAAGAAGTGTGTTTCTTTGTCTGTTTAGGTTTCCGTAGGAAAAGGGGAAGAGGATGCACCACCCTGTGACCTGCTGGAACATGACAAGCAGCAGGGAAGATGCTCTCCTGGCTGTGACAAGGGACCAGAGTTCTGGAAAGCCACGCTGCCGGACTTGTCAGCTCCTGGGCACCGTGCGGGGGTGGCATCTCCCTCCCCAAGACCCGCCTCTCTGTGTCCATGCTCTGCTCCTTGGCTCACCTCCCCAGGTGGCCAGGCTGGCATAAAGCCAGTGGTCCAGGCTATGAAACACATGGCCACCTTGGGGCAAACCAGGCAGGCCAGTGAGCGGGTGTGGCCAGATGACTCAGCCCTGCCTTGGGACAGCTGCTGGGTGCAAGGAAACTGGAAGCCGGTCCACTTGAGGTCAGCTCCCTCCAACAGCCCAGCCTTTCAGAGTGCTGCACACCCACCCCCTTGGGTGACCCGGGAGAGCCAGGAGCAAAGCTGTCCCTGTGGTTCCCAGGAGTCTTTCAGCCACAGAGGGTGTGATCCTAGGGCCAAAAGTGTATACAGAAGGGGATGAATTGCCATAAAAGCGTCTGCAATATAAACAACAACAGCATGTGTGTGTGTGTGTGTGCATGCACACGCACACACATACACGCACACACGTGCGCACGCAATGTGAGGGAGGGGGGGTTGCAAACTCCAAACGTCCAAAATCAAAATAAACAATGATCAGAAAGTGGAGGCTTTCAAAAAGGAAGTGGAAAGCTGGTCTTCATGGGTGGTTTTCCTCCCCTCCACTGCCCACCCCCCCCAGCCCTAACCATCACAGGCTCAGCTTTAACCCAAGGGCTCGCCTTCTGCTCCCTCGTTAGCCCAGGGCTGTAGTGACAAGAAGGGCGGATGGAGATAGCGCCACAGGAGCAAGGCTGAGTTCAGTTTGGTCCTCTCAGTGATAACCCTTCGGAGAGCCTGGTTTCCAGAACAGGTGCTCGGTCACCTTGGGCCAGTGACTCCCCTCCCCCCAGTTTACCCCTCGCCTGTCCCCTGGTGGTACATTTGCCACCCAGCAGTGGGGCTGGACTGGGGACCCAGAAGCCGGGAGCCCTCTCAAGCCTCCAGGTCTCCGACTACTTGTTGATAACATTTCTGGAGGAGAATCCAAAGGCTTTGCTCATACCCGGCCCCTTTCTCAAGATAGCACAGTTTTCCATTCTCCCCTTCTTCCTGGCAGCCGCGAGGCCACGTGACTTGTTGTAATCCTGCGCGGTTGCCTGGAAACGGCAAAGCAAGGTGATGGATTTCTGCACATGCTCGCTCCCCCCTCCTTTAAAGACAAACCCTACCCAGGATCAACAGCCCACTTGGCCTAAGTGCAGACAAGTTTAATAAAGCAGAGAGTAATTCTTTTCTGCAATTATGTACTGGGCTGAAATCCTAGAATCCTAGAAAACTCAGGGCTCCCTGAGAGGCATCTGGCCAGATCTCCAATCTTTAGTCAGCCCGACAAAAACCCCTCTGGAGGGGAAGTCACACCAGCTGCGACTTCAGAGGAGCTCGGACCCAGGACATCACTCTTTAAGACTCCATGACTTTGTCTTTTATTTCTTTGGAAAAGTGGCACCTTAGACAATGTAGCTTTGTTTGGGGAGGTGGGGGGTGGTGGAGAGACACTCAGGTAGCCTTTCTAGAGACTGCAAGTCACCTAAACGCTCTGAGGCCCTGCCCCGCGTGTTTACCTGTGAAGTGCAGGGAACACCCCTCAAAAGGCTGCTGTGAGGTGAACACACAGCACCATGCTTAACACATCGCAGGTGCTCAGAACCCGGCAGTCATTTCTGTGCAGTCACCCATTTCCTCAATAGCCTGTTAGCTGTTCTGGGAAGAAAATCCCATCTCCGCAGCAAAGATGCCCTCCAGTTAGGAGCCACACTCTGGGCTGGAGGCCTGGAAGCTGAGCAGGGGGGGTCCTGCTGAGGTGACACCCCCCACCCCCTGCTGACTTCCCAGGGGAGAGGGGCAGAGCTGGGTGGCACAGGGGGCTGTGCTGTCTGCCGGCTCTCAAAGGCATCCTATCCAGTACTCCCCCAATATATCAGCATCTTCTAGCCAGGGGAGCCCTTAAAATGTCATTGAACCCAACCCATCATTTAAGAGATGAGGAAAATTAAGCAAAGAGGAGGTGAGATTTCCCCAAGATTTCATGGCCCATTTCCCAGCTGAGCTAGAACCTCCGAGGGCCCGCACTCCTGCTGCACCCTCTTTCCTCCCATCCTATGGTGAGGAGACCCAAGGCAGGGCTGTCTAAGAGGGGGTCCTGAGCATCTTGAGTCTTTGGCTGCCATGGCAGGGCTGATAAATAGAATTTAGCTAACACAACATTGTAAATCAACTATACGCCAATAAAATTTAAAAAAATAAATCGCCAAGTTAAATGATCACAAAAAAAGGTGAAAAAAGTCATCAGCCATCTTAATTACTACAATTATGAAGGTAATCAAATATTCTCAAGTGAGTTAAATAAAGGAAGGTTGCTACTTTAAAGAATAATAATAATAATAATAATTTGGGATGCTTTCCTAAAAGCATCATCACAGGGCTTGAGCTGGAAATTCCGCAGAAGCACATGTCATTCAGCACCTACCAATGAACAGCCTCGACCCCCGGAAGTGGGCTCCCTTCAGCCGGCTCCGGGGGGAGGGGGGTTCCACCAAGTCTTTAATGGTGACAGACGTTTCCACGTGCATCTCAGTGGGGTTGGTGCACCTAAGGGAGAATTGGCTTTTAAAGAGTCTGGGAGGAGGAAAAGAACAGGAAAAGACGGGTTCAGCTTCCTGCCACCCTCTCCCTACTTCCTCCCATTTGGAGAGGGGTGGGGGAGGAGTGGGGATGTCAAGGTGGAGACTTTGAAGCCACAATCGAAAAAGTGAGGTTTCCTTTGGAAATCCCATCCCTAGCAGTACTGGGCGGGGGAAGCATTTTTTTTTGCGGTACGCGGGCCTCTCACTGCTGTGGCCTCTCCCGTTGCGGAGCACAGGCTCCGGACGCGCAGGCTCAGCGACCATGGCTCACGGGCCCAGCCGCTCCGCGGCATGTGGGATCTTCCCGGACCGGGACATGAACCCGCGTCCACTGCATCGGCAGGCGGACTCTCAACCACTGCGCCACCAGGGAAGCCCAAGGGAAGCATATTTTTAATAAAAATGATCGTCTTCAGTCTGTTCAATTTAAAACACAGTTAACCAAAACGATCATTTCAAACTTCCTAATCTGATTTACCTTCAAGTGCTTTTAATACTTATTATAAATGGAGCTACAAACGGCTGGCATCGTTGGTGTCCCACCAGGAATCATTGCGGAGTTTGACTTTCAGGGGTTGGTCTGCGTGCGGAGCAAGAAGAGACCATCAATATTCAAACAAATCCAGAAAGAGGTTCTGATTTCCGCACTTATCTTCTCCAAAGGGTCAAGCACATGCACACACACACAGGTTATTTTCAGAAAAGGAAGTAAAAGACAGATAGGAAAAAAAAATCCCTGAAGTCAGCACTCCAGCTGGCAACATGGGAAACTGCAGATAAATAGGTCTGTGCTCGTAAGCTCTCTCCGCAGACGTTTTTGTTTTCTGCTCCTGAGGTTTCCTCCTGCTCCTTTTCAACCATGTCTGGAAAGTGAAGTTGTGCCACAGGCTTGACATCGGCTCCTTTATTCTTTCACATCAGTGCTTCTTGACTGGTTCTCAGCATCTCTGCCAGCTACGGGTGCCTCCCCGGCTCAAAGGATGGGCCGCGGTGGCCCAGCACGCTTGGCAGGGCCCCAGGCTGCCCCAGAACACCTGGGAGGGTCTGGACTTTGCTCCCTGTGGAATCTTCCCTCTGTCAGGTCTGCGCTGATGCTCTAGCGAGGTCCTCATCCCCTGCCCCCCTGGCATGAAAGCACTGGGAGTAAAAGGTGGCTGACGGACATCTTTCAAGAGGCGTCTGCGTCTACACTTCCTCCCCCTCACGGTCTCCTCCACCCGCAAAAACCCTTGGCAGCCAGGTAGAAGGCGTCCCACGTGAATCACGTGGGCCCACCTGGATCTGTGTATGTGGCTTGGCTTGCCTGCAGCTCCCCTACTTCTCAAGTCCCTCGCGCTTCTCTGCAGGACTTTCTACCAAGGACCGACTCCCTCTCCTGCCTCTCTGGGTCCTGCCACCTACGGCGTTTTCTGGGCCAGTCTTCTGTCCCCATCCACGGCTCCAAGGCCCGCTCTCCCGAGACCCGGACCTCCCAGCCCTCTAGCCCCACCTCTTTCATGAGCCTCCTTCATCCTGCCCACTGTGGACTGCCGGCCACAGGTTCTCGAATCTAAGGCTCTTGAAACAAAAGGAACTTCCTTTGTGCCTCGTGGAAGCCAGACGTCCTCTGTCAGGCAGTGCCCAGCATCCCCGCTGCCTCGGCGAGCAGCCCGGGCTGCGTCCAGACTCCTTGTCCCTGATGCACCCCCGTCCAGCGCCCAGCCCTGACCATTCTGCCTCCTAAAAATCGCCTGAAAGCACCACCCTCTCCCCATACCTGCAACCACCACTGGGCTCTGACCCTTCTCATCAGGAAGAGCGGAATGTTCTAACCGTCCTCCCCACCTGCAGTTTACAGCCCCCGGTCCCAGGGCCGCCTTCCGTGATGCTACCACGGAGAGCGCTCTGTACTCCCAAGTTGACCGCGGCCTTCCTGGCTTCAGATCCTCTCCTGGCTGCACATGACCTTCAGGATGAGGCCCAGAGCTCTGAGCATGGCGCCTGGGGGGGTCGGCCGGGCTGACCTCCGCTCAGTCTCCTGCTGTCCCCCACGCCCACCAAGAGCAGCCCACACGGAGCCACCGCTATCCTTCCTCGGCGCCTTTACGCTCAAAGGTCCCCCGGCCACCCGGCCACCCTCTTTGGCTTCCTCACTCCTCGCCCGACCCCTCCCGCCCAGACTGGGAGCATCTCTTCCTGCCTCCACGGCACTCGGGCTGCGCCTCTCAGCAGAACATCCAGGTTGCTCTGCTCTGGCTCCACCACTCCACCATGAACCCCAGGACGAAGGGGCCGTGTTTTATACTTGCACCCCAGCCCCTGGCACAAGGTCGGGACTTAATAAATGGTTGAACTGCTCTGTGGGCAGAGGTGACCTGTGAAATAGTGAACAATTGGTGAAACATGTGCACAGGCCGAGCAGCGCGGATGCTGGCCTGGGCACTGGAGCCGGGTCTCGGAAGCGCCCCTGTCAGAATCAAGCCTTTAGTTGCTGCGTCAAGGACAGCCGTGGTCGGCAGCCTCTAAGGTGGCCCCCGATGACCCCTGCGTCTTGGCCTTCATGCCCTGTGTAATTCCTTCCCGCCGAGTCCTTCAAGTGGGACTTACTGACTCACTTCCAACAAATAGAATATGGCAGACGTGACAGGATGTCCCTTCTGAGATTAGGTTATGAAAAGATGAGGACTTCTGTCTCGGGTACATTTTTAGGATTATAAGGCAGCCCTGCGGAGTGGAGAGGCCCATGTGGAGAGAGATGAGGCCTGCTACCCACCAACCTAGTGATCTTGGAAAAGGATTCCTACCCAGCCAAGCCTGGAGATGCCAGGAGGCCCAATTGGTAGCTGGTCCGGAACTCCATGGGACACCTCGAGCCAGAGGCAGCCAGCCAAGCCATGCCCAGATTCTGGACCCACAGACTGAGATGCATCCTTTGCGAAGGGGAATGGCAAAAACAGACCCGCTGATAAGACTTTTGCCCTGTCAGTCAACATTGCTGATGCTAAGAACCAAGTTGCAATATACACAGGTGACAGGAATCTTTTTTGCACCTCATTACATAACAGCACATTGATGGGGGGCGGTGACCAGCATGAATTGGCCATAATTATAACATGTTAGAAGTTCTTCAAAGGTCACTGGAAGTTTCTATAAGAAATATATCAAATTTCTCCAAGAAGTTTATGAAATGAACACCAAAATCGTTTTGAGATTTCAGTGGGTTATGGGATAGTGACATTTGATCACACTCAGAAACATTTACTTTGTTGTCACATTTTCCCAAGAATGTTCTCCCCTAAATGGAGACACAGAACTTATTGGTCTAGAAGGTAAATATGAACGTTACTGGTTAGTTATCACATTCGAATTTAGAAGAGGGAAATGAATCTTCCCTCTGGAGTGATGGGAACCTCGAAGAGAGATGCTAATGAGAATATCTTTGGGATTAAAAACGCTGCCAAATGTAGCACAGAACAAGATACAGTCATGACTGAAACTGGCAATCCGTCTTGACATTCTCGAGGAACCACCCCAACACTGAGAAAATGTTAGGGAAAAACTAAGTGGAATATTCGATCTTCTTGAAAAAAAAAATTCAATTCTGCAAAGAAGAAATACTCAGTCCAGGGGGAGGGGACTAGATATTATCAGCTACAAGCCTGGTGTCCGGGCCTCAGGCTTCTGCTGAAGTTGGTGCAATCTCACTCCCTATCTTCCTGTCTGAAGAGTTGGGCCAGAACTGAGTTCGTTTTTTCAAGAAGACCAAAACTTTTCACGTGAATCCATTAATTCACAAATCAGAAAATGATCAAGACCTCTTACAGAGGAGTCAGTTTTAAAATGATCATTTGTGAGACCAAAATATAAATTTAAAAAGTTTCAAGAATCTAAAACAACAAAAAAGAAAATGATCAAGACCTGGTGGCTTGATTTGGGGGCCAGAAAATATGGTCACCAATCGGGAGTGAGTGAGGGGCTCCGTCCCCTCCCCCCATCTCTATTCCAAGCTCAGAGAAGACCTGAGAACAGTGGGCCAGGTGTTCCGGCAGGTGTGAGACGGCTGCCTGCTGAGTGGAGAAGCCGGGGCGGGGGGGGGGGGGGGGGGGGGGAGGGGGGGAGGACGGGAGGGGGGTGTCAGGGTCTTCCTGGTGGATGCTCGGCCCCCCGGGGAGCCCCCAGCTTCAGGAAGGCTTCCAGAGGCCAAGACCGTGAAACTGGCGAGGGCGAGCTCTGCCACCAGGGCGGGCAGGGCGGGGGGTGGCCTCGAGGGCTTTATCCGCTTGGGCATTTCCTAGGCAGCCAGCGGCTTTGTGTAGGTCGGGCAGCTGCTTCACCCAAACTTGGCTTTTCTGCGACCGACCCGGCCCTCCCCAGCCCCCCACCCTGAGCGCCGACCTTTGCGGCCCGACCTGGGCCACGCCCCTCCCCCGCTCCAGCCCGCCCCAGGGCGTCCGGACTCTGGATTTCCCTGTGAAAAGGTGTCAACCTTAAACTCTACAAGACAATGGAGGTCCTGCGTGCCCTTGGCCTGCCCCAGAAGCCGGGCCTGCGCTCAGGATCCAGGACGGGAAGAGGAAGGCGGGCGTCCACCCCTGGGCAACGAGGCCCCGGAGTGGAAGGGAGGCCGTGGTGCCGGACCTGAGCGGCCTGTCTGGGGGCGTCAGGGAAGAGGGAGACTTCATAACCCGACAGCTGGGTCGGTATTTTTTGTGCAGGCGCCGGGCAGGAGAAACCAGGGGCACAAGATGGGGCTCTGATCGCCCTGGGAGGCGAAGCCGGGGTGGGGGTGGGGGTTGGAAGAGCCGGGACCCCAGAATCTTCCCCGGAGTCGGTGAACTGCAGCCCAGGGGTGGCTGGAGCTGGGACAGCTGGAGCGGGACCCACACAGGCCCCAGGCAGCAGGATGCTGCCCTTTTCCGGAAACCCGTAGAAAGCAAGAGCAACGTGGGCAGACTGGCCTCGTAGGCCCCGGGGAGGGGGTTTTCTTTAATCCTGAAGTGTCACTATGAACCAGGAGAGTGTGGCTCACAGGTCAACACGGAGGCTCTGAAAGTCCTCAGCTCCCCGCCACTGGAGAGCTGTCGCGTCCCCAGGCCTCAGTTTCCCCAAGCATGGAATGAGAGGAGCGAAGTCCCTGTCATGAGGATGAAGTGAGGTGATACGGTGAAGTGGTGAGAACCCCGGTCGGGGACGCGGAGCCCTGGGTGAGAATTAGTCCTGTGGGCGGCTGGGGAGGGCAGCCTGGGCTGGGCCCGGCTCCCCGACGAGGATGGCCTACAAGTCTTCGGGGCTGAGACTCTTCCCTTAACTCTAAAATGGGAATAAAATCCTGGCACAGCTAAGGTGGCGTTTGCGCGGACACATTCTAGCTGGTCAGTGTAGCTTCTGAAAGATGTACGTGCTCCGCTTCCCGGCGCAGAGGTTTCCCAAGGTGGACGCATCTCATCTTCCTGAGGATGCAGCTCAGGGCTGCAGCCAGCTGACTTCCTACTGCGGCGACCGTGTGCTTTCCTGCCGCTTGAAAACGGTGCCTCCTTCTTTGTACAGTCTTGCACGGCATCAGCGCCCACGGCTCTGCCGTGTGTTGACGTGTTATATGATTCTTGCTGCTCGTCCCAAGAGCAGGGAGATGGGCCCCACGGGGTGAGGTCGGGGAGCCCGGGGACCAGCTTCAAGCCGCGCCTTCCACAGAGCTTCGCATAATTGGCAGCAGATACCCACCTCAGCCTGCTGGATCTCTTCATTTTAACAATTTTTTAATGATCAAGGTTAAAATCCTGCGGGATGCTGTGTGTCATGGAACCTTTTGGGTGGAGATTCCAGCCTCCTTCATTTTCTGCGTTAGAAAAAAGGCCTGTCTCACTAGAACCCTCGGGTGAGTGTCTCGGTGGCCATCGACGTGTCACGTCTTCCTGCCGGGGCGCACGTCCTGCCGCTGGTGCAGCCGGTGGGATGCAGGCGGGTCTCACCCACCCAAGGCCTCGAGTGCCTCTGGGGCTCCTCTCCGGCCCTCTGTGCTCTCCTCCTGCTACAGGTGCCTGGTCTACGCGTCCTGGCCCTTGGTTTCCCAGAGGCCTCTGGGCAGAGCCTTGTCCACAGACACCATAGTGGGTACGCAAGCCCACCTGCATCTCCCGCCATCTTTGAAGCCAGCCCAGTGCCCTGCATGGCGGGCGTTTACTGCTGCCCCTTGGAGGGAAGGGAGGTGGGAGGGAGGCCCTGAAGGGATGTCTGGCTGCCCTGCGGTGACCACCGGCCAGCAGTTGTCAGATTTCAGTTCCCTCTCTAGGGAGAGGGGCTGGGTGACCTTACCGGGTGCAGTGGGCCCAGCGCGGGGATTCACTGTTTTTCTGACTCTGGAGGGACGTGCGGGGAGGGGGGGCAAGGGGGACAGCTTTGGGTTTTCCATGCGTGGCCTTGCCCACTTCTGTGAACAGAGCTCAAAGACTTAGGGACGGAGGCACGGGGAGGTCTCCTCGCTGACCACGTCTTCCAGCCACCCTTGTGGACACAGGCGAGCTCCGTCCTCTGCTGGTCAGCTGGGGGGCTGCGTCCTGGCCATACGCCCTGCAGGGGGGCATGCTTGCCTTGCCTATTCCTCTAGTTTCCAGGTGGGGGGCCCTGGTCCCAGAAGATGATGGGGCTCTCCAGCTCTGCCCCTTCCTCTTCGGGGTTGAGCTGCAGCGTGCCCCCGTCACCCCGTTCCCCCAGGACAGGCCCGACAGGAAGGTTCGAGGTTGTCTCTCCAGCCCAGTGTCAAGTGGCGAGTGTGCCTGCTGGGGACCTGGCCCTGGGGAGCCCTGTCGCTGGTCCCTGCTGGGCACTTCACCTCCATCCGCCTGACCCTTGTGTCTGCTCTCCCTCCGCTGTGCCCTGGGGCAGAGGAAAGGGGTGCTATTTCTTAGCCCCCCCTAAAATTCCAACACCCAGTTTAGAAGGTGTTTCCCCTATAAATATACTCTTTGAGGTGGGCCTTACCCAAGGGCACCCAAGGCTGGGAAGAGATGGAGACAAAGGGGGACACACGGAGGCAAGAAGCCACGGTCACCCATCACAGAAGTATTTTTCCCCACACTTCACCACGCAGCCTGCGCTGGGCTGTTGGGCACATATACAAAGTGCCGGACCTGTCCAGGGGTGCTCGTCAGGACAGCCTGACCGACACGGAGCTCCCAAAGCTGCCAGGACCAGCGTTCCATTTCTCCCGAATCCAGCACAGTGGAATGAAGGAAGGACCAGGGGAATTAACGAACGGCACATTTTGGACTCAGGAGTCAGGAAGATAAATCAAGTTTCAAATCCTGACCCCACCACCACTGAGGTGTGACCTTGAATAAGCCCTATCTATCTATCATCTATATCTATCATCTATGTATCTATCTATCATCTATCTATCATCTATATCTATCTATCTATCTACCTACCTACCTACCTATTTATATATCTTTTTGAGGCCTTTATTTTCCCATCCATAAAATGGAGCTAAGGACAAATAACTACTTGGTAAGGGTCGTTCATGACCTAGTTTTCAAGTTGTCCTTTTTGGTTTCTTTGCCACTTTTCCGTGCTGGTGCCTGATAGACCCAGGACGTTATGAGGATCAAGAGAATACACCCAAAGCGCCTGCCGCAGTCGCGGGCGCGGAGACAGCAGTGACGCTAGTGCTGGGATGTTCCTTTCCTGGAGCCGTGGGCAGGGTGACCACCCTCAGTCCAGCAAGTGCTGCTACGGGGCCTCGCCAGGCTTCGCCAGAGCCAGACCCTGCCCGGCGCAGGGACTCCAAGCTGTCCCTGTCCCCTGAGGGAAGGTAGGGAGGCTCCCTCCTTGGCGCCATCTGAACCCTTGGGGCTGGGGCAGTAAAAGGGCCATAAAGAGAGCCAGCGGCCATAAACCAGAGACAGAGTCGTTAGCAGTTTCCTTTCTGATAAGGGCTTCAAGGGCTCCGAGGAGACGGCTGTGAACGCCACGTCTGGGTCCCTGTGCCCTAGATATTTGAACCCTTGGTTCGGAGTCCACGGAGATAGAGAAGATCAAGGAGGGGACGCCCTCCGAGGGCACCGGAAAGAACGGGAGGAAGCATCCCGCCCAGGGCAAGGGACAGGTGACACCAGCAAAAGACGGCAGAGGTGACGCGGCACCTCCTGGCGGCCAGGCCCCCTGCGAGCGGCTCACCTCACTCACCCCTCAACTGACCACCACCGTTATCAGCCTATTTCACAGAAGAGTATGTAGCGGGACCTGCCACAGTAAAAAACACAACTTCAGGCCCTGTCCAACCGTTATTAGGAATTTCAAGATGGCGACAGTAGACATTAAACCCAGCAGGGGCCCTCCCATCACGGGACCGCGTGGCTGCCCAGATCACAGACTGAGAAGCCATCCTGTGCAGAGGGTTCCAGACTCCTCACGAAGGTCACCCGTTCAGTGGTGAGCGGCGGGGGCTGGGTGGGAACACAGCGTGTGGGAAAGACCACCCTCTGCGTCGGTCTCTCCATTCCCCCCAGCCCTTCTGCAAGGTGCACAGGGCTGCCGCCGGCCCAGCAAAGCTGAAAGCTCAGAGGAGCTAAGTCAACAGTCCGAGGTTGCCCAGCTCCCTGGGAGGTGGGCTCTGCTGATGATACAGGGACTTGGGGGGGGGGCTGCCAGCTGTGCCCGGCCGCCTTTAGCAGAGGGGCGTTTTCGTAAAAACCCTGGTCCAGCGCCAGCGTGCCGTCCTCGGAGTGAAAGGAGCCGGGGCTCATGGGCCTACGTATCCGAAAGCATCTACCCTGCACTGCCGTTTTAAGGATGGGATCCACCGAACTGAGAGGACTTTTATTCCTTGTCCAGTCGGCTACGTGTTCTCACCCACTGAACGTATGATTGCGGAGGGTGAGGGAATTCCCTGGCGCCCACCACTAACCCTCCCTAACTTTATTTTTTTAATATTTTTGGCCATGCTGTGTGGCTTGCGGGATCTTAGTTCCCCGACCAGGGATCGAACCCACGCCCCCTGCAGTGGAAGCGCAGAGCCCTAACCGCTGGACCGCCAGGGAAGTCCCGACCCTGCCATTTTGAAATGCCTTTTTCTACCCGGACAATGTTTTAAATAAGCCTGGTCTTGCCCCGTTTTTCCAGGGTTGCAGAAGAGCTGCAGTTCAAGGCCATCTGGAGGCCCAAGCAACCCAGGATCTCCATTTGTCAGGGACGACCTGACAGGCCAACAGGCCCTCTCAGAAATGTCAGCTTTGAGAGACAGCTCAGCCTCCTCTGTCCCATGCTACCCCCATGCTCAGACTGCCTGATGCAGACGCCCACACTCACACACACACAAACCGGAAAACGAACGACTTGGAAATACCAGATGAGAAAATGGAGGATTTCCTAAGCGAGGGGACTTGTGTTGGTGAATCTGAACAGGTAAGAGTGCTATGTTTCCCGGCCCTGTGATCCCTTCAGCACCTCTATTCGTCACACAGGCTTCTCCCTTGAAAGTTTTGTTCTCCACACTTCCTGCCATCTCAGACTCTTGGCCAGGTCTGCAGACTTGAAAGGGCCCCAGGGTGGCCGCAAACGTCCTCTCCCCCTGGATAGAATGCACACAACCGCGCTCGCCTACCTGTTAGCTTTGGTGAACTTGCTTCCTACCCGGTTGAAATGCGGATCTGCAGGGCAGAAAGGGCCCAGGGTGGGCGAAGTGGGGGAAAAGGAGGAGGGAGGGGTCCATGGGCCCTTCTAGGGCAACCAGGTGGGCTGAATGGTTATCGCACCCACACCCGCACCCCAGGCTGCTGGGAAGAGGACGGGTGTGATGCAGCCAGAGGAAGACTGCAGCCTGGGCTCACGCCCCAGTTGCACCACTGAAATCTGTGTGAGCTTGGGCACAGGCTTTACCCTTTCTGAGCCTCCGTTTTCTCAACTGTGAAGTGGGAATAAACCACCTTGTTACAGGGAGGGTGAAACAAGAAGGTGGACGTGAAAGTCCGTGTATACAGTAGGGGCCCTGTAGATGTTCACCTCTGTCTTAGAGAACCAGACTGTGCTCAGCCCCCCGCCCTGGCCTCCCCGTAGGAAAATGTCTAAGATGCTCTGGTGAGCCTGGTGCAGCTGGGCCTGCTGAGCTCAGGGCAGTCTCCCAGGCCAGGTGGGCAGCCCCCTTCCAGGCTCTTCCACGAGCTGACTCGCTCCCTTTGCAGACTGTGTCAACAGGCGATACCACCCCAGCCCAGGGAAGGTTGAGTGGCTGCAACCTGGTTTGGAAACATGTGTCAAACCCAATTCCAACCAGATGAGGCTGGCCTGCTTCCAACGGCGCCTGCCATCCGAGGCCACGCCAGGGGGAGGCCTGTCCAGCTGCCATGCCCAGGCAGCCAGGCCTGTTTGTTCCCTGGAGTCCTTGGGTCCAGACTGACGCGCTCACCTCTTTGTTCCGGCGGCTCTGTTCAGAAGGTCTAAGCCATGAGTCAAGGAGCTCAAGGACGCAGCCACCTCGGGGAGAACCTACCTGCCCATCCCCTAGCTGCATAGGCAGGGGAGGGAGCTGGGCCAAAGAAGAGGCCAGGAGGTGCTGGGCAACCACCATGACGAGGGGGTGGATGCACCCTGGCCTCCCCACCCCCGCCCAAGTGAAGCATCCCCTAAGTAACAGATGGGCCTGACGCAATGGGCCAGGCAGCCACTCTTTGCTGGTTTAAAAATGGTGGCTGAAAAAAACCCAGGCCACCACCACCCAAAAAACCAACCCAGCAGAGAATGCGGCATTCCAGCAAGAGTCGAGAAGGAAAGGAAGTCCAAATGTTTCGAGTTTAGCTATTAAGCATAGTTTCCAGTGAGTGTACTCATGTCTTGAAATGAAACAGATGAAAGCAACATGTGTCAATGGTTGTAGGAAGACAATAATGTCATCAACAGGAAATAGAGAAATTGAACACTGAAGCCTCAGCCCAGAACTTAACTCTTCCCCTGCCCTCGTCCCCGAAGCTTTCTGCGGGGAAGGCTGAAGATGTTTCCGTGGCTGAGGCTGGGTCTCTGCCCCCGTGGGCCCTGGCGGAGCCCCCTGCAGGGATCTTGAGCACCGGAGAAGAACTTGCTTTGTTTCTTAAGGGCTGATGGCCTTGGTGCGGGGGAGGCCCATGGGCCCTGGATCAGCTGAAGGAGAAGCTACACAGCCTCGCTCGCTCTCCATGAGGGGCTACAAAGCCTTGGCTGTGGGATCACCCTTACGAGTTCCTGGCAAGGGCAGTGACCGCTGCTGGCAGCAAAGCCCCAGCCAACATGCTGGCAGTGCAGGAGGCAGGGCGCCCCCCTGGAGTCCCGCAGGCCAGGAGGCAAGGGCTGCCCAGTGGCCAGGGGTGCAGATGGAGCAGGCAGGGTCTGGGAGACCCCTTCTCACCCAATCCCCCCACTCAAGACAGAGTAAGAAAGTGCACACCACCCCTCTGGCCGGCCCTCAGAGAACCGGGAAAAAAAAGGTGACTTTGAGCCTAGGAAGGTGAAGCTCATGTCCACGCGCCTTGAGAGTGGTCAGAATGCCTCCTCCTCCAGGCTGGCCTCCCTGCCTTCATCTCTGATGGATCCACACTGTTTGGCTTTGGGGATACCTGCCTCCCTGCTGGCCTCGTATATCACACGCAAATAATACAAAAAATTTAAAAGTAGAACAGGAAAGGGGGGTAAATAGATAAAGTGGGATCATGGAGTGAGAGCATTTGGAGAGTCCGGCCTTAGACCTGCCTTACTTCCCTGACCCGGTGGCGCCAGACAGAGCTTCAGGCTGCACCTGTCACCGTGTCAGAATTCTGCACGGAGGCCCAGAGCTCTGCTCTGGAGACTCAGGAAGCCAGGTTTGGGGCTTGGTGAGCTAGTCCACTGATTTTCAGACAAGCCTGGACCAAGATACCCTAAAACAAACGGGTGGTAGCATTGTCGTCATATGCAGATAAAATTAGTGGACAGAAATGCCTTAATTTTTTCTCCTATCATTAAAAAAAAAAAAAATTCTAGCAGGTCTTAATGCTGGATTCCAGTGCAGGTGCTTTTGTACTCACTCAGAAATGTATATATGTGGGTTGACTCTGCCAGGGGTATTAGTCTGCTCTGGTTATCGTAACAAATTCCATAGACTGAGTGGCTTAAACAACACATGTTTATTTTCTCTCAGGTCTGGAGGCTAGAAGTCCAAGATCAAGGGCCGGCCAGGTTGGTTCCTGGTGAGAGCTTTCTTACTTGACTTATGGATGACCAACTTCTCACTGTGTCCTCACATGGCAGAGGGAGAGGGAGTTCTGTCCTCTTCCTCTTATAGGGGCACTAATCCCATTATGGGGTCCCACCCTCATGCCGTCATTTAACCCTCATTGCCTCCCAAAGGCCCTGCCTCCAAACTCTATCACATTGGGGGTTAGGGGTTTAACGTATGAACTTGAGAGGAGACACAATTCAGTTCAGAGCACCGAGTTTCAAAAAGCGTCGCCAGGTCAGCCTGACCCACATCTGCAGGTGACTGCCACGGGCCATGCACTGTCCTAGGCTCAGGGACAGTGTCGGCGATGGTCAGACACAGGCTCTGTTCTCCTGGAGCCCTCAGTGTGTGAGAGACGAACCCAGACGCGGACGGTGTGACAACAGCAGGGTAAGGGCCAAAGTGGAGATGCCCGTGTCGGGGTAATGGTGCTGAGGCCACCCAGGATGAGGTGACATAGGGGCAGCCCTGGAAGCTGGACCAGCACATCAGGGGCTTGGAAGCGAGGCCCAGCCTGGGGAGGGGCTGGCTCCCCGCGGGATCTTCCCATAGGAGCTCAGAGCGCGAGGCACGCGGGTGTCCAGAGGGGAGCTGGCGTGGCTGGATTGAGGGGAAACCTGATCCTCTGGCCTTGACTTCACAGAGAAACACGTCATCAGCTAGTGGGGAAGCTGTGTGATTGAGCCGTGTTTTAGGAAGTGCTTTCTGTGGACTGTCAGGGGCTGGATTCTGTGAGGAGTGGGATTCCAGATGCGGAGACCCCAACGGGACAGCGTTACAATCTAAGAGGTTGTCCTTGATTAGATATTCACATTGGACTTCAGCAACTGTCTTAGGTCGGGCTTCCCAGAAGCAGGCCCTGAGATGGGAGTTCGTGTGAATTATTAGGAAACAGTCTCAGGGAAAACCCATAGGGGAGCGGGGAGGTGGCCCGTGATGTCCAGCGGTGTCTCATGGAGGGGAACTTAGGTTCAATCCACAGGCCGATCTGGAGGCCAGCCCTCGCGGTCATCCTGGCTTGGGGAGGAGGGAGCTGGGGTATTTACGCCCCAGCATGTGCTGGTCACCGGTTAAGGGCTGGGGTGGGGGGTAGGACAGAGGACACAGACATGCTCTCCACGGTTGTGGGCAAAGTGGCTTCGAGCAGCTTCCACCAGAGATGCAGGTGGGAAAGCTGAGGGTGAAAGCAGGAAGAAGCCAGTGCCCAAGGGAGGTGAGGCCTCGGAGAGCAGACACTGGGTGACAGTCATCTGCTCCAGTTAGGACACTGCCCAAGGACTCCTCGTGCAAACCACGGGCACCGGGCTCAGTCAGGCCCAGCTGGGAACTCGTGCTTGGGAGGAACTTATGGGGTTCAAATCAAGGAGGTCAAGGATAGTGCAAAATCCATCTCCAGAATTACGGGGAACTGTGGCTGTAAAAGAGTCCTGCCAGCTGCGAAAGGGCAGAGGCCATGGTGGAGGAAAGAACGCTGGGCCCGCGCCGAGCTCAGAGCTAACAACGAACCACATCGGTGGCTACAGTGGGCTTCACAGCAACACTCGGAGCTGAGCTTCCACGACCAGAGCCCGTCCACGGGCTGCGCTGACTGCTTGTCTGAATGTGCAGCAAGGGCGGGTCCCCCTCCATCGGTGACTCAGTGCCATTTAGCCCCATAACCAGGATGGCCCTACCTGCCCTGCCCATCTGTAGGACTGTTATAGAGATAAAAACGGGAATCCAGTCTGGGAAGGTTCTCCAGGAATGTTCAAGCATATTCCACTTCCGAAATGGTGAGTAATGTCAGACTCAGGCAGGCGGGGAGGAAAGTGACATTACGGAGCATCCCCTCCAGGCCCCCGGCTGCCGTTGCAGCCTTCATGCAAATGATGAGAAGGTGCACGGGGCAGAACTTTGACCCTCAGGCGGGATACTGACAGAGACCTTGGTCTGTCCCTACAAGCCTCCAATACCACAAAGGCACGTGATCTCCACCCAGATGCAATTAATCAGTGAGCATATGAGTTAACTCTTCGGCTGGAAGATAAGAGATCAAAGTCGGCCCATCAATAAGACTTTGATAAGCCTTCAACCAGGCCCCAGGCCAGCTCCTCACCCCCGCTCCTGCCCCGGGGCCAGGCCAGCCTTCCACAGGGCTCTAGCGCCATCCAGCCCTGAATCAACCTCTCCTCCACCCCGTTAGAATGGGCAGGGAAGCCACTGCCCCCCCCCCCGGAAACTCAGCACTGGGGTGATGTGCTTAGGGGAGCCCTTTCTCCCCCTGCCCCTTAGCAGACCATCTGCACTCTCTCCCTGGCAGACTCACAGGCAGAAAGACTCCCTCTGAAGCATCAAAATCCATGCTCCAGGCCCATTTACTACTTGTCTTGGACTCTTACGGTTGCAAGAAAAAAAGTCAAAACAGATTGTAACATCTGAACCGTCAGGGGCACCAGTGGAACCTCGGAGAAACTCTCCCTCTGGCAGAGTTCGTGCCCCACATCTCGCTGTGGGTTCTTCAGCGGGGCCAGGCCCTCCTGGGACCCCTGTGTCTGCATCCAAGGCCCGTCCCACTGGGCGGTAAGGGGGCCTCTCCCCGGAGATCTGGGCCCTAAGCTCTTTAAGGGCAAGGACAAGATTCAGTCATTTTCATCTGCCCAGAGCTGCACACAGGGCAGGTGCCTGCCTCCCAGGGGACTGTGCTTCGTCCCACGCCGCTGGAGAGAAGGGGGATCCAAGGGCTACAGGACTCGTCCCCGCCAGGCTGGGCAGTAAACGGCCGAGTCTGGACCTGCACACACGGCCGTCTGCCTAACAAGTTTGGGTTCATGAAACACACCACACGCGTGTCTAAATGGAGACATCTGGGTTCCAACGTCACAAAAATCAAACGCTGGCGATACTCACGTTCCCAGCATCCAGTTTCACGCGTGGACTCGTTCTGTCTCAGGGCCAAGGCCTGTGACTGTGACCCCAGGCACATCTTTGCTGACCAGAGGGGTTCTGGGTGAGAGAATGCGAAGCTGTCCACGCAGCTCCTGGGCTGGGAAGGTGGGGCTGCGTGGAGGATGTTTCTCTTTTCTACGGGAGCACGTAGGCTGCAGTGTATAATATCTAAATGAGCAGATGAGTTTTTAAAAAAACGTTGGATTGGATTCTGGAAGAAATAATATATATAATTTTGCACTACCAGGCTACACTGAAAATTCATCCCAATTTTCCAAGAACCAACCAAATGCAAAGATCGGATGGGGCATCCCCACTGGCCTAATTCACAGGGTGTGTGACCAAGGGGACGCTACTGGGGACCCGGTGACGAGAGATCACAGGTGTTAAAAGATGCCAAACCCAAGGGGCCACAGCTGGCTCCCGTCCCTTCTCCCACTCGCTGCCCCATCTCCCAAGGCAGGTGTTCTGCAAGGAGTGGGCAGCTGCCGGCCCATTGGCCGCTGCACAAGGGCCCCCGCTCGCTTCAGCCCCCGCCCCCAATTCTTCCACCCGAGGCCCAAGTATGCAATTCCACTGCAGGACTTTGGGCCGCAGCTTGAGAGGCTGCCAAGGTCCCTTTTGCTAGGGTAGCAGTCGTTTACACTTCTTGAGAGAAGGCTTTTGCAAGGATTGGAGTGAAGGCTGCAGATGGACAGGCTGTGGTCGGTGGTCCTTTTGGGCCCACTGGGGAGCAGGGAAGGTGTTCTAGTAGCCATCCCCCAGCCCCCAGCCTCAGCCCCAGGAATGTGGTTCAAGAGCCCTGCCCCCGGGTCAGCAGAGAGAGGCTATCACTGCTGCCCGGGCAGCTGTGCAAGTGTCGATCCATTTCAAAGGCCTTTTGTTAAACTTCTAACGGCCAAGAGGACAGCCTGAAGCCACGCAATTCCAGTGACCTGGAAGGTTATCAAGGCCCCTCCAGCCCTGGGGGTTACGGTGGGAGCTGGGCGATCAGCCTAATGAATCAGGGCCGACCGAAGGGGCCACAGTGACCGCGAAGAGGCCCCTCTCACCTTTGGGGTTTACTGAAGGGGCAGCACGCAGTGTGCAGCGCTGGAGGGCGGCCTGGAGGCTCCAGAGAGATGCTAGCAAGGCAGGCTCCAAGGATCCAGGCTAAACGGCAGGTCTCCCCTGGGCAGTTTTCTAGTTTACTTTCCCCGGCTCTGGTCTGCGCCGTTTGCTGTGTGGGTCGGAGCTCTGCCGCCGGTGAGCTGGAGATTGCGGGGCAGCTCACCTCCCTTTTCGAAACGCTATCTTCTCACGTGCCTAAATGGATGGCGCCGGGTCGACGGGCCTCTCTCCGTGGGCGTGGGGTGGCGGTGGGTATCTCAGAGTTGGCAAGGAGTCGAGACGGGAGGCCCCTGAGGGTGAAGGAAGCTCTCCCCCGAAACACTGCCTGCTCCCGGGGAAGCGGGATCCCCAGCCTCGGCAAAACCCGCCCCAGAGCAGCGGATGAGGTTCCCAGCCCTTGGACAGCCCGTGTGCTTTTTTGTATCTTCGCGTGACTTGGACTCTCGATCTTGCCCTCCTGAGGAGGGGGCCCCGCGGGATCTTTGATGTCCTCTCGCCTCCCCCCGACCCGGCCCCGGGGGCGCTGGGTGTGCGGTTTGGCTAAGAAGCTTGGCTTTAGCAGCCATCGCCGCCGTCCTGTGAGCGCAGCCGCAGGCCCCGACGGATGTCAGGTTCCCGGCCGGCCGGGCGGGCGGGCGGGGTGTTACCTGGAGCTTTGAAGCTCGGAACGGCTCCAGACCGTCTTCTCAAGTCCGCGGCTACAAATGTTAATAAAATTAAAGCCACCTGAGAGCTCAGCTTGGCGCTCCTTTGAAAGCAGGTCTGTGACGGCTTATTACCCTCAATTATCTCGTTGTCCACTCTCTTAGCTTGGGGTTAAACTCTTAACTCTTCCCTTTGAAGTCATTATCCTTTTATCTATGACTGGACCAAGGAATTTCAGGACAATAATCAATGGAAACTTCATGAGAATAGAGAAGCCGGGAGGGGAAAGGTGTGAATATCCCTTTAACTGTGGGCCTGCTAGGGGGGGAGGGTAGGGGAAGGGACTGAGTCCCCAACTTGCAGAAGAAAAAGGAAAGGAGGGGAAAAGCCCCATAACAACATCCCAGGGAGCGATTTTCAGATCCTCTGAAAAATAAAGAAAAAGGGATAATTTGGGGGCGATCAGAGAGGTGCAGCCCTCATCAAAGGGGAAGAGAAAGTAATGAAGCAAAAAGACACAATTAAAGAATGGGTTTAATTAGGGCTTTGATGTCTGTCCTGGTGCGTGACACTGGGGGAAGGGGACTGAGGATACGTGCACCAGGAAGTGTCCCCCCAAGAGGCTGTAGGAGGGCGGGACTTTCATCCCAGCTTCTCCCACCAAAGAGGAAAGTCAGGGTCACCCAGACCCTCACAGTCAGGAGGAAAAAAATCACAACTCCTTTTCTCTTCTTTTTTTTTTTTGTGCAAAAGTCTTCCTGGGCTTTCTGGGCAAAAGCTCTATCAGGATCATTATGTGCCCTGTGTATCCCTGTTTAGAGAGGAGGGTGCGGGGAGAAAGAGAGAGAGAGAGAGAGAGAGAGAGAGGGAGAGAGGGAGGGGGAGAAAGAGAAAGAGAGGGAGAGAGAGAGAAAGAGAGACAGAAAGAGAGAGAGAGAGAGAGGGAGAGAAGGGGGGGGAGAAAAGTGAGAAGGAGACAGGGAAAGAGGGAGAGAGAGAAACAGACGGGGAGAGAGGGAGAGCTACAGAGAGAGAGAGATGCAGAGAGAAAAGAAAAAGGGAAGAAGGAAACGGGGCTGGGCGCTAACTAGCGTGGGCAATGTCTCATTTTTCTTTTTCACCGAATCCCATTTGGAACGCTTGTCTACCCAGAAAGGATGAAAACACACAGGGGAAGAGGCCATTTCTGCAGATTCCCAGTTGCTCTGGACCAAGGAGCCGCCTCCTGCAAGCACAAGCAGCCCTGCCCTGTCTCTGATGCGACATTTCCAGAGTCGCCCCTCCGCCGGGCAGCCTGACACACACACACACACACGCACGCACGCACGCGCGCACGCACACGCCCCGTCAACGGAGCACTTGAAAGCTCACATTTTGCCCCCGTTATGACGCCCCCTCTCCTCATTAGAAAAGAAATAATAAAACGAGAACCCGCCCTGCTGTGTCCAGCGTCTGGGAAGCTCCCTTCTCCCTGTGCCGGGCCCTGACGGCGATCTCAGCATCAGAGCCAAGCCCGGCTCTGGAAAGTGTCCCCGGGCTGGGGGCGGGCGGCCCGGGGGGCTCAGACACACAGGCCTGCCCTTGGCCTGCCCGGCGTCAGGCCTCTCTGCACCCAGGGCCAGAGCTGGGGCCACGGTGCTGGAGTTTCAGGGAGGTGGTTGGTGGCCCCCGAGTGAGAGTCGGGGAGCAAAGGCTGCACTCCTGTCCCCGGCCACAGCTCGGGTCGGGCCCTGCTGCCAGGGCTGGGGGCCACCGCACTGCTGTGAGACCCCAACATTTATGCTTATGATTCCGTGCGAAATGAACCTGTCTGGGGTTTTCATTTCTTCCATCTTATTTATACACAGACTCAGCGAGCACTCTGGGAAAAAAAAAAAAAAGCAGCAGGTTTTGAAAAGTAGAGTGGTTTATGTGAAAAGATCAAAATGTTTCCCATACTTTCTCCAAAGGCCTAGGGCTCTTCTCTCCCAGGGACTGAACTTTTTCTCTGAGAGAGTAAATCCTTTAAAGCGTCAGCCCTCATTTCTTTTAGGTCACTCTTCCATTTCTTGGATTTAAAGGAACCAGAGGGGTCACAAATGTGGGCAGTCACTCAGAAGGAGGCAAGGGCCTTGGGCCACCCTGCTTTGGGGGAGGAGGGTGGGCAACGTGCGTAAGGGCGGCCCAGGTGAGGGGGGCAGATCCCCCGGGCCCAGCCAGTGAGAAGGCGCAGAAATTTGGGGTCGATTAGGGGGTGGCAGGTGTCCCTGGCCGTGATCATCTCTGACGTGCTACATCTATGTCAACATGTACGCGTACTTCCACGTGAGCAGAAGGGTGCTGCACGGGCTGGGATGCGGCGGTACAGCTGCTCCCAATTAGCATGGATGCTAAAGTTAGCTTAACAGAAAACAAACTCCTTCAAATCAAGTGTAATTATTCTAGAGACATAAAAGCTGCTTTCTAAAATGATTTGTACAGACCCTGGAGGAACTTCTACTTGAATTGGAGGGTTTCATTTGCATTTTTGCCAGAACTACAACTGCTCAGACATTTCTACTGTGAAGAAATAAAAGGCTGCAAAAGCCCTGGAAGCCCACGTCGGCCCACGTTAGGGATCATCGCGATCGTTCCTCCTCACGGCAGGATTTTCCATTTCCTAGTGGTTTTCTAATCTTTGCACATTGGAAAGTAAAGATGCTTGGGGTTGTTTATAATAAGAGGGGAAAAAAAATTTATGGCAGGCATGGATTTTTTTTTAAGCTTTTAAATGCCCTAGGTTGTTCTAAAATACTTTTGAAAACATTTCTTTCAGTGTTCTCTCCTCACAAAAGGAAGATTTGATAGGAAGTTTATTTTTAATTATGGGTTTTGAGAAAGCCTAATCCTGGCTTCTGATACGTAAATCTGTGGGGCGGGGCTGGGCAGGAAGGGGTTTGGGGGGGGCCGTGGGTGGGCACAGAGGTCCTAGGAGTCCAGCGTGGTGAGCGGAACGCTCCAGGGGAGCTGGGGTCGGGTCTCGGCTGGATTCTTTAGCATCCTTCATCCATCTTTCCCTTTGGGGTATGCCAATATTCCCCCTTTGTACCTTGCTATTTTTTTTTTTTATTAATGTGACAAACATTTCTGCAGCCGGAGAAAAATGGATGTTCATTACCAAGTGAAGCTAACCCTGAATTCACCCAGAGGGTTCTCCAAGAGATGCTGCAGGCCACAGAGACGGTGTTACTTTAGGAACCGAGCAAAAGGCCTTCCTTTCAAGTGGCTTTCAGAGAGGATGGCTGAGCGTGTGACGAGAGGACGTGTCAGGAACAGGCCCTATTAAAGGTGGCTTTGCTGGAGGCATGAGAGGGCCCAGAGCCAGGGACATTCTTTTTAATAAGCTTCCACCCGGCTCTGGCCTGAAAGCAGGAACGGGCCTCAGGTCAGCACTCAGAGGAGGCACAGCCTCCCTTCCCCGGCCCAGTTGCCCACTGGAGGGGGCGGTGTGCGTGTGCAGAGGGCCCGCTCCGGGATGCCTTTCACTTTGGGGGAAGTAAGGAATGCCCTTGAGATCCACAGGCCTCACTGGAAGTCACACCCACTGCCCCGTGTTATCCACCATTTAGCCTGAGTCTACAGCGCGCGCCGCCTCGTACCGGCCGAGGACAACTTTCCCAACCGCTCTGGGCCTCGACTTCCTCGTCTGCAAGGTGGGCGGGGTGGGGCGGGACCCTGTCTCAGGACCACCGTGATCGTCAGAGGCAGGGCGGTGTCTCTGGCTCACTGTCGCAGGCACTCGGTAATCAGAATTCCTCCAGGCGTTGTCGTTCTGTGTGCACAGACCCAGGAAAGATGGTGCATTTCGTGGAGCTTCTTGAGAGTGGGGACTGCGTCTCCCTCTGCACCCCCAGGTCCTGGCACGCTGCCTGGAACAGATGGGCAGCGCCGAGGGGTCGTGGCTGCCACTCGGACCACCGCAGACTTGCTCGGTCGGGAGGGGCGGCAGGACGAGGAGAGCCACAGTGGCCCTTGCTTTACACAAGCGCCATCTTGCAGGGCTGCCCAGACCGGAGGCGCGCTGGGTTTGCTCAAGCACCGGGCAAACTTTCAGGCCCAGGGTGAAGCCCATCACGTGTTAAACAGGGACACCTACTGGTCAAGCCTGGAAGCGCAACCCGATTCTATTAGACACTGTCGGCAATCAGCCCAAGGACCGGGAGAAGGAGGTTCTGAGTTGGAGATCCTTGGCCCTTGAGCAGCGGTCCCCAACCTTTCTGGCACCAGGGACCGGTTTCGTGGAAGACAGTTCTTCCACGGACGGGGGCGGGGGGATGGTTTCGGGATGATGCGAGTGCGCTGCATTTACTGTGCACTTTATTTCTATTATTATTACATTGTAACATATAATGAAATAATTATACCCCTCACCATAACGCAGACAGGAGGCGGAGCTCAGGCGGTAATGTGAGCAATGGGGAGAGGCTGTAAATACAGACAAAGCTTCACTCACTCGCCCGCCACTCACCTCCTGCTGTGCGGCCCGGGTCCTAACAGGCCGCGGACCGGTACCGCCGCCCGGGGGTTGGGACCCCAGACCCAGAAGCTACAGAAGAGGAGATGAAGGTGAAGGAGACATTCTTAACTTGGGAAGAGTCGAATGCTACCAAGTTCTCAAACTGCTGGCGATAGGCCACAGCACCCCTCCCCAGCGGACTGTGACCCTACGAGTGGCTCTGCTCGCCCAGCACTGTGACGAATCTGTGTCCATCCACCCTCGTTATCTTGTCTGGGCTCCGCGGCCCATCACAAACGTACGACTGACCAGGGCCAGATAGCTAATGCCGGCACGAGGAAAACAGGACGGGGCTAGAGGAGATCAAAGCCACGGCCTTGGTGTTTGATCAGTCAGAGAGGTTCCCATCCCCACCAGGACGACAGCAGAAGAAGTCAGTGGGAAAACAGGATTCAGTTTACGGTGATCTTTGCCAGAACCCACTGTTTCATGCCCCTGCCTCGACCTGTGCTCTCGGAAGGAGTCGTGCGCAGGTGACCTAATGAGGCTGTGTACGTGTTTCTACGACCACTCACTGAGCACCTACTGTGTGTGATGGGCACTGTACTGAGACTGAAGTCCTACTGGAGAGGAGTGAAGAGAGGACCAGAGTCCTTCAGTGCCGATGGGGGATTGGTTCCAGGACCCCGTGCGCACACCAACATCCCAGGGTGCTCAGATCCCTCACTTTTAATGGCAGAGTACAGGCGGGCCTCCGTAGTCGCGGGTTCCGTATTCGCGGGTTCCATTTTCGCGGGTTCAAAGCCTCAGTCTGTTGACTCCGTGGATGTGGAACCTGAGAATACGGAGGCCGCCTGCGCTTGCATCTATTCTAGTGCTCACCTTGTGTCGGGGCCGTCTGAGCAGCTCAGTCATACTCATCACTGGTTAGCCCTGTGGCCTTGGCCAAGCCACTGAAATTCTTAGTTTCTTCTTCCGTAAAGTGAGGGGTTGGACTAGATCCTCTCCAAGGTCTCTTTCAGCAAAAACGTTGTAAGCACCACGCTCCATGTGGAAAAGAACAGGTAGCTGCCATCACTCTGGATAAGCACAGTGTCGCTCCAGAGCAGTCACAGGTGTCCTCGCCGTCTGTCCTGATCATGTCCTGCCACATCACCTGCCTTTCACACACAGATGTTCCCCCACCCCGTTATCAAAAGCCCGCTCCCCGCTTGCGAGAGCTTCGCCGGGTTGGTGCCGCCCGTTTCTGGCAGGCTGCCTGTCAGAACTGCCTGGATGCCACGCCTGTCCCGGACGCCAAGGAGGCAAGTCGGGGACATGACAGCACTTCCTCTCTGCTCTGAGTAGCCTCCAAAGGGCAGGAGGAAGGCAGGCTGTTTGAGGCGGAAGAATAAAGAGAGGCAGAGTGCTTTTTCTAGAACATTCGTTGATGGCACGGTGGCAACTCCTCCCTGAAGTTCCAATAAGTCACCCTAACGCCGGCTTCACATCTGGGAAGATTTGTGGGCCCAGCAGAACCGCAGCCGTTTCCAGATCTTTTGAGAAGACGATCAGGCATGAGCCTTAGTGTCTTAACATTTTTGTAATTATTATTTCTCCATTGAAATGGAAATGTCTTTCCTCCTACCCTGATTTACTGGTAGGTCTTCTGTTGTTTTTAAAAAAAAAAACAGGAGAGAGACTGTTTGGAACAGTTTGAAATATCTTTAAAGGCAGACTCATATCATCCATTCAACTAAATAGGAGTCAACTCCCCTACAAATAACTTATAAAAACTTCTTTGGAGTATGACATTTTCAAAGCAAAATTCTTTTCTTTTTTCAAAAATACCACAAGCAATGCATTGAGTTCAGGGAATACTGCCTGCCAAACTGCAATTTTTAGATTTAACCTTTCTTCTTCTTTTTTAACGGCTTGCAAAAACATGCTTGAAACTCTTCAAAAACCTTTTCGGCTTGTAAGTTCGGGAAAGAGTCTTAACTGATGAGACCCTCAGTTCTTAGCTTCCCTGTGTCTTCCCTTCCCCCTTTCCTGATTCAGGAGAGAAAAGATCACCGCCTGCTCACCGAACAAGGTTAACTCTAAGGTTGGGGAGGGCCAGGCACCCGGTGCCGGCTGCTCCCTCAATAGTGGCCGCACTACCTAAGTGACTGTAATTAACCCACAGGTTTTTGGGCCATTAAAAGTGAGAACCCCTCAAATTGTGCTTGTGCAGAAAGATGATATCAAATGTACCCCCTTACCCTTGCCTCAGGGCAAATCAGCATTGTATAGTCAGTTCCGCCAAAGAAATTGAAAATATATCTATAAAGTGGAACTAGTGGCTCGTCAGTATGAGAACTGAACTTTTAAAAAGGTGTTGATAAAATACTCGTTAGAACAGGAAAATTGGATTAGTCGTGGCGTTCTGGGCATGACGTCCTTTGGGCCGAAAAAAAAAAATCTTGTTCTGTTTTTCCTGGAGCCCAGAAAAGCACTCTCCGCCCAAACATCAGCCCTTAATCTTATTTTCTTTTTCGCTAGCGTGTATTTTATTAACCCATTTTCTCATTTACCCACTTTGAATAGCACAGTGGGTAGCATCCTTCTTAGAAAGTGAAAGCCTCCTTGGAGATGCCGTGCCTGAGCAGAAATGCACACCCACTCCCAGGCCCGGTGCAGCGAAGAAAAGCCCCTCTGTAATCCTGTCTGGTGAATCCACACAGTGAATTCCAGCCTGCCAGGAGTGCTCGGGCCTTATTAAAAACATGCGCCGTCAAGGAATGCAGCTGGGAGCAGGCTGGCAGTCTGCAGCGTGATTAATATCTAGGTGGGGATGAGAAGCAAGTCTTTCCAATCCAGGGCCGAGGCCAAGGCAGCTGCTCCCCACGCATCTGCCCCCTGGCAAAGGGCTACCGTCCCCAGCACAGCAGTATCAGAGTGCGCGGTGTCTTGGGGGCATCAGGTGCAGCTTGCCTTAGGCTCTGTGTCTCAGGAGACCAGCCTGGGGCTTAGGTTCAGCCAGGGGACCTGAGTTCTCACCTTAGCCGTGCTACTGTCTTGAGATGATGAACTTGGACACCACTTTCCTTCTCATGGCTGACTTACAGGGCTGGAGTCCTGAGTGATCTCACTGTACAGGGAAGTCTTGAAGAATCATAGGACAACGCCCAATCCTAGGTCCCTTGGAAGGAAGACGCAGACATATTGTCCCTATTTTAAAGGCAGAGCCTGAAGGCAGGGGATACTTTTATTTCCCCCCAATTTCCCATTCTGACTCCTGAAAAAGTCTGCTCCACGGTCTCTCTGTGAAGCTGAGACAGGGTGGAGGTTGGGAAGAGCTGCCACAATTCAATCCAGCCAGCACGAGGACCTACTCTAGGCCTCAGTCCGTGCTGAGTGCTGGGGTGACGAACAGGTACAGCATAATCACTCACCAGCGGAATGCAAATTATCAGTAAACCCACAAGAGCTAACACCACACAGCCCCCAGGATGGCTTAAATTTCAAAGACTGACAATACGTGTGTTTGCAGGCACACGAAGCACCGAGAACTCCTGTACGTTTTGATAGGAGTGTAAATTGGTTCAACCAGTTTGGAAAATCATTTAGCAATATCTCCCGAAGCTAAGCCTATGTCTGTCCTATGTCCCAGTAATTCGACTTCTGGTACATGTCTAGGGGAAATGATTGCACACGTCCACCAAAAGGCATGTACGATAATGTTCATAGTAGTTACATTCATAATCGCTCCAGACTGGAACCCAAATATCCATCAAAAGGTGAAAGGATAAATAAATTGGGGGGTATTTATACAATGGAATACTACACAGCAATAAAAGGGAATTAAGTACTAGTACAAACAGTAACACAGCTAAAACTCACAGATGTTTTGTTGAGTAACAGAACCCAGGCACAAGAGGGCACGCTATATTCCATTTATATGAAGTGTGAAACAGGCAAATTAACTTTGGTGATAGAAGTCAGACCAGTGATTACCTCTGCTGCTGGGTACTGACTGGGAAGGGGCATGAGAGTACCTTCCGAGGTGATGGATTTGTTTTACATCTTCGTCTGGGTGATGACTACATGTATAAAAATTAATCTAGCTGTACATGTAAAGTTTGTGTTCTTTACTGTATGCAAATTATACCACAATAAAAAGCTAAATAAAACCAACCAAAAACATTCCCTAAACTTTTCTTATATGTTTCCTTGGTCTTCTTAATCAGACTATAAATATGTTAGGAAAAAAAAAAAACCAACCCAACAAAATGAAACAAAATAGACACAGATGTGACAGCACTGCATAGAACTAACCACACACATCCAGTGCTCCCAAGCCACGCTGTGGAAGTGGCCAGGCAGACAGGCAGGGGCAATCTGAAAGGATGCTCACATCTTTCCTTTTCAGCACTTCAGAGATGATCCCTTGTCTTCTGGTCCCCAGAGTTTCTGATGAGAAGCTAGCTTTCATTCATAACATCATTTCCCGGTTATAATGTCTTTTTTCTTCAGTGGCTTTCAAGAATTTTTCTTTATATCTGGTTTTCAATAGTCTATTATGTACCTACGTATGGTTTCTTTGTACTGTTTATTCTGCTTGGGATTTGCTGAATTTCTTTGATCCGTAACTTAATGGTTTTCACCATATTTACCAAAATTTCAGCCATTATTTCTTCGATATTTTTTCTTCCTTATTCTCTCTCTCCTGTGCTTCTAATTACACATATCTTCTAACCCACATTATTGTTCCAGAAATCAGAGAAGCTTTACTCGTTTTTTGCAATATACTTTTTGTTTTCTTCAAATTACATGCTATTGATCTAATTTTAAGTTTATTGACCTTTCTTCACTCCCTCCAAATCTGTCGTCAAGCTCATCTAGTACAATTTTCATTTCAGATACACTTTTCAGTTCTAGAATTTCTGATTAAAAATTTTTTTCCTACCTCTCCTCTCAGGTTCTCCATTTTTAAATTCATCGTGACTATCTTTTCCTTTAAGTCCTTGAACAAGATTATAAAAGTTGTGTTAAAGTCGTTGTTTACTAATCCCAACATCTGAGTCATTTTGGGGTCAATGGCTTTTGATTATTTTTTCTTTTGACTAAGATAATATTTTCTGTTTCTCTTCACGTCCTGAAATTTTTAAATTGGATACTAGACATTGCGCTTTAAACACTATAGAGCTTGGATTTTATCTTCCTTTGACGATCACAGCTTTTTTTTTTTAAGCAGGCAGCTAACCTGATGGGACTCAAACCCTAACCTGTATCTCTCCTGTGGTAGCTGTGCTGAGACACTTGCTCCACACTTGCATTTTCCAGCAGTTGCTTTCTGTGCTCCTTGGGGTCTCTCCACACATTGACAGTTCAGGGATCAGTCAAAAATTGGAGATAAGTTCATCTGCAGATTTCGAGGTTCCCCATCTGTGGCTCCCTCTTTTCCTAGATTTCTCCTCAATTTCTGGCCACCCTGGCAGCCCCACTTGTGTCTTCTGATACCTCAAAGAAATAAGAGTATGGGCTTTTGCTTGAGCTCTTGTCTCCCCAGGTCCTGTAGACTGGAGATTACCCTCAGGGGGAAAACAACAAAACTATGGCTCCCCGTTCTGCTTCCTTCTTTCAGAGGTTGACTACCTCCAGATTATTCCTGATTTTGGCCACTCTCTAGTCTCTCCAAATATTATAGTTTTTTTTTTTTTTTTTTGCTGTGCTGTGTGGCTTGCAGGATCTTAGTTCCCTGACTAGGGATCAAACCTGGGGCCTCGGCAGTGAGAGCGCAGGGTCCTAACCACTGGACCTCCAGGGAATTCCAAAAATACTTGTTGTTTTCTCGTTTTAATGACTTTGTCAAGAGTTTTTCATTGATCTCTTCCAGAGAGTTAGTTCAATACAAGCTGGTCCACCATTACGAGAACTGGAACACAACACACTCTTTATGCTTTTCATCCCCTAATCTTTATACAATGAACATCCTCCTTTGTCCAAAGGTATAAGAAAAACTGTGGTGTAAAGAAGACTCTGATGTGCAGGAACACCTAGGGTATGTGTACGCTTCTGTGTGGGCAGTGCAGAGGAACCAAGGAGGATGGCATCTAGGCAGATGGCCAGGTCCACTCCCATGTGGAAGTTTCCTGAGCATCTGTAGGGGCCGGGGATTGAGGTCAACACCAGGGACCCTTCAGGACAGAGACCACATCGTCCACACTTCTGTGAGGCACCAGGGCCAACAAAGCACCTTGCACAAACTCAGAGGTCAACGGATGTTGACCTGAACTGAATTCCTGCTCTCAAAGAACTTAACATGCCCTTAAAACAACAATAAAAATCCCCTTTTCACCCAGAAACACAGCAACCTATGGAAAATGATTCATCCCCATTTGGAAGTAGCTGCATGGTAGAGAGTAGATTAAAAACTTTACATCTAATCTTATGTCTATCCCTAACAGGCTGTGTGATAGTGGGTAAGTTTCTCCCACAATTCGGTCTCTGTTTCCTTATCTTCAAATACATAAGGGCCCTGCCATGGCACCCAGCTCCCTTTCTGTGGTCATGAGCTCCAGCCCTGGGAGGAAATTTTTAATTAAAAAAATTTTTTTTAAATTTTTGGCTGCATTGCATCCTTGTTGCTGTGTGCGGGCTTTCTCTAGTTGTGGCGAGCAGGGGCTACTCTTCATTGTGGAGCACAGGCTCTAGAGCGCAGGCTCAGTAGTTGTGGCTCGTGGGCTCTAGAGCGCAGGCTCAGTAGTTGTGGCTCGCGGGCTCTAGAGCGCAGGCTCAGTAGTTGTGGCTCGTGGGCTCTAGAGCGCAGGCTCAGTAGTTGTGGCTCGCGGGCTCAGTAGTTGTGGCTCGAGGGCTCTAGAGCGCAGGCTCAGTAGTTGTGGCTCGTGGGCTTAGTTGCTCCGCAGCATGTGGGATCTTCCCGGACCAGGGCTCGAACCCGTGTCCCCTGTGTTCTCCCATCTCATGTAAGGGTAACTGCGTGCTTCTCACTGTTCAGGCCAAACGTTTTGGAGCCATCCTGCATTTTCTCCCTCATACCTCACACCTTCTCCATCAAGAAATCCCTGCCCATCTGAGCTGGTCTCCAGGGCCTGTGCCTGGTCTGCACTTCCAGGGCCCAAGTCGGCCTTCTATAACAATAGCGGTTTGTTAATTTCCCTTTGTAAAAAAAAATATTTATTTTATTTCTTTATTTATTTTTGGCTGTGTCGGGTCTTAGTTTCACGCGGGCTTCTCTCTAGTTGTGGCAGCAGGTTTTCTCTCTCCAGTTGTGGTGTGCAGGCTCCAGGGCGCGTGGGCTCTGTAGTTGCGGCACATGGGCTCTCTCGTTGAGGTGCACAAGCTCAGTAGTCGTGGCGTGTGGGCTTAGTTGCCCCGTGGCGCATGAGATTTTAGTTCCCCGACCAGGGATTGAACCCGTGTTCCCCGCACTGGAAGGCAGATTCT
This sequence comes from Delphinapterus leucas, assembly GCF_059928025.1. Taxonomy (NCBI): domain Eukaryota; kingdom Metazoa; phylum Chordata; class Mammalia; order Artiodactyla; family Monodontidae; genus Delphinapterus; species Delphinapterus leucas. The sequence goes on from NC_143147.1 coordinate 69,091,980, forward strand.
TTACCACTGGACCACCAGGGAAGTCTCAATTTCCCTTTGTTTTTTTAACAAATGAAAGGAAAAGGCACTTCAGCTGCCCGCTAATTCAACTGACTAGATGAATCCCCAAGGTCACGGCTTCAGGTCAGAGCAGGTCCAGCTCTGCAATTTTCTGGTTTTGTGAACTTGGGCAAATTCCTCCTTCATAAAGTCCAACATGGCAGCCCTACCCCATCCATCCCAACTGGCTTAGGCCTGAGGATCTCCCAAGGTGCCTCCAGCCCTGCGTCTTCTGTCTGCAAATCTCCGCTTCCCCACAGATCTCTCTCCTCTGCTTCCCCACAGAAACACAAGGGCCTGGGATGCTTGTCATTTTGTGGTCCCTTGGAATGGAATTCCTTGAACTCTGTGTCCATGGGATCCATGGGCAGTGTCTCTTCATTCCCCGAGGAACAAGACAGTGGGGCTTAAATCTCACGTAAGTGGGCTGGAGGGTCAGCCTCTCCTCTGTTCCGCCACGCTGGCCAACTCCGTGAAGACAAGGGCCACTTACTGTTACCGGGAAGCCACCACAGCTCTCAGGTCACCCAGGAGAGATGATGCCTCTGAAGACGATGCATCTGAATCATCCACGTATGTTGCAGATTTAATGCAACATTTGCTGCTTTTTCAAAACAGAACTTTGAAATGAAGTTTGAAAAGTCCAATTGATGTTGAACTGGAAAAGTTTCATCTCGACCTCTTGTCTCTTTGGTCATTAGGAAGACACAGTGAATCAGCACGGTATAATGGGATCCTTATTTGAGTGAATTGGTTTATAAAATGCTCCCGAGGATCTGGAAACAGCTGGTGATGGACCCTAAAGTGCTTTACATTTGGAGAGAGGATGTGCACTGGAGTGGCGGTGAGGACAAAGCTGAGGTTGCGGGGGGGGGGGGCTCTGAAGGGGAAGGAAGTGGGGGGACTGCCTGCAGGACTCAGTTTTAGGGGTTTTGATAAAAGGCTTCACCAACCTGCCTGCCCCAGCCTTCTGCTCAGCCTGGGACTCGAGACTTAAGTGTTTCGTCTGGGTTGGGGCACCGCGTTGCCTTGGAGGGGTGACACATCAGGGCGATGGGGTGCGGCTGGGCTCGGCACCACCCTGTGCTAGGTAGGCGCTCCGGCCCCATCACGCAGGAGACTGGATGAAACCCACGCGCCCAGGGCGGCCGAGCGAGGAGAGGCGGGACCAGCATGTGAGGCCCCTCGGGCTTCGGGCTTCCTTCCCCTCCTCACTTCCCGGGCCAGGTGGGCTGTTAGGAAGAGCAGGTTCCTCGGCCCCCATTGTCCCCTGCCTGGGGATGAAGCAGCCTAGATGAGCTGTGGGTGAAGGGGGTGATCAGGAAAATAGCTGCAGGCTGCCCTCGACAGGCAGTGGGCGTGTCCCTCGACAGGCAGTGGGCGTGTCCCTTTCCGTGCACTCGGTGCTTTTGCATGTTTTCCTAAGAAACGGCATCCAGACACTGGGGTGGCCGAGGCACCAGGACACCAGGAGAGTAAACGCCTCTTCCTCCTCGTCACCGGGGCTTCCATCACCGTTTACGGGGTGCAAGGCCCCAGATGGGCTCAGTATTTGTGTTCCTGCCTTTAATCCTGTAGCTACCCTGAGGCAGGTTTCCACACCCAACCCCTAGCCCCAAGCTAACCCTAAGTGAGGCTCTGCAGGGGGGCGGGCAGGGACTCTGAGGACAGTGCCCTTGCTGTCCTGCTGGCACCAGGGCTGGCAGAGGCGCTGCACGGGGCATGGTGATGGGGGGGCCTCTGGGGAAGCCGCAGGCTGCAGGAAGCAGACCCGTGGGCACGTGTGATTCATTCCCAGTGCGAGGGCTCATGGGTGACATAAAGGCATCTGCAGGGAGGACGACACCGCCTGGCAGCCCGCGGGATCCCCTTGGTCGGTACTGGTTTTGAAGCAGTGAGCGGGCTGCCAGACGGACAAGCTCACAGGCCCCGCCTCCACACACCGATTCCCCACGAGCAGGCGCTGGCACGGCGGTGCATCTCCTCCACGTTCATCGGGAACCTCACCCCATTTCCATCCCACAGACAGCGCTTCAAAGCCCAACAGCACCCTCATCTAGCGGTGCGCCCTGGCACATGGCGGGGGGGCCCCTCATCCCAGGGGATTCTCGTCTCTTTCAGGTCTGGGGTTGGGAGGTCCTCCAGCAGTGGTTCGTATCCCGGCCGTGTGTTAGAATAATCCAGGCCAGTCTTCCTGCTCTCATTCGCAGGCTCCAGCCCCGGCCCGAGCATTATATCTAATTGTTCTGGGTGGGCAACAGGCCTGGGTGTGTCTTAAAAGGTTCTCAGACGATCCTAATGTGAGGACCACTGACCACTCTCTCTGGGTTAGAGGAAAGGTCCTCACCAGACAGGCCTGGGTTGGAGTCCCTGTTCTACCACCAGGATCGTTTCTTCTTGGCAAACAGCCTGGCAGCCTCATTTCTCCATCTGTAAGGAAGAGCCGGTGACATCTCAGCTCACAGAAGGGTTGTGAGCATTCAGGGAGAAACGCCTGTCGAAGTGGCTTGCCCTCAGAACACAGATGATTTCCCATTAGCATCGATCCGTGCATGAACATTTTCAGCTCACAGCTGGCATGTTTTAGGTTGGTTCAGAGTAAACACAGCCAGCGCTCTCGAGCCCCCTTTTTTCAACCTGTGTGCAAACTACGGAAGAGATGAGGGATTCTGGCTTATTCTGAAGTAACCCTGCCTCCTGATGAGTCCTGAGGGGTCTGGAAGCTGCTGGCCCCTGAGATATGATTTGCATATTATGCTATCTTGGAGCATTTTGTTTCAAGCAAAAAGTGAGATGTGACATTTTGAATCCATCTTCAGTGACAGGGAGACCCGAACTTGGAAAACAGGGGGTTCTGCTTCTTTCCTTCTCAAGGGATCTCTCGGGCTGCCCTGGAACCAGCAACACTCCGTTTACAGCCCTCAGCTGCATGTCCATCCTCTCCAAATGGAAACCCAGAGACTCCAGCAACGGCAAAGCCAGACCCTTATGCGTCAGAGTCTTTCTGAAGGCATCCAATTTTCATCCCGTCCCCACGTGAGGCACCTGGCTGGACGCCAAGGGTCTGTCTGGTCGCTTCCCACTGTTCCCTCCTCTTGCCCAAGTATAGCTGCTTATCTGCATCCTGAGATTTTGTCACAGCATCTTGCAGTTACAAAGGGCCCGCGAGATACCAACCACAGGCTTGCACTATGCAGACTCTCATTCTCCCTCCTGCTTCCCTGACACCACTGCTCAAAGACTTGCAGGAATGAGGACCCGCTAGCGCCACAGGGATGGGAAGGTCAACCTCAGATGGCTCCTCTATCCATGCAAATGACGGGAAGGAAATGAAATTCCAGACAGAAAGGATTTTTCCTTATTTAATTTTAGCAACAGCTGAGGTTGGAAGGCGGCAGCTCCCTCACGGACCCTTTGCCCACCGCCCAGAAGACCGTCTCCCTAGAGAAGAGAGAGGAGGCCGAGGGCCCAGGTATGGACGGGGGCAGCTTGAGACCAGGGAGCATCTGAAGCAATGCCAGGAGTCCCCTCTCCCAGCTCCCTCGCCATTTTTCACACTCTTGCCGAAGAGCAGGCTCTCGTACGGAACGCTCTTGGGCAAGCGTTGTTCTCCTATAAAATGTCTTATCAGATGGTTTATGAGATGAAGCTTTGATGCCTTATAGCACATTTTTAAACAGACACTGTTCCCAGGACGAATAAGGGCTGGACTTTTTAGCCTTTTCTAGATCACGAGACACGCAAAGCACTGAAGAAACCAGTAAATGGACGTTGGCCAAGCGCAACCACTGTGAAAAGGAAAAAGGCTTGTTTCACCTCAGCGCGAAGTTAAATTAGCGTTTCTAATGCTCCCAGTGTGCTGTGGATGGGAGGGGGAGAACAAGCAAGAGGGGGCAAAGGGTGGGCTTTGAAACCAAAAACTTGGGCTCTGGACCTAATCTGGTCACTTGTAGCTGATTTTGGTCTCAGAACAATCACTTTTGATCTCAGAAAAAATCAACCGAATTGAACACTGAATCATAAATGTTCCTTTCTGAAGGCTTTTCTTTAAAGCAATTTTTTGTCTTTTTAAAAAAAATTTAATTAATTAATTAATTTGTTCTTGGCTGCGTTGGGTCTTCGTAGCTGCACGTGGGCTTTCTCTAGTTGCGGCGAGCGGGGGCTACTCTTCGCTGCGGTGCACGGGCTTCTCGTTGCGGTGGCTTCTCTTGTTGCAGAGCATGGGCTCTAGGTGCGTGGGCCTCAGTAGTTGCAGCACACGGGCTCGGTAGTTGTGGCTCGCAGGCTCTAAAGTGCAGGCTCAGTAGCTGTGGCGCACAGGCTTAGTTGCTCCGCAGCATGCGGGATCTTCCCGGACCAGGGCTGGAACCCGTGTCCCCTGCATTGGTAGGCGGATTCTCAACCACTGCACCACCAGGGAAGCCCTGAAGGCTTTTCTTCATGGGCGGAGTTGGATGAGTTTTCTTAAAATATGAGTCCAATGATGTTGGACAGAAAAAAGGCATCTTCGTGTCAACATTTTTCATTGCTCCAAGGGCCTTGGAACTGTGTTCAAAATTTGGGTCGTCTGTAGAGAATAGTAACTGTGGGTGTAAAATCCATTGATGGGTAACTGCTCGGGGAGAGCGGATTCTGTTGCTCCCTTTCACGAACTTCTCTGTGTAGTTCTTTGACGCTTCTGAATAGGTTCTTAAAGCGTTCTCCTGTACTTTGACATCAACCCAAGGTCATTTCCAGAAGTGATGAACCCTGCTTTGGTGGTGCTGGAAAGGCCTTTTCCTATTCTTATGTGTTTAGGAGGCAAGCGGTTCTTTTACCCAAATTACTGCTTGATTCGGAGGCATATGGATTTATTGCCTCTGATTAGGTCATCAAATTTCTTCCTGCTTTACAAACGAGCCTATCACATTCTTTTATAACCGAGGAATTGGCTCTATACATACCTCAAATATTTTTTGTGTTCTTCAAAACTGTGCTTACAATTAAATAGGATGTCTTCCTTTTGCTGAAATGCTTTATTTCTAAAACTATGGCCTTTCTTTCCTTTTGTCCATTCCAGAATCTGCCCATCACATTTGGTTTTCTTAGAAACACTGAAGCATGGGAACATTTTAGTACTTGATGAATTTTTTAAAATGAAGTCTTGCAAAAAAGATCTATCTTTTCTAAGTTGCAAATGGAGTCAGAGGAATCGCTAGCCACCTTGACCTTGAATGGGTAGACCGTACATCCAGCTGAGTTAGGCTGTGTTTTGAAGGTTAGCGGTCTTAACCAGGTTAAGAGAAGATGATAAAGCAGGGCTGGTACCCAGACAGGCTGTTGAATGTGAAGGGTTGTTTACAGTAGCTGCAGGTGGCATTTCTCTTTTCAAGATGGCCTAAGTGATTTCTGCATTGTGACTTCTATTATATTACCTTAATTGCACCACTAATTTGATAATCCTATAGTCATTTTTTCTTGTCTATTTATCTTGATGGTGAACCTAAGGCACACAGCATTTAAGTGGCTAGCCTAAAGGCCATTTTAATCAGTGTTAGAAATTGAATTTGTCCATCAATACAAGCTCTTATAAAGTATTGTGAAGGACAGTTGCAGCAATAAAATAGTTAATAACTGGTCTGAAGACACAGTAGAATTATACTTTCTCTTCTCTGTGGTCAGAAGGTATAATGTAAAATTCAACTACCCTCAGAGGCATAATCACAGGTAAAACCATTACCACCAAGTAGGCATTACAGTATAAAATCTAACTGCATAAAATGGAATTATTTAGATGGTATTACAGTGAAGCTAATCTGAAATCAGACTCTACTTATTTTTGGTCCAAAGACTCCTTTCAGAGGAAGATAAATGCTACTCCCAGTTTTACATACATTTCTGGGAACAAAGCGCATCCTATCCAGCAGGAGAATGATAAGTATTTGAAAATCAAGCTCCTGATAACTCGCGGCATTTCTCAGTTTGCTTTTAGCTGGTGCCATCTGGCAGAAGAGTGGCATCACTTCTAAGATACCAGCAGCAGGAAAACCCTGAGTCGCTGTCTACAAACCTCCCTCTCACTGTCTACACAGCTGATCTCTGCAACGGACAAGCCAAACACTGACATGCTTAAAAGTTGTGACTGGGTCCCAGCAGCTGGGAGGGGCGTATTCTATTACTGAAAGAGAGACCCAGAGCTGGATCGGCGGAGGCACGTTTAGGTATGTAGGCATCTCCAGACGTTCCCAGTGGGGGACCCCGACCTCTGCACATGGGAGGGGGGACCACAGCCTGGCCAGCTTGAGTCGACTGAATTCTCCCAACAGCTCGAGGGCACTGGGCAGAGTTGGGTTCCCTTTGTCACTTCTTGGGAGGACAGTCAGCAAATCTAAAGCATTTACACCCTCCAAGACGCCCTAGAAATTATAAAGTGACCAAATGTCCTGTTCTCCATTTTCCTTAGTAGAAAAAAGCCCCTGCCCTCCTTCCCTCTAAGACGAGAACATAATCTGTTTTGACAGGATTATAATGTCTTGCCTCTTTCTAAGTCCCTATTTATAATTTTCGGTGTTGGCATGAAGGAATTTTGGTGCCAACCTACAAAAAATATATATATATAAGGAAAGGAAGGCATTTATGGTTTCTAGACATTGCCCTAAACAAATTTACAAAATTTATTAAAGAAATTTTAATAAGTTTAAAACAGCTTTCTAAAAAGTTGTTTCATCTCCTGGGGTTCAGTACCAAAGCCTGTACGTTGTCCTTACCTCGCTCTGTTTTTAATGCAGCCTCCTTTACCCTCCCTGCCGCCAATGCATTCATAATCATTCACCTGGTTTTCTTAACTATTGTTTGTTTTGGGTGGGGTGGCTGGACATTAAAAAAAGTAATTTTGTGATCGAGTATACCAGTCAAGGTTAAGTTCTGCCTAAGTCTCAAGTTCAAGTTGAGTGTTCGCTGGTTGTTCTTGTAAAAATAAAAATGCCTAAAAACCAACGATAATTCATATAAGTAAGGATCAGAAACAAAACTGTTTGAAAGTAGAGGAATGCTCCTTGAGGATGATCAATTTTATTATTATGATTTATCTTAAGGGTTAGTTTGCAAAATGGCTAACTTCATTTACTGACTGCAAAATTTACGAATTGGTGCAGGTTGTATAATGAGAGAAGAGCTGAACTCTCACGAACATTACTCTAAACTTTCATAGATAATCCAGGCACCTATCTGCACGGCCAGGCCTGCACCCCCTGGGCCCCTCCCGTCCCCCTCCCCCTCCTTGCCGTTTCTCCAGCCTTTCCCCAGCGGCTCTCTCAGCACCGACTCTCACCCACGTGTCGCTGCTGGACAAGTCTCTGGGCGCCGACCCGCACTTCCGGTTACCTGGGGAAGCTCCGTCTATCTAAACCCAAGCCCATCATTCTTCCTCCCCACACCCCAAACCTGTGCCCCGCGTCTTCTGCGGCCAGCAACCCTGGCCCCGTTTTTGCTTCTTTCTCTTTCACAATCACCTCATTCATTCAGGTGCCACGGGAGCTCCGGAACCTTTGACTTACTTTCCATTCACGGGAGAAGCTTCTCTCGCTGGGGGTTTGGTGCAGCGGGCGGTGTGCGCTCACCTCCGGACTTCTCTCTGCTTCCAGCCTCTTGTCTCCTCTGCATTACCCCCCTCATGCTGTTGCTGGACAAATGCTCATCCAGCACTTGCTGCTGGGGCCACCCCCTGCGCGCGACGCTTTCACTGTTCCCAAGCCTCGCCTCTTCCACGGAGGAAACGCAATTTAGTACAAGAAGCCGAATGCAAGTAGGAGAAGCGACAATGAGCGAATCAGAGACACGAGTTCCAGTTCCGCTCTCATCGCATATTACAAACGTGGCCTTGGTCAAATTTCCAAACTTCTCTTTCCTTCAGTTTCCTCAAGTATAAATAATACTTAGCTCATGCAATTATGGAGGACTGTCAGAAAATAAGAATAGCCTTCATTTATGGAACGTCTATGGCATGCTAGACTTTTTTTTTTAAAATTAATTAATTTATTTATTTTTGGCTGTGTTGGGTCTTCATTGCTGCGTGTGGGCCTTCTCTAGTTGTGGTGAGCAGGGGCTGCTCTTTGTTGTGGTGTGTGGGCTTCTCATTGCAGTGGTTTCTCTTGTTGCAGAGCATGGGCTCTAGGCGCGTGGGCTTCAGTAGTTGTGGCACGCGGGCTCAGTAGTTGTGGCTCGTGGGCTCTAGAGCACAGGCTCAGTAGTTGTGGCGCACGGGCTTAGTTGCTCCGCGGCATGTGGGATCTTCCTGGACCAGGGCTCGAACCCGTGTCCCATGCATTGGCAGGCGGATTCTTAACCACTGGCCACCAGGGAAGCCCCCATGTTAGACTTTTAAAATGCATTATCTCCTTTAATTTTCACAACCACGTTCTACCATGTCCTCCATTTTTTTGGCCTCGCCACGTGGCATGCGGAACTTCCCCACCCGGGGATCGAACCCACGCCCCCTGCACTGGGAGCGCACAGCCCGAACCGCTGGACCAGCAGAGAAGTCCTCCTCCATTTTTTAAGATAAAGAAACAGACTCAGAGAGGCTAAGCAACTTGCCCAATTCCAGATCCTCTGACTCCGAAGCCCTTAAGCACATGTGCTGAGGCCTGGCCAGCACTGGGGGTGGTCAGCTTCCTCTGACATCTGTAATCTGATTCCAACACACCTGTTAAACCATCTCTGACAGTACTTTTCTCCCAGGTTGCTGGGATCTAGATCATCCGAGTGACTCCATCTGGACCATCCTTCCCCACATCTCTACCGACTGAAATCCAACTCTTACTCCAATGTCCAGCTTAAATGTCACCTTCTCCTATGGGACTGGATTTCAAAATGTTACTACTTCCTTGGGATTCCCATAATATTTGGCATTTCCCTTATACAAAGATCATGTTCTCTTCTGTATTATCTTCTTTTTTCTACACGTGTCCTATCATCCCTTGTGGATGACAAGCTCATCACAGGCCAGGGGCAGGTCCCGTTCATCTTTGTACGTCGCAGAGTCCCGGATCAGCCCCTGAGACAGAGGAGGGCCTCGGCAAGGGATCTGCAGGAGATTTAAGTTTGGAGCAAATGGGAGAGCTGAGCTCACTTTACAGTTTGCAGGAAGTGAAAATGCTCCTCGTATGTCAGATGTGATGTCGCAGAGAGAAGGGTAATTACAATGTAAGATGGGGCCTATTCACCTTTCTCCTCCGCCCAGAAAAAGGCGGAGAGAGTGAACTTTACATGGTTTTAGGCAAAATACCTAATAGCAGGGGCAGTAGGAGGTCTATGTAGGTTTGTTACCTTAATTAGCCGATTAAAAAATTCTGCAAGAAAATACTACAGAAAAGAATCTGAAAAAGAATATATATATGTATAACTGAATCTCTTTGCTGTACACCTGAAACATTGTAAATCAACTGTACTTCAATGAAAGAAAGCAAAGAAAAAAGAAAAATACTACAAGAAAAAAATGCATGGATAGGCCTTTGAAACTATTTGGATTTACCACCACACACACACACACACACACACACACACACACACACACTCCAAATAAGATTGTAGAAAGCATTAAAAAAAAAAAATTCCCTTAATCCAATTTGTATTCTAGCAGTTTCCAGATTCACATGCCAAACTGCATCAATAAAAAAACTGAAGAAAATCAGATAACATAAGTGGGAACTCGGTCAGAGAAAGTTTCCCTGACGTTGGAAGAAATATCACCCCAGGTAGAAGACTGCCACCAGATCCTTAGCTCCAAGGAGAAGCAGGTGGATCCAGGAGGAAGCCACCCGCCCAGGCTTCACGCGGGAACCCTGCACCCGGCTTGGATAAATATTTTTATTACAAACACAGTGACATGTCATGGGCCAAGTGATCAGTTCTGTAAAAGGATTTCACATGGGACTGTGACACGGCAGCAGCCGGGAAACACGAAAGTAAGTGTTCAAGGGAACCCGGACTGGAGCGGAGCTGATACAAAACTTGAAGAGCAACCTCAGCATCAACGCTGAGCAGACGCCAGCCACAGCCAACCTGCGTGAAGCCAAGCTGGGAAATGCAAGCTGGCTTTCGAGAAATCTCAGTTGATGTCAAGACATTTCTGCAAAAGATGCAAGATTCTCAGGACCCTCTGCTAGCCTGTTAGGAAAATACTTCCTCTTCCGAAAGAAACAAGGTTTCTTTTCTGTTTTCCTTTTCCGCCTTAAACTTTCAGGCCCTGCTTGCGGAACAGAGCCAAACGCCATTCGTACCAACCGTTTAGATTTCTTTCAGAACACATGCTGGTCACCAGGGTGGCTGGACTGTCCAGTGACCTGCGGCAGTCGGTGAGATTTGGAGGGTCAGACAGCAGGACGGCGGCCTCGCTCTTGTCCTTGGGCGCTTGGCCGCACTCACGTGTTTACGGCCCCTCACTTAGGTTCAGGCTGGGAAGAACCAGGCAGAGGCGGGATGAATCGAGATCCCTTAGCAGGGGTGAGAAGGCTAACGGGCAGCTAGGAGGCTGATTCACTTGTTTATCCGGATGGTTTTGCTCTGCTTAGAGGAGCAGTTTGTCAGTGTCCTGTGGCTCAGGAAATGTTCCTTCTCAGCCTCATCAAGTCCACATCCTTCCATATTTCCACGAAGGAAGGAAAAACCAGGCTAAGCACAGAGTATGTGTTTTGGTGGAGCTTTATAATAACACGCTAGCCGAGATAATTACAAAAGACCAGGCGTACCAAGCCTCAAACAGAGAAGAACGGGAAGAATCATTCAACTCTGGTTACTACCATCTTCCTAAAGAATCATAGAGGAAGATATGGCTTCCCTGAATACTCCTAACCCAAGCAGTGTTTCCAGATCCCTCATTTAACCTGTGGTTGTACAGATACAACACTGATTAACAGAATTTTTGAACAGGAAGGAATTTTTAAGTCATCACCTAGATCTGGACTTTTCTAATCAATAGCTCACGGAACTTTAAACAATAAAATATGTGGACCACAGGAAAACGATTCCATGGATCAAATCATTTTAGGAGATTCCAGAGGCAAGAATTAGATAGGTTTCTTTAACAAAGAGATGGTCACAGACTCTCAGATATCGCTGGGGTCTCTGTCTTCTACCGTTGGCTCCTGGGGGCCTCTGCCTTTGACAGAATTCAGCAGAAGTGATGCTGGGCCGCCTCTGGGCCCAGGCCTCACGCGGCTGGCGGCTGCTATGGCTGGTCTCCGGGTGAGCTTGCTCTTGCGGACCCCTCACAGCTGCCACATGAGTGAACCCTCGCGGGCCTGGGCAGCCCACACCTGACTGCACCTGCGTGAGGCCCACGTGAGAACAGCCTACTGGAGCCTGGTCAACCCGTAGCAACCAGAGAGATGATGATAAGTCACTGCTTCCAGCCGCTGGGTGCGGGCCGTTCGTGTCTGGCACGTAGCAGGCATCAACAGCTATAGTAAATGGATGAGTGAATGGCCGGGCCAGCGACGTAATGTGAACCTTGCAGGGGGGGCTCTAGCGGCGTGACGTTTCCTAAATGTGACTATCTGAATGCCTGGAGACGAGTCATACACAGAACAGGGCTTGATGGAATGCTAGTTTGAGAAACACTGAATTAGAGGCCTGAAATGGTACAGATTAGGAAGTACCGGTCTAGCTGTACCCTTGATGTTACAGATTAGAATAGTGAGGCTCGAGTCGCTGAAGAGAACTGCCTAAGGAAACAAGGCTAACGTGTAGACTCCGCCTATGAACTAGTTTCCCTTTCTAGCTGAAGTGAAGGACTGCAGACAAAACTGCACGTTTCACTCACGTAAGCCCGTTTTTAGCTAATTACATCTACCAGGCTTCTCACTTGGTAGCCCTCTCGTTTCGCTCCATGTGAAGTCTTTGTGTACCTAGCTGTTTTCCGTAAGACCGCTCTCAGACGGGAGACTCCCAAAGAGGATATAAGAGTATTTATCAGCCTCAGGTCTAGACCAAGCTCAGTTCTAAAAACAGCAGAATCTATAGGAACATCTTGGGCCTTTGGTTTTAAACCATTTGCCTGGTGGAAATCCTTGCTTAAAACTGAAATAACTGAAATGTCTAGAAGCACGGATCTTCAGCTGCCTTAGATACTGGTGAGGGATCCAGATTTTAAAATTCCTTCAACCTTATGTTTCAAGTTGCATTTTTCTTCCCCCATTGAGAGGTAAATAATATGATCTGAGGTTTGATTCAGCTCTTAAAACTATAGAGAAGAATGTTAATACAGGTCAAAATCTGGGCTCTTCAATTTTTCCTTTTCAAATACAGCCTATGCCACTACTCCCTAATCAAGTCTCAAAATCCAGGAACCACTTCAATACTTGAAAAAAAGTTTTATCTAATTATCATCTTTTCCTACTTTGAATTGACCAACCATGTATCTTTTCCTGGTTTTATCAAAGGGGCTGCCAGGGCAAAAGCACATCCAATTCTAAGTAAGCTTTAGTTAGCAGACTTAAAATCGATCATGCATTTTAGTTTCAGTAACTTGCAATTTCTACACCCTTTGATAATCCACTTTAAAGAGCAAACCGTCTCTAATGACAAGGCTTAAAAGAGACGACCTTTCTGAACAAAATATGAAAGCTGAGGAGATAGTTTTTTTTAAAGGAAACTATGAATTCAAATGACCTCGTGTTCTGAAACTTTCCTCCCACCATTTTTGATGTTTTACCTTTTCCTTTCTACTCTTAGAAAGAAAGCGAAGACACCCCTGCCTTCTGCAGATGGGCAGGCACTTCAATAAGAAAGCTGTTAATTGTTCATTCAAACTCAGTTTCTTCTTTCTGCACTTTCTCTGCCGATGCCTTTAATGAGGTTGCTCGCCATAGAGCCACGTGCCTGTTTCCGAGGAAGTTGTTGCTCGTCTGTGACATTACAGGATAAGGCTCGAATCCGAGCTATTTCCCTCGAGTCTCAGTCAACCCTTTTGTACAAACTAGGAAGCAAGTCCGCCCCTTCTCCGTTCCCTCCCTCTCTGTCCTCTTTTTTCTCCCTTGTGCCCCTGGGCGGCTGCCCTCGGAGGACAGCTGATTGTTGAGCGGGGATGTGGCCAAACCAGAGGCCAGACCCCTGAAATGGCTCACTGTGGGGCGACGCAGAAACGGTGGATCAGACGAAACCCTGACGCGTGCCGACGACCGGTGCCAGCGTTCCTGTTACTGCTCTCCTGCTGCCCCCTCACCGGGCAGACGTGCACACCGAGGGCACCATGACCCCACACCTTTCCTCCTGCTCAGCTCTGCCAGCCACTACCTGTCGACCGTGGCATGTTGAGGTGGAAAAAGCACAGGTGCTTGACTCAGGGGTAGTGCCCACAACTGCTGGCAATGTGACTAAATTAGGTACTTGTGATGGGCAATCGATCTTCCACCAGATAAAAGAGAGGATGACATCTTAGATGATTTTATAATAAGGCACACTGTTTATAATTTATTCCGAAGCACTTGCTTTCTCTCCCGGTAGCCACTTTTAAACTGAGTACTCAACTCAGTAAGGAATTTTCAACATGCCAAGTGCAATCTTTCTTCCTCTTCCTTATCAGAGGACGTTTACAAAAACACTAGTGTCAGCCACCTAGCCCCTACCACACACGATCCAACTGACCTGTACGACACTCTTCAGAAGGGAAACCGGATCTGGGTGATGTGCAAGGTCCACCCATGTTTGTAATTTCATAACCCTTGAAATAAGGAAAAGAAAGAACAGCAGGCAACTTTCCCAAACACCTATTTACCCAATGGCAGCGCACGACGCAACTCACAAGGTATTTTCACTTCAAGCCGCTAAATAACCTTCCTAATGAAATCTGCTGACCGTCAACCCGTTTGCCACGGTCTGTACAGAAGGGCTTAAAATTAATCACGGTGTCGCAATCGTTCCCTACCGAGTGCTAAATCAGTCTGAGTACCAACTGTCTTTCCTTGTTAGCTAGTTTTAATAGCATCTGATACAGTTTTGCTTTTTCTCCGAACAGTCTTTAGGCCAGTGCTATCATTTATTTCACATGCAAGGAAAACCCGATCTTTCAGAGGACAGAGACCTACATTCCTGGAGGAGGTGTCGGGTGAACCTTAGCAGGCAGCGTGGTGACCAGGCCGAGACGATCCAGTGCAAGACTCTGAGGCCTCTCACTGATGACCAGGCGGTGTTCTTGCTGACCCTGGCCTGGCTGTGGAAGTGGCTGGGAAACCTGCTACTTCCTTATTATCCCAGGTCTCAGTTACAGTACAAAAAAGGCTAATTAATCCTGGGCAGCAAACAACGAAGATGGGCGTGGGAAAGGGAAACGAATTTGAAAAACGAAGTAAACGTTCTGCCCTGTCCTTTCACAGCCAACCGGGTGATGACAGCCCTGCGCACGCCCCAGATCTTCCGAGAGCCTCCGAGGGCCCGCGGCATACGCGCCACAGCACAGCCAAGAGAACATGACCATCCGCGGCGGTTCAAAGTTCCCTTGGCAAATCAGCGTTGACCAATCCGCACAGAACTGCTGACTGGCATTCGGGTGGGGACTTAAAACACCCAGCCTCGGGCGCCAACACCAAGTTCTCTCCGCAAGGAAAACAGGAGCGAGCGAAGCTCATTCTGTCATCACTTGCTGGTGTGCTGAGCGTCCTCCCAACACATCTTGACATTTTCAGGCTTCCTTAAGGAGCGTCTATTGATATTATAATTAACCACAACCATAAAATCAGAGATCAAGCAAGTAACAATAAAACCAGAGCTGCTACATAAAATTCGTACCCTATCCTGCCTCTGGTCCCAGATGAGACTGACAACCAACATGACAAATACTTGGACTGATGTCAGATGACTCAGTGACTTTTATTCTAAATAAATGCACTACTTATGGATTTGATTTCTGACATGACATAGGTATTTTTTCCCGTAGCACAATTTGAGATGCTCAGTATATTCTAGGGAAAAAACTGCCATGTCATATTTATTTTAGCAAACGAGGTGCAATTAAAAAGTAGAAATAAAACTGATAAACACAAAGTAATATTTTAATAATATATGAACATGAACACAAAAACAATGTAAACGTTAAATTTTTTGATATGATTCTACAAACGTGATCTTGGTCAGCTGCAACTGGTAAAATTCGGTGTAAAGGCATTAACAAGGCATCGCAAGAAATCATTTCTTTTCCCAATATAAGCAGTTCTCAGTACACACTCAAACGCACACAGATATGGAAATCAGAAATAAAGGAATGTTAAAAAAAATAATGTAGGCAGACACAAATAAAACCACCCCGTTAGTGTACGAGTGATGCATGTTTTTATGATCTCAATTACATTTAAGTATTAAAAAATGCCATTGATCTCACAATTTACAACATCCAAATCTTCAAACCTGTGGGAAGAAATCCAAAGCTCTGTCCAGACGGTTAGATCCATCCCACTCTCCTGGGTTACTCAGGTATGTCACCATGTGGTTACCTGAAGATCAAAAACCCCGAAGTTACAACTTTCTCTAGGTTTAACAGGCACGTCCATAACAAAATACGTTCTAACTCAGGAGGAGCTGGAGAGAGGCTAAAAAGTATATTTGATATCAAATTTTCATCATTTACACCCATAAGGGATCAAGTCCTATCTATACCAAGAATCTTTTGAAAAGTGAATGAGTCACAAAGTTTTTACTTTTTTAAAGCTGAAGTATAGTTGATTTACAATATTGTGTTAGTTTCAGGTGTACAGCAAAGTGATTCAAATGTATCTATGTACATATTTTTTCGATTCTTTTCCATTGTAGATTATTATAAGATATTGAATATAGTCCCCTGCGCTATAGTCCCCTGTGGTCCTCGTTGTTTATTTTATACATGGTACTGTGTATCCAAAGTTTTTACTTTTAATTCAGTGCCAACTGAATGGTTCAGCCTTTCACCGTACTAAGAGGAGGGCTGTCAGAGCAGGTAAATGTGATCTACGTCAGTGACGTCTCTGGGAACCTTTGACTGGAAGGGTCTCCTGCACCCCCGAGGTGTGCGCTCCTGGGGGCACAGTGTTGGACACCACGGAGCCGTGTTTCTGTTGATATTTGGGGTTGGCAAACATCTGCTACGGAGCCAAGCGTCCAGGGATGTGGGGCTCTGGAGATGCGGGTGGCCACACTGAGGGCCACGCCGTCTCACTCTCTTAAGAGGAAGACAGAGTCTCCTTAACCCTGCAACTGGGCTTCAAGACAACGTCCTGTCGTGACTCTGCAGGTGAGCCCGGCCTTGTCAGGCACTGGCGGACCCTCATCTCGTTTGGATGGTGCAAGGAGGGGGTCTTCTCCAAGACAGGCTTTTTACGAAAAATAAGTCTTTTTTTTCAAAACTGATATGTTTACGAATTTTTTAAATTAATTAATTAATTAATTTTTGGGTGTGTTGGGTCTTCGTTTCTGTGCGAGGGCTTTCTCTAGTTGAGGCAAGCGGGGGCCACTCTTCATCGCGGTGTGCGGGCCTCTCACTGTCGCGGCCTCTCTTGTTGCGGAGCACAGGATCCAGATGCGCAGGCTCAGTAGTTGTGGCTCACGGGCCCAGTCGCTCCGCAGCATGTGGGATCCTCCCAGACCAGGGCTCGAACCCGTGTCCCCTGCATTGGCAGGCAGATTCTCAACCACTGCGCCACCAGGGAAGCCCCAACGCATTTTTAATGAAGATTTTAACACCCAACCAGGAGACCCACAGGTGCAGACAGTACAAACTACTCAGGAGACATTCCGGCCACAACAGTACCTTCTGCACTGGTAGGTCATCAGCTCCTCTTGAAGGATGGATGCCCTCTTTTGCAGAAAGTTAACCTAGAACAGAGACCTCGTGTGAGAAGAGGTGAAGGTGGCTTACAGGGCGACACTGTGCAGATACAGTGTCTGGTCGGATTTTATTTAAATTCAGACAACTCTCTAGATAAAACGCAGAGGATCTGTTGAGTGCTAATGCTGTGGTTTTGTATTTGATCACATCCCATCCCCACTGGCACTCCATCAGAGGCTACAGAACCCAGTTCAAACCCCGCACTGCAGAGCTGTTTGGACCTGGTCCTGGCCCACCTGGGCGCTTCATCCCCTCTCTTCCACCATCACCACCTTCCACCTCGCATCCTTCCTACTCTGCGGCCCTTTGGCCCTTTGCGGCCATCTGCCATCGTCTGCTTGGGAATGCTTGGCCAACTACCTCCTATTCACTGTCCACTGTTGGGTTCAAGGTCACCTCTGCTCCTGAATTCTTCTGCCCCGCCCCCCTCCAGCCCTGCCCCTCATCACCTCCTGCCCCAGGCAGCCAGCGGCCCCTCCTCTGTGCTCTCCTGTTCTGTTCTTAGCACTTTTCCAACTGCCTTCTGGTGATCTGTCTTCACGTCTCTCCCTCATGCCCGAGAGCTCTCCTGGGGCAGGGGTAATGTTGGAGCATCTCTGTAACCCCAGTTTCTTTTTCAGGGCTGGACATGTAGCTGGCATTCCCTAGCTGTTTCAGGAATGAGTGAGTGAGTGGAAACAACATTACTGCCTGCTAGAAACCTTAATCTCTCCGGGGATTCCCTGAGGTTGCAGAGGTAGTGTTTTGTCGTGGAAAGAGCCTGCGCTTTGTCTGGAGTTAGGCCAACTGGCGTTCAGCTCCTGACTTGGCCTCCATAGCTCTAGGAAAGTTCCTTTTTCTCTTGATGCCTCATCTGTGAAATGGGGTGAACGACAGCCAGTTCCCAAGGTCATGAGGATGACAGGAAGTGACTAACAGGAACTGCCTAGTCCAGAGATCCTGGCAGGTACCACCCTGTGGCCCCTGCCCCTGAGGGGCTACGGATGGGGGAAACTGGGCTGTCAAGAATAGTCTCTTCAGTCAGACCTTCACAGCACGGTTGGATTATCCTGAAGCATAAATTTCTATACTATTAAAAATACTTGTTATCAGGCATAAATTCAAAAGCTGTGGTTTTGTATTTGATCACATCCCATCCCCACTGGCACTCCATCAGAGGCTACAGAACCCAGTTCAAACCCCGCACTGCAGAGCTGTTCGGACTTTACACAACCTACTAGCAGTGGTTTCCGGATAACTTACACTATGGCTTAACGTGATCAGGAGTTAGTGGCATCTGATCACTTTGGAGCTTTACTCTTGTCTCTTTGGTCTGAACTGAAACCATGGCAACGGTCGATTCTGAAACATGGTTATGCAAGACAGGACAGCTGGCAGAGTAGAAACTGTGCTTGGAGAGAGGGAGCACGGCTTTTCTTTTTTTTTTTAACATCTTTATTGGAGTCTAATTGCTTTACAATGGTGTGTTAGTTTCTGCTGTATAACGAAGTGAATCAGCTATACGTATACATACATCCCCATATCCCCTCCCTCTTGTGTCTCCCGCCCACCCTCCCTTATCCCACCCCTCTAGGTGGTCACAAAGCACCGAGCTGATCTCCCTGAGCACGGCTTTTCTAAATGGGTACATATCAAAGTGGTCCCGCTGCTTTTCTGACTCTTTACATCACCCTGGTCTGAATTTTATCCAATTAATCCAGTGACCCACAGGACCACCGATAACTTTGACAGATGCAAGGACTACACTGATCCCACTTCCCTGCCTCCACCGTGCTTTGCCACTGGAATTCCAACAATTTTCAAAAACACAGGCACCTGCGCTCTCAAACTAAATCTGCTCGCTCTGTGGTCTGCACCTCCTCACAGCTGCCGATTCTGAGGCCCTCACGCAGCTGGCAGCTCTCTTTCTGGGTCAACATCCAGTTTTAGGAGGCTGAGTGGCTTTTATTACAGTGAAATGATGTGAATGATAACAGAAGCCCTGCAGGTGGATATCAGATTTCTCTTTCTTTTCTTTCTTTTTTTTCTTAAAAATACCTCCTCTGAAGGTGCTGGGTCCTACACAGCTGACCCTAAGGAAGCCCTCCTACCAAGTGAATGGGTAAGCCACATCTTGAGGAGAGCCTTCCACGTAAATAAAGACGACCTAATCCTTTGTAAGTTAACACTCTCCTGTCATACTTATTTTTATAGGTAGGAGTGGGCACAGCCAAACTTCTTAGCCTACAGAAGCGATAGCTAACAGTAGCGTAAGGGTTGATGCAATGAACTTTTCATTTTCAGATAAGAGACTTTTGCTGAAGGGAACAGAAAAGGCACGGCTAACATCTGCTCCACGTATCTGTCCTATACATTATAAATAGCTAACGTGAATTTCATCAAACTACAGCATTTGTTTCATTCGCAAATAAATTTATTGAGGACCTACTCTGTGACAGGCATTGTTCTTGGCACAAAGAGAAAAGAAATCTTTCCCTTGCAGAGCTTTTCCAGGAAAAAGGTATGTTTTAAATTTCTAAGTGTATTAGAAATGGGAATATGTGAACTTCTTCTCATGTTGAGTTAAAACATTTTTTTAAAAAACCAGGAATCTATAAAACTAATGCTATATAAAATATTTACAGCAATATATAAAACTTGTTTTAGAGAAAACTTATGTAGGAAGTTTTTAATTAATATCTAAATTGAAGTCAATTTTATCTCTTATAAACTACTGTATCAGCAGAAATATCAATATTTAACCGAATTGTTTGAATACCATGTCGTTATCCTGCCTCGATCCTAAAATGCATCTTGTTATCTCTGACAATCATATAAAATACACCAGAATAAAAATGCTTCTAACTTAGCCATGTTTTTTATTTCTCTGCACTTTCACATGATAAGGAGTTAGCAATGTGCTAACTGATGGCATTTTGGGCCTGGAACCAAGAATAAAAGGGTGAGTCTGTGTTGGAATGCAGACTGTAAATAAAAGTAACCATAACTGAGATTTTCAATTTCAAGGATGCTTTTAAGAAAATCTTATCGAGACAAAGAGTTTTAAGCTGGTAAGAAAAAATTCTAAAAAACCCCACAAAACAAAAAACAATTCATCCTGGGCACTCGGTTATTCTGTGACATCACATGGATTTCTGGCATCAGTTCAGAAACAAACATTAATTAAGATATGCACATCATCTAAACCAGGGGTCCCCAGCCGCCCCGGGCCGTGGACCGGTACTGGTCCGCAGCCTTTTAGGAACTGGGCCGCATAGCAGGAGGTGAGCGGCGGGCAAGCTTCCCTGTCGCTCACATTATCACCCGAACCATCCCCCCGCCCCCCGCGCCCCCCCCCCCGCCCCCCGCCGGCCGTGGAAAAACTGTCTTCCATGAAACCGGTCCCTAGTGCCAAAAAGGTTGGGGACCGCTGATCTAAACCCTTGGAAAATTCCCTGATTCTAGAAATTACCTGTGACTTTAGGGAGGAGATAGTGTCTTCAAGTTCTTGTCTTAGAGATGCTGGCATCAATCCTTTAAATTTTGTTTCATATTCTTGTCGTATGTAAGTTATCTAAAATGAACAAAAAAAGCGTATCTTTTTAACCACAGAAATGATTGTTTTGAATTTAAGAAATCCCAGAATAATGTCCATTCATTACAAAGGTAAGTTTGTTACATGTGGTCAGAAACCAGACAACTGAGATGAAATAAGGGGAAACACAAACTGAACAAGGTGCTCTGTCCTTGTCAATCTGGGAGAGAGAGTCCCTGCACCAGCACTTTATTTCTTTAAAATCCTCACTGACACAATTTTTGGCATTGGATAAGGAAAATACCTGTCCTCTCTTCTCCACTCATTATGGACACATGATGCTAATCCTACATCCTCTTCTTGATCAGGGTGTGGGTTGGGATCATACTAAGCTGTGTGTGAGGACAATTCATGGTATGTCATCTGTTTGGCTAAGACACTCCCCGCTAACCATCTAGGTACCTGGGTGCTTGATATCATCACGTGATTATGAAGATGCGAGTGAAGGAAAATCTGCACAGCTGTGTCTCCAAGCCTCCCCATACAGGTAACCAGAGGGCCCTTGTCATCATGAGCATCTCTGATTCATGAGTTTCCCTCTGCCTCTGGAATACAGCCAGGTCTTGCTCAACTAACTGATGGTCACTGGGCTGGTCAAGGAAAAGCTGGCAGCTCATCAAACTACAAACAGGTAAGGAAGGTGGAAGAAAAGTCTTTGGAAGAATATGCTTCAGCAGGATGAAGAGGTGTGTTTGAGGGTGAGCACGAATGTGAGTGTGTCCGTCTTGGTGCCTTCCTCCAGCTCTGTTTCTTTATTTCTCCTTCTCCTAATCTGAGATGCTATGGAATTCAAAACTGTGTTGCATGTGCTGTGTGGGACTTAACTAAATATTAAAGCTGAATTGCAGTGTATCCCACAAATGAGTCACACCTGGAAATAAGGTAATAGACTATGAAAATATGTACAACTGAGTTCAGTTAGACAAGTCTATGGATTTACTGAGGATAATTTAAAATTACTAGCCTTTAATTCCCAAATTTTCTTATACTAAACTAAATTAAGGGAGAAATGTGCTCTAATAGTTTATTTTATTACCTACTAAAATCCCATGGCAAATGTTCTAGAACACAATTTTTAAATTTTTAGCAAAGTATTTTTTTTAGGTATGTTACAATCTTGTGATTTATACCTAAAGGGTAAACAAAAATGATGAAAAATGATCTCTCCCACTGAAGAAATATTTGATTTTTCCCATTTTATCTTCTTGGACGTAAGTCCAATAGTAACATCTGTCAGTTGACTCAAATGAAAGGCAAACACAAAGTAAAACACATGGTTTATAAATCAGACTTTAGGGGCAACCTTTATCAAGGGCTCACAGGCTACTATATATTGAGTATTTTTTTTCTATTGCTCATCACTGGCTCTGAAATTTTGAGCTACTACTCTTAAAAAGGACTCATGTTTGCTCTATTTTTTGTATCCCTATTTGTTTAGAATGTCTGCCCTCTGCCTGTCCATTTGAAATATAACTTGTCTGGGTATAAAAATGCTTCTGTCCCACGTTCTTTCTCTCACAACTTTGGAGGTGTTTCCTCAATGTCTTCTGGCATTGCTATGGTGAAGTCTGAAGTTAGGCTAATTTTTTTTCCATGTTGAATGTGACTTTCTTTCTCTGCTTGGATGTCCATATGATTTTATTTTTCCCTGGATTAGGTAACTTCACTGGGATATGTTTTGGTATTAATGATTCTATATCAATTTTCCTGAGACAATGTGCGTGCTCCTTCTATCTTTTTTAAAAAATATTTATTTATTTATTTATTTGGTTGCACTGGGTCTTAGTTGTGGCAAGGAGGGCTCCTTAGTTGCGGCAGGTGGGCTCCTTAGTTGTGGCATGCATGTGGGATCTAGTTCCCTGACCAGGGATCGAACCCAGGCCCCCTGCATTGGGAGCATGGAGTCTTAACCACTGTGCCACCAGGGAAGTCCCTCTTTCTATCTTTATATTCAATTCTTTGAAGAAAAGCTTCTTCTGTTAGAATTGTTTTCTATTATACCAATAGTTACATATATTCATGTTATATATGATTTTTTTTCGATTTGTTCTCTTCTTCAGGAACAGAGATTTTGCATGTGTTGGCTCTTCTTTGACAATCTTCCATATTTACAATTTTCTCTATTATTTTACTTTCTTATCAATTTATATATGTTTTCTATTTTCATTTTATTTTGTGTGATCACCATATTTCCTTAGATGTTTTCAGTTATGATTTTCCCATTTTTGTTTCTTCTAATATGGTTTCAATCTCTGTAATCTCTTGATTTTGACTACCTTTTTTCCTAAACTCTGGGAAATCACTTCTCATCTTTGTTGAATTATATCATCTTTAAACACATCTCTTTTCTTCTTCTTCTCTCTCTCCCCACCTTTTTCCTTGACAGAGAGATATGTCAATGTGTTTTGTAAATGCTTTGACATTATGAAGAACTGTTTTGGTTTCAAAGAACTGTAATTTGTCTGAACCTTCTCTCCTTACTTCTTGGGTAATTTCCCATTAGATCTATGTTCTAATTTGCTTTTTGCGTCCACTCCTTCTTTCTCTCTCTCTTAATCTAGCAAGGCTCTTAACCTAGTTCCTTTTTCTTAAAAAAAATTAAAATTTCATTTTTGAATGGAACCAGCAATTTTCTGAATGCTGAGGTAGGGAGTAAGCTGCGGCAGGCCACAGCTATGGTTCAGTTTTGTTGTCATCAACACCCTTTGATCAAACCTATTATTTCGTTTGTTCTTGGGGCCCACCTGCTCTTAGTTTTCAGCTACTTTGGAGGTCAGGGCCAAGTACTGAAGCCCTTTAGTTAACGTTCATAGCTTCTCTGGACTCTCTTTTTTTCCCACTTCACTTTTCACACCTGATGGTCTCCCTCTACTGGAGGCGAGTCGTAGCCAGCAGAAAATTGTGCGTGAGCAAGGTCACTCATTGATCACCACTATCCCTTCCACCACTTTTAAAATTCAGTACGCTATATTCCCCAACTTTTATTGAGGATCTTGCCATTTCTACTTTCTGTCTATCCCTTTCTTCTTTGTTTTTATGATTTTGGTGAATCTGAGTGAACTTAAAATGGGCCCTTGGAAAATTCGACATTACCTCTCCTGTGGGTGAGACTATCACTCAGGAAAATATTACTACCCTGAATCCTTAAACCCAAATCCTGAATTTCATCATCATTATGCCCAGCAGACGCCTGTGACTTTAATAAAGTCATGGGAAACTCTAACCCATCTGTTAATAAAGTCATGGGAAACTTTAACCCATCTGTTAATAAAGTCATGGGAAACTCTAACCCGTCCGTTTTACTCTACTTATGAGGTTAATGACGTTACTACCAGCAAACGTTTATTGAGTACTTTCTATGTGCCGGTTACAATGCTGAGTATTTTAAGAAGTGTTTAATCCCTCTGACAACCCAACGAGGCAAGCACAAATTTGACCTCAAGCAGTCTGACCCTCCAGCACATATTCTTAGCCACTGTGCCCTGCAGTCTCTCACAGAATCTTCCCACATGCTGACGGGTCTCCTTCACAGACACCACCAGCTACAGCAGCTTCATCCACTGCACAGTTGTGCTCTCCCTATAGCGCAACAGGGGCCAGGGGACATCCTTCCAGACATCCAGCTGGTCTTTGCTCTATTTATTTAATTTTTTTAATGACAACAATAACAACAGTGCCAACAACAATTGGTTCCAATATGGTATGTTTTCCCTACACTTTCCCATTGGTTTAAAATTTTAAGTTACCAAGCATTTATGATAAGACTAATTTTTAAACATCTGTACAAATGCAGTACACATACTGACCTAAAACAAAAGTTCCGCAAATCCCCCACATAAGCACACATTTTAAAGCCCGACCAGTGAAGGATATATCTAAGTTTGTTCCACAGCAAAAGGAGAAGGAGGAAGGAAAGAATTAGCGTATAGTCCTGTATATCACTTTTTTTTTTTTCTGTTTATCACTTTTGACTCCCGCTACTATTTTTCTGTCCCCATGTCTGTCCCAGGATGTGTCTGAGGGGAAATAATGAGGGAATGATGACAGTTGTCTACAGACTAAGTGCAGACTATTAACTGCTAACTGCTAACCGTGCCCCTCTCCCTCCTCCCTGCCTTCCCCCTCTGGCTGTTAACCTGGCAAGAAACAAGGGGAAGTTGAGTTGATCTAAGCAAAGGGTTTGATGGGCATACAAACTAAGGGAGGTCAAAATTGTTTACATGTAAATCTATTTTACTATTAGATTTGAATATTAAACCTTATTCACATACAGTGTCCAACTGTAATAGTGAATGATGTTTATGAAATGCGGAAGAATTCGAAGGTCGTTCTCGCTTGAGTCCTTCTTGGAAGGAATTTCCGTCCCACCTCACCCTTCCCACTGCCCTCGAGAAGCACAGTGTAGAACTATCCGCTATTCCTCGTCCCTCCAGCATCCCATCCAATAGACACGGCTTCCCTCTCTCCACAAGGGTTACTCCATTTCCATCTTCTTTCCTTTAGGAAAGGAAGATTAGGAAACTCAGGACATCATGACAAACAGTGACGCTCCTGTGATGTAAGCCGAGTGGAAACGGTGTATGTATAACCTGGTACCCACGTGAACAGGGAGGGCTGTGCTTGCCTCTTTGGCCACAGACTGCCCATCTTTCCCTCGAAGGCACAGCACTGACAGTATTTCCTTCGACTTTAAAAATAGACTATGAAGGGCTTCCCTGGTGGCGCAGTGGTTGGGGGTCCGCCTGCAGATGCAGGGGACGCGGGTTCGTGCCCCGGTCCGGGAAGATCCCACATGCTGCAGAGCAGCTGGGCCCGTGAGCCATGGCCACTGAGCCTGTGCGTCCGGAGCCTTGCTCCGCAACGGGAGAGGCCACAACAGTGAGAGGCCCGTGTACCGCAAAAAAAAAAAAAAAATAGACTATGAAGACCAAGAACCTCAGACCTGGAGTTCAGCATCACAATGGAGTAAAGCTCACATCCTGTATAATCAGATAAATACTCATGTGATAAACAGGAGTGTGTGAAGTGGACCTGAGCCAAGAGGGTGTCTGCAGAGAAAAATTCAAAGTGATGTTGAAAAAAAGATTGAACCTTGGAACTCTATAATTTCATTAAAAATATGGAAGGGAGAAGTAACACATGTCTGGTGGCCCTATATCAATTAGTCATGTCAGGACGTCCAAACTACAGCAAATACGTCAACCTCCTATCGTAAAAACAACGAGACGGAAGTGAGTAGCTTTGTACAAACAACGTAGGGACGGGGTCCCAAACACACGATATTTTATCACAGGTGCCAACGCAGCCAATACCAGACTCACTTTCCAAGAGCTGAGCCGCGGGGAGGCCAGTTGCTGATTCGCCACTGGGAAATCCTGCGGGTTTTCACACGTCTCGGCAGGGTCAGCAGAGTGACAGTGCCTAGTGTTACTTTACAAAGCGCATTCCAACCAAGCCCCATGGGGTCAGTTCGGCAGAGCGCCAAGGAACTGTAAGGACTCTTAGAGTTGATGTCACCTCCTAGCTGCCTCTCCACTGGCCCATCCCCATCCACAGTGCCTCAGTTTGCCCCCAACTACTGCAATGCCAGTATGTTGGTTTTGCTTTTCGAGTCAAATTTGCTCAATCTTTAAAGTGAAAATCAAAGCCCTTTACGTGGCCAACGAGGTCCCGCCCAGTTGGCCCTTAAACGTCTCTCACCCTGCGGTCTCCCCAGAGAGTCTCCCCACGTCTGCAACATCAGACAGCTTAGCCTGCTTTGAGTTTATTCACCAAGTGCCCGGATGCCTGTTCTCGCCAGGGCCTTTCTCGTGTTTCTGTGATGGTTCCTTCTTGTCTCATGGGGGGTCGTGCCACTGCCTCCACCTGGACTCGGGATGCTGGCGGGTCCTGCTCTGTGGTGCTCTCAGGGCTGCTGTAGGTCCAGGCACCCAGCCGGGGCAGCTTCCCAAGACCGTGATGTGGCTATGTCTGGGTCGCTGCCTTCCAGCCTTGGAGAAGCCACGGCCCTGGTTACGGGCAGGTAACGGAGGTCCACAGTCTCCACACCAGCCTGGCTTTCCAGCTGCGACCCAGTCTCTTGTCACTCACCAGCAAGAGCCCTTTCTGCATCTCCGTCCCCGGGCCTTTCCTCCCAGCTGCCTCTGCCTGCTGTCGGGCTTGGGATCCCGTCCCGGAGGCTTCAGCTTCACCCACCACTCTGGGGTTCTGATCCGCTTCTAGCCACACAGATGCTCATCATGCTTTTGATACCAAATACATCTTTTACTTTATTTGTATTTTACCGATCACCGCTGAGTGTTTGAAGCACAGGGGTGCCCCATAACATGACCCAGTAGAGCCTTCCTGTACAAGGGCAGACTGGTTGCCACCTGCTTTTAACTCAGTACAGTAAAGCCTAGGGGTTAAGAGCCCAGACTCTGGCAGAGAAACGTCGGGGACTGAATCTGGGCTGTGCCTCTAAACTGCGTGCCCTGGGAAGGTTAACTTCTCTGTGCTTCTGTTTCCTTATCAGGAAAATGGGAATGAAAACTTCTCAAGGCTATTATGAGGACTAGAGGATTTAATACATGTATAATTTTTACAAGAATGGCACTTAGTCAAGTTCAATAAACATCACTACAGCATATAATGGAGATTATACCTATGTAACGTATTTCATTATATTATTATGTATATAAGTCATGAATTAAATTTAAGTATATATTTCATTTAGCCAATCTTTTAGACTTTCTGCTAATTATTTGCGTGTATTCGTGATTAGCCTGAGGATTCCATTTAAACCTCTGACTGAGAAAGGACATCATGATAAAAAGCTTCTATAGATTCAGAATCGATTGCAAATGAATCTTCATTGTATAATCGAAATAATCTACATACATTTGGAAACACGACTTATCTGCTTTTGAGCCGTATTATTTAGCCAAGCCACAACAGTGACTGGTGTGTCCACGGGTTTTCTCAGACCCTCGCTGCAGGTGGGGAACAAGTGCTCCCTGATCAATGATTTCAGGGAGGGATCCCAGCTCAAGACCACCCACCCAGCCTGGATCCCTCCCAAGCAGAAATCTGTGGGAGGGTTAAGGGACATCACCAGATGCTCCTATTCACTGTGGGTTAGTTTATTCAGAACCCCGTCCTTCTATGGCTGAGTTGAAGGCCAGAAAGAAAATTGAGTTTGACTGGTGGGGAGGGCGAAATAACAAGAGAGAATTTTGGAGTCCAGTCCACACTCTGAGGGAGGGTGAGCGGGGGGTCAGTAGAGAGCATTACAAAGACACTGGGCTTCTGAAGGGTCGGAAGGGGTCGGAAAGCCTGGGAGGAGGTGGGCGGAGGCGGGGTCTAGGGACGGTGGCGCTGGGGGTACGGAATGCAGTGCCAACAGTGCATCGCATTCCCCGCTGGACTTCACCGGGGGATGTCACTCGGGTGTGACAAGCCATCTTGCTGCCCAGAAGCTAGAGGTGACAGAGTGGAGCCAGCCCAGAGGAGGAAGAGCTGAGACTGGAGAGCCTGAAACCAGCCCTTGATCAGGAGTCAGCCTATCCTTGGCCTCTTCTGCCTGGGCTGCCTTTTCTGTCACCCGCACCCAAAACACTCCTATTGAAACAAGGCAGAACGTGCAAAATATTAACCTGCATTTATGTGATGCATCTGCTCAACCAGGGGTCAGCAAAATTTGGACTGCAGACCAAATCCGGCCCACCACCTATTTTTTTTTTTTTTTTTGGCTGTACGCGGGCCTCTCACTGTTGCGGCCTCTCCCGCTGCGGAGCGCAGGCTCCGGACACGCAGGCCCAGCGGCCATGGCTCAAGGGCCCAGCTGCTCCGCGGCATGTGGGATCCTCCCGGACCGGGGCACGAACCCGTGTCCCCTGCATCGGCAGGTGGACTCTCAACCACTGCGCCACCAGGGAAGCCCCCACCACCTATTTTTGGTGAATGAAGTTTTACTGGAACACAGCCACGCGCATTTGTTTACGTATTATCGATGGCTACTTTGCCATGACCTCGCTGAGGGCTCTTCACAGAGACCCTATGGCCCACAAAGCCTGAAACCTTTTCTGTCTAGCTTTTTGCAGAAAGCAGGCCGACCCCTGCTCTAGACTGTGACACTGCAGGTCGGGGACGGTGTCCGTCTGGCTGACTCCTTCAGCTCGGGCGTTCAGCTCACTGCCTGGCCTATGGCAGCGCCTCCTTAGTATTTGCTGAGTGAATGAATGAATCAAAACCTCAGCGCACACAACTGTGGGTGTTAAGTCAGTCTTCGTCTTAAGATGACAGGACCTTCAGAAGGCCCAGAGTACCTACGGGGCTGCCAAGATCAAAAGTGATCTCAGAGATTCACCCGAAGGTGGGGAGTCCGTGCGGCGAGGTGCGTGGGCACGTGAAGGGCAAGTTCACACGCGTCAGAAGACGGCAAACTGTCCACTTTACGTCAAAAGGTACGTCCCTGAAAGGGTCTGGAGAGAACGCCCGCGGGAAGACACGCGGTTTTCCCTTTTGTTTACTGTCTGGATTTCCTCCCAGAGGGAGAGTCGATCAGCCCTTCCTGAAAAGGGGGTGTCCATCGATGGAGGAGCAAAACCCCAGCCAAGGGCAGGGGGAGACACCCGAGACGTGTAACCGACTTTGTGAATAAAAGGCCAGGAAGACCTATGCAGTGAGACTGGTATTCAGTAAGGCGGACACAGGGTCTGGGCTCCGTTGGATGTTTCCTCTTTGTACCCTGAAGTGAGGTTAGAACACGTGGTACACGGTAGGTGTTCAGTAATACTGTCTGAACGAAGACACGTTTGAATAGGGAGGTGGGACCTTGAAATCACGGCGGGCAGTAAAGTTTAGATTTAATGGCGTAGAAAGTACAGAAAGTAGAAGAGAAAGCACCACTTAGGAACATCTGACAGACACCAGGCACTGTATAAGGAGCTGATAGATAACTTCCACACGTCGTGAAGGTTGTATTTAATCCTTACATAAACTTTGGGAGGGAGATATTATCCTACCCACGTCGTGGATGCAGACGCAGGCTCCCCGCGAGAACCACGATGGAAACCGCCACCTCCTCATTCCTGGGAGGAGGAATTATCCGGAAATATTGTAAAGAAGCTCAGGAGGGGAGGTGGCCTGGGACTCAGGGGACAGCCGTGGTGCAGGGATCAGGAGACGTTCTTGTTGTAGGGTGATGGCTGTGGGGACCTCGTATCACAGAAGCTGACGACTGAGTGGCTTGTGAAAGATAAAAGCACGAGGTGAGTCGAATGAGAATTTACATCTCAGCCGTGTGCCAAGAAGAGTGAGAATGCGGGGAAGAGAAGGCCTGGTTTGGGTTCGCATTTACTGTGTTTCAGGTGCCCGGGAGATAGGCACGAGCACAGGTGATGAGGAAGCCGGGCCTGGACACCTGAGGGCCACTGAGCCAGAGGAGGACGCAGAAGCCGGGGAAAGGGGGCTCCTTGCAGGGGGAGAGAGAGACCAGGAATCTCTCGGGAGCCAAGACTTATGCACAGGAGGCACCAACGTTTAGGACCGGGATGGCCAGAGAGGTGGGTGCAAGTGAGGAGGGGAGAGCCGTCAGCCGTCAGATGCTGCCGGGAGGCCAAGGCCACCTCTGTCGTCTCCCTGGCACGCCGCCACCTCGCATGAAACGGGGCCGCCCAGCTAGCCTGTCAGTCACCAGAGATGTTGGTGAGCAGCGATGCTACCAACGGAGTTCAAGAGGCAATCAGTGCTAAACACGTTGTTTCCTATTATTTTTAAAGCAAAAATTACACTACAAGTGCCCAGATCTAACCTTCAGTTAGATATCGTGCAAAATACCTGATTTAGTCAGAGGTTTTTGAACTGGTTCGAGGGCATCTTTCAAAATAGGCAAGCCATGACTGCTCTTTCTTTCCTGCATTTTTAAACTCTTGACAATTATAGATAAGTTAAATCTCTCCCTCAAAGCACCAATTACCTCCTATGTTTAAGGAGGCCTGTCTTGCCAGATACGGCATTCTACACAAAACACAAAGTAGGAACACGACGGCGGTCACTGTCCCACGGCGCGCCCGGGGTGCACGCAGGCGGCTCCAGTAAGCAGAATGTGGCTTTTGTGCACGAGTCCCCTCACCTCCCAGCTGATGGGAACCGAGACCCCGCAGCCTCAGAGCAGAAAGCTTCAAAACACCATGTCAGCCGTCACCGACTAAGCTCCCGAGTGTTCACCTTCACACGGCAGAGGTACGAGGAATTTCCGTTCAATTAAAAGTTAGGGAATGTGGAGTCATCAAGACGCCGCACAGGCTTTCTGAGCGGTGACGGTCGGGCTGTGTCCAGCCAGCGTGGCGGCTGGCGACCCGGCACAGCTCTGCGCGGGGAGCAGAGTGAGTGTGGGACGGGTTCTGTCCCCTGGAAGCTTACACTGTCCCCACGAGACGTGCAGAAAGGGCACGACTGGAGTGTGACAGGCCCCGGACGGGAGCAGGGCAGACTGATCACCTCTAAGCGGAGGACGGAAGTCTCTACAGAGGTGATGGAGTCTGACCCGGATGCTTTCTAGGTGGACGAAAGGGACAGGAGTTGCTGGCGGAGGGGAGAGTGGGAAGCACAGAGGTGGCGTGTGCGGCACTTGGGGACGCCGGCGGGGGCCGGTGTGTGCTGTGGATGGAGGTCGTGCAGGGGCGGCGGCTGAGGGAGCCACGTGGAGGCTGTACGGTCAGGATGCATGCGGTAGACGATGGGAAATCTCAAGGTCTCTGACTGGAGACTACTGCATCTTGACTTCTACTACAGGACAGGGAGCCTACTGCAGCCGCCCTGCTTCCAGATTTCCCTTCAGCTGACTCTCCGCGCTGCCGGCCCGTTTCCCTGAAAGGCGGACCTGACCGCCCAGCCCTCTCTCCCCCATCATAAAAGTACTTGCATGATTTTTTTTAGCTGTAGCTGAAGGACAACGTCCCCGGCACGGGTCATCCAAGGACCTTCTCAAGCTGACCTGGGCCTGACTTCCCAGGACATCTGTGCTCCGGCAACGACCTGCGTCTCTCCCCAGAACCCCACCCACTCTGCGCCTCGTGCCTTTCTTTGCACACGCTGTCCCGTGCCCCTTCTGCTCCCCGATGCTCTCACACGGAACCTGCTCCAGGGCCCCCGTCCTCAGCCTTGCGGTCAAGGTAACCATTCCCGCCTCTAAGATGCCGCAAACCTTGTGCATCTAACAGTTGTGGCTGTCATCATCACCATCACCGTCGACGACTGACCTTTGCCCAGTGTGTTCCATGTATCAGGTGCCGTCTCGTGCTCTTCGGCGTAGTGTATCATATTTTATTTAATCTCCCTATCAATCAACTCCATGTGGTCCATTTACGGCTTTTTATGTATGGAGGAATAGGCCTAGAGAGGTTCCTATTCTACCCACAGTCACACAGCTAATTAATTAGTAGCTGAGCTGACACCCACAGCGAGGTCCTCCTTACCCCAGCGCCTCTGCTTTTACTTCATTATCACATAAATTGTAATTATTGATTACATACTGCTTTTTCCCATAGGCTGTGGGTTCCCTGAGGGTAGGCGCTATGTTTTACTGGAGATTATAAAAATAAGATTACGTTATTTATCTGAAGTTTGAAAATATTATATGGATTTTTTTTGCCAACATAAAGGCATCTTTGCGAGCCTCTTATGCAGGCTGGAGGCCGCAGGAAGCAGAACACACCCGAAGACATATGCCTGGGCTCACATGACCAGCACCACATCTGTGCTAGGTGAGATGGGGAAATGACGGGCCAGAGAGCAGTCCACTTTCAGGCTTTCAAGAGAGGCTGGCGTTTCAGGGACTTCCCTGGAGGTCCAGTGGTTAGGACTCGGCTCTTTCACTGCCGAGGGTACAGGTTCAATCCCTGCTTGGGGAACTAAGGTCCCGCATGCCATGCCGTGTGGCCAAAACAAGTTAAAAAGAGGCTGGGGTTTCTATTTTTACAAATCAGATAAATCAGTAATGAATATTAACTTGGCTTGGTTCACTTGGACAGATGTGAAAGTAAAATTTCTGTTAGAAACAGTCCCATTAAAGTATCTTTAAAAAACTTCAGTGCGTTGCTCCTGACTCAGACAAAACCACCACGGCCTTAAGAGCAACAGTGCGTCAGGCTGAGCGAGAAGCCTCCTCTCCTAGTCTTTTTCATCATTATTTTCAGTTGCTTTTCCAGGAATGTCTCTGGGCGTTCTTTGTAAAACTGTTGCCCAGATCTTTTTTAAAACACATCAAACCAACAAAGGTCAAATCAAGAGCAGGAAGCTTTTGTTCTTTCAGTCGGAAAACACTGCTTTCATATTAAAAATGTACTGAAATCGAGAAACATACTCTGATGATGTCTGAGAAGAATTCATGGCACAGAGTAAAAACGACAAAGAAGAAAGCTCTCCACTGTCACTGGTGGCAGAGGGCTGTGCGATCCTCTGTGGGACGGCTTTTTTCTTGACTTCAATGGCAGAGAAAAATCACTCTCTAAAATTAGAAAGACCCTGAGCATCGTGTTCTGATATTACGAATAATGATGACTAACACTGCCGTTCTTTGTGTTTATTGGCCCTCAAGGTAAAACATACTACGGTGAAAATTTTAACTACCTTATTTATACATGAAAACAAACAGAAAGGGTCTTTTCTGACTCGGGTAGAGTTCTCGAAGGTCTGTGTGTGCTTTATTTCCAACCATTGGAGGCTGCTATCAGAAGCCCCTGTCTGTGCAGCTTGAGGGCCCAGTGGTAACTGAGGGCTCCATCCCCTCTCTTTACCTCCCATGTGGATTTAAAACCGACGTTGGCAGCTGCAAGGCTAAGACTTGGGGTAAGGATACTATTTTATCTTGCATTATGTGAACGATTTTTTTTGCAACTTTGAGAAAATCTTTTCCTCAGAGATTTTCTTTGAGAAAATTAATCTTGCTTCCTCTGGCCTGATGAAGATTTTAAATAGTCAGACAGATGAGCCCAAGTCCCTGTCCTAACAGTGGCCTTGTGAGACCTTGGTCCAGTGATCTTGGAAATAGAAGGGCTGTTGTGAATTTAAGCTAATATATGCTTTAAACGTCCCTTAAGGCAATTAAATGTTTGACGGAATGGGAACTTTTGGAAGACTCGTCTGGAATTTTAAATTTAATCTATTCATGGTGTGGCTCGACTGTGTTTCTGGATCGCAGGTGGTGACTGTCCCTAAGAAGCTGGGAGAGGCGCAGGCCAGCACGCTGTCTAGGGACCAGCAACAGGATATCAAAGGGTGGCTGGTGGTAGGCGTGGAGGCCACGGATCCGCCATCTCAGCGTCCCTGGAGCAATCTCCTCTTAATGTAAAGGGTTCCAGGCCAGCGGGATGGTAGAGCCTGGTGGGCGGTTAGGTGGGAGCCTCCTAGGACGGGTGGGGCTGCTTCAAGGAAGACCAGCCTATGGCGTGCCCAGGACTGGACACACACCTTGCGTCAGTGGGTCCCTCTTTACCTATCCTGTTCTGTCCAATGTTGAGCGCCTAGCAGGTCACCAGCGCTAGTCTGTGCTCTGTGTATGTGGCGGGGGGACAAGGACGAATTAAACGCTGTCTTCAGAGAGTTTACCATTTCCTTGGAAACAAAATTAGCCCACAAACAGCTATGGGGAAACTAAGTATAACAGAAATTGGGGTCAAGAAGAAGCTCTTTGTGGCGTGGCACTGCTTGGGAAGGACTGAGGGAGAAGGTGAGCGCCCAAAGGTGAACTGCAGTTGGATGGGCAAAGGTTCGGTGAAAGGCAATTCCAGGCAAAAGGGAAAGAAAGCACGAGTCAAGGGAAAAATGAGTGTGGCAGGTGTGGACGCCCAGAGCCCACCCAGCCGAGGGCCCGACTGGAGATGTCAAGGAATGCTTAGAAGAAACAGTAGACAGTCAATTAACCCAGACTAAAGAGACCTTCAGACGTCTGGCAGAGAAGTCCGCTCAGCGAGTGGGAGCCAGGCATATATTTTCAAGCAGGGAAGCACGATGACAGCAGCACTTAAGGAAATTACTCAGAGGGGAGAGGCAGGGAGGCCAAGGAGGGAGAGGCTGTTTCACCTGAACACAAGGTGATCAGGGTTCCAACAAAGGTGGCAGTGTGGAGGACAGAGACGTGAGGCGGATGGAAAAGATGCACAGAACTGAGGCAACTTTCGGGGGGTGAAATAACAGGACTTGTGATGAAATGGTTATAAAGTGTGGCTGATGGAGAGTTCCAGCAGAGCCTTTTCTCTCAGCCCCGCTGATGCTGTCAGGGCTCAGCGTCCACACAGAGGAGCCGTCCTGATACCTTTGACTTCTTGGTTCCCACCGGTCTTAGCTCAGGCTGTTGCAATAATATCCTCGAGACTGGGCGGCTTAAACAACGGGCCTTTCTTTCTCACAGCTCTGGAGGCCGGAGAGTCCAAGATCAGGGTGCCAGCAGGGTCGGGTTCCGCGAGGGCTGTCCTCATGACCTACAGACGGCGACGGTCCTCACAGGGTGGAGAGAGAACGCCATTTCTCAGATCTCTTCTTCCAAGGGCACTAATCCCATCCAGAGGGCTCCACCCACGACCTAATCACCTCCCAACGTCTCCATCTCCAGGTCCTATCACACTGGGGCTTAGGGCTTCAACATATGAATTCTAGGTGGATACGATAACCAGTCCATGATACCACCACGATTTTAACAGCTTCTGTTTCCACACTATGGGCGTTTCCACCCCCACCTGCTGTGTCACTTGGCCTTTTATTCACTGGCAAGCCCAGACCTCGCAAGCTGCTCAGACAACACAGGTAAGGACGGGAGGCTCCTTAGTGGCCAAGGCCCAGCACCTGCAAACGGCTGGATTTCTCTTACTTGTGCAGCCCCAGGACTAGGGCCCTCGGGCCCCAGGCGATGCTTGGCTTCACTAACCCAGTTCCCAGGCATGAGCTGCCTTTCCCCTGCCAACTGCGCCAGGTCCCTACTAGGACTGGAGTTCAGGCCAGTGACAAAGGAGCTGCTATGAAAGGAGCTTTCTCTTCTGTGATTTGAGCCTGGACCAGGAACTAGCAGTCCTCTCGCAACCACGAGGAAGAAAACTTGCTGAGGCTGGAGCCGACGATAAGGAAACGCAGCTTGAAAATGGAGCGAGAGCAACCGGCTTCTGGTCACATAACTTGAGTAACTGGGTTAAGCCTCCACTGCTTCTCAGTTACATGAGGCAAAAAGTTCTTATTGTTTAAACCAGTGTGAGTTCCCACCAGCTATTTCTTTTCTGTTTGGTTTTTGTTTTTTTAAGCAGAGGTCTCCTTAGAAGCCTATATGATTTAAATTTATTTATTTTTTATTTATGGCTGTGTTGGGTCTTCGTTTCTGTGCGAGGACTTTCTCTAGTTGCGGCGAGCGGGGGCCACTCTTCATCGTGGTGTGCGGGCCTCTCATTGTCGCAGCCTCTCTTGTTGCGGAGCATGGGCTCTAGAGCACAGGCTCAGTAGTTGTGGCTCACGGGCCCAGTTGCTCCGCGGCATGTGGGATCTCCCCGGACCAGGGCTCAAACCCACGTCTCCTGCATCGGCAGGCAGATTCTCAACCACTGCGCCACCAGGGAAGCCCCCACCAGCTATTTCTAATGGAGTTCTTGGCCGGAGCCGAGATTCTCTGCCAGGGGCCTTGATTCTGCACCTGAAAACCAGGGTCCTGACCAGGCGGCCCGCGAGGTAGCGACGCCAGGGGGAAACTGCCACACCGGCCGCGAGCTGGACGGGGCCGACCAGCCAAACCTCCCTCCGCATCTCCAGCCAGCTCACCTCCTCTTCGCCCTATCACGATTCTGCCACCCACAGTCTGCCTGCTCCCCAGTTAACTGGTCAGCTCTCTCCTGAACTCTCCTACTGACCTAACCTAGACCTGATACGCTGACGTCTGGTACCGCTGGGTCCTCTGGGCCAGATCCCAGCTCTGGGGGCTCCCTGACACCTGCTTTCTTCATCCTGGGGCCGCAGAGAGTAAACAACAACAATAACACACACACACTGTCTCGACAGGGTCAACTATAAATTCACGCTATCTAACCTCGGTGGCCCTTCTCCGCTGCCAGCCTCTGTGTTACGTTGTATGGGCCTTTCCCACACAACTGCTATCTGACAAGAGACCTAGTAGCCGATGTGGCCGATGATCTGCCAGCGACTGGCCCCGGAATTCAGGGCCCAGGGGCACCTGTGCCTGGTGAAGCTTTTGAAGCAATATGTCGGGAGCACCCCAGAAAATAACTTTATTCAAAGTCGAGAGTTTAGTTCTCTGCTGTGTCTTAATTGATGCAGCCCATCAAAGCAGGCACTGCGGTGAGCAAGGTATAAATCAATAACACAAGTAAATGGAAGTGCTTAAAGGACACAGCCACCTCCCAAAAAACATAGCCAAACGGCTTTGCGAGAGAAGTTACAACGGTCTGCCTTTGTTTTCACTAAAAAGCACTAATAACAAATACTGGCAAATTTAATTGATAATTAAAGAAAAAGAACGCTTCACTCCTGAGCTTTCGTAAGTGAGGCAAAGCTCTTTTCAAATGACCATAGTCTGGCAAGGCAGAGTCAAGGTACTTTGGTTTCTTTGTACTTTTCTCCCCTTTATTTCAGATTTTATACGAATGAAACACGATGAGTAATTCCTTCTCTTTGGATCCTGCAGGATATTAGTTAAACACTGGCATCTGGTCTAAGGGAACGTTAATGCTAAGTCAGAGGAGTATTTGAAAAATAGTTTACATCTGCTTTTGTACCACCCACCCCTGACGTACACAGAGCTAGAGGACAAAATGAGCCCACGGCTGGTTCTTGGGGTCCTGGTGCCTTTGGTGTAACGCACACCCCGCATTCCCTTTCATAGAGTGAGGGATTGGAGCCACCTTCTTTGTAGCGAAGTCATGACCTCTGTAAATGCTTCTTAAACTGAAGACAATTATGGTCTCACTGAGCCTTAACACGTGATTTCGATCTGATCTGACAGCACCTCAACCCAGAAGCCCAGGAGGCGAATGGCTGAGCAAGCTTGGGAAAATGTCCAGGGAACCAAGTGGAGAAGCCCAGTGAGTTCGGAGAGTGATCACAACTTCAGGGCAACGGGGTGGGGGAACAAAATGATACTTTCTGAGTTGGTATCTGTTATCGGATTGACTAAAACTGTGGGCCCACTCAGATGTACCAGAAAGCGAAAACCAAGACCAAAACCAAACCAAACCAACCCCCCCAAAACAGAAACCCCCAACCAAACAACTAGAACGACAAAATACCCCAATAAACCCCTTAAACTCCCAAATCCGATATTCTTTTCTTGTATCCCTCTATAATTTAGTATATTAAGGATATGCATTTTAAAAACATTCCTACACACACACACACACACACACACACACACACACACACACACAAGCGCCTTTTGAAAAGGATCCAAGAGCAGCAAAAACTTAGCAGTGGGAATGAGGGTGGTAATTAATTTTAGGAACAAGTACATTTTAAATTTCATACGTTTAGACAAAATGGAAAAAGGATTAAGATCAGTCTGTAATGTTTGTACACACTGAGGATAAACTTGCGGAACCTCGAAGAACGAAACATGCACAAGAATGCGGCTGTCACAGCAGCCATGACAGGCGAGCAGTCACTTTTGTCCAGGGTCTCCCATTGCCTGGGAAGGTTGGTCCCAGCCTCTACCCCTGCCCTTCGGACTGGGGCCCGATGCCTGGGACACTTCTCAGGGAGGTCACCACATTCTGATAAACTAAAATTTGGTGATGAGTCTATTTTAAAAAAAATTATTTTTGGCTTGTAAACTATTCACACATCAAAACCAACTAGGCTTTGTTCTTTGATGCATCCCCGGGGCCCTCCAGGTATGCTGAGCTGTTCAGTATACACGGTAAGCCTTCGGCTCTAAGTCAAGAACTTTCTACCCACATCCAAGAGACCTTATTACCCCAGTGACTTGTATTTCAGCATTTTTCTTTCCATAACTCCGATCCCCCACCTGGAAAATCCTCTGTTTGTAGTTAAGCACTAAAAGTCTATATAATTCAAAACCACAAGGGCAGAGAAAACCCTAAAACCACCCGACTGCACGCGGCTTTTGGGGAGCAGCGTTCCTGGGATTACAGGCTGAAAAGGAATCAAAGCGCCTTCTGACAACAACACAAAGTTGAATCTGAAGGTCAGACCACAGGGTGACATCATAGAAAAGAGCCCCCTTGATGGTGGTCGAAGAGCTCCAGGTGGGGAAACTGGGAGGGAGGGAGAGTGTGCAGGAAGGGGAGAAGCCCCCTCTGACCCCTAACGAGGGGATTTTGTACCTTGGAGACAAGGATCCTGCTCTGTGTCTAAGAGACCCTGGGATGGGGTAATAAGCGTGGGCCGAGAAGTCACTCCGTGACAGGTGAGGGACACGTGGGAAGGGGGTGACGCTTCTATTCCACACGCCTGAGAGGCTCTCCGGGTGTCACATACACACAACACACATGCGTGTGTGTGTACACATCTATAGGTCATGTACACGTGCGTGCACACACATCCACAGGTACATGTACACATGCATGTGTGTGTACACATCTAGAGGTACACGTACACGTGCGTGTGTGTGTGTATTCCTACTACAATATACCCTCTGCCCTCAAAGGTGTCTTAGTCTGGTAGGAAT
Source organism: Delphinapterus leucas (assembly GCF_059928025.1). Taxonomy (NCBI): domain Eukaryota; kingdom Metazoa; phylum Chordata; class Mammalia; order Artiodactyla; family Monodontidae; genus Delphinapterus; species Delphinapterus leucas. The sequence goes on from NC_143147.1 coordinate 69,131,082, forward strand.
GACGAAATGTACACACAAGTAATTATAATGAAGATGTGTGTCTAAATGCAACAAAGAGGAGCTAGCAGAAACCCTCAGAAACCGGAAAGGGAAACTCCTACACTGCTGGTGGGAATGTAAATTGGTGCAGCCACTATGGAGATCAGTGTGGAGGTCCCTCAAAAAACTAAAATTAGAGCTACCATATGACCCGGCAATCCCCCTCCTAGGCACCCCAATGTTCACAGCAGCACTGTTTACAATAGCCAGGACATGGAAGCAACCTGAATGTCCATCCACAGAGGAATGGATAAAGAAGATGTGGTCCATATATACAACGGAATACTCCTCAGCCATTAAAAAGAACAAAATAATGCCACTTGCAGCAACATGGATGGACCTAGAGATTACCATACTTAGCGAAGTAAGTCAGAAAGAGAAAGACAAATGTCATATAATATCTCTTATATGTGGAATCTAAAATATGATACAAATGAACGTATCTACAAAACAGAAACAGACTCACAGGCATAGAGAACAGACCTGTAGCTGCCAAGGGGGGAAGCGGGGTGGGGAAGGGATGGATTAGGAGTTTGGGATTAGCAGGTACAAACTATTATATACAGGATGGGTAAACAACAAGGTCCTACTGTGGAGCACATGGAACTATATTCAATATCCTGGGATAAGCCATAATGGAAAAGAAGATGAAAAAGGATATATGCATGTGTACCTGAATCACTGTGCTGTACAGAAGAAATTAACACAATGTTGTAAAATCAACTATACTTCAATAAAATTTAAAGAAACCAAACGCTTGAGTGGAACCTGAGAAGCATTCCCACTGGAAATGAGTAAGAGGCAGGGACGTGTTCTGTCACGACTCCTCAGTGCTGAGTAGAGACCCGGCCTGTGCACCAACCAAAACACAGGGGGATGCAAGCTGACACAGAAGTTGTCTCTGTTGAGGAATTATGTAATTACCTACATAGATAAATTTAAGAAATCAACAGAAAATTTACTTAGAAAACTTAAGAATTATCAACTGAAAAATCATCAGAATTAATATGGACAATAGCTCTGGTTGGCTGGATATATGCAAACAAATGTGACTACGTCCCTAAACAACAGCAATAACGGTTTAGAGAATATAAGGGGAAAATCCACAAAAGGAAGAAAATGCCATAATATATTTTGAAATAAATCTAAAAAGAAATGCACACCATCCATCAAAGGATACATTTCAATTGTAATGAAGACACTAAAGAAGACCTAATGAAATTCAAAGAGATGCAAATTCTTCCCAGACTAATTCGTGAAGGTGTAATAAGACCAATTCTAACCAATCAATCATTCAGATTTTAAAACATGAAAGTTATTCTAAGATTCTTGCGAAAGTACAGGTGCTTAAGAATAACTAGGACAATTCTAACACAAGTGATGAGGGAAGACTTTCCCCTATAGATAATACAGTTTGCTGTGTACTAGTGCCCTTCTAAAGTGTTCCTTGTAATAACTGACAATCCTCACGACTATTTTATGAGGTGGGCATTATTATTAACCCATTTTCAAGACAGGGAAACTTAAGCAAAAAAAGGAAACTAATTTGTGTGAAGTTCTACAGCAGGTAAGTGGAAGTGGCATTGGGATTTGAACCCAGGCACTGGTGCTACAGAGTCTGTTTCTTCAAGCGCCATAATCTATGACTCATGAAGTCATAGCACAGGGCACAGGAAGTGGATGGTCAGGAAAGAATACAAAGTCCCAAACAGATCCATGCACGCGTGGAAAATGTGATTTTTTTTTTTTTTTTCCCTTCGGTACGCGGGCCTCTCACTGCCGTGGCCTCTCCCATTGCGGAGCACAGGCTCCGGACGCGCCGGCTCAGCGGCCATGGCTCACGGGCCCAGCCGCTCCGCGGCACGTGGGATCTTCCCGGACCGGGGGACGAACCCGCGTCCCCTGCATCGGCAGGCGGACTCTCAACCACTGCGCCACCAGGGAAGCCCGAAAATGTGATTTTTGACAAAGTAGAATTTCAAATAAATGGCGGAAGACTATCTCAGTCAGTAAGTGGTACCAATAACTGGGTATATGTTTAGAAATAAAATTAGGTAAGATCCCTGTATAAGCTTCTACTGTTGCTGTAACCAATTACCGTAAATGTAGCAGCTTGAAACGACACAAATCCATCATCTCCTCGTTCTGTAAGAAGTCTGAGCGGGCTGCAGGCTGCGGGCCCCGCTGTTTCTCTGCTCTGGTCTCACAGGCCAAAGTCCAGGTGTGGGCTAGCCCAGGCTCTTACCTGGAGGCGCTGAGGGAGCATCTGTTGCCAAGCTCCTTCGGGCTGTGGACAGATTTCAGCTCCCTGCAGCTGCAGAGCCGACATCCCCCCTGCCTTGCTGGTTGCCAGCTGGGAGCCTCTCTCACCCCTGAAGGCCCCCTGCAATCCTCATGTGCCCCCCACCCTGGGGCACTGGACCCTTCTCACACCAAGAAGCTCTCTGGCCTCCCCTTCGGCTACCTGTCTTCTGCCTTCAACCTGAGAAATTTCTCTGCCCTTAAAGCGGCCATATGTTTAGACTGGGCTCACCACTTGCATCATCTGGGATAACTTCCCTGTTTTAAGGTCACTGATTCTTAACTTTAGTTACATCTGCAAAGTCTCTTTTACCACATAATGTATATACGCACAAATTCCAGGGACAAGAGAATGAACCTCCTTGGGGAACGTTCTGTTGCAATCCTTATACCACATGGTATATAGCAAGAAATTTGAGGTGGATTAAAGAGTTAAATGTAGAAAACAAAACTCTTAAAAGTAAAAATGGAAGAAGATAAAAGAGAACATATTTTATAATTTTGGGTAGGGAGGACCTTCCTAAGCAAGCTTAGAAATCATAAAGAAAAACATGGAAGATAATGTTCTCAAAAATTAAAGCACCGAATAAAAAGATTAAAGATAAGCAACTGGGAGAAAGTATTTGCAACTTATTTAACAGATCATTAATATACAGAATTGGTAAGAAAATGAATTTCTATAGATCCAATTAGAAACACAAGTCAACAGAAGAGATTAGCAACGAATGTGATCAAGTATTTCACAGAAACGTAAATACAGATGGTCCCTGACTTATGATGGATCAACTTATGAATTTTTGATTTTATGATGGTGTGAAAGTGATACACATTCAGTAGAAACCATAATTTTGAATTTTGAATTTGATCTTTTCCTGGGCTAACGATACAATCTTCTCTCGCGATGCAGGGCAGGGGCTCCCAGTCATGTGATCACGAGGGTAAACAACCAACATACTGACAACCATTGTGTCCCCAGACAAACCATTCTGAAAAAATTTCACTCTCAGGACAGTATTCAATAAACTGCATGAGATATTCAACACTATTATAAAATAGGCTTTGTGTTACAGGATTTTTCCCAACTGTAGGCTAACGTAAGTGCTCTGAGCACGTTTAAGGGGGGCTGGGCTAAGCTCTGATGTTGGGTGGGTGAGGTGTATTAAATGAATTTACAACTTACAGTATTGCCAACTTAGGATGGGTTTATCAGGATGTAACCCCATCGTAAGTCAAGGGAGATCTGTAGTGGATTTCCACTTCTAGTAATGGAAGCCTATGTAATTCCCTCCCAAGTCTGCTTCAGGGTATTAGGGAACTAAGAAGGCAGGGAAGAATTATGGGGCCAATCCTGGAGGTGGGAGAAATCAAGAGAACTTGTAAGTCTGGCATTTGGGGACATTTAACACAGTGGCCTTTGCCACTTCTAGATTGGTTGGCGAGAGGTTGAGAAGCTGAACAGATCTTCTAACAGCCTCACAAAAGAAGTCAGGGGGACACAAACTGCAGTCCAGGAGTTCCTGGTAAAATTCCATGCTTTTGGGTGGAGCCCAAAGGGCTACACCCTCGGAGTAGGAGTGAATTGGAAACAGACCAGCCCTCTCCAAAACTGAAATCTAGCTTCAAACAATCTCAGTCCCTGAAAATGGATTAAGGTTATTCAAGACGGCAAGTGCCGCTACCTGCTTACCTAGAAGCAAATGTAAATTCTCTTTGGAGACAATTATCATCATCCCACGTCCCAAATTATTTCTATGAAGTTCTATATAAAATATCTGGCACACAATCAAAAGTAGCCAGGCTCACAAGAAAGCAAGACTATATGACCAAAAGCCAAGAGAAACAAATACAATGAAATGAGAACCATGTGAATTCCAGATAATGGTTATCAGACCTAGACTTTACAAGAACCAAGATAAATGTTCAACAAAATAAGAAAAATAGTTGTGAACTTCAGCATAGAACAGGAAACTAAAAAAAGAACTAAGTAGAAATTCTCTCTCTGGAAACTACAGTAACCAAAATTAAGAATGGGTGTAACAGCAGGTTAGACACAGCTGAGGAGAGACTCAGTGAAACAGAAGCTAGATTTAAAAATATCCAGAATCAATATAAAACGTAGGAAACATAGTTAGAAGATCAGCTGTATGTATATATACTTATAGTCTCAAAAGAAGAGAGAATCTGGCAGAAGTTAAAATAGGAAATCTGATACTATAACCACTGAAGAAAGTAAATCCATAATTAATTGAAGATATTCCAACAAAGAAAGCTTCAGCCCAGATAGCTTAATCTACCAAACATTTTAAGGAGGAAATAATTATCAACGTTGTACAAACTCTTCCAGAAAATAAAGAGGGAACACTCCATTTTGTTTTATGAGACCATCAAGTTTTGATGCCAAAATCTAGTAATATCATCACAATAAAAGAAAATAGTAGGCTAATCTCATTAATAAGCATAGATGTAAAAATTCTAAACAAAATATTAGTGAACCAAAATCCAGCAAAAGGTAAAAAGGGATGAGTCACCATGATCAACTGGGGCTTATTCTAGAAATGCAACCTTGATTTAACATTAGAAAATCAGTCTATGAAGATCACTGTATTAGCAGAATAAAGGACAAGATTCATGTAATTATCTCAAAAGATGGAAAAAAGGCATGTAAGAAACATCCATTTACGATTTTAAAAAGAAAAAAAGACTCTTGGTAAGGAGAGAAAGAAACTTCCTAAATGTGATAAAGGGAATCTACACAAAAGTCAATTGTATTTCTAAGTACTGCAACAAACTGTGAGAAAATGAAATTTAAAAATAATGTCATTTAGGGCTTCCCTGGTGGCGCAGTGATTGAGAGTCCGCCTGCCGATGGAGGGGTCACGGGTTCGTGCCCCGGTCCAAGAAGATCCCACATGCTTGCGTACCGCAAAAAAAAAAAAATAATAATGTCATTTAAAATAGCATCGTAATTGTCAAATACACAGGAATAAATCTAACATAAAATGTGCAAGATATCTTTACATAAAATGATAAAAAATATCACAAAAAAATTAAAGAATGCTTAAATAAAGCAGAGGGATATTCTATGTTCATGGACTGGAAGATTTACTAGAAATTGACAAGTCCAGTCTAAAATTTATATAGAAATGCAAAAGGCTATGAAGAACCTATCGTTAAAATGTAAGCTTCACAAGAACAAGGATTTTTGTTTGCTTTGTTCACCGATGTATATCAGGGCCAGTAAAGGGCATGATCTATCACAGGCGCTCAGTAAATATTTGTTGAATTGAATTGAAATGTCGAAGGTATGTATCAGTTGGGAGTTTAGAAAAAGAATTCACTCTGGGCTGTCATTTAGTTTCCGTGGCACACGCTGATTTACCATCTCATTTACCTTCCTCTGTTTATCAAGTCAAGCAGAACCTCAAAATCTTATGTGCTGAATGAAGCATTTGGGATCATTCAGTCCAGTTTTCCAGTTTTCTCCCATTCTTTCTGCAGGGGCATTCATTCAAATAAAATCTTAAAGCTGAAGGGCAGAAATATAAGAGAGAAGGTGGCTCTGGTTCCATAGGGGGTGCCCGGCCTGACACACCACCCTTCCGACCACTGCCACCTTTCTGCTGCTGCCCCTGGGAGACCCAGCACAGCGTCCGAGCCTGGCGCCTGTGCCCTCTCTTGCCCACACTGGGCTACCTACCGAGCAGGGAGGAGCCCCCCGCGAGTTTGTCAGGGCCCACAGCAGCGGGCTGTGAATTCCTCTCTTGCTTCTTAATCAAAACTGAGACAATCTCCTGTCAAGAGTCTCCCCGCTGCTTCTCTGTATCCCTTCTGAATAAACCTGAGTGTAAATCTCACATACGAAACCAAGAATGGATCTTTAAACAATGCTTTCTTTTATTATAATAATAGAAGCTCCTAGAAGACACCAAGTTTTCCACGTAGATTCAGTACGCTGAGAGCTGAGTAGGTACTAGGTTGTCTGATTCACAATCAGCCTTTTATTTCACAAAACTTTAATAATGCCAATCACGCTATATTCTTCACTAGTTCTACATTTTCCATTTGATTCAATAAATCATTCTTTTCCTTGAAGGTTTTATAATACTCTTTTTCAAACTGGAACTATGTCCTCTAATTCTGTGTAGAAATCCAAAAGGTGATTTACGTGGAAAGTATACTCAAATGGCCTTTTAAACTTCTGAATTTTCCTTTGTATTAAAAAAAAATCACCTTTCTTTCCTTATTTCTAATTCAAATTGATATACATCTGATGCATCTAAAATGCCTCTGCTCTGTCATTTGTTTGACAATAAACAATTTCAATTGCTTCTACCTCAAAATAGCCCTTCCTCAACAGGAAAAGGAGGTCTTTTCTGGCTGGACTATGGTAGAAAAGGAATTGCATGTAAGTGGCACCGTAGACTAACTGATACTCTTTCCTGAACGTGACAAGCACAGTAAACAGTCATCGGACATCTCTCCCTCTAACCGTGCGGACTCTCCCACCCTCTTTACCATCTCTGTGTTTATCTCTTCTTTTACTTCCTCTTTCCAGCTGTTCACTCAATTCCATGAATTCAGTGCTTAGTGGCTGCCAGAAAAGTGAGCCCTAAAGACACAGCTCAGGGATACAGTCTCCCTTTTTATCTTCCTGGGAGACGATATCTGATTACCCAGGTTAATCCCTGATCATTTTCCTTGTCCTCCAATTTTAAAAGGTGGGGTAGGACCCAACTTGGTTTTAAGCTTTTGTTCCTGCTTTTTCTTTAAGGGCCTCCATAATTTGCTGATTTGGAGTCAATCATTTGGATTAAATCATTTTTGGATTTTAAAAATTAATTTTAAAAAAGACTAAACTTAAAGCTAAAACTACCTCAAAAAAAGGAACAAACCGAAAGAAGTAAGAATGCATGAGCACATCACTTCACCCTGGGCAGGCACAGCCCGGCTCTGAACCTGGCAGCCCCGGGTCAGAGGTCAGATCCCAGCACGGCCAGCCCGGCAGCCTCCACCCCTGCTTCATCGTCCCCCCCCCCCCGCTCCCACCCGTGTTCACTAACGTGCATTGACCAAGAGCCACGCAGAAAATGCTTTCTGGAAAAACAGCTGCAATGATGCAGTGGGTGCTTTGTTGACACTTGGCTTTGATACGTCAGCAAAGCACAGGATTGAAACCACGTGGCGGGCGCCTCAGGGACCCGCCTGCTCTCTCCTCCAGCGAAGTTCAAAACAAAGGGAATCTCAAGAAAGCAACGATGGAACACAGAACCCATTCACCCCACAAGAGCTGCTGCAAGTTATCCATTAAAAATGGTTCTGTGATCATCATGTAGTTTTTAGCGTTGGTTTTGGGTACAAGTGTTTGACTTGCTTTGCCCCTAAAATCTACCAGAGTAACTGACTTACAAGGAATGGTTTGATGAGATGTATGCTTCAAGTGTTTTTCAGAAAACAGGGGCAAGTATTCAAACTCTCATTGAGAATAAGATGTGGCCAAAATTGAACGTGGTTCTATCCCTCATAACAGCTCAAATTTTAGAATGATGCATTCATACCAGCTGTCTGGGAACAAAAGAATTAATCTGAATTTGTAAATAAACTGTGGTTATAAAAATTACTTGAAACGAGCCAGAATAATAACCATTAAACATGAAAAGTCAGTAAAAGTCTTTGAATTATATTTCTGTTGCAATTATTATTCCTGTTTTCATAATGTGCTTAGGGATAAAACATAGTTTTGAGCTGTTAGTACTTTTAAGTAAATTTCACTGCAGATGAGTTAGCCCACAGCAGCTAAGAACTGTGAAGTTTTAAAATCCATTATGGAAAATGGAAATCTGTAAAAGACGAATTCTTCCTTTTAACAATGGTCATGATTGTTGCTTAATTGATTTTCTGTCTGCATTGCATCTTCCTCCGTAAGCCTGCCTGTGACTGTAGATTTGTTGGTTACCCTTGATGCTGACCGAGGTGTTTTAAAGACAAGCGGTGCTACCCAATGAAAGCTTTACATATATTGATGTTGGTTCTCCTGGCGTTCATGTTTCTCCCCGACAGATCACTGGGCTTGGTGGGAGGCCAATACATTCTTTGGGAATACAAATGATAATGTTGTAACAGTACAGCAGGCGGAAGGAGCTGAGATGTTAACATTATCCGAAAGCTACTGATACCAAAGGAACCTGGGAAGGAAGCAGAAGAAAGCTCAATTTCTTAGTAGAGAAAATCAAGGGCTCCACTTGTATTCATCCTGCTTTGGCCTTCTGGGGGCATCCCATGGAAGAGATCTTGAAAGGAAGGTCTGCCCTATTTCAGGGAAGAATAGAACGGCGGGCACTTGTGACAACGTGGATGAACCTGGAGGCCATTATGCTAAGAGAAGTAAACCAGGCACAGAAAGAAGAGCTCACTCATCTATGGAATGAAAAAGAAAAAAAAAAAAAGAAAAAAGTTGAATTCATAGAAACAGAGAAGAATGGTGATTGCCAGGGGCTAGAAGGTGGGGGAAGCTTCTGGTCAAAGGGTGCAAACCTCCAGACATCAGATGGTTCTGGGGTCTAAATGCATAGCCTGATGACTATAGTTAAAGATTCCGTATTGGGTACCGGAAATTGGCGAAGAGAGGCCACTTTTTTTTTTCCGGCATATTATGCTTTATTATTTCAAGAAAGGTAAAAATGCAACTGAAACGCAAAAAAAAGATTTGTGCAGTGTTTCATGATTCAGTCTCGGTAGGTTGTATGTCTAGAAATTTCTCTGTTTCTTCTAGATTGTCCAATTTTTTGCTTTATAATTGCTCGTAATAATATCTTATAATCTTTTTTATTTGTGAGAATAATTGTAGTATCTTCTCTTTCATTTTTTTCCAAAAGGATTACATATCCTTTCAGTATAATTGATAATCTGAGAGAGGACACCTTAAATGTTCTCACCACACACAAAAGTAACCGTGGGAGGTGATGGATGTGCCAATGAGCTTCACCGTGGCAATCACTTCACAAGGCATGTCATCACGCTGTACATTTTAAATACATACAATTTTATTTATCAACTATACCTCAGTAAGACTGGAAAAACAAAGACTGAGGACACAAAGGGGAATGGTGGGCCATGTGGCAGAGGGTGCTGGCATACCGCTCCGTCTTGGTTTTCCCTGGACCACGGACCCTTTGGTGCCAGAGGCCTGGGGAAGAGCTGAGGGCCACAGATGAGCCAGGAGAAGTCTTGATAATCCTACTCACCCCAGACGAAAATTATGGGAAAAATCTGTAATCTTTATTACAAGAAAAGTCTAGACAAGAATATGTGTAGAGAAAGTCCGTCTAGACCGCGTGCAGGATGCGCGTTACAAACCCCTGTCATCACTGCTCAGGCGTGGTGGCCTTTGAACTCTACGCCCTCAAACTCCCTGCACCACGCGATGCCGCTAACCCTCCCTCCGTTCCTCCTCCGTTTCTTCCTTTCTTCCACGGATTCACTGAGTGCCACATGGGCCAGGTGCTGGGCTAAGTGCTGAGTGTACGGATGAAGAGGACACAGTCCCAGCTCAGGGACACTCCCTCAAAGAGCAAAGTCTCCCGAGGGAGTCTGATGGGAAAACCTTTAATGGAGCTTCACAGAAAGTATGACCAGAGCACAGAGCAAAGCGGGACAGGGCAAGACTGTCCTGAGGATAAGACTCAGAGGAGCAGAGGCCCCACAAGCAATTCAGTTCAACAACAAGGGCCGGGGATGCCGTGAAGATGCCAGTTGGGTCCTTGCCCTCTAGGGGCTTCATGTTTAGTAGGAAATGATCTCTGGTTTTCACGACATTAAATTCTTCTGGCTCTGCTCTCATCTTTCTCACCATTCATCCCTTCTAAATCCTCTCTGGATCTTCCCCTACTTTCTGTGGCCCCTGGAACCTGGTCCAGCCCACGGTTCCGCCCACGGCCCTCTTCCCTCTCTGCTTTTCCTTGTCAAAATCGTGCGTCAAGATAATTCAGAAACGTTCGCGCTTCTTTCTTAAGTTCTAGATCCAGATTTTCAACGTGGCCTCTTTCTTACCTTCTAGATTCAGACTTTCTTTCTGGGGTTCTAGTTCAGATTTTTAGCTACCTGTCTCCAAAGGGATGTTCGGCTGCCAGCATCTCAGACTCTGCCTCTAGACAGTGATGCTGTTGTCCACTTGGTATTACTTTTGACATATTCCTTTCTTTTACTCTCTCAGTCTGTGTTCTGTGAATTTTAAGTGAGTCTTCACATCTACTCTTTTCCTCTTCTACTACCGTTGACAATATCCAGTTCAAGCCCTTCTGATTTCTCTTGTGGCTAGTGATGTGAACTTAGCGTGATCACCTATGAATTCATCTCTTTTCGTCTTTTTCCTTTTATCTTCTGCTGCTGGATTAATCTTTCTAAAGGAAAGACGCAATCATCTAACACTACCCAGTTAAAGAAAAAAAAATCCTCAGTGGCTGAAAACTGCTTTCTGACCAATGACCGACATCCCCGGCATTGTATCCAAGCTTGTTGGGTGCACAGTGCAGGGTAAGGAGTAGACAGTAACAAAGATTTGATGCTATCGCTATTTTTAGTGGATGAAACGAAGGTAGCTAACTTCCTGGGTCCTCGCCCCACTGACGCCCCCTCTGGCCAGGACGCCCCCGAGCCTGCTCCACCCCCGAACCCCTCGTCCTAGCCCAGGGTCCCCTCTCTGCTGGTGACCAGCTCACAGGGCCTTCTCCTCTGTGGAGAATTATAGCCACGCACGCTGCACCCGCGTTATGTTCTCTAGTTTCTGAGGTTCACATGCATCTTGTTTTGGCGTTCACGTGAACCCCGCGGGCGGTGCTATTACTGACATCTTAGGAGCCTGGTATGTGCACCAGTTAAGTGACTTGCCCAAGACCACACGACCGGTGGTGGCAGAGGCGGACTGCTACCTGCAGTGCTTCCCTGCTGCGTCCTACTTGTCCTTGAAGCCTCTTCTGTTTCCCCTCCCTGTGTCTCGCTAGGGGTCTCAGGACAACCTCTGTTCCCTCCCCAAACACAGGGAATTACCAGATTCACCTCTGCTGAAGCATCTGCTGTGTCTAGGCCTTAACTGGATATAAAATGCCTGCTGCAAGGCTGTGACTGGAATATATTTTAAGACACTTTAGGGTGACCTGCGCCTGCACATCCAGACCTGAATGCCTGGACACACCAGGTTTAGATGAGAACTAAGCCAGCCAGTGGCTGGAACACGCCGGCCAGGAAACCCGAGAGGCCCCGGCCGCAGGTGCTGGAAACACTTCCTGCCTGTCAGCAAGCACCAGGCCCTGCCTTGGGTGGTGGACCCTTTCCCGCAGGGTCAGGAAGACGGTGGGCAGTACCAGGGCTGCCTTCTTCCCGCATCGTGTGAGCTGAGCCTCGAAGCCTTTGGAAGAAAAGGAACGTCTTTTAAATGCCATGACTGCAGTCTACACTTTACACCCATCTCTGCTCTGCTAGACTGTAAACTCCTTGCGGCTGGAAGGAGAACTCATCCGTGTTTCTTCTCAGTACCTGTCATGGGCCAGCACAACACGCCTGTCAGAGGCATGCAATGTGGGGTAATTGTATGACGCTGCTGTGAAATGCACGGCACGGCATTCCATTTACGAGGTCTCAAAGTATTAGTTCTTCTCACTAATTTATGTCAAAGAATCTTCTGGGAAACGGAGTGATCCATGTAATCAAAGCTACTCATACGTTCGAAACTGAAAAAGCCCAGTTCAAAGCAGGGGTTTTGTTGCGTGCATATTAGCATTTATATTACGTATTATACTAGGTTCAAGGCTGACATTGTTTAGCGCCTCCGTGATAAGTATGTGCTTGCTTTGCACAGTGTTAAGAGTGCCAAGTAAAATTGTAGACTGTTTCTTTTCCTCCCTCTCTTTTCTATAATTTATCAGACCGAATTATTTTGGCAAGGGCTAGCAAATCACCTAGTCTCCCTGTGAATAATGAGACATTGTTTGTTTGTTCCCGAATAGGAGATTTATTTTTACCCACAGCCTGAACCCGAGTGATACATGCCATAGATGCATTTCACACTGTGGCCAATACAGTGGAAAATCATATCCCGGGGTGGGCGGTCTGCTTCCCCCTGCCCTGCCCCGGTTCTGCCATTGCCATGGTAGGGAAGTCGTGGCCTTTTCCAATGACTCAGTTTCCTTACATAACAAGGAAGTCTGATCAGAGCTCTGATCTCCCCTCCTTTGCTGCAACTATGGGATTCTTGCTCGGATCTTATCGGGAATCAGAAATTATTAACTCCTGGTATGGAAAAAAAGAATGATAGCTTTTAATTACTTTCCTATTTATGGATTACAGGAAAGATATGTTTCTATAAGGCTGACTTAGAAGGAAGTTGGTCTTTTCCAATTTTATTGGTGTTATCTTGACGCTTCACAAGGGGCAAATTAACCCTTTGTAACCACGGATAAACCAGCCTTCCCTGGGCACCCTGGTGACAGACCTGCCGAGGGTGTGGAGTTAGAGGAGAGGGTTGATGCCACTGAGGCAAGTGGTGGGCAGCTAGGGTACCACCCATCAAGACCTGATGAGAAGCAGCTTTTTGCGTTTAATTAAAAACACAACTTTTAGAATGCCTCATTCATTTTTTTGTTTTTATAAAATCAAAACACAGGAATTTTTCTTAAATGAAAAACAGAGACAGTTTCAACTTTTTTTTTTTTTAAGCAAGCGAGTTAAAAAAAGAAGCCCAGGAAATTGTCCTTTGTAATCCTGCCAGTTTCAATTTTGATTCTTTATGCAACTAGTATCAGGATAATAATATTTGGTTGAAATGAAAGAGAAGAAAAGTTCCAAGAAGCTGTTCTGCACACATTTTGGTTGTTTGATTGGCTGATGTCAGGCTAGCTACTGTTATTTTGCAATTGCTTTGACAGACGCAAAGAAGAAAAGAACAATTTCAACATTTTAAAATCCCTCAGTAAGCATATATATAATCAGACCCTAAAAACTGTACATGACGATACTTCTATACTTCTAATTATTTTTGACTACCTCTATTAGTGTCACGAATGGAAAGGTCAGATTTAGATAAAAGTTAAATCAAATTAAATATAGATGAATAGTATTTATGAAGTGCCCATGATTTGTTCTTCAGCTTTACTGAAACAATTGGCATTTCTGCTTAGCTACACCCTAGGATCTCGTGGAAAGAACCCAACATTTCATGGTTGCAAAGATTATGAAATATTCAGCTTTACCCATGGGTATTTCCTGACATTTCTTTCGTGAACTGGAGGCTAATAGAAGATATCAGGAATTAGTGTAAGAAACAGTCTAGAAAGCTATTGTCACTACAAAGATGAAAGCAACTTTGATGATCAAGCAGAAGCCAATGAAATAAGACTCAAGTGGTTCCTGAATCCTCCCTATTGTCCATCTGGGATTTCTTTATTTCCCTGCTCTCAATATGTTATGGAATTTTCCGTGTGAAGTTCTGCCATGAATTAGAGTGATGTCAACAAAGTTTTACCTTAAGTCATATTCTATCACAAACTGGGGAGGGCCCAGTCCTCCAGGGAGACCTGTTTCCTGCTTTTAAGAAGCTTGTCTTCTTTTAGTTCCAGCATCCCAGCCAGCTGGGGGGTTGCAGGGAGGCTCAGATGACCTCAGTGACAACTGAGCCTGTGCCAGTCCCATCTGAAGGCCACACAGCCACCCAAGGACGTATTTTCACCTGTGGCCAAATGGGCTCTGCTTCCATCTGCTTTGCTCTTTGCTGCTCTCTGCCCACAGAGAGTTAATGGCATTGCCCGCCGTACCGGGTGTCTGGGGTGGTATTTTTTTCCCTGCCATCCTTAATAAACTCACTTTCCCTATCACTGCTAGGCAGCTTTTTAAACTAGAAATGCTGTAACTTAAAAACTGTCAAGGGGCTTCCCTGGTGGCACAGTGGTTGAGAGTCCACCTGCCGATGCAGGGAACACAGGTTCGTGCCCCCGTCTGGGAAGATCCCACATGCCGCGGAGCGGCTGGGCCCGTGAGCCATGGACGCTGAGCCTGCACGCCCGGAGCCTGTGCTCCGCAATGGGAGAGGCCACAGCAGTGAGAGGCCTGCATACCGCAAAAAAAAAAAAAGAAAAAAAAACACAAAACTGTCATGAAAGGAGCAAAGATTTGGAATTCAGCTAAACCAGGGTGTGAATCCACCTGTACTGGTTACCAGCTGTGTGACCTTGGACGTGTCACTTAACCTCTCTGGGTTTTAGCGTGCCAATTGGGAAATGGGGGGGTAATACTGGCCTTACATGGTTATTATCAGGATAAATGAACTAACATGTGTAACGTTTCTCGTACAGTGTCTCTCATCTTGTGGGCCTTCAATAAATATAGTTACTATTAGTTTTTCATCCTAGAATTTCCTATTTTGTGATCCTATCATGGACTGTCCGACACAGACCCTATACAAGACATATCGTATATAGACATGATATATACGTACATGACACAAACATGACATGTATATGATGCAGGGCATACATTAGACAGTAGGAAGGAATTACAGGAGGTCCAGTCCATTCAGTAAGTATTATTACTTGGCATCTATTAGATGCTTACACCTGCCATTTTGTGCAATCCCTACCTTGGGGTCCTGTTTGTAAACAACTCCAGAGATGACAGAAGTTCCTCTATTCGCCTTACTTCAGGGCTTACTCTTCTGACAAGGCCAAAATGACCTAACCCAATATCCCTGTACTGAATTGACTACGAGACAACCAAAGTATAAGCGTCTGCCAACACCTACGGCGGGTTCTGTCCATAAAGATCTGTGGCACTTAGAAGAATTTTAGTAATGCTGTACGCAACAGCTGGGGACAGTGCGTTTACAAAAGGCTTCATTAAGACTCATGAAGTTTATTAAGACACTGTTGACTTTTCAGTTTAAATTTAGTTAAATTTACTTTAAATGTAAAAGAATTGGATGAAAATGATCCTGTGGTTTGAAAATAAGATAGGTCATTGGCTATTGTCAAAGCCAGATTATTCCGGTTATACTAGATTTGTTTCATTAACACACTGGAAAGAAGGAGGAGGAAATTAAAATTCAAAAGAAAACATGATCTATGTCCCTGTGTTCTGATATGAGGACGCAGCAGACATCGTTGGCTGCGTCCCCAACACATTTCCCCTCTCCCTTGTCTGGGCTGTCCTTCCTTTTATGACTCCATCGCCGGCAGGCAGACCCTAAGTGGTCCAGCCTAGTTTGGTACCCTCCAGCCTCCCGCCAGGGATTGGACGTGTGACCTGCTCTGAGCGTGTGACCTGCTCTGGCCAATGAGACGAGAAGGGAGCTGCGTACGGGGGTGCTTCTGGGAAAGGTCTCCTGACTTTGCGGAAGGGCACCCTGGAAACGTAAGTCCCTTTTTGCCCCTGGATACTGCTAGATCTGCGCGGGATGCCTGGAGCTGCTGTGAGCACCGCGGAGCTGGCTTTGGGATGGACCCTACACAGGAGGTAGAGCCGTGGGAGCGAGAGAGAGAGGCGGAGCCAGCAACCCAGGGCTCCCTGCCCAGAGCCCACCCTACCTACAGGCTTTCTGCGACAGAGGTTAACAGGTTGCGAGGCAACAGATCCCTTTGTTGTAGCAAGGGGCCGAGGATTCTGTTACTCGCGGCCAAAGCACCCGGTGGAAACAGGACACACGTGAGCTCCTGGACCTGGAGAAAGTGAACGAGCAAACCAGCCGAGCGGGCAGTACCTGCTCCTGTGATTCCAGTTCCTTGTGCTGCAGTTTTTTCTCCAAACATCGTGCTTGATTCGAGCGCTTTTCTAGCTCGTCTTGTAAAGCCTGAAACGGTATAAGAGAAATACAAAAACATTAAAAATTAGCAGCCTTGGAAAAAAGTTTTACCACCTGAACTGGTATCAAAAAGGCCTCAGCTCTGGTCTATTACTGCGGCTCCAAAACCAGCCTTTTAGTATCAGGCCCAGATGTTTTCTACTTTAGGGATAACTAGTATCAAAAACTCCAAACTCACAAACCAGACACATTAGCAGGTGTCAATTCATCTTATAAAAACATTTCCTATTCCCAGCATAGACACACAAGCACGCAATAAAGTGTAGAACTATTGCTAATTAAAGGAGCTCTATCAGGACACCTGCGAGGTACGCCCACACTCTGAAAAGTGTCCTGATAGCTAGGAATCGTAACACTGGACCGACATGACATTGTTCAAAATTATACTCTGGTCATTGGAGTATGTTATGGTAACCTTAAAGGCATTTTTTATTAAGCCATCGAGGATGGCATGGAATTTGAGGAAACTGTAAGAAATAGACAGAGATGAACACTTTCAGTTGCCAAGTAGCTGTTGGAAATCAAATTCAGGTTCAGGCTGGGGGAAGCCGGGAACGGAAAGATCGGTAAGTATCATTGTATCCATTACTACTTTAAGTAAAGAGGTGAACTAGAAAAGAAACAGGATCCATTCAAACAATCTGATGTTAATTATAGATATAGCACGTGGGAAATGATGGCGAACAGAACACACTCTCAAAGAGTGACTGCAAAGATGCTAAACGAATTCTCAAAATAAAATTCATTCAATTAAGACTCCTGAGTTTCTGCTCTAGGTGAAGGACTGTGACACGTATTCCAAATAAAGTGGTGAAAGAAAACAGACAAAACACATTCCCTGCTCTCACGGAGCTTCTGCTGTACTGGGGCAGACAATAAGCAAACCGTGAGCATAATATATGTCAGTGGTTAAGTGTGGAGGGAAAATACTGCGGGGAAGGAGGCTATCCTGGAACGTGGTGAGGAGGGGTGTTGCAGTTTTAAACAGATGGCCCAAGACAACCTAACTGAGCCAAACCTGAAGGAGAAGAGTGAGCAGGTCACAGAGACACGTGCAGGAAGAACCTTCCAGGCAGGGACCCCTCCACATACCGGGGGTCGAGTCACGTCAGGTCCCATGAAGCCTCAGAGGGCACTTGAGGACTTCAGGCTTTATTCGAGGTAGACGGGGGCTCCTGGAGGGCTGTGGGCAGGGTTGCTTTGGTTGCCGTGAAAAACAGATGGAAGAGGGACACGGGCAGAGGCAGAGAGGCAGGGTCGAGGCAGTGAAAACACACCGGGAAAGGGTGGTGGAGAACTGGACCAGCTGGGGGTGAGGCAGCGGCAGACTCCCAGTCTATCTGAAGATAGAGATCGCAGCTCCAGGGAAAGAACGCAGAGCATGAAAAGTAAAAAAAGAGAAGAGACTCCGGGATTTTGGCTTGAGCAGGTAGAAGACTGCAGTTGGGGAGGTTTGGGACGGGAGGGACAGGTGTGGGGGAGAAGGTCGGAGCTCAGCCTGCGGTACGTCGAGTGCGGGATGCCTGTTCCACATCCAAGCCGAGATGCTGGGCGGCAGCTGGGGGGAAGAGTCTGGAGTTCAGACACGATGTCTCGGTTTGTATCCACTAAAAATTCTTTCAATGCAATTCCAGCCTTTTCTCCATGCAGACAGAGACCGTGGTTCTTACCTTTTTCTGGAGTTCTAGCTCCACTGGAGCGTCTGGCAAATGCCGTGTGGTCACTCCCCACGTGGAAAACAGTGCTTATTATTTTGCCTGTGATTTCAGGGAGTCCAGTTGCCTGAAGCCTGTCCATGGATGGACCCCAGGCTAAGAACCTCTATTTAAAAGAGTATAGGGCTTCCCTGGTGGCGCAGTGGTTGAGAGTCCGCCTGCCGATGCAGGGGACGCGGGTTCGTGCCCCGGTCCAGGAAGATCCCACATGCCGCGGAGCGGCTGGGCCCGTGAGCCATGGCCGCTGAGCCTGCGCGTCCGGAGCCTGTGCTCCGCAACGGGAGAGGCCACAACAGTGAGAGGCCCGTGTAACGCAAAAAAAAAAAACAAGCAAAAAAACTCAAAAAAAAAAAATCAGTTTAAAAAATAGAGAGTAACCAAGTAATATCCCACTTTCCAAAAAGTGAAAATGTATCAGACTAAAGGAAAAGGACAGCTGTTCCTGGTCTCATATTCTAAAAAGTTATTAGGTCATGAGATGTTCATCCTCAGTTTGCCAGAGGCCTGTATGAACACAACCACAGCTACCGAGCGAGCACAAGAAGGACCTTTCTTTTAAGTTGTGGCTTCTTTATTCAAAAACCTTCCAATTTGACATCTGACACACCCACAAAACAGAACTTTTACTTTATTCCTGAGAAAAGCCCAAGATCATTAAAGAAGGGAATGTCCAACACTGGGTCAAAAATCTAAAACAAAATCCAACTTGAACGGCTACGCTGTTTATTCTGCAAAAGTAGGCCCCGCCTCAGCTCTGCTGTGTGAACTTGCATCACTGCTGAAAGACAGTTCTTTTCTCCCAGTTAAACCTGCCTTTAAATGCCATGCAAGCGGGCTTGCTGGGCCTGGCCACCCTCAGCTGGCTCTCAGAGAACTTCGTGGGGACTGTGAACAAAGAATGACATTTTCCAGAAGAAAAACGTACGTGACATAAGCAGCTCTACAAGAACGACGAGGGCAGGCCACGCTCTTTGGAAGGGAGCCGGTTATAGGAGAACTTGATTTGTTTATTTAAAATATGAAAGTAGTGACAGCACACTAAAGTGTAAAAGATTTGACAGTTTCATGGACTCTCCAGGGTGAGGAGAAGCCAGGGTAGCTAATGCGCCCCGAGGGGCACCTGTGATGGTCCCAGAGCTCTGCTGTTCGTCGGAGAAAGAGTATTATAGTCAACGCTATTTCCATAAAACTTATAAACATGGTTCGAGGCCAGCTGCTCAACTCGTAAAGCCACGCATTAAGGACTTCTAAACACCAAAGCATCGGGGCTTCCCTGGTGGCGCAGTGGTTAAGAATCCGCCTGCCAATGCAGGGGACGCGGGTTCGAGCCCTGGTCCTGGAAGATCCCACATGCCGCGGAACGACTTAGCCCATGCGCCACAACTACTGAGCCTGCGCTCTAGAGCCCGCGATTCACAACTACTGAGCCCACGTGCCTAGAGCCCGTGCTCCGCAAGAGAAGCCACCGCCATGGGAAGCCCGTGCACCACAACGAAGAGTAGCCCCCGCTCACCACAACTAGAGAAAGCCCACGTGCAGCAACGAAGACCCAAGGCGCCAAAAAATCAAAAAAAAAACCAAAACAAAACACCAAAGTATCTCTCATAGGTCTTAAACAAACATGAAATGATGGCAGCTACATGCCTTTTAATAATGGACACATGAAATGCAAGTTCGTTTGAATTATAAGTGGTTAAAAAGTTATTTAGTAAAGGAAAATTTCATTGGAAAGGAGAAAGACTGGGCTGTAATGATACACAAGATATAGTCAGAGCGTCCCTAGTGTACAAGGCATGACAGAGGCTTTCAGACTTAGGATTTAGCACAAGTTTTTCTAGAGATTGCTGACCTTGTCTTTGGCCAAACTCTCAGCCAGGTCCTCCCCTCATCTGAGGGTGGGACTGGGGGGTGGGCGTCCATCTGGCCGGTCAAGCATGCAGACTTGTCTCATAACCCGGGACACCTGCACTGCAGGGTCTCACCAGACGGCATGATCTCAAACTCCCCACTTTTTTTACCAAAAACCTCAGTTGTGAGAAATGTGGAAAAATCCACTTGCAGATCGAAACAGAATCAGTAGCATAGAAGTCACCTTTCTCCTGAATCACACATTCCACAGAACTGTGCCCTCCACTTTTTAGGAGTTTTCAGACCAGTTCTCACTGACTTGAGATTCGGTGTGTCCTCCGTGCACCCTGCCTCATTCTGTGTTGCCAGGTCGTGGCTCATGCTTGTGTCTGGCTTTGTCACAAGTCACCACGAGGTTGGCGGTACATCTTCTGGGCCAGCCGTCCGTATGAGGGCTGAAGCGCAAACGGCTCCTTCCCTGAGTGCGGGCCCATAGAACATGTTCTCCCGGAAGTGGGACCTTGAATGGTACAGCGTTCTTTTATTTAAAGGGACTGGATTAAATCAGATGTAAGCAAAAAAGATTGCGGATGAAGTTTTGCCCTATTTAAGTATAAAACTGGGGTTCTCAAAGTCGTTGATTTTGCGTTAAGTCTGTGGTCAGGAATCAAGGAAGCCGACGAGCCTCTGCTGGGTGAGACACAGAAGGGGCCTCACCAGCAGCAACTCCGTGTAGCCAAGGAGATGGGCAAGGAAGAAAAGCAGTGTCTGTATGAAAGACACTGCCAAGAAGGAGTCAGTCCCGCAAACTGTTAAAAACTGGTTTAGCCGGGTGGTGGGTAGATGGGGATTCTGCATATTATTCTCCCTACTTTTGCGTATGTTTGAAAGTTTCCCTAATAAAGAAAAAAAGAATTTTTAAAGCTTTTTCTAGTTAAAAAACATGAAGTCACCATATCCTTCCTTTCATGAGGTTTGAATTTACTGTTTTACTTCAGAAAAAACAGATGATTCATTCGTCCTTCAGTGAATAGGCGGGATGTGCAAGGATTTCCCCATGTATATTTTGGAAGCAGGGAGTGGGGTGTTCATATTTTGACCTAAGGAGAAGATAACAGGAAAGGGAAGGCTTACTTATATTTTTATTGAGATACAATTTACTTATGGTAAAACTCTAAAATTTCTTAAAAAAATTGGTGATGGTCTGTTTTCCATTTAAAACATGTAATATGATTTAAAAGTTTGTGTCATAAAATATCTGTTCAGATAATAAAATCTTGCTATAAACCATCTTCCACTGATTGGTTTATCCATCAAACCGAAATGACACCCGACCTGTGACTACAGTGAAGAGACACAAATTATAAAAGGGAAGGAAGCAGAACTCTCATTTAAACCTTAACTGCCTTTTTAACAATGCCCAAGATTACAAATGGTGCTGACAATATTTCTGATCAGTAGGTTTTCTTTGACAGGTAAATTGACACAGAAACAGCAAATGCTTTTCTTTCCACTACTGCTAACCGAAAGGTAAGGGAAAATTAAATAAAACAATAAAATCTCATTACTTTTTAAAAAAAAATCACATCTTAAACAATTGGGATCCAGCAAAAAGCCCAAGCCCTGTGCCCCGGATGAGGAGATACAAATCTGGGATCAGGGGAGGTGACACAAGAGCAGAGAGTGACGTTTTGACTGGGTGGCCTTGCTGGCTGTTTACACAGGCCCCTGTGGCTCCTTTTTTCATTTTATTTTATTTTTAAGTAGGCTAAACCGACTAACAAAAGCAACAAGTCTTCTTCAGCTGAAATGCCGGTCAAGATTTCTTTTAAAGTGATTTCTTCAGACCTACGCAGAATGAATAACAAACCGTAAAAACGTTTTATTAGTGATTCTGTAGAACCGAGAACAGGTTTGTACTCCAGAGGTAAAGTTACTGAACTAGAGCCACAGTTACTGCCGAGGCCACTAACATATTCAAAACACAATAGTATAATTTTTTTCCTTTAAGCCTTCCATTCAGGCTTTTAATTTTTTCACACTCCATGCAAGTACCTTTTTTTTTCTTTTTTTAACCCTCATAAGTCAGCCTCTTGTGGTACTGGTATGAAGAAAAGGGGTTTTAATACATATGATACTCTTCACATGAGGCAAAATTCCTTTCCGGTGAAAACTTTTTAGTTGTTGCAACAAACCGCAGGAATGAGAAATTGCACTTTGATATGAGCTATTTTATAGTACTTATTAGGCTACTGATTCAACAGAAAAGGCAAAAGTATTGCAGCCAATATAAAAAACAAGAGTAGCACTTTCACCAAAGAACACGAAAGTTTTCGCTTTCCCTCTCTTTTCTTCTCTCTCTCACCTACTTTCAGGCCTTTAAAATTTCCTAAAAACCTTCCTTTAAAAGTCTTAAAACTGCACTTTTTAAAAAGTTAGTGTTTCCCAGTCTTCACAGAGGTTCCAGGAAAAGAAATCACGTTATTCCAAAACTTGGATGATCTAAGGAAGCTGGAAGGTCCTAACACACCTCGTTAATGTTCCCCAGTCACACAGAGACCGTCCTGACATCACCCACGTCTCCTCTGGGAGTGGTCAGTGCATCTGTACTCAGGAAATTCAAAGCACATTTGCCCTACTGCGTCCCTCCAGACAGCTTCACTTGCGAACACATTCTTATCTCGGGTGGTAGGAATCTAGGATCAAGTTCAAGAAGCCCGGCTATGATGTTTCAGGATCTCAGAGGAATTTCCTCATTCAGCCTGTGTGATAAGCATTTGCACTGCAGTCTCTGCAGAACAGAGGCCGCCCCTCCTCTGCGTGAGCCCAGGGAATGCGGAGCGCCCGTAAGTCACTGGTTTAAATTTTTACTTACTTACATGTCTAATCGTTCACACGTGCAGTCCCCTGAGCCTGCAGCATCATTCCAACTCCTGCCAACAGACGTGAATTTCTACCCTGTTGAACCTGAAGTCGTATTTCTCACTAAGTCAGTATGTCCCCTATATGATAACATATTTATGAATTGTGAATTCATCTGACTTCCCCCCTGCATCTTAGACTATGAGCTTCACAAGTGTAACGCTCCTGCCCATATTTTTAAAGTAATCTCTGAAATGCTTAGTAAAGTGTTGGGACTATGGTAATAGTAGTTACTGGTGACATGAACCACTTATATAAAGAACAAGCTGCTTTTCATTGAAAACAGGTGGGGTGTTCCTGCTAAAATTTCTCCAGATTTCATCCCCCCCCCTCAAATTACATAACTACCTTTCCTTACTGTGTCCCTAGATAAAAATGTCTGAGGTTTACCCAGTCTGCTCCCTCAACTGTCCAAAGGGGTGTCCCTTCTTGTTTCCTCAAGGGAGTGCATCCATCAGTGCCCTCATTTCTCTTTTCAAATTCTAAGGGGTTGGTCACGACTAGCGGACATTTAGTCCTGTCCAAAGTGACCATCGAGACGTTGGTCCAGGCCAAAAGGTCCTTGGTGTTTGCGCCTATCAAAACGTCCACTGGATTCAAACAGCCCATTACATTTCTTTATACTTTGGTTTATAGAATAAATGTATTAAAGATACTATCATGTTTTATTGGTCCAATAATTGTGCTGTGGCTGCAGCTGCCAACGATAACCCCTCCTGCCTCGGTGGCCGGGCACAGGGGTAGGTAGACGGGCTGGGGTCCAACTCTTACAGAATCGCGGGGATCGTATTAAGTATGTGCACCAAGAGGAGACCTGAAGTTAGAGAAACGCGCAGAGGACGGCAAGTCGGGGCTGGGATCTCGCGGCGCATGGTGTGTTGACACGTCACCGGGCATCTGGTGGAGGGTGGAGTTTGAAGGGAGGAGCCTGGCCCAGCCTCCACGTAACACGGGCAGTGACAGAGCACTGGCTCTGGAGCAGCGAGGACAGGCGTGCTCTCCTAATACACGGCGGTCGCGTGTGACAGCCACCGTGAGGGGACACCCGGCATCTGATTAACCCTCCCACCGCTGCCCCATTGCCAGGGGTTAACGGGAGATGTTCTCTTGAATCAGTGTCCTGTAGGTGGACCATCCTGGTGGGCCACAAGAAGCACCTGCTGCTCTTTGGAGGGCTTTCAGTGGGTGTGACCCCCATACGTACCTGCTAGTCAGCGTGGGCCGCCGTGCCCTCAGCTGCTGCCCAGCTACCGGCTGACCCAGCCCAGCCAAACGGGGTGTGGAATCCCTCAGACATTAGTAAGGTTCCCCTACCAGTAAACCAGTCATCACTGGTCAGATGGCTACAAAAGAAAAAAAAAATACCCCTTCTTCTGTTGCTTGGCAATATAACACCTTTACCTGAAAGTTCTCAGTGGAATATGGCAGCAACAGTATACTCACAAAAAGAAAAGCCAGCGCTACATGATGCTGGTTTCTGTTACCATTTCCACTTTTATAACAGGAAGAGGAGTAAAAGGCACTGACACCACGAAGAGGTGGGGCTCTGCAGTGCCTGATGGACGACTAGTCGGGATCTGGATAACATGACAATCATTCCAGACGGGACCAGAAAGCATCCGCACAAGGTGGATGCTGAAGGGGAGATAAGGAAACCCGACAGGTTAAAATGACACGCAGAGAAGAATCACATGCAAAGCCATGGAAGAGCTCTCTCTGTGATATTCGTGATGAAGGAGTCCTGATGATGCTGCCAGAAAGAACACATTGAAGAGGCAAGTCAACCCAATTTCATTGCATGGAATTGAAGTTCCAGATGAGCATAAAGTGACCAGACGCAGAAGACCATTTCCTGGGCACGATTCAGGCGCTCAAGACAATGAAAGAATTCTTATTTGCACGGCTTGTGACACTGTTCGCTATTTAGGTGCCAGGCACTCTATTCAGTGACAACACCTTCAAGCGGCACCGACACAGGTCACGCACGTGTGGACTGTGAGCTGCTGTGTGACGCTACACTGTGCCTCTGATGGACCCTTAACCGTGAACAGGCAAAAGTACACTTACGAATACATACATGAGAACACACTTGCATTTGCACAGGGAAGAAGGCTCGGCATTAACCCTTCATTGTGCAGACGGGTTTCAAGATTGCAACTATGACTGCAATTCAACTACTCAACCCAACGCAGTTGTAAGAGGATGCCTGTTTCACTTTTCACAATCACTGTGGCGAAAAATACCTTCTTTGGGTCTAACATGGGGGTGTATGACAACAGAAAGTAACACCTGTACACCTGTAAGCGTGCATGCGTGCTGTTTAAACTTCCATTTGTGCCTTTGGAAGATGAAAATGACACTTTGGAGTACGCTGTGGAGAAGGCGGAAGAAAAATCAGATGACCGAATAGGTCGTGTTGAGGGTGTATGTCCGTGGAAGGACTGGCAGAGCAGAAGACCGGACGCCCCAAGAGTGCAGCAGAAACCTGGAATGTTCACACATCAGTACTAAACGGTGATCACAGGACAGACAGCCCAGCAGAAGCTGGCACAGCACATCTCAGAAGCTGGTGGTAGCGCATCACCCTTCCATGTGGAGATTTACTGAAGCGCTAACAGACAAATGGCAAAGTCGCGAACAAGTTGTCACCCAGGTTCCTGGTGGTCACACACAAGCACAGCTCCAGCTTCACAACAACACTGACAAGATCAAATTCATACAACCGAAACTGTACACAGACATTATCTAACACATACAATGCCAATAGTCGGGTTCATACATACTTGAGAGTAATTGCTCATTGGCTTAAGAGTAATCCTGCTGATTCATGATGAGGAAGAACAGCAATAAATGTAAAATCCAAAATCCACCACGAATGACAATAAAAATAACGTCAATAAAATTTTAACTAGGTTAAATGTTTGTATTATTTAGTGAATCGTGGACCCAGTGGCCGTTCTGGACAGGACCACGTGCCCTGCAAGGCTCAGCCACACTGCTGACCCCTCCCTTTCTGCCGAGCCTCTCTCGGCGTCTTGTCTCTCCCCGCTGCCCGCTGGAAACTGGTCCCCTTGCGCGCGTTGTTCAGGGGAACGGACGTCGGCTCTGGGGAGACACTCTTCAGGCCCCTTCAGTCCTGATGCTCCTTTTTCCCATGACGGCCACGTTTCTCAAGCATTTTACTCCGTGACCCAGATTCTCGCCCATCAGCTACCATTTTCCTCACCTGGAGTCTGACTTTGGTCTCCACATCTTATTAAACTTGCTCTCTGCAGGGTCAGCAGTGAAGCTTTCCTTGCCAACGCGATGGCCTTTCTCGCATCTCTGCCTGCCTCGACCTTTCTGCTGCCCTGAGCACTGCGAGATCCCCTCCTTCCAGGGCTGCTCCGAGGCCACAAGGCCCTGGCAACCCTCCTTCCAGGGCTGCTCCGAGGCCACGAGGCCCTGGTGACCCTCCTTCCAGGGCTGCTCCGAGGCCATGAGGCCCTGGCGACCCTCCTCCTCCTCCAGCGCTTCGCTTGTCCTCCCGTTCTTCCCTTTAAATTGTGGATCTTTCCCGAACCAGGTTCTCGTCGCTCCATTTTCCTCTCTAAACAGTCTTCTTTAGACAATCCATTTCATACATTAATAAAAGTATGTCTATGATCTGAACGTATACCAGGCCCCGTGTCAAACGTTACCCTGCGAAAGCACTGGCTCCTGTGTATATGGCAAATTTATAAAGGAATAGTTACATCACGTAAACAGCACCAAAGAGAGGTCTTGGCAAGCATGGAGGAAGGCGGGACGTGGGGAGGAAGACGAGCGGGGAGGTGAGCTGTGGCCGCGGGAGGCGCAGGGAAGGCGTCCGCACAGATTCACTGCAGAGGGCAAGGCGTGGCCACACGGGGGGCAGGCTGCTGGCGGCACACGGGGCCTGGCATGCGGACAGTGGGCCTGGAACCAACTAGCAGAGGCAGCCTGGGCTCCCGTGACGGGCCTCAGGGGCCGAGGGGACTATGGATTCTATCCTGCAGTAAAGGGAACCACCAAAGGGCCCAGGGTGACCAGCTGGACAGATCAGGAAGAACATCCAGGTGACAGTGTGGCAAGTGGTGGCAACGAGGCCCTCTGGAAGTGCTTTTAGAGCCTCGGCCAGACACACGTGTGAGTCCATGGGACCAGCTGGGGAAAGAGCGTGCCTCTGCTCTGTGTGTCAGCATGGTAGAAAACTGTGCTCGAAGCCTCACGACCGTCTGTGCCAAGGCTGAGCGCAGGGATTTTGCCGAGGGTTAGGAATACAGAATGAGGCAGAACGGCAAGTTTCAGGGCAGTGAGAGATGTTGTGGAAACCCTAAAAAAATCAAAAGAATTTTAAAAAGCACAGTTTTCCAGACTCTCTTGTGCAGGACCATCTGCCTTAGGAGTTGCCCCTGTCAGAGCCGGGGCACCATCACGAGGCCACCTCGATACCACGAGGGGCGTGGGGCCAGCTTGGATAAGAGTTGGGGAGAAGGGATGGGCCTGGGGAGGGGGGGGCACGCGGGGATGGGAGAAGAGCCAGAGCCAGAACCTCGGGGCTTGGTAAGAGTGCGCTGGCGCGGGTACGAGAGAGGAGGGTTAAAGCAGGACCCCAGCATCGGTGGCGAGCAGCCGCCACCCAGCAAGGCGGGGAACATGGTAGGAAAAAACATGCACAAGAAGAGAGAAAAATAAGTTCCTCGGCGACACACGTTCAGAAGCAACATGACGGCAGGGGCTTGAGCATGAGAACACGGGGCCGAGGAAGACACAGGTCGGGGGCGGAGCGACCGTGCGCGGACACCTGCCCGGTAACCGCGGGTCCACTGGGGCCTTCCTGCCACCGATCCCCAAGCTCAGCCGCTCTCCCATCACCTCACGAGTCCTCCCTCCATCTGCTTCTCACCTGCGCGCACCTGTCAGCAGCGTCACCCGCGCGCACGGTTGTCAGCAGCGTCACGCCAAACCCACCGAGCTCAAGACGCAGCTCGGGGCACCCCAGCAGCTTGCCCGGCTGCCCTCTGGTCGGCGACGCAGCCGCCTCCCCGCGCCCCGGTTTAACGCGCACAGTCCGCGGGGAGTCACCCCACGCGGGGTGACCGCGCCCGCCACCCACTGGGGGCCCAGCCCCGCATCGCCCGGGGTCTTGGCGCTTCTCCCCGCCTCGCCTGCAACGCTCTTCTTCTCCCTGTTCGCCCTGCTACCTCCCTTCAGAAGCCTCCACTGACCTGGAATGAGTCGGTTCGGTTGTACTATGTTTAGACTTTAACGTGATCCATTAAAATGTAGGAAAAGCAGGAAGAAAAAGTTCCTAAGTCACACATTCAACAGTAACAATGATGCCAATGGTTTGCCTCTTCGAGTATGACGTCAAAAAAGAAATTATGGGTTGAATTACATCCCTGCCAAAAGATATGTTTAAGTCCTAGCCCACAGAACCTCAAAATGCGACCCTGCTTGGACACAGGCTGCTGTAGATGCAATGAGTTAAGGTGAAGCCATACTGGAGCAGGCGGGCCCTGCAGGCAATCTGACAGGTGCTCTTATGAGAAGAGGAGAAACACCCAGGAAGAGCTGGGCCACGTGACAATGGACGTAGAGGCTGGAGAGTGAGCCACCTACAAGCCAAGGAGCCCCAAAGATCGCGGAGGACCCGGGAAGGGAACAGAGGCAAGGCAGGAGCCTTCAGAGGGAGCCCGGCCCTGCTTGAGTTCAGACTTCTAGCCTCCAGAACTGTCAGACAACAGCTTTCTGTCTGAAGCCCCCCAGTTTGTGTTAGTTTGTTATGGCAGCCCTAGGAAACTAATATACATGGCAAGAAAATTCCCTTGTTTTACATATTTTCTCTCTGAAACTCTACCCCGCCTCCACTCCTTCCGTACTACCCAGTTCTACACCTCATTTCATCCACGTAAGGACCAAGAGTATTCTCATTATGAGCCAATCTGGAAAACCGCATTAGGAGAGTATCACTGCTATTATATGTACTCGCTGGTTTTCCTGTAATTGTGTGTACACAGTCCTGTCAGGTTAGGAAGGAGCCCATTCCAATATCACACTGGCACATTCCCACACATGATGGAGAAAATTCCTAAGACGTGAAGGTAGAGATTCTTGGGTGAGCCTTTCTGGCACTCCCATTCAGAGAGGGGATGGAAATTATATATATGCCAGGTGAAGTGTTTTTTCTTCTCTTTTTCTTTTTCACCCTTAGGATACTGCACTATGTGGAGCCAATACTTATGAAGGAGGAAGTTTAAAACCTTCCGTTTAAACCACTTAGAACGAGAGGGTTTGCAAAGACCCTGCTTAATGTTCAGCTCACACACTGTCAGAAACGTTTATCGCGCAGCCTTCTGAAGTGTCTTCCACTTCCTTCTGGCTATTGAGGCTTGGACTGCGGTTAGTTATCGGCAACAAAGCACACATGACAGTGTTTTTACAGTCATTCTTCCAGTTTGATTTCTGAACTGCTAAGCAAAATTCAATTCTCTGATCAGAAAAACGATTAGTGACCTAGTTTCATGCTGAATGCACAACACAGCTGATTTCTGAGGTCACTTTTATATGGATCTGGAGACAGTGTAAGGGGCTTAGAGATGTCACTTAAGTGTTTAGCATCTTCGGATATAAAAATGTGCCACTTGACTTTAGGCTCTAATTCTTTCAGTGCAAATTAGGAAACAGCGACTTACATTATTGAGATTTCTCTGGCAGCTTAATTCCTAATATAAATATCTTGGCATTGACTACACCTCTAGCTCACATTTGTGCAAGAGGAAGCAAAACTCTTTCTAGATAATTCAACTGAATGATATTTTTAAAAACACATACAATGTGTTAGACATCATGTAGGAAGCAAAATGTGGAATAAGGCACGGTCTCACCTTTTAAGGCGCTCGTACTATCTTAGAAGGTATGTGATAAGGACAAAAAGCAGGCGAGTTCTGTAAGTGTCTTAAGTGTCCAATTGAGAGAACAAAAGGAAAAGGGAAGGACACAGGAAGAAGTTCCACGACACCACAAAGAAGCAAGCAGATGAGATGAATGCAGAAGGTGGGACTTTCTACAGGCCAGCTGACCGGGCTTCTGCAGGAAGTCACCGGCATGGAACAGAAAGCCGGGAGGGTGTGCTTTAGACTGAAAAAGACACAGGATATGTAACGACCAAACATAACGCTCGGATTCTGTCTGGATCTTGATTCAGAGAATCAACTTAAAATGGCACTTTTGAGGAGAATTGGTGATATCTAATTATGAAGCAGGTATTAGATGATACTAAAGGATAATCGTTAATTTTCTCAGGTGTGACACTGGCACCATGGCTGAGTGACATAGTGTCCACATTTTCCAAGAGGCATTCTGAAATATGTAGGATAAAATGACGGGATGTCTGGAATTTGCTTTAAAATATTTTCGCCAAGAAAAGAAGGAGAAAGTGTAAAACAAATATGGCCCAACCTTGATTATTGTTGAAGCTGCATGATGGATACACTGGAGTTCATACTACTAAACTCTCTACTTCTGGGTATGTTTGCAAACTTTTATAATAAAACTTAAAAAAACCCCACATACAATTAAATGACCTGGGGGGAAAGCACAAGGTGATTA
The DNA here is from genome assembly GCF_059928025.1 of Delphinapterus leucas. NCBI lineage: Eukaryota > Metazoa > Chordata > Mammalia > Artiodactyla > Monodontidae > Delphinapterus > Delphinapterus leucas. The sequence goes on from NC_143147.1 coordinate 69,161,358, forward strand.
CGAAAGTCTTCCGGTAGGAAGTGGCATTTGGGAAAAACCTTGAATAACAGCAACAGCTCTGACAGGCCGAGGTGGGGAAGGGGGAAAATTGTCTGCTAAAGAAACAGCATTTGCAAAGGTAAATAAGAGGAAAGAAACCCACCCATATATGGTCAATTAATCTATGATAAGGACGCAAGAATATATGATGGAGGAAAAATAGTGTCTTCAATAAATGGTGATGGGAAAACTGGACAGCGACATGCACAAGAATGAAACCAGACCACTGTCTTACACCACACACAAAAATAAACTCAAAATAGATTAAAGACATTCTCGAATGTAAGACCTGAAACCGTAAAAATCCTAGAGGAAAACATAGGCAGTAAGCTCTTTGGTATTGGTCTTAGCAATATTTTTTTGGACCTGTCTCCTCAGGCAAGGGCAACAAAAGCAAAAATAAACAAATGGGACTACCTCAAGCTAAAAAGCTTTGGCACAAGAAAGGAAACCATCAATAAAATGAAAAGGCAACCATCAATAGAATGAATGGGAGAAGACATTTGCAAATCATATAACCAATAAGAGGTTAATATCCAAAATATATAAAGAACTTATACAATTTGACATTAAAAAACTCAAACAACCCGATTAAAGAATGGACAGAAGACCTGAACAGCCATTCCTCCAAAGAAGACATACAGGTGGCCAACACACATGAAAAGATGCTCAACATCACTGATCAATACGGAAATGCAAATCAAAACCACAATGAGATGGCACCTCACACCTGTCAGAATGGCAATTATCAAAAAGACAAAAAATAACAACTGTTGGCGAGGATGTAGTGAAAAGGGACCCCCCATGTGCTGTTGATGGGAATATAAATTGGTGCAGCCATTCTGGAAAAAAGTATAAAGATTCCTCAAAAAATTAAAACTAGAACTACCATACAATTCAGTAATTCCACTTCTGGGTATGTATCTGAATGAAACGAAATAGTAACTCAAAAAGATATGCACTCCAGTGTTCACTGAAACATTATTTACAGTAGCCAAGATATGGAAGCAATCTATGTGCCCATGGATAGACGAATGGATAAGGAAGAATGGAATACTACTCAGCATAAAAAGGAATGAAATCATGCCACTTGCAGCAACATGGATGGACCTAGAGATTGTCATACTAAGTGAAGTCAGACGGAGAAAGACAAATACCGTATGATATCACTTATATGTGAAATCTAAAAAACATGATACATATGAACTTATATACAAAACATAAATAGACCCATCCAGACATAGAAAAGAAACTTATGGTTACCAAAGGGGAAAGTGTGGGGGGGGGGGCAGGGATAAGTTAGGAGTCTGGGATTAGCAGATACACACTACTAAATTTGAAATAGATAAACAACAAGGACCTACGGTATAGCACAGGGAACTATATTCATTATCTTGTAATAGCCTATAAGGGAAAAGAATCTGCAGAAGAATATATACATGTATATATGTATAACTGAATCACTTAGCTATACACCTGAAACTAACACAGCATTGTAAATCAACTATACTTCAATAAAAAAAAATTTTTTCAAAAGAGAACATGAAGGATTAAAACTTTTTGTGAGTTACTGAATTAAGAGTAACTGTTTCCAGGAGTGTAAGTGTTATCCCTCTAATCACTAGGGGTGGTACGTGATAAATACAAAGAAAAGCCCTTAATAACGTTTTAACACCTTTCAAACTAACTTGAGCAAAAGACAATAATGTGCGAGACTTCAGGAACTATAGAAGAACTAGCTTGAATCAGAAGACACGGCACTTAATGCAGGGATGCAAATCGTCAAAAAAATATTTTTAAGCAAAAACCAAAGCTGTTTCTTGGTAGAATGAAGCCAAAATATATCTGTTCAACCTTAACTTCATCAAAGGGTTGCTTTTACTAATGAATTATGCCTGTAACTAAAACCGTAAGGCTAGCACAGGTTTTTTGAAATGAATTGCCACAAACCAAACACCTACCTACAGCTTAAGATAAGCGTTGTTTCTCGTCAAAACTGGTAAAACTCATTTTAGTGCATTGCAAGATGTGGCCTAGGAAATCTGACTTTTTAAATAAATTTTTTAAAATTCTACTTCCTCATTGATTCACTGCTAGCATGGCTTGTTGGCCCAACTTCAGAATAGCTAAGGCCTCTCAATCTCCCACTGGTAGATCAATCTCCCACTGGTAGATCAATCTCTGTTCTAGCGTCTAACATCTATTTTAAAAATTGATGTTTTACTTGTTTTTATGTTTTACTTATGACTGTAAAATAACACATGCCAGGTGAAGAAAAACAGAAAAGCATAAAGAGGAAAATAAAATTTCCATACTCCCCGCACCCACATACACCTCTCTGAGCCCAGCGTCTTTTTCCCGTCTTCTCCCCACGCGCACGAGAGCAGCGCGCTCACTGAGTGTAATCATAAAGCCTCTATCCCTCTGTCTCCCACTGTTCTTTTAATCTTGCTTCATGCACGTAGCTCTTCCACCCCTCGGTGAAAACTCAGAAAGGGGCCTTGAGTTTCCAGGGCCCTCCAGTCCTATGGCCACTTTAAGTTGCACACGTGGTCTTCATCCTCTGGGATCATTCTCAACACATTCAATTTGTTCCTAATTCAATCTAATCCAAGGCAAGACACATTCAAGGGACTCCAGAACATCAGCCTATGATTTGTTATCAAGGCACTTCGACTTCCTGTTTATCTTTGAACAGGGACCTGAGTCAGCGGGGTGGTCCTGGGGGGGCCCCCTGCACCCCAGCACCCCTGATGATGGCTGAGACGGGCGTGGATGTGGGGTGTCTCCTGGCCTCCCCACGCTAGTTCTTCCAGGTTACGCTCCTCTGGGAACACCCCTCCACGTTTGCCTTCCCCTTGCCCCCTTGTGTGCTGCTCTCAGCCAGCTGGATGCGGGGGTCATCTTCCCTCCCCAGCCCCCCATTCTGCAGAGAGCGGCACGTGGAATAGAAGTCTCACTTTCACCCTGTGCTCATGCAACGGATTTGTATCAAAAGCCCACTGTCCTCAACAGAACAATTCCCGAGATGCTGCAAGTGAGGGAAATTGGGGTGAGGGATGGATGGGTCTTGCCCTCCGGGGTAATTCTGATGACTTTTCCTATAACTCACGGATAAGACACACAGAAGATGAATAATAGGACAAAAAATAAACACCTCTTTATCCACTTCTTCTGGGTCTCCGAGGAGACTATTCTGTATTTATATGTCAGGTGGAAAGTAGTCTGGAGAAAACGATGTCTAACATTGCTTATACGCCACGCAGGAATAGTTCCGAAGACTTTGGAAAATGGCGTATTAAAATGCTTGCGGCACTGACACGAAGCCGGGCAGGGTTACACGCAGCCCCATCCTCCATGTGTAGTGACCGCCCTCGTCCATCTGACCAGCAAAGCCCAGACCAACATATAATTTCTGCTGTGCCATGGGGCTTCAGAAGGGTTTTGAGCAACAAAAAAAGCCGCCTGCTTTCTCCCCAGCAAATGTAAATAGTGACCAAAATAGTACTAGAAAGTAAGCTGGGTTAGAGCTGTGTGGGCCCTGCTCTACTTTCCACTTTTGATGAGAAGTTGTGAGTGAGTCTGTCCTCTGTGTAGGCGGGCGCACGGAGACTCAAGGCACAAAACACATGGGAAGGGACTTCCCTGGTGGTGCAGTGGATAAGAATCTGCCTACCAATGCAGGGGACACGGGTTCGAGCCCTGGTCCAGGAAGATCCCACATGCCGTGAAGCAACTCAGCCCGTGCGCCACAACTACTGAGCCTGAGCTCTAGAGCCCGCGAGCCACAACTACTGAGCTTGTGTGCCGCAACTACTGAAGCCCTTGCACCTACAGCCCGTGCTCCGCAACAAGAGAAGCCACTGCAATGAGAAGCCCGCACACTGCAACGAAGAATAGCCCCTGCTCACCACAACTAGAGAAAGCCCGCGTATAGCAACAAAGACCCAATGCAGCCAAAAAAAGTAAAGATAAAAATCTTAAAAGAAAATTAAAAAAAACCAAACACACACGTGGGAAACACGTTGGAAGCATTCGCAGCCTAGTAGACTGACAACACAGACCCCACTGCAGTCTCCACACATCAATCGTTCTCACTTTTCCTGTGTTTTTTCTGGTTTCTGAACTTTAGAGTAAGGTAGGTAGATGACATGTGGCTCCCGAGTATTCCGGTCGCTTACGGAAACGCATAATGTAAGGTGGGAGTAGAGGATGGCTTTTCTAGCAGGTAGTAGTGGTCTCGGGTGTTACCAGGTATGCAGACAATTAGAACCTGCTGATATAATTGAAATTATTACATAGCCTTCTGAAATTGCTGTTTTTAGTTTGGGGAACCTCAAGTCCAAATCTGCAAAGGATACAAATTATATTAACTTTAGAAACAAAAACATAAGACAATCTAAATATAGCCATGTAAGGAAAACCTATACTGTCTAAAGAACAATTTAGAAGTTATTTTAAGAGCCACGCCAAATTGTTGTGCTGCACGTTGGCTCCTAACAAAACAAGTCCAGGTGACGGCAGAATGCAAATATTCCATGAATACAGTCCATTTCTATCCCTCGAATCCTTTGAGAGCTATGATTTCCTGCAGGCCAAGTCAGTTTACTCTCCTTCTGCCGTAGGTTCCCCTCCAAGGAGCTGAAGGGCATGACACGCAAACTGCCTCTTCTCTCTAATTCTGGCCACTCTTCACGTGCGCACACGAGCTTCCCAGCCACACTTGTAAAGGAGTCTGAATATCAGTTCTTCAAACCTTGAATATAATCTTCACCTAAGTTATGTAAAAGCATCTTCTACCTTCTCCTCTCCAGAAAGGATTTGATTTTTCCCTAGACAATATGTCCCTTTGAACTTCAGTTTTCAAAAGTGAAAATTAGAGCAGGGACCAGACAGCTCCAACCCAGCTCTAACACCCCCTCCCAGCCCCCGCCCACGTCTCTCTGTGTCCCACACGTTCACATGCATACGTATGTACATATATATAGATATAAAAATATATATTTTCACTTCCCTCCCCACAGTGTAAATATGTGACCTCTTTAGGTAATTCTGTTTGTCACATCTAATTTTCTTTGGGTTGTGATAACCCAACTGATCAAAGGGTAAAAGGGCCAACAAACCAGATATTTTACAATATTCGTTTTGGGGGGAAGGTCTATGTAGCATCCAAATTTTCACCACTGACTTGGCAATTACTGGCCCCCGATGTGAAGATGAACGCTACCTAACGGAATATGCTTCTGTCTGTTGACTCTTCTCCCTTCCCCTCTGGGCTCAGAGTGTGAGTGCGCAGCCCTGGCCGTCTCCCTCCCCGAACCCTACACTAATTGGCCACCTGTGTCCTTAGGCATATGCTCTGAGCTCCTCTCTTCCCTCTCCTCCGAAAACCTTAACTTCGCCTCCATTTTGTTAAATTAAGCAATCCCATATTCTGACCTGGTGAAAGAGACAACATCATTAAAGATCTATATACATGGAAACAGTGGGTATATTTAGGCAATAAAAATCGTCCCCTCTGGAAGCTTCTGAGTAGGGGAGGGACATGATTCGGTCTGTTTAGACATGGGGCTGATTTATCTGCTCTAGGGACACACGGAAGAGCTGGACGGCACGGAGCAGGGAGACTCAGGAAGAGTCGGGAGAGAGAGGCAACAGGCGTAAACCGGGTAGAAAGCAAAGGGTGAATGCGCGGCGCAGAAACAGGAGACTGTGCAGGAGTCAAGGAAGGGACAAGGCAGCCGAGGAGCCAAGTATAACTGGGGTCACGCGCGCTGCGAGTGGGTAGAAAACACACTGAGCTCTGGATTCTGAGAGCTCATCCCCACTGGGGTGTCAACTCAGGGGAAACCAGGGTCAAAGCTGTGATTCTTCTGCAGAGCGATCCGAGGTGAGTTTACTGAGGGAAAAAAATAGAGAAAAAAATCGTAGAGCATTGGTGCAGAATTTATATTCAGGGCTCCCGAAGAGAAAAGAAGAGCCAGTGAGTGCGACCATAGAGGACACGTTAAGAGGAGTGTGGAGCCACGGCTTCACGACCAACAGCCTCCACCCCATCGCCAGCAACGTGACCTCAGTCACAAGGCCCAGCGCCATCCCCACTCCCACGGCTAATACGGAAAACAAGTGGGCGGAAGTCGATCCTTTTTAAGAGTGTGCTTTTATGAGCTGGTTGATGTAAATGCCAACTTCATTTCTCCCTTCAACATACATTGAACGCGTGCTCACTATTTGCCATATACTGAACTGGACGCCGGGAATCAAGCAAAGAGCCAGAAAGGAACGCACGGGGAGAAAGAAGAGAACAGCACAGCCCTGCTCTCCAGCGGGTATAAGAGGCCGAGAGGGGAAAGTGGGCCAGGTGGCGGGTGGGAGGAGGGTACTCAGGGTCACGTCAAAGTTTGTATCTGGGGGAAGAGCTGAACCTGAAAAAGCTTATTTAACCCATATGTGTATGAAATATTATATTGTACCATTGTGAGACCCAGTATCCACCATTTATTACAATGTTTCTGTTGGGAAACACGTTTCCATTTGGGATGCAAGGGAGACATCTTCCTACAATAGCCTTGGTGGTGTGTGTAATCGATTCAAAATTTGGGGGGTAAGGGTGGGAGTGAAGAGTCGGGATCATGACACTATGAGGAGAAAAACAATTAGAGAATACAAGGCCACAAACGGGCATTTCAGGGGATGATGTGATTCTGAGGGCCTTGCTGGGAACCGGATGGGGCAAGAGAGTTACGGCAAATGGCACACTGGGAGTCATGCTGCAATCCCAGGTCTGGATTCTAGAAATGATTAATATTGCCATAACTTTTCAGTTAAAAATGGCATTTATACCCACAGAAGCCAGTCTCTAAACAATGGTGCAAATAATTCAAGCCTGAAGACATTCTCATTTGCAATGAAATTTATATTTACATGTTCCATTTTATTTAATTCCTAGAAAAATGCTCACCTTTATGACTGGGCTCCTGTTGGGAAATATAATTTGCTCAGCTAAATAAATATGTGTTATTGTAGGACTTCTGACTACACCACACTTAGAAGTCTTTACTATGAATTTTAAACCTTCCTCAGAAATAGCCTTTGAAAGGACGTCGTGTACCTCAGGCAAGTGGCCAGATGCGCAGCACACAGCTCACTCTCTCTCTCTAAACTGTAATGATCTCACAGATAGGAAGGCAGGTTAGTCCCAGAAGACAGAGAAAAACTCCCAAAAGACACTAGGAATAGAACAAAAATAAGGTTTTGAAACTGATCTGATGATTTTCAGAAATGCCATACTATGGTCACTGTACATAATTTTTATCTATTCTTTTGATTAGCGCTTTTTCCTCTCCGGCCTTTGAATCCTGGCTCTTCCTCCTGGCTCCAGGGCTTAACCTAAAGGCAGACATTTGGAAGTACATATTCTCATGCAGTATCCCCCAGCGGAGGAGCTGTACTTTATAGATGCCATATGATAAATACAAAGCACTGCTTTGAAAACATTTTTTTGGGTCAAATCTCTTTTTCCAGACTCTCCCGGCTTTCAAGTTTTAATTTTCCTGCACACCATTTCTTGGAAAACTAGTAGCTAGAGAATTTGTGCCCGATGAGGCATGGGTGGCTGAAGGTGAAAATGTTTCCAAGGGCCCCTGGCTTCTTGGCCAGGAAGAAATACGGGAAATACAAGTATAGAAGCTGATTGCTCTGTCTTGCCCACTGATGGGCACTTGGCAGGCAGACCTCAGAAGCATCTGAAGCAACTCACTCTAAAAACTAAAGGGAACGATACAATTTTTTTGCCTGAAGGTATTTTTTTCTGACAACTTTTCTCTATTAATGTAAAATGTATCTATCTCAACTCTCAATACTTGACTAAGTGAATGTCCTGGAATGTTAAGGCCATATTTTGCTATATCTTAACTGGAAGTTGCATTTACCATTTTAATTTCGATCAAATATTTACTATTTTTCTCTAGAATATAATCAATGATTAAGTTTTCGCCAAGCGCCTCCTTCAACTCATCCCATTAGGAAGACAGCCTCTTTTCATGGACCCCTTAATTTTAGTGTCTATTTCATTAGCAGTTAAACATGTACTTGTATTAAATTCTATTGATTTCATTCTTGGGAGGATTTAGCTGAACTTTTGGGGGGCACATATTTCTTTATGTTTATTGATAAAACATTAGCAAATGTCATGAGACAATCCAGCCTGAACATGCTGAAACCAAAAGTGGGATAAATATCCTAAGGAGAAGGGAAAGGAAATCCAGCTTTTCAGAACTTCTAGATGGTCTAGGGGTTGATAACTGAAAGAGGACAGACCAGAAGATGTTCTTATCTTGGGGTAAAACTGTAAGTATGATTGTTTTTTCAGCCCTAAAATTTTGTCAAGTGTTGCTGCATGAAAAATTCAGAGAGATGCTATGAATGATTTGCCCCAGAGAGATGTACAGAAAACAGGAAAGAGGAGGGACTGGGCGGGGGTGTGAGGGTGAGTCTGAGGACGTGCCCCAGACGCGTGGTGGAGAATATAAGGGTTCAGGGATGCTTCGGAAATTAAATCGCTTGCTTTCTCTGCATGAGTGTTGCCATAAATCTAAAACATTGATATAAATGAACTTATTTACAAAACAGGAACAGACTCACAGATTCTGAAAACAGACTTACGGTCCCCAAAGGGGGGAAGGCATCAGGGGTGGGGAGGGATAAATTAGGAGTCTGGGATTAATATATACACACTATTATGTATGACACAGATGATCAACGAGGACCTGCTGTACAGCACAGGGGACTCTACTCAGTATTCTGTAATGACCTGTACGGGAAAAGAATCTGAAAAACAAATTTGTACTTGTAGAACTGAATCACTATGCTGTACACCTAAAACCAGCACAACGTTGTAAGTCACCTATACCCCAATAAAATTTTTAAAAAGTTGTTTCTGAAGAAAGGAAAGTGCTTTCTGAGAGGCACTCTGTCTTTACCAATTCATACAGGCCACACTCGAGTGGACACTAGGCCTTTATCCACCAGTGACCATCCGGCGGGCCGACACACGAGCGCTGCGCGACCACGAGGTCTCGGCACCAGACTGGGCCCGGGGCTGCGGTGAGTGGCCCTCGTCCTGCTGGAGCCGAGCGCCCAGCGCAGAGGTGGCGGCCGTCACCACGCCCGTGTGCCCACGGCCGGGAGAGAGTCCGAGCCCACAAGGGGGCCGAAAGGGTGGAGCGGAAGGCAGTCCTGGGAGGCGGCCGTGGCCAGCGCAGTACTCCTCGGGGCAGAGGCGTCAGGTCGCAGGGGTAGCGGAGGAGCGAGGCTGGGGTGCCCGCAGGGCGGAGGCACGAGCTTGCCGAGGCAGTGGGTCGGGAGCCTCGCAAGCCTGGGGGAGCCCGGGACCCGGGGGAGGAAAGCCGGCGCTGGGTGCGCGGGAGAAGCGGCGGGAGGGCGAGCCTGCGGGCGGCGCCGCTCAGCGTCAGGACACAGAGGGCGCCCCCTGCGCGAGGGGAAGGGCCGAGCCAAGGGGACGGGAGGCCGGGTGACAGGCCGCCTGCGGCGACGCGCGACGAGCGGGAAGGAGGTCGGGCCGCTACCGCGTCCGGGAGCGCGTGGAAGGGGCCCGGGCACGCCTCGCAGTCTGGACGCGATGAGTTTCAGGTTCCTGCAGGCTACGCCGAGCTGTGTGTGGAGGACCAGGGCACTTCCAGAAAGGTCTGGAATGCAGTGAGACCGGGGACGTGGAGTAGGGACAGGACGCGCTCCACGTCCAGGCGGCAGTGGGGGCGGAGGCCGCGTGCGTCACCCGGCCGAACCAGAAAAGGGTGGAACAGTTCCCGAGGATGGACGGGATTCGAGGGCAAGAGGGACACACAGGGCCGAGCAGGGGCCGCCCCCAGTGCGTCGGGTGCTGCAGGGGCCGCAGAGTGAGGGCAGGGGTCCGAGAGCTGAGCAACGAGGGCGCCGCCAGCAACACAAGGAGCGGTTTCCGTGAGGAGCGGGGACCCAAGTCAGCCTGTAAAGCGAGAGGAAACGCGCGGGCGCGGAGCGCAGACAGCGGCTCGAGGGGCCGGGCTCGAGAGCGGGGATTCAGTGGGGCTCCATCCGAGCACCCGTCCACTCTCACTGGATCGGGTCTTTGAACTCATGATTGAACAGTTACATATACGTAGGACTTAGTAAATGGAAGCACTGTCCTAAATGCTGTTCGAGCAGTAATCCATTTAATTCTCACAGCAATTCCTGCACATCTTTTGTAACTTCCATTTTGTGAAATGAGGAAACTGGGGCACAGAGAGCCCAGAGAGTAACGTGTTTGAGGTCCCACGGTTTCTGAACGGTAGAGCAGGATTTGAACCCAGGCAGTCTTGGCTCCAGAATCCACGTTATTAAGCCCTGTACGTCTCTGAAATGCAACACAGGCAAGCACATCTAAGAGGATGCTTTGAGCCTCAGAAAAATGAAACAGTGGTAACAAAAAGATGGGGTTTCGGGTAACACTTCACAGTTTGGCAAAGGTTGAAAAAATTACTCCAAGGGACCCCAGAGCCTGCCACTTTCAGTCCACTGTTAGCGTCCTTCCAGAAATAAAGAAGGCTGCTGTATTGACTTCATTCACTGATCACTGGAATCACAGAAATAAAGCCATCTGAACGACACGGATTCTCAAAATGATCGGTTTCCTCTTGGAAAACGAATTCTTCGGTCTTCTCACAAACCAATCGTGGTGTGTCTGCCGAAGCTCCATGTCTATGAGGCTGTGAGAGACCGTTATTCACCATTTCCCTCCTTCGAAACGCTCTTTAAGTTAGGTAACGTGGTTTTAGAAAGTTGCTTTTCAAATCATGACCTCTATTCTAAATTGGCCTTAAACATTTTGATTCCAAGGACAACTAGTGATAATTGTAAAAAATCACAGCAAGCAACAAAGCCAACTACAGAAGGAAACGTTTCTTCAACAGTCCAAATAAGCAATGACTTCGCTGAGCCCCAGTCTAAAAGCCAAAGGGAAGTTCTACTTGAGTCACAGGAACCCCATCAGGCTGTGAGGAAGGTGCTTCGTCCACTTTGGCAGCTCACATATATTTTAAAGTAAAATACATTTTACTTTATTTCCATTCTCATGTGTGTTTGAATACATGGAGCACAAGGGCAAGACCAAACATGTGGAAGCCTTGGGTTCGAGGCTTGAAGCTGCCAACAGCTACGTGAAAAGGACCACACACGTCCCCTCAGATGGGCTGAGGATTTTTATCTGTGAGATGGGATGAGCATGGGAGGTTGGGTAGCCAGTTCTCTAAGAGTCTTTTCAACTTTAAGATACTATTGATCCATGAGGTATAGTGGGACTGCGATTTTAGCTGATATAAAACGCAAGTTTCACAGGAATCCACTATATTTAATACTCTGCTCATCAAACTTTGTTAAGAATAAAGGGAGGATGGATGAGAACAGGAAGATGGTGAACTTGAGTGAAAAACTGCTATCAGAAGAAAAGAAATCGGAATAAAAACTCAGCTAGAGAAAAGGTGACTCAGGATCTGATAGACAAGACTGTTATTTGAAGTGACCAGTGCTCAGGATCAGTGTTAATGAAAAAGCACCAGGCCAAGAAGGGAAGGTGGACTTGTCAGCAAGGCTGAGACAGGGCCGCAGCAAATTTGCTCACGTGGCGGAAGACTCGCTCTCTAGGCTGGGAGGGACTGCAGGTCAAGTGTACACCTCTGGCCTCTGCAGTTCAGCATAACTACCTCATAGTTCATCTTAGCTACACGTTGTGTTCAAGGAAGAAGACGTGCCTGGTCAGATGTAGAACACGAACCATCTTGTGAGGTTCATCCTGAACTTGCTCCACATTCTAACAGGAGTCCAAACCGTTTCTGCATCCTTTTCCCCTGGGAGACGTGAACTTAAAACAAGGTGCTGTTTATTGAGTATATACCAAAGAAGAAATCAGGCCAGACTCAGACTCTGTAAACAAGGATCTGCAGATACAATTTAAAAATAAAAGGAGGGACTTCCCTGGTGGCTCAGTGGTTGGGAGTCCGCCTGCCAATGCAGGGTTCGAGCCCTGGTCCCGGAAGATCCCACGTACCACGGAGCAACTAAGCCTGTGTGCCACAACTACTGAGCCTGCGCTCTAGAGCCTCCCAGCCACAACTACTGAGCCTGCCCGCCTAGAGCCCGTGCTCCACAACAGGAGAGGCCACCGCAATGAGAAGCCCGTGCACTGCAGCGAAGAGTAGCCCCCGCTCGCCACAACTAGAGAAAGCCCGCGTGCAGCAATGAAGACGCAACGCAGCCAAAAAAATAAATAAAAAATAAAAAATAAAATAAAATAAAAGGAAACTAGATAAGCCAGCTTGGAAGATAGAAAAGTAAGTAAATATATCTCTCTGAGGAATACCGATATTCCTAACCAATATTCCAAATATTGCTAACATTTGAAATAGTTGGCTTTTAAAGCAACAATGAAATACTACTGACAAAAATGATTCACTGCAGGAGAACCAGCAGCCCAACTGCGATCTGGTCTGAGCTTGCTAGGAAGACAAGTTCACCGGGAAGAACTTGAGAAGGACCCGGTTCCCTGGATGAGGAAATGCAGGCTAGCATCGCTTTTGAACTTGGAATGAATCTGCCCCAAGGAATGGCAAGAATATAAGATGGGAAAAGAGCAATTGGGAAGAAAAGAAAAAGTAACTCTTGTTTCTAAGAACGCCGCTGCTTTGTTTCATGAACTAGTCTATTTGTTTTGGCTGCAACTAAACTCAAGAATGTTCTCTGCATATTTTACAGCGCAGTTTATACACATCAAAGGAACAATCTCTCCTTTCATCATTATTTACACATAAAAATAATGCAATTTGTGGTGCGTGTAAGATGTTACTTCTTAAAAACCTCTCGAGTCTAATTTATTAATTGCTTGAGATTTAAAGTTAAACAAGGGTGAGATGCAAATCATATGTTACTCTGAAATATTTTACCACCAAACCTTGGTTTATTAATGAGATGCTGAGCAGCCATATGAATATTTATTTAGGTGGTTAGAGGGCTTTCTGAAGGATCCTGGAGCAAGTGACAGAAACATAAAAGCAAAAGGGTCTTGCCTCTCAAAAAACATGGGGGCTGTGTCTTTGTTTTTAATTCTACTCTTTCCTCTGTGCTTCCAACATTAAAGCATTCCTGTAACCCACCAACCAACCCAGATCTCTTCGCTCCAAACCTCTAGTTTTAGCTGCTACTACTGCTGCTATGATAGCAAAAGACTCCTATTGACATCCCCGGAAATGACATTTTGGTCTTTTTTGATGGCATGACAGCATCACATGAATTTTTTCCAATTATATGCATTTGGAAAATATAATCTATGTATAAAAACTAGGTTTATCTTCATTATTTATTGATTTGATTTAGTTCCTTAAAAAGTCTGTGTAGGGCTTCCCTGGTGGCGCAGTGGTTGAGAGTCCGCCTGCCAATGCAGGGGACACGGGTTCGTGCCCCGGTCCGGGAGGATCCCACATGCCGTGGAGCGGCTGGGCCCGTGAGCCATGGCCGCTGAGGCTGCGCATCCGGAGTCTGTGCTCTGCAACAGGAGAGGCCACAACAGTGAGAGGCCTGCATACCGCAAAAAAAAAAAAACAAACAAAGGGTACCTGTATCTCAGCCTGTACGTGTCAGTGTAGGATCATGTAAACCACAGTAACAAATACGTATGAATCACTCCCCCTCTTCCACGGTGGCCCAAGCTTGAAGCTGCTGGTCCCACCCCTGAAGACACCACCAGCTCTACTCCTCAGGCCCCGAAATTACCGTCTATGTCCCCCCTCCCCACTTCCTGCTCTAGATGCTAAGTCCTTCCTGGTCCTTCAAGTGAGATGAGCTCATCTAATTGTTGGGAAGAAAGTCTCTGATGAAACAATTTCACATTACAGCATGAACTTCTTCAAGTGGTTGAATGTGTTAACACATCAAGGATCTCTGCATCTTCAGAGAGGAGTTTGCTAACCCAAAGGCTTAGGTATTTGATTGCAGACTGTGTGTGTGTGTGTGTGTGTGTGTGTGTGTGTGTGTGTGTGTGTGTGTATCCCTTACTTCTTTTAACTGCAGGCTTGGTGCTGATGTGCTTAAAGCTGCCTTAAAATACAATAACAGACATAAAATTTAGCATATAATAATTCGAGATTATATTCTTTAAGTCAACCAAGTCTTTATTTTTGGGTGCCCAGTACTGTGGGTGCTATGCAGAAACCAGAAACAAGAAGAGGACCACTAAGCATTAATGGCAGAACCTCATGAAAGTATAAGGCTCCCCAGGGACCGGGGCAGTCAGAGACACTCCGCAGAGGAGGCAGGGAGGGCCCTGAGATGGCCTTGACCTCAACAAGGCTGAGGACAGACGAAGCGGCTGCAGTGAGCACGAGTGAAGGCAGGACGCGGCACTGCCGTGAACCTGAGGACAGGGAGAAGTCCAGGTGGCTAGAACAGAACGCACACGCTGAGGAACGCTGAGGGACCTGGGCGGGGTGCGAGAGAGTGACCTTGTGGTTAAAAGAGATCCTTTAAATTCAGTTTAGTAATATGACATTGTAAGAAATGAAAACATCATCAGAGGACACAAAATGAAAAATAAAAAGTCCTATTTCTCCAAAATAACCAGTTACCCAGGTCTGAGATGCATTCCGGCAACTTTAGATGTACATAGCATTCTGCATTCGTTTCACTTACTAATGTCGGCAATCCTGTCTCACTTTCACAGAGGTCTACTTCATTCTTTTAAAATGGCCTTATACTATTTCACTGCTTGCATGGACCATAATTTATTTTCCCCTAGCTTTTTGCTCAAATGGCGCTACAAAGATACTGTAGAGCCTGGCAGCTATATCCACGGGGCACATTCCTATGAGTGGAACCAAAGGTTCAAAGGTTCTGTGCACTTGAAACGGCAGCACATTCCCCCACACTGACCTCCAAAGAGGCTGCACTGATTTCAACTTCCAGTAACGCTGCTGCATCACGGGCTGTGTTTTCAGGTTCAAAATTTATGCCCCTCAAGTGGCAGCCAGGCCCTTCAAAACTTTGCAGTTTCGATTTACATTTTTAAATTAGGAATGAGAATAAGCACGCTTTCCCATATTTACTGGATATTACTTTTTGTCTGTGAGTTCTGTGTTCATATCCTTTGCTCTTTTGGTCCACTGGCTGGTTAGTGTTTTCGTATTGATTTCTAAGCACTCTTTGTACGGCAGGGAAATCGGTGATTTAAGATTTCTCTGGCAGAGTTCTTCATGCTGGACCGGAGCTGAGAGTTTTTGGCAGGGACACCAGCTGAGGGAGACTGTTTTAAATCAATCGCAAGTTGAGAAGGGCTCTGAACAGGGTCCTATCAGAGGAATAAGAAATACATTTTAGGACTCTGGTGATACACTTGAGATAAACGGGGATGAAGGAAAGAAAGGACAAAGACGGGCCCAAAGTTTCTAACAGGAAACAGAAAGACTGGGGGTAACCCTGATAGACTGCAAAGAAGAGCCAATTTGGAAGGGAAGATGCTAATTGCATGTTGCAATTACTGAGTGTGAAACAGTGGTGCCTTCTCCAAAAGAAGACGATTTACAGGCAGTGGGAGATACGCGGCCCAACCAGGAATCAGGCAAGGGTTCTGGGAAGCATCTCTATAGAAGTGACAGCTCAAGTCACAGGGGAGATGAGCTCACTGTGCAGGGAAAAGGAGAAGCAAAGCCCAGGACACGGACTTGAGGACACCCACGAGGAGGGAGAGAGACCAGCAGAGGAGACAAGCCAAGAGAAGAGTGAGTTTCTACAGCAGGGGTGAGCAAACAGTGGCCAGTGGGCCGTATATGCCACCTGGCCCATCTTCCTAAATAAAGTTTTATTGGAACACAGCCTCGCCCACTTGTTGATCAACTGTCTAAGGCTGCTTCCACACCACAACAGCAAGAGCTGGGTAGTTGTGACAGAGACCTTATGGCCCACAAAACCTAGAATATTTACTATCCAGCCCTTTTACAGAAAAAGTTTTCCAAGCCTCGCTCTAGAAGGAAAGTTGTTGGTCAATTCGGTCAAACGCTGCATGGAGTTGGAGGACGATCAGAAGTGGGGAAACAGCACCCAATTTAGACAAGAGTTAGCAGGTTACTTTGAAGACTGTGGCACTGGGATTAGAAAAGGGGCCTTAAAGGGAACATTTGGTAGAGTTGACTCATACGCATCAGAGAGAGCAGAGCACGAGGTTGGCGGGTAGCTAGAAAGCGTACCAAGAAGGGTGGTGAAACGCAGTCCATCCACCCATCTGTCCTTACACCCCTTGTATTGGGAAGGCAGACGGTCCTCATGACCAGGGGGACCAGAGCTGGAAGTGGGGGAAGGGGACCATGGCAGCTGAAGGCTGGTGCAAGTTTAATAACGCTGGGAAAAGCTGGCCCTCAAGAAGCATTTGCAGCAGTGTGCCCCGATTTCCACGGTGCACGTGCTCCAGCTGGCAGCTCTCCTGACAACGCACCAACAGGCTCCTTCAAGCCAGCACACCAACTGGGTGATGCTGTCATCAGCGCTGAGGCTGGCGGATGGAGCCTAGGGAGACATGGGCAGCGCGTGGAATCCTTTCCCAGGAAATCCTGGGAAGCAAGAGGTAATGTCATGGCAGGTGGAAGGAAAAGGCACGGACTTCAATACTGGGAAGTGGTGACAGAGAGGCCGGCTGAGTCGCCAGGCACGGAACAGGAGCTCAGCTCCTGCCAGAGTGAAAGAGCCATTTGTGGTGAGACATTGCCCGATTTTTAAAATAAAATTAGCTTAATATATTAAAATCATTATCAAGTCTTCTAATAATTAGGATCCTATGTAACCCAGCGCTTCTGAATATACACATGTATGTAAATATATACAATTACCTGTATAAACATATACGTATACATGGTAATCATTCAGTCATTTTAGTTGTTGCTGCCTACGTAATGATGAAATTATATATTTCAGTCCATCATACTGACATTGAAATGGCTTCTGATACAGTTCGGAATTATTAAAGATGAAAATATTTCCAAATAGTTATTTGTTAATTTTTTATACATTAAAAAACCTGAACGATGCATCTATATTCCAATGTCTGATTAGCCGAAGCCATTCGTATTCTGGACGGACGGGGCAGTAATTAAACTAACCGTGCAGAGTCGCCAGTGACTCTACTCCTGCAGAGAGTGCCGTCCGCGCCGCCAGGGCGGGAAGAACCTGTCTCACCTGCACTCCTTCAGTCGCCCCCACTCAGTCACGCGCTCAGCCATCCACAGCCCTACTCCATTCCTTAGTATACACAGGCGAGGTCCCAGGGGCTAAAGGCATTTTTCATAGTGCTTGAAGGTTTTTTTCCCACTGAACAAATAATCTTCAACTGGTCTTTAAATAAAACAAAATTCTGCCAGAGAGCAGACCTGGAGGAAAGGCGGCGGCAGAGCACTTGCGGGGACCGTGCATTTCTTCTCTGCTCACGCACTGCCATTGCGCCTCCTTGCTCTAGCAGCAGGGTCATAGTTCGCTGCCTCACTGCATCCAAGCCCGTCTTCTGCAGTACCCTTCCTGGACAATGGCACTCATGCTTTATGCTGACGTGACTGAATGGCTGTCTTCCTTTCTGAGTGAGCAGACAAGCCTTCTTGGGTGGGATGGAAAATACATCTCTCTTCTTAGCGTTATTCATTCCGATTCTGCGCCCTCCACGCCCTTAGGACGTGCAGGCAGGGGGGACGACAATTAAATAACGAGCGAGCGGGTCCCAAACAAAGCCATGTGATGCTAGGCACTGAGCTTTCTCTGTTTCCCAACGCTCCTGAAACCCCACAATGAGGTCTGTAATTTTATTCTTTCAGAAATGGATTCCTGTAAGCTTTTAGCACAGTGAGAATTGCCCAATCTTATGAAATGTTCTTTTTTCCCTCCCTCAAGTCCTTCGGGTAACACAGACCAGATTTCTAGATGTCCTACTGGCAGCCGACCTTTTCTCGTGAACTCTAGTCAGTGGCCAAGGGAGAGGAGCGTCCGTGCTTTAGAATCTCTTTTCTGGGCCTGCAAGCAAAAATTTGATGACATTTCTCCTTGATATGAAATCTCTGCTCGGACATCTGGCTTCACAGTGAGGAACTTTCAATACACCAGCTTCAAAGAAAGGGCTTAGCCGTGGTGGGGCATGATGCCAGAGGAATGTTCCCCGGTCTTTCCATACAACTATTTCTATCAGTTTCCCCCCATGAACTTCTGGGAGTTCAGCAGAGAGCAGTCAGTGCCGAGCGGATGACTTGGCTTTGGGGTACAGCCTGGTGGGACCTCCCACTGGAGTGCTGGAGTACAGAAATTATGTGTAAACAAGGTGTAGGGTGTTTTATTAGAGTCTGCCTATTGGGCAAAATATATTACTGTTACCGCAATCTAGTTACTTTTGCATATCTGCTATAGCATCACAAAATATTTACAAGTTTGCTGCCATCAATTAAATGAGAATCAAGTGACATGATTAGTTTCCAGAGCCTTGATTTATGTGGTAACATCATTCAGTTACTCAGTATATTTCTAGAACTTCCACTAAGCCATGAACTTCAATAAGTGGTTGCTCTCAAGAGGCTTAGAGTCTACTTGGTGATAAAGAGAAGGAATCAAATACAGGTCACAATCTCCTCTTCTCAGTCCCCAAATCCTCTTCAAATCATGAATTGTTTTTGAAAGGCTGCGGTTAACTTGTGAAGCAACAAAACCTGACTGACGCCGTGAGGGTGTTCACAGTCCCTATTTGTCCCGTTTGGGGGATTCACATGCGTCACTCTGCACGTGAGTCTGGGTGCAGCGTGTTGTCCCAGACCCACCTGGAGATAAAGACAAGCACTGCGCCACCTCCCTAGACCTGCTGATGCTGATTTGCAAAACATATTCTAGGTTTTGGATAAGGGGTTGGGGACCACCATTACAGTGCAGCGAAAACTTCAGTAGAGGAAGGAGCAAAGCTGGCATGGGCTTCTCACTCAGACACCTCACAGAAAGATGACATTGAAATCTTAAGAGAAAGGACTCTACACGGAGCTCGTGCGATCACAGAGAGCGTGAAGGTTGAGGGCTGGCTGTTGATACAGTGGAGAGAAGGGCCACATCTAGAAAAGTGGTTCTCAAAGTTTTGGGTCTCTGGACCCCTTTACACTCTTAAAAAATCAAGAACCCCGAAGAGGTTTTGTTTATGTGGGTTATATCTACTGATATTCACTATATTAGAAATTAAAATTAACAACTATTAAAACATTTATGTATTAATTCATTTCAAAATACCAGTAATAAACCCATTATGTATGAACCTAAACATATATTTTTAAAATAAAAGTAACTACTTTTCCAAAGCAAGAAAAAATTAGTGAGGAGTGTGGCTATGTTTTATACTTTTGCAAATCTTTTTAATGCCTGGCTTAGTAGAAGGAGCTAGGTTCTCATATCTGCTTCTGCATTCAGTCTCTTACGAGATGTTGCTTTGGCTGAAGTACAGGAAGACAATCTAGTCTCACATGGGTAAGCAGTTGAAAAGGGAGGGGTCCTTTAGTAACCTTTCAGATGATTGTGGATATTCCTTGTGAGTACCTCAAAAATTGACAAGCGGTAGTTTCTTAAAAATGTTATTAGCTGCCATGCGGAATCTGAAACTCTATCAGTAAACTCTGTGTACTGTTAACATTAAAATCCACTGGTCCACTTTGATTTTTGAGTGGGTCTTTCACCTATGCGTGATTTTGTAACAACAGTGATTTGGAAAACACTGGTTCAGAGAGTTATAAAAATCTTGCAAATGTTGATACACTTCACTAATTCTTCCTTGTTTCTTCCCGTGCACATCATTAGTAATACCACTGATCTCATCGGAAAAGTCTTCAAGTACAAGGAAGCTGTCAAGCTTGCAGTGATGGTATAAGTTTTCCAAATTCCTAATTTTTGCTTGAAAGCTCGAATTTTATCATTAGCAACAATATAGTCAGTTGCTATCCTTGAAGCGTCAGACCCACTTCCTTCATTTTCAAGAAAACCCCTGCCAGGTAGTCAGAACAGAATATGTGGAGTTTGCCTTTCAATCGTCCTTTCCAAGTGACTAGAGTTCAGCTCACACTCAAACGAATGCAGAACTGCTTCTCCTCAAGACAACCATCCTACTTCAGCATGCAGCAGGAGTGCTTTATGTGTACTTCCTATTAATATTAGGAGATGTGTTCTCAGGGATTGGGATTTAATAAAGTTAATACTATGTGTTTCAGTTTTTTTTAAAGCACAAGTATGTGGTGGTGAAGAAAATGACTACTCATACAGTTCAGTGTCAATGCCATGTCTCGTGATAAAACACCAGCAGCTTTATCCTCCACTGCTTTTATACCATCAGTGCAAATGTGAACACAGTGAAAAAGGCATCTGATGTCTTTGTCCTATTATGAAAGTAGTTTTGACCTGGTGGAGCCCCTGAAAAGATCTCAGGGGCCCACAGGGGTCAGGGGTCTGAGGACAACACCTTGAGAACCACTGGTTTAGGTGGTGAAGCGTTTCATACGCCGTGCTACAAGGGTAGACTTCATCCCGTAGGCAATGGAAAGTCACCGACGGATTTTAAGAAGCAAACCACATACTCATATCTGTGTTTTAGAAAGATCCCTTTATGGGACTTCCCTGGTGGTCCAGTGGGAAGGAATCCATCTTCCAACGCAGGGGACATGGGTTAGATCCCTGGTCAAGGAACTAAGACCCCACGTGCCGTGGGGCAACTAAGCCCGTGTGCCACAACTACTGAGCTCGCGCGCCTCAACAAGAGAGCCTGCATGCTGCAAACTACAAAGTCCACACGCCCTGGAGCCCACGCACCACAACTAGAGAGAAGCTTGCACGCCACAACTAGAGAGAAGCTTGCAGCCACAACTAGAGAGAAGCCCACGCGTCACAACTAAGAGCCCGCGTGCCGCAACTAAGAGCCCACGTGCCACAGCTAAGACCTGATGCAGCAAAAAAATAAATAAAAAATAAAAAAAAGAAAGGTCACTTTATCAACAGTTTGAGGGACAGATTTGAGAGGGGCAAGCTACTGGCAGTGATTCTACAAAAAAGGGATTGTAACAGGCAAAGTCAAAGACATGAAGGTCTAAGAAGGTAGGAGCTAGTGATTGGGGGATGGGGTGTGCATTTGGAAATATGCAGATGTTATTCTAGGAACTGACCTTGGGGAGGGAGGGAGGCAAAGAATTCATTCAAGGGGGCTTCCAGAATCTGACTTGAGTGACTGAGTGGATGATGGTGGTACTTTAATTCTTATAATCAGTACAAGAAGAACAGGTTGGGGTGAGAGAAGAGTGGGAGGAAGATAAAGTCAGTTTATGGTGTATCTAGTTTGAACAGCCTGAGGGTCCTCCAAGTGAAACTGTGCAACAGTACGTAAAAATGTGGACTGACCGCCTGCCAGTTCAGGGGACACAGGTTCCCTGGTCTGGGAAGATCCCACATGCCGTGGAGCAACTAAGCCCATGAGCTACAACTACTGAGCCTGTGCTCTAGAGCCCGCGAGCCACAACTACTGAGCCCACGTGCCACAACTACTGAAGCCCGTGTGCCTAGAGCCCATGCTCCACAACAAGAGAAGCCACTGCAATGAGAAACCCGGGCACCACAACGAAGAGTAGCCCCCGTTCACCGCAACTAGAGAGAGCCTGCATGCAGCAATGAAGACCCAATGCAGCCATAAATAAATAAATAAATAATAAATAAAAATAAAATTTCCATCCTGTTAAAAAAAAATGTGCATTGAGAGCTCAGAAGAAGTCTGGGTGGAGGTGGAGATTCAAAATTCATTTGCGTGGAAGTTTACATGAGGGGCTGGGATTGTCCAGGGACAGCACATACAAAGAAAACAGAAGAGGCTTTGCTTAACACTAATATTTGAGTGTCAAAAAGAGGAAAAGGAGACAGGGGATGGGAGAAACGGTTTCAGGATGGTTGATGAACTGGGAAAGCACTGCCATGGAGCTAAGGCAGTTTTCAGAGCCTGTTTATTGGCAGATTAAATCACTGTTCATAGATGCTCATGGTCTCAGACTAGAGAGGGTATATGACTTCCCTGCCCCACTGATGTGGATGGAAATGAAGCTGAGGCTGCAGGGACTTTTTTCCTGCTCATGTTTTGCCCTCCTGTAATCCACTATAAGGAGGACACCCAGGCAGCTACTAGTCCAAGGAGATTGTACAGACAAGTAGAGCAGGCCTGAGCCCAATCTAAAGCCTGGAGTCAAAGCACACTAATGGTCCATAGATATGTTTTAAGAAAAACAAATGTGTGTTACGACAAGTCACTGAACTTGGGGGATTGTTTGTTACACAGCATTGTGGCAACTGCTGACTAACACAGGTTCCTTGTTAAGTGTTATTAAGGAGTCAAACAGGCTTCTAAGATCACAAAGGAGACTGAATTTCCCTCTCCCAACACCAAATGAAGTGAGTAAAAATGAGCAGAAAAGCACTAAGGCACTGAGATAGGGTAGTAAGGTGGACATAATGGGAAAAAACCCTCAAGGGCTTGTGGTGAAGGAAACAAACAAGACTCTGGAGACACTACAGCATTTCAGTGACTTGACTTCAGAATCTGCCCATGTCCCCAGATTGTTACTTTGTTAGGGTTAACAAAGCCCCAGGACTTCCCACTAATACCACCAACTTTGAAGACAAGGACACTGTGTGGGTAGCCTCAGCTTTCTCCTCTTCTGGCTGTGGGATGGGTGGGAAAACAGGTAGAAGTCAGGGCTGTCTACCACTGAGGAAAGTGAAGGTGTCCAGCCTTCAGGACGACACACCAAGTTGGGATAATTCAACCCCCAATGGATTCTATGATGCCCCCCCCACCCCATTAAGGTAGTGTGAACTCAGCAACTGAACAGTCAGCCCAACCAGACTGCAGGCACGTCTCTACTCCAGCTCGTCCTCCCCTTCCCTCGGGTTCCAGAAAACACAGAGACACTACAAATAAGTGTTACTGGTGCAGGGGAGGTGCGCTGTGTTTCAGAAACATTTGATATAGGACGTTGAACGTTTAGAGGGACCCTGGTTAACTGCTGAATGTATCCTGGTTAATCTATTAAACTTACCAGATAAAGAAAGACTGCTCCAGGAATCCCCCAGAAAATGCAAATCACTGACGTGGGGGAAAGCTCAAACCTTGCCCATCCTTCTCCATAGCAATGTTAACTGCTAGATGAGCAATGTCTAAGTTCTCAGGGGAAAAAATGAAAACAAGTATATTGTGCCATCTAACATGTCATTCAAACATAAAGGTCATTGGCAGACATTCTTTTTTTTTTTTTTTTTTTTTTTCTGCGGTATGCGGGCCTCTCACTGTCGTGGCCTCTCCCGTTGTGGAGCACAGGCTCAGGACGCGCAGGCTCAGCGGCCACGGCTCATGGGCCCAGCTGCGCCGCGGCATGTGGGATCTTCCCGGACCGGGGCACGAACCCGCGTCCCCTGCATCGGCAGGCGGACTCTCAACCACTGCACCACCAGGGAAGCCCAGTACCATGAATCTTGAAGGAACTACTTGACCATGAAATCCAGCCAATTAAGAACCACATCAAAGTAAAAACTTCGGGAATGGAAGTGCAAAAGGCTGGGGTATAAAAGGCCTAGTGGTAAGCACCATGTCATTCATGTCCTTTAAAGATAGCATGGGTATTAAACTAAGGGTTATGGTTAAAGACAAATTGTGAACATCGTAAACCCAGACGCTGTAAAGATACAACACAACCCCAGGCAGGAGGTGGTGAGGGGGCATAATGGGAACGACTGTGAGTATTCTAATCTACTCAGCTTTCAGCCCCGAATCAAATTCTGCCCAAAAGTTTAACAATTCCTCCTGTTTTAGTCTAGCTTCTTTCATCAGCTGAATTTAAGTAAAATTAACTTGAGATTTTTCTAAAACTAAAAAAATACCGGATCTAGAGTATTAACCCATTCTGTACGTCTCTCTGGCTTTCCTTCTCTTTTCTCCTTATATGTAGTCGGATATCTGAAATGATGTTCATCTTAATGCCAAGATGGCTATTTCTGGGTGATGAAATCTGTGGTGACTTTAAATATTTTTACCTTTCTGGCTCCCTGCGTTTTGAATTATTTACGAGCATATGCCGTTACCCATTTTTTACAAAAATAGAGTAGATTTTCTTTAAAAATATGCCCTGATTAGTTAATGACCAATGTTGATTCTGGGTGGCAGGAATATAGACACAGGTTTTCCCCTGTACTGTTTTGTGCAGGTGAGGGGTAAGAGGAGATGGCGCTGGACGCTGGGCACAGACCACTGCTGGGGATCTACGTGGCCTCACAACCTCTTCCCCTCGCCTCTCTCCCCTCCCCCTGGCTCGGGGCTGGCCCTGGGACCTGGCTTGACCGATAGAATGCGGTGGAAGTGCCACTGTGAGTCTCCTACGGTAGCCGTAAGGGAAGCGCAGGTCTGCCCTCACCTACTTGAACCCCGCTCTTAGACAGCAGCTTCCACGTACAAGGTCTGACTGCCCAGAGAGCGAGGCGACATGGGGGGTTCTGGACCCACCCTGGATGCCGCAGCCCCGGGCCAAGCTTCCTGAAGAATGTATGTTGACGAGGCCCCCAACCCCCAATGCTACACATTGAGCAGAAGACCCGCCCAGCCCAACCCTGCCCACGTCTCTGATCCAAAGAATCGTGGGCACATAACAGAGCTGTGGCTTTAAACTACCCAGTTTTGGGGTGATTTGTTCTACAGCAGAGAGAGCTCTTTATAGAAGCTTGACTCTGCAGGTGAGGAGTGGGCTAAAGCAGTAAGTGATGAAGACCCTTTGCTCTCGAGGTAGGGTGCACTGCGGCATGAAAGACGCGCTCGCGTGACTGCGCTTCTTCTGCTCTAACTCCTTCTGCGCCCCAGGAATTCCATTCTGTGAGAGGCCTCGCTTCTGAGCCACAAGGCTCGTGCCTGCTGTGAGTCTCGGCTGCATGACTCCCTTATGACCACTGGGTTCCTCTGGGCTAACGAAGGCTCTTCCTTTTTTACCAGACACTTTTTATTGTCTCTTATTGTAAAACTGTTGTTATAACTTGAAGTATAGAGCTAAGATGAAAGAAGAAAATTACCACAAATTCCACCACTCAGAGATATAACCACGAGTAAAATTCCGATGTGTAATTCCAGTCTTTTTTCTCTTTATATGTACTTTTTTTGGGCAAAGATGACCTCGTATGTACCTACTGTCTTGTAAACTGCACTTTCATTGACAACTGTCTTGCGAACATCTTCAAGACCCTTAAATATCCTTCTCCAACATCGCTTTCAATATTGCTTAGTTTTCAGCTGATGTGCTACGGTGGAAAAGAAAGTATAGCAAGGGGACCAAAAATGCCGGTGCTGTGAATGCCTTTCACATGACGGGAGATCAATGAACAGTTATGAGATAAATGAGTGAGTGCTAGAATGAGCATCTTTTTGGCTAGCTAAAGCTCAGTGCAAGTTTTTAATTGCCACGTAGGGCAAATTCTGGAAATGGGTCAAAGCCTAGGCACGTCTCTCGGGCAGTGTAATAATGGTAGGTATTGCCAAATTATTCTCCGGAGATGTTTTATCGTGTTACACTACCCCAGACCGGTGGCCCTTTAATTGGGTTTCAGCGGCCTCCACTCGATACCTCCGTTTTCTCTGAAGACTGACTTTAATGAAAGGGCTCCTTACCCACGGGAACACTCTGAGGCCCTCGCCGAGTGAGCGCTGGGCCTTCTGTGCACTCTGTCCTCCACCCAGAAAGTGGGGTGAGGCACACTTCATAATGAGCACGCAGACTG
The DNA here is from genome assembly GCF_059928025.1 of Delphinapterus leucas. Taxonomy (NCBI): domain Eukaryota; kingdom Metazoa; phylum Chordata; class Mammalia; order Artiodactyla; family Monodontidae; genus Delphinapterus; species Delphinapterus leucas. Next base: position 69,187,257 of record NC_143147.1, read on the forward strand.
TTCTTATAGCGAATATTTAAACACAGTAAGACCTAATACTACAAAGTATTAGGTCCATACGAGCTTACTTGAATCTACATGCAGGCAAATGTACTTGGTCTCAGAAAACCAAATACAAGCCTCGGGGTGACTCTGTCTCTCTCTGAGTATCTCTATCCCTCCATGTATCTGCGTGTACAAAACACTCACACACAATTAGAATGTCCAGATCAAACAGCTGTTGCAAAAGTGCTGTCATCATTCAGGCAGACAGGGAATCAGAGTGACGACACCCTGACTTGGTTACGCGCTTGGTCACCGATTCACTTTCACAGACAATGTAGATGCAGGGGTCTGGTGTAACGGTTAATAGCTGAGGCTGTCATGTCAGAAGACCGTGACTTGAACCTGGCTCTGACAGTTATCTGGCCATCTGACCTCTGGCTGGTTACTTCACCCCAGAGCCTCAGTTTTCCCATCTGTAAGATGGGGATGATAGAAACACTCTTCCTCATAAAAATTACTCATAAAGCTTAAATGAGACAAGGGAACGTGAGGTGAATGAAAATGTTTGGTAGAGAGCCTGGGACATACTACTTGTTGAGGAAATATCAGCTATTATTCCTATTATTTTTTGTGACACAGCCTAAAAAAAATCGTGCAAGGCAACAAGTGCTAATCCATTAACTATCTGATATAGGTTAGTGAAAGAAAAAGTCATTCACTTTATCCATAATCTACGTGAGTGAATCAAAACTCAACTACATCTTATCTACATTGTGATTTTAATTATTTTCAGGTACCTATGTTTTGGTCATTATATGTCATAAATATAATATAAATATGTACATATATATATATATATATACTGCCATCTTTTAACTTCAACTTCAGTCTTTATGATTAGACAGTCTGTTGGAAATTAGGGTCAGAATGTTTTTCCCTTTTGTTAGGTGAATGGATTAAAACTACAGAAAAATTAATTAAAAATAGGCAGTTATACTAATTACATTTCTTTCAAGATGTTTTAATCTTTGAGAAACAGTACTGGAAACTCTGTTGTTATGAAGTAAATGAATGTTCCCCTTTTGCATATATTGGGATTCAATTACTTATTTAAAATGTGGAAATTACCTACCACTCGGTATCTGGGTATCAAGTGGAAAAGAAACTCATGTAAAATGAAATTTTTATATAGCAAAAGAATTTAAATAAAGTTGTAACTCAGTTCATGCAAAGCAAAACAGTTCTACAGATCCATGAGTACTTCCTCTGCATCTATAAATGAAGAGTTTCAAAGATTTGTAAAAATTACCAGAATATGAAAAAGAAACATCTTTTTTTGTCTCATCACACGTAGAGGGAGAAAACGCTCACAGATGGAAAAATACAGGAAAAATCTCATTAACGACAAAACAAGTCGTCACCTCTAAAGTGAGGAGGCTGGATATACTTGCCTCTAAGGTTTGGTCCATGTCTTAAGGTTTTTCTTGTATTCAGTGCTGTCCAGGCTTAAAGGGTATATACAACAAAGCAACTGACATTAAGACTGACTTCTCCCTAAATTACTCAGATTGCCTACAATAGGCTAGAGAAAAGAAAGATGGAGGGGTTAGGCAGAAAAAGGCAGTGACCCAAATGTCTCTTTTATTTTTCTTTGCTTTGTATGATCACATACTTCAAGCATTGTTATAACAAAGTAAAATGACTGAAAAATAATCTTTTGCTGGGAATTCTTTAAAAAATGTTTTGTTCTCTTTTAAATCTTATTTATAAAGGTTTCCAGATGCTTATCCTCACAGATTAAACACAGCATGATGTAGACATTTACAAAAATATTCACTGCTATGAAGCCAAGAAGAAACTACTTTGAGATCTAACTGCCTATCACCTAAAGAATCGGGGTCCAGGGGATTTTCTGTTGCCATTAAAGGTGTGATCCTCTGAAGCCACTTGGAAACAACCTAGGCTCTCAGCAGCAACACAGTACGGTGTCCAAGCGTATCAGATGGTTGGCATTCCAAACCTCCAACAGGTTCTTTCTCATTATGCGAATCCATAATGAAAGGATGTGGGCAGAGAACAGAATGTAAACTGGAAGCTGACTTCTGAATTCATTAGCCAGCAGTCCTGGGCTAAAACAGTCATTCTAATTTCAAGAGACAGCTCCAAAGTGGTTCTCAAGAGAAAGGACAGGGTATTTTTCAAATATTTGTTCAATGTGAATGGACTGGGCTCGCCCCAAGTGACTTTTTCCGCCGGCATGTGATCTTTTAGAGGGAAGGCAGCCTGAGTCACTGGCTACATCAAAGTTAGAGTCCAGTGAATGGATTACTGCAGGCTGTGTGAGCAAGCCAGACGCCTGCGTTCATCCGCCCACTGCTGGGGTTTCAGCCCTCCTTCTAAGTACATTAAAGCGGCTGGTGCCACTGGTTACTGGGGCCTCCAGGTTACCTTGATCGCTCGGTCATTCTCCCTCAACAGCTGCTTCTTCTCACCTTCAAACTTCTGCACAGCGTCCTGGAGCTGCCCTTCTGCAGCGAGCCGCTGCCGGCTGCTCTCCTCTTTCAGAGAGGAGATGGTCGTCTGAAGCTCTGCTATGACCTAAAGTGAAAACAGCATGCTGTAGCTTCACGTTCTTCAGTGAGAGGCCTCTACCTTATATGTATTTATGCTTCACGAAAGAATGGATTTGGCAAAGCTCTAGTCCACAAACTAAATATTTTCAATTAATGTATCACACACACTAACGCATGAAATTCCACACAATAAAAGACTACAATGAAACTGTGAATGGTGAACAACTGCTGAACCAAATATACTTGGAAGCCGTTCCCACTATAACATGCCACAATGTTTACTCATCAGAGGAAAGGACATCTGTGATCTCAAAACTATGAAATGTGTCAGGATTCATTTTACTGAGAAACATACTTGTTAGAGCGAAAAAAAAAAACGATTTTGCCTTTCGTAATACTTTGAACTCTAATAACCAAAGAAGATCATGAACAGAGTTCATGGTTCATAGTCACCTAATTCTACACAATGATTTTTGAGTGTTTACTAACGCTTGCGGACTGTGCTAAGCACCTCGGTTCCTGTGTCAGTTACTACCGTGTGACACGCACTGTCACTGCCCATCTTTTATAAATGGAGAGGCAGAGGCAGCGCAAGAGGTCAACCTGTGACCTTGCTGAAGATGCCATGCGACCAGGAGACAGGCAGGATGCGAACCCTGCAGACAGGTCGAATGCTGTACTAGTTGGTTCCTCTTAACTAGCTACTACTTTGTCTTCCTTTTAAACAAGGTTTTGGTATTGAAGAGAAGTTTATTATGATACGGTTCCAAATAGGTTGCTTTCTTCCTAACTGATATATATCCATGAAAGTTTATTTTTGGTTCAAATGAGTCATTTCACAGGCTCCCGCAGTACTCGCTACATTTGAGAACCGGGTCTCCTCATGACTGGGTTCCCTCCATGGTCTCAAAGTAAATCGGATGAGGGACCTTTTCTTTAATAGGTTTACTGAGAGCACTGCTCTTCCTTTGGTTTGGATGTATCCATTTCCTTTCAAATTCAATCGTGATTGACCTTTCAAAAGCAGGAAATGGTTGTTTCTTCTAATAAAAGAAGCAACCTTGGTCCTGGGTTAGAACTTTATGCTGTTGGGTCTATAGGAGAAGGGCTGACTGGTGAGAAACACTGAACCAGTTAGTACTATATTTTCCTTGAAGCTCAGTTTTTCAACTATTATTTGATGACAAAACTAGATTACAGTATCATAAGGCAGTAAATAGAAAGTGTCTGGAGTCTTCCAGATGCCAAGTGCTACAGAAGCATTAGTTGTTACTACTGACATAAGTAGCATATTTACCCAAAAAAGGAACATTTAAGCTTTGAGAAGTGAGCAAACTCACTGTAACAAAGGTTAACACTTAGAATTTGTAAATAATCAAATATAAAACCAGTGTGAAATAAATGACAAAATATATTAATATTTTTAAATGCAAATCTGAACCTTCTGCAATGAGAAGAGGGATTCATTTACTGAGAATGAAGATGTTTTCATCTGTTTTCTGAATTTTGATTAAGTGTTTCCATTCTGGCTGCAATTCAGTTAATTCTCATAGCACTTCTATGAAACAGGGAAGGTTAAATTCTTAGAGTAAATGTCAAAAACTGAGGCGCAGAGTCATCAGCTCACTCACAGTCACAGAGCAAGGGGAGCTGGAGATAAGCAACAGCCAGATTTCCTTGGCCCAGCATGAAACTTAAGAGTGATATTTTATAAGAACATGGGGCCAAATAGTAAAAATAACTATTGCAATGACTAGCGCAGTGTTTCAAGTTGAGTAAACTGAAACGTGGTAGAAGCGGTGAGTTTAATTCTGTAATGTGTTCAGTGTGTGTGTGTGTGTGTGTGTGCGCGCGCACATGTGTGTTTAGTTCTGTCACGCAATTTTATCACGTGTAGATTCGTATACCACCACCACGATTACACAGCGCATTTTTATGGTACAAAGTAATTTTGTGTCTTTAAAACTTAGTAAGATTTAGATTCGCTTCTAACTGACCAGGACTGAAGGTAAAAAATATTTGGGGGCTCTTCAAATGACCACCAGGACATAAGACATGGATCTCTTCTTTTCAGAAGATTTATGACAGCGTACATCAAAAATAAATAAATGCAGGCTTTGGAAGGAATGACGGGCGAAGACCAGGATGCTCTAAGGAGAACACACTCGCTTTTGTGTAGAAAATGAAGCCTTAACGCTCTTTGCGGGAATAATGGAATTCCTTCGGGGAAACAATGAGATTATCTTTGGCAAGTTATATTTTAAAACTTATGAAGATGATATAGGGAGAGCGTCAAAACACTTCAGGTGAAACACCTCATATAGATAAGTGAATTGATAGACTGATAGACATGATGGATTTAGAGAGGCGGCTGAAATATGGATAATATTGGAAGCAGATCTGAGGTTTACTTTAAGATTGAGAAATAATCACACAAACTAGATGAATTGGGTCTTGGCTGTAGACCTAGAGTGTAAGACAACAGACTATTCTCTCCTTAGCTCAGGGCACACAACCGGCACTCGACAGGTATTTAAGTATTGGAACTATAATCACAGTGAATAAGAAAAAATAATTCCCTGGCAAATTATATTGAGATAATTTAGTCTTTTCATAGAGTAATAATGTAAAAAGTTTCTGAGAAAAAGAAAAACTGGCCTGTGCAATCATACTCAAACACCACCGGGCTTGACTGAATCATATTAAAAATCGTAAGACAAAACGCTGCCACTCAGCTAAGTGTCTGTCCTGTATTAGCTCCAGAGAAGGAAGTGGATGAGAGCATTTCCATATGGATATTCAAGCTTAAGATCTGGGGAAGCAGAAGGAAAGTTATTTGGGGCTAATGCTGTAAGCAACCGAACCAACGAAAGCTGTAACATTTCGTCATATTGCCAAGCAATTTCTACTTTGCATAAATGTCAGTGGGCTTCTTAGGTCTTAAAAATAACAGGATTCTAGATAGAGGTTCAGATTTCATTTTTAACTCTCTTGTTTTTTAGATCATAGTAGAGTTTGAGATTTTCATAAAACTCTTCTTTAAAATACACCGGACAGGGCATACATGGCAAGGTTTGGCAAACATTGAAGATCCCTAGAAAATAAGTGGAAGAGGGGCACCCGTGCCTTCTGGGTGGCCACCCTGAAGAGTGGCAGGGAGGGGGGCATATGGGCACGGGGCATGAGCCCAGGCTCTAATCTGCGCCAGTGGGAGCTTGGGGGCCATGTGGGGGGACGTCGGTCCCTCGGCGATGGGCAGGCTCTGCTAGCATTTCTCCGCAGCTACCTACATTCCTGCAAAAATGGCAATAGTTTTCTTTGAAAAATGACCACTAGGTAAGTCAGATGAGTGGGGAAAACCACATGAAAGACGAAAAGGCAAGGTTAATATGTAATATTAAGATAAAAAAGAACAAATACGCGATTCTGATGGAAGTTATATTTGGGAGTGTTCTCAGAGATGGTGCCACCGTTGCCATCAGGGTGAACACCGAGCGACCCAGCAGGGGTGCCGTCCTGGGCCTGTGAGCGTTCAGAGTGCATGGTCTACCAGGTCCTGGAGCTTGATAAAATCTTAAAGGTGAAGTGACTTCCTTTAAGGGAGTAAAATATTTAAAATATTTTCCAAATTTAACCTGATGCTTCCCTAGGTACCAGTGTATCCATCACTAATGCACTCATCTTATTACTTTTTTTTTGAGAGGGATTTAAAAAAATCTGATAAACCGTTAAGCAGCTTTGCTTCGGGCACCCTCCTCAGCCGAGACACGAGTTCGAGATTCCAGCAGACTATCACTGGGAAACAGCAGAAGTCCATCCACAGTTCTGTTGCATAAGGTTTATTTTCAAATAATCTGTTTCTCTGAACTGACTTTATTATAGAAAAGTGTTTCTCAAATGCCAGTTCACAGATATAAACATATACATATATTTATATGCATATAAATATTTATATTATTTAGAGGTGGGCAAACAAAATGTTTGTAATGTAAGGTCATCCTACCTCTTATGAGAAGGTGGACTATCTTGTATCATGTTATTCTATCTTTTCTAGGATTTTTCTTTTTGGGTGTTGCACTGCCCTTTCATTTATGAAGGGTGGCCACAGCTCATGACACCAGCTGATGTCTGCTCCTACCTCCTTCATGTCCTTACACGGGGAAATATCCAGCAACCCTTTGCCTCTCCAAATTCTGCAGGGAGATTTTATCAGTTCTTGAACACCCAGAAATAAATTTAAAATACATAATTTCTTGCTCCTTCCATACATTTTTCATTCTTTGCTCCCCCTTTCCTTCCTCCACTGAGATTTCGTAGGCTCCTATAAGAACTAATGGCTGTTAAATGCTTTACCGTGTCCTAGGCCCTGTGCTAAGCACTTTTCTGGCATTGTGTTGAGGTAAGTATACTACTCCCCCATTTTACACATGAGGAAACCGGATTCCAGAGAGAGCAGGTTACTCGCTCAAGGTCACGCAAGTGGTGGGGCTGGTATGCGGACTCCAGAGCTTAGGCTTTCTTTCCCCCAGCTTACATTTAACCTGCTTTAATATGGACTCATCAGGCTTCTTCACACCTTCCTTTAGGTAAAACTTAGATACTCTCAGTGTTTAAGCATTTCTATCAGCTATTTTGTACCTCGCTTTTGGTCTACCTCCGCCATTTAACATAAAGCAAAATAAGCAGGATGTAAGGGTATGCCAGCTGGGTTTTTTCACGTTTTAGTTTAGCTTTTGGAGTAATAAGATTTCTTTTGATTATAAGAATCTCTCTCAGTGGATTAAAAAGGATATTTCCCCATGTTATTTCCTGGAATAATGGCCCTCGAGACATCACCGTCATCTTTTAGATAAACACGTTCGTCTTCACTTAGACAAAGACTTTTTGCTTTCCTAATGGGATGTGAATTATATAATATATGCACATTTTAGAAATAACTGTAGAACCTAAGCAATTTCATAATTATCGGCAGAGTTTTGCCATATTAAAAACGTGAGGGGTTGGGCCAGACTTGGCGGTGTCAGGTTGAGACCTTCCGTTCCAATGTCGAAGACAGGTTGGGTCCTGGCTTAGTCACTTGCTAACCTGCGTGACCTCACCTCTCTGAGTCTCAGTTTTCTCAAACGGAAAAATGGGGCCCGTAATAGTTTCTAATCCCAGAGTTCCTGTGAATGAAACTGAATGAATCAATATGATTAGTGCCCCATAAAATTCTTAATTTCATTATCGTTTTGTTGTAGCGTTGCTAGTACTACCACTGTGTACATACATTTCAGTTGACTGCCACATCTCACTATACATGGCAAAAATACTAAGAAAAATTGATTTTAAAAATCATCAGATATGATGTCCACAAAGTGAAATGGCTTAATCTATCCATCTGTAAGATGAAAATTAGCCTTTTATTTATTCCACAATGACTCATACGACTAAGGAATGTTTGGAATTCCCTAGATGACGCCAGAGGACATCATTGTAACAACTTGTGCAGAAGAAGGCCTCCAAGCATCGTGAGTCAAGTCGAGACACGTGTTCAGTGTTCGGCCTCTACTGTAACGACTATGGTAACAACATCCAGCAAGATGTGAATGCTGACCCTTGTAATTCTTCTTTTTCCCAAAAGGAGTCAACAGTTGAGGTGCTAATTTAACCCAGTATACTTGCCATTTTGAATCCTGTTGTTAAGCAGTCTTTAGGTGCAGCAAAATGGCATACTGCAAAAGAAGCACAGATGGTATCAAACCGCTTACATCACAAATGTAGGTGTGTATCTCCAGCCCTTGGGAAATGTGTTTCAGCCTGGACTTGTTCAGGTACACAGGCTGGTTTTACAACATCTGAGTGTGTGTGTGAGCGTGTGTGCGTGTGTGTGTCAGTTCAAAGGGTTCAATATGCCTGATTTTAGAAAGTTGAGACTGAAATAGTAATAGCGTCTGCATACTCCTCAAAACTATGATACTAACCCGTAAAAACTGAAGAGACTCACATCTAGCTCTAAAGTACAAGTGCTTTTATGGTAGGTTTCTTTCTTGTTTGTTTTGGTTTTGCTCTTTTTTTCTTTAAAGCTCTTACCTGTGAGGATTTGGCAAGCTTCTGAGTGTATTCTTTCTCAGTCTGCTTCAGCCTGCTGTTGGCCTGAAAAACACATGCAATGAACACACACACAGTGACCTGTGAGGTTGGTATCTCTCGCACACGCCTATCACCAGGCAGCTGGGATGGCTGCCAGCTGCACCGCCCTTCTGGGGCAGCCAGAAAACCACAGGGCTTGCCTTTGATCTAACGCCAACTATTCATCACTTAAAAAGCAAAAAGCAAAAGAGAAAAAAAAAAAGATCTCTCCTGCCAATTATTAGACAAACACAGACTTCTGTGGAAAGAGAAAGGGAGAAGGAGAGACAGAAATAGACCCAGCAAACGTGTGTGAAGTCAGGGAAGAGAGGAAACACAGGAGAAGGAAGAGGAAACGAGGGGAGAGGGAATCGGAGGTGGGGGAGGGAAGATGGTAAATTTAACACTCTTTCCCTTAGTTTAAAGAGAAAAGAACTAGACCCTCCTGGTGGAGGCTGATAGGAGATTTTAGACTCACTGAGCCAAGGTCTGAGCCCTACTCTGCCTGGCACACAAGAGCTCTTTTTTTGAAGTGACAGATGCATCTAAATCAAACAATTTCTATGGCCTGGAAGTAGGGAGGCCTTCCCAGAAGTCCACATTACTTAGAACTCCACGATCTCCTTCGCCACCCGAGTTCCCATCCTTTGTGTGTGACCTGCTTTCCGTCTCCCTGGAAGCCTCAGGATCTGCACTTTATCCTCCGTGTTCGGAAATGTCGCAGTGACTTGCCCTAGCCGGGCCTTTTTTCTCATCCATTGTGCAGGCACTAAACAGGCCCTTTCAATCTGCGCTCGTGTCCTGCATTTCTAGAAAAGGCTTTGGTCACTTCTCTCTTAATTTCCTCTCTTTCTCCCCCTGGTCTCTTTCTCTCTCGTCTCTCTGTCGGCCTGTCTCTGCAGCTCTGAATATTGGACCTCACAGGTTTAGCATCTTTTTCTTGTTGTTTCTATTTTCCATTACTTTGTCTTTTTGATCTTTTGTAGCAATTCTCGACTTTAAATGTTAAACTTTGTATTGGATTTTAAAGACTCCAGCTGTCCTGTTTGTAATTTCCAAGAGTTTCGTTGTTGTTCTCTGAACACGCCATCACTCCCCATTTTTAACAGACGAGGAAGCTGTGCCACAGAGAGGTTAAGAGAGCTGCTCAGCGGCGCATCTAGGAAGCGATGGAGCCAGGACCCGACCCCACGTGGCAGAGCACAAGCGCTTCACCGGCTGGAACACACGGCACAGGGCGTCCCAGAGAATCCCACTTCTCCGAGGTGACTGATTTCATACACACCTATACAATGTCTATACCTACACACACACATTTAAATTTTCTTTCTGTTCTCGAGAGTGTCTGTATTTTTCTTAGTTCCTTTTATTTCTTTGCTGTACCAGCCTGTTTTGGCCTCTGTTTTTCACTTTAGAAATTGTCCTCAATTTTTGGTGATCTTTGGTGTTCTTTCTTGTTTAAAGTGTGGCCCTCTAAAACAGGCAGGCTTGGGGACAGGTGGAGTCATCACAGGGTATCACTAAGGCTCCTGGACTCTCTCATACCGGTATCTGACTGGACACCCTTCTTGGACCCTTTTGCCCAGAGCTGTGCCCCCTGGTTTACCGCCTGGCGGCAGACGTCGGGCTGCCAGGGTATTCAGAAGGGTGCCTAGATGTTCACGATACTGATTCTTGTATAGCCCCGTTTTTATTTTAACCCTGAGCTATACCTGGGTCCCCTCTCTCATTCCATCTCTCCAGGGAGCAAACCAGGGGTGGACATGGAATAAATTCAAAGGCTGAAGCCCTAATACCAATGTGATGGTATTTGGGGTGAGGCTTCAGGAAGTGATGAGGTTGTGGGGGTGGAGCCCTCATGAATGGGATTAGCACCTTTATAAGAAGAGGCCAGTGAGCTAGTTCTTTCTGCCGTTTGAGGCTACAGTGAGAGGATGGCCGTGTGCAACCTGGCGGAGGGCTCTTACTAGAACTGGACCACACCAGCACCCTGATCTCCAACTTCCAGCTTCCAGAACGATCGGAAATAAATTTCTGTTCTTGATAAGCCACCCAGTTTGTGGTGTTCTGTAACAGAACCCAAGCTGACTAAGACAACAGCCGTGTGATTTATGAACTGAAGTTCACAAGCAGTTCTCTAGAGTTTATCCCATAAATCTCTTTGCATCTATAATGGTGCTGAATACACTGGGTAGTTTTGTTTTTTCCCGACTAGAGAGGGCTTGTGACTATTGCTGTTTTCTCTACTAAATCACCAGACTCTATTCTAGCTCTATGACTAATAAAGCCACTCTCTACTACAGAATCGAGGCCACACGGAGCCTCATGAGGGTTATTTGTCTTGCTTCACATCCTGCCAATACTTTTTAATCAAAAAATGCTGTTCATAAAGTACTTGTTGCTTATTTAATAAATACTTGTAGAGCTCTTACCCGGTGGCACACACTGTTCTAAAGGCTTTAAAAATACTTACTAGAAAATATGAAAATTATAGTGTCATAAAGGTTACTTTTCCCCAAAAAAGTTGGAGTCAGAGAGGCTGGTTAGTGTACGACATCCTGTGACGAAGATGCAGCTACTCTTCGAGAGTCTGAGGCTACTCAGCCCCAGAACCCCACAACCTCAGATAGAGTCTTTTACAATTAACCACCCAATTCATGCATTCATTCCAGGCAACCGGGACTAGAGCAGCGGACAAAACAGACAAAAATCTCTCCCTACCTTTATGGAACTTCTAACCTAGAGAGCAATCATATAACTTATCAAAGTGATAATATTTTAGATGGTGCAAATGCTATGAAGAAGGATAAAGCAAGAAAGTGAGATGGGAAGTGAGGAATGGTAGGGGGTAGTTTACAATTTAAAAAACATATTAGTTAGGGAAAGCCTCACCGAGAGGGTGATATATGAGCAGAGACCTGCAGGAGACGAGGGAGCCATGGTGAACTCTAGGGAAAGAGCTCTCCAGGCAGAAGGAGAGCCAGTGCAAAGGCCCCGAGGCAGAGGCATGCACAGTGTGTTCAAGGCACAGGGAGGATCTGTGAGAAGCATCTCCCTTGGACAAGATGAGAGAGAACGAGGGGCCAGATCCTTCATGGTGTTTGTAAGCAGCTGTAAGGAACGTGCGTTTTAATATGAGTGAAATGGAGAGTCAAGGAGGCGTTTTCAGTACAGGAGTGACATGGTTTCACATGAGTATTCATACGATCACTCTAGCTCTTGTTTCGGGCAAGAATCAGGCAAAGAAGCCAGTTGGGAATCTACCGCAAATAATCCAGACGGTGACAGAAAAGGTGGTGAGAAGTGGTCAGATTCTGAGAAAGATTTCAAAGTAGAACCAACTGGAAATGCTGCAAGATAAAGAGATGAACCAAGGATGACTGTAAGATTTTTGTCCTAAGCAACTAGAAGAGCGAGGTTGTCATTAACTGACCTCAAAAAAACTACACGTGGAACAGATTTGGGGGAAAGATCAAGAGATTGGTTTTGGACACATGAAGTTTGGAGATGCCTACTGGACACCTCGTGTTGAGGTGAACATTTGAATATGTTCAAATGTTCTGGAGTCCAGAGGAGAGGTCTAGGTTAGAAGTATAAATTCAAGTGTCACTAGTATATAAACGGCAGGTAGAACTATGCTACTGGAGGAGATCTCAAGGCACTGAGTGTGTATCCAAAACAGAAGTCTAAGAATCCTGAGCCCTGGGCCTGCAGATGTCAGGAGGCTGGAGATGGGGAGGAAAGTAAATGGAAGTAATGACCAGAGAGAGAAGGCTCAGGAGAGTGTGGGGTCCTGAAGCCAAGGGAAGACAGTGTTTCCACGACTAGTCAGCTGTGTTGGGTTCTACGGGGAGTCATGCGACGTGAGCGTGTGGAGGACAGTGGTGGCCTGGACATGAGTGATTCTGGTACAGCACCAAGGAGGAAAGCTGGATCGGAGGGAGCTCAGGGTAGGAGGGGGGAACTGGAGAAGACGAGACAAGTGGTCCACAGTTTTGTTACCAAAAAAAAAGGAGAGAAATGGGCTGGAAGTTGCGGGGGAAGTGAGTAAAGAAAGGGCTGATGGTTGTTTTCTTTTTTACAAGACGAGAGAGCAGCACGCGTGCAAGATGATGGGAAAGGTCTGGCCGTAGAGAAGGAAAAGACAAATGATGCCAGAGACCTACTGGTGGCATGTCCTGGAGTGAAGGAGAAGGGGTGAGTTCTAGGGCACAAGGGGACAGGGTGGCCTTTGCTGGGAGTGCAGGTCAATTATCCCTGGTACAGTGGTGGGAACTTCTCCGTGGAGCAGGAGGAAAGATTCCTCAGCGAAGCATGAGGATGGCAGAAGAGGCTGTTGGGAGATTTGTGGTGTGAGGAAAGGGTATGAATAGCCATGTCAGAAGTGGGAAAGGGAAGAGGCTGAGGAATCTGGTATGAGCCCCAGGGCTCCAGGAGGTATTAGGGCCCACCTGACATTACCAGTATGAGTTTAAAGTGCGGCCAATGGGTGAGATATGAACACCTCTAGAAACTGCCAATAGCAACGTGGACAAAAACGAACCAGAGAAAGAAAGCCACAAGTCTAAGCCTGTTAAACAGTTAAGAGTTCAAACTCAGTAATCAAATCTGTATCATTGGGTTCTTTAAAACAAATCTTCCTACACCTTGCAGTGTATGACTTAACTTTTACTTAACACAAATCAACTTTAAAATTAGTAGTAGAGATTTTTAAAATGAAAAAGTTTTGCTACTACAGTAACATATTTAAACACCCTGAAGGAAAAGAAACGAAATGTCAAGATATTTGATTAAAAGATAATTTGTAAATTAAAGTAGTATGCAAATACGCAACTTGGAAGTCATGCAGTGTTTTATTTAAGAAAGCAGTAAAACCAAAGTAAACTGGTAAAAATGGTTTTAAAGAGAGTACAAATTCTTTTCTCAGTATGCTGATTTTAGACTTCAGCAGGATCTTGGATCTTTTTTTATCTTCTTAAACACACGAAAAGCACGTGATTAGAAGAAATACAGTTTCCAAACAATCATCTGTAGCATGGCCTGAACAGATGAGAGGAAAATCATCATCTTGAAAGGAGGAAGTTGTTTTGTTTTCTTATCTCCGGCTCCTTCTCTCTGCCCCGACGTGTGCTTGGCCTGCCCTCCCCCTCCGCCAAGCACTCAGTCCCCTCTGCTGTCCTCAGGTCACTCTTCTCTGCCTAAGAGCCCAATGTGTTTGTTTCTCTATGTAATTGCCATCAACATCTTGGCTTTAAAAACCCTACTGGAAAGGAGCAAAGCAAACAATTTTCACAAAGGTGTCGATGGCTGTTAATCATCTTAATTGCTACTGTTTCTCTGCAGGTCTTAATTCAAAAAGAGTCTCTCCTTCCTTTTTTTTTTTTTCCTATCATTAATGGTGAAACTTCAGGCATTCATGATTTCCAGGAAGGTGATGTGGAGAGAAGAAAATTAGGAGACTCCTCTAGAATACTTATACTTAAGGCAGCCCCAGATCTTATAAAGAGAAATTTCTTTAAAATATAATAGCATACATTTCTGAATTAAATATTTGTTTTTAGGATTTAAAAGAAAGATGCTTCCCAGATTCTTGAAACACAGCATAAAGCTCAGTGCACTGTGCAGTATTTCCTGTTCAAAAGCTTTGCAGGCATTCATCTGAAGCTTCTTCAAACACTGTGAATACAGTTATGGCCAGCTGGTGCCAGATTTTAATATATAACGGTACTACCCTGTCAACAAAAATATTCGGAGAATTCATAACAAACATTTATATTTAATTTAATATATTTACAGAACTTTCAAACTTGAAAATCTCTGTATTTTACCTTAAAATAAAAGTATAAATTTAGAGTCATAAACAAAATTCATGATTTCCATTTGGGCCATGATGGAGTAACTGGGGCCATACTTAATCAGCTGTAGTAAACAGCCAGAAAGCTGGACAAGACACAGGAAACACAGCTTTAGGATGCTGGGAAACAAGAAGCACAGGACTGTGACCCTGTGAAGGGAAGGGAAGCAAATGCGACAAGCCCTACAATCACCCCTGCTCCCGTCGCAGGGCACATTCTGGGCCTGAACACAGGGAAAGGGAATCGAAGCACAGCATGGCAGTATTGTGAGTAGAGGAAACACAGACTGGAGTTTGGGAATCTGAGGAAGCTGGAATTTGTAGGCACCGAGTACTGGGCAGGAGGAAGCCATGTAGAGAAGGAGCTTCAGAATCTACCTGGTTTCCTCTTGAGTCTGTTGCTGACAGTTTGGGTAAGTAAAGGGTTAAGTTCTGTAAGGCCAAGTAAACAGTGACTGGTGAGCTTTAAGATGAACAATTCCCAAAGCTCACACAAATCTGGGAGATATTTGAGTTTTAACCGGCCAGAATGAAGAGTCATCACGGAACATACACAAAGGCCACACTTTAGTCATGGGGTTAAACTAGCCTTAGAGTAAAGAAAACCTCAAGTCAGTTCTAACAAAGTTCAAGAACAAGCTTCAGATGGGTCAGACTGGTCACCTGCAAGTACTTAATTGCTTCCTAAACAAAGCCGAATATTTTTTAAAGGAAGTCAAGAAAACCCAGCTTCCAACAATATACATTTTACAGTGTTGATCATCCAATAAAAGATAACTAAACACGAGAAGAAGCAGGAATATGTGAGCCGTAAGCAGGAGAAAAATCAGTCAACAGAATTAGACCTAGAAATGATAGAAATGGTGGAATTAGTGGACAAAGATCTTAAACTACCCATTAAAACAGACCCAAATATTTAAACAAAAAAATTGAACACAGCAAAGAGAGAGATAGAAGTATAAAAAAGAACTAAATAGCCTAGAGCATAGTAATATACTATCTGAAAGGAAAATTTCACTGGTAGGATAAATAACAGATTTGGCATTATAGAAGAAAAGACCAGCAAATATGAAGAAAAAGCATTTTAAATATCCAAATGATTGTCAGAGAGACAAAAGACTGGATTTAATGAATCTCTGAGACTGTATCACATCATCTAACATATGTGAAATTGCATACCAGGAGGAGAAGGTTTGGGGAAATATTTGAAGACATAATGGCTGAAAATTTTCCAATATGAAGAAAACTATAAAACCACAAGTTGAAGATCAATGAACAACAACAACAAAACATAAACACAAAGGAAATCACATCAGAAACATCATAATCAAATTGCAAGAACAGAAATAACGTCTTAAAAGCAGCCAGAGAAAAAGATACATTAAAAAGATTGGAATAAGGATATTTCATCTGAAACTATGCTAGTCAGAAGATAACATAATGAATCTTTAAAGTGCTGAAAGCAAAAAAATCTGTCAACCTTGAATTGCATAATTAGTGAAAACATCATTCAAAACTGAAGATGAAATACAGATATCTTCAAACAAAAATCTGAGAGAATTTGTTACTAGCAGACATGCACTACATAAAGGGTTAAAGGCAGTTGCTCAGGCAGATGGAAAATGATGCTAAATGGAAACCTGGATCAACTCAAAGGGATCAGGGGCACTGGACATAGAAAATACGTGTGTCAATATAAATTGTCCTTTTTCTCATTTAAAATTTCTTTTTAAGACAATTTACTGTTAAAGCAAAAATAATAAAAGTATATTGTGGAGCTTACGGTATAGGTAGAAACAGGTATAGGGAAATGGAAGTATACTGTTATTAAGATACTTACATTTTATGTAAACTGGTATAATAGTATGTGAAGGCAGATGTAACAAAGCACATATAAAAAATGAAGAGGTAGGGCTTCCCTGGTGGCGCAGTGGTTGAGAGTCCACCTGCCGATGCAGGGGACATGGGTTCGAGCCCCGGTCTGGGAAGATCCCACATGCCGCGGAGCGGCTGGGCCCGTGAGCCATGGCCACTGAGCCTGCGCGTCCAGAGCCTGTGCTCCGCAACGGGAGAGGCCACAACAGTGAGAGGCCTATGTACCGGGGGAAAAAAAAAAAAAAAAGAGAAGAGGTATATCTAATATGCCAATAGTAGAAATACAAATGGCAAAATAATAGATTGAAACCCAACAACATCAATAATCACATTAACTATTATAAATGGTTTAAAAACACCATCTAAATCACAGAGATTGTTGGGCTGGATTTAAAAGAAGGTGTAAAAAACAACAAAAAAAGAAGGTGTAACTACATGGTAATTTCAAGATAAACACTTTAAATATTTTAAAATGTTAAAATTAAAAGGATGAAGAAAGATGTACCGCACAAACAGCAATTACAAGAAAAGTAGAGTAGCATAGCTAATATCAAAGTAGGTCTGAGAACAAAGGAGCTTAGCAGAAAATAAGAAGGATATTTCATAATGATAAAAAATTTAATTCATAAATATAATATAAAAATCCTAATGTGTTTGTACCTAATTTCAAGAGCTTCAAAATACATAAGGCAAAGACTGACAGAACTGAAAGGAGAAATAGGCAAATCTACAAATTACAGTTGAGGGTATTTCAACCCTCTTCTCTCAGGAGTTGATAGAAAAAGTAGATAGAAAATTGGTGAGGATATAAATGATCTGAAAAAGGCTGTCAAACAACTTGACCATTAATTAAGAAAGACCATATTCTAGACCATACAACAAATTTCAATAATTTTATTTAGTTATAATTATATAACTAAATTATAAATCCGTAATAGAAATGTATCTGATGTCCCTAAAATGTTTGGAAAATAAACAATATAATCTAATTTTTATGAGTCAAATGAGAAATCACAAGGGAACTTAGAAAATATTTTGAAATTAATGAAAATGGAAGCATAGTATTTGTGGAATGGTAGTCAGTGCCTAGTGGAAATGTTTAGCTTTGAATTATTTTATTAGCAAAGAAAGAAATTCTCAAATGAATGATAAAAGTTTCCCCTGAAGAAGCTTGAAAAAGAATAGCAAATTAAAGAGAAAGTAAGCAGAAGAAAGAAAATACTAAAAATAAGAGTGAAAAACAATGAAATAGAAAATAGAAAAACAAAAGAGAAAATCAGTGAAACCAAAAGCTGGTTCTTTGAGAAGACATCAATAAAATCAATAAACCTCTAGACAGACTGATCAGAAACAGAAGAAAGAAGGTATAAATTACCAGTATCAGGAATGAGAGAAAGGGGACATCACTATCACATCCTACAGACATTAACAGAGCAATAAAGAAACACCGTAAACATATCGTCAAGTTTTCTTCTTATTTAGACAAAAATGCATAAATCTCTTATATGATACAAATCACCAAAAGTAACTCAAGAAGAAATAGAAAATTCAAAGGGTCCTATATCCCTATATGTGTTAAAACACACACACACACACACACACACAAAACCCTACTTACCTATATTCAGGCCCATCTGGCTTTACTAGTGAACTCTATTAAACACCTAAGGAATAAATAATATAAACTCTTCCAGAAAACAGAAGGCATAAATTACACCAGGACAACTGGTTAAAGGAGCAAAATGTTCCTTCACCAAAACATGGATTCTACCTCTCACCACAATCAAAAGACTTACACCATCAGTTCTCCCCAGTCTCCCTCTTCTCATGTCACCAATATTTTCTCCTACATCGACTTGTTACCATGTGATTATAAATAGGCTAGTTTTTCACACACACACACACACACACACACACACACACACACACACCCCAACAGCCCTCCCCGAAATCCTGGTATATCCCTGTGATGGTTTCACAAACATTTACTTGAAACACCTTCTCTGTGTTGGGCACAGGATGCTCACCATGTGACCCAGCAATTCCACTTCTGGGTGTAGGCCCGGAAAACCCAAAACCACTAATTCAAAAAGATACATGCATCTCAGTGTTCACAGTAGCACTATTTACAATAGCCAAGATATGGAAGTAACCTAAGTGTCCATCGACAGATGAATTTGGATAAAAAAGATGTGGTACATATAGACAATGGAGTATTACTCAGCCATAAAAAAGAATAAAATAATGCCATTTGCAGCAACATGGATGGACTTGGAGGGCATTATGCTAAGTGAAATAAGTCAGACAGAGAAAGACAAATACTGTAATGATATCACTCATATGTGGAATATAAAAATACAACAAACTAGTGAATATAACAAAAAAGAAGCAGACTCACAGATACAGAGAACAAACTAGTGGTTACCAGTGGGGAAGGGGGCAAAATAGGGGTGGGGGTTAAGAGGTACAAACTATTATGTATAAAATAAGCTATAATGATAAATTGTACAACACTGGGAATATAGTCAATATTTTATAATAACTATAAATGGAGTATAACCTTTAAAAATTGTGAACCACTATATTGTACACCTGTAACTCATAAAATATTGCACATCAACTATACTTCAATTAAAAAATAAAGAAAATGATTTAATGAAGTTGGGGAGGAGACAGATATGTGAGTAAATAAAATACAGCATAAGCATCATGAGAGAGCTATGCACAGGGTGTTATTAGAGAAAAGCTACCTGAGATACTTCACATCAGAGGAGGCTTTTGTAAGGAGACAAATATTAAAGGATGATGGTGGCAATGATGGTGATGATGGTGTTGTTGATGGTGATGGTGATGATGATAGCAACAACAAGTTAACTAGTATTTATTTTGCTCCTACTCTACTGTTAAATGCCTTACCCAAATTAACAGATCTAACCATTCAAAACCTCTGTGAAGTAAGCACGATTATTATCCTCATTTATAGAAAAAGAAACTGAGAGATGAAAGGGTAAAAAAAAACTTGCTCAAGGTTACCAGCTGGGAATGAATAGGAATCAACTAACTGAAAAAGAAAGAGAAGAAAATTCCAGGTGATAGTGGTAACAGGTACAAAATGGGTCTCCAACATGGTATATTTGAGGCACCATGCTTTCTTTTCTTCCTACCCAGCCATATTTCCTGAAAAGATAATCTCTACCCTCTGCCTCCATTTTCATTTAATCATTAATTAAGAAGTATATACTTGCTTAATGTAGAAAAACAGACAGATATATATTTCCTGTAATCTATCATCCAAAGTAACAACGTTGACATTTTAATGAGTTTTTATGTGCTATATATTTGCATGTACCAGGATATTTCTGAAGTCTTTTTTCCCCCCATTATTTTCTTCCCATAATATCCAGCTCACCCTTTTTAGGGAGTGGTCGATGATAAATCTTAACATAAGATGATGTTTTCTATAAGGTTTTAACCTGAAGACTTTTTTTTGCTTTTTAGAAAATTCTTAATTTCATATTGGAGTACAGTTGATTTACAGTGTTGTGTTAGTTTCAGGTGTACAGCAAAGTGATTCAGTTATACATATACATGTATCTATTCTTTTTCAGATTCTTTTCCCATACAGGTTATTACAGAACATTGAGTAGAGTTCCCTGTGCTATATTATCTTGTGCTACCGAACAACACAAGATGATTTTCCTTTTTTAAATTGAAATATAGTTGACATACAATGCTTTGTTAGTTTCAGGTGTACCAAAGAATGATTTGACAACTGCATGCGTTATGAAATGATCAGCATGATAAATCTAATAACCATCTGTCTCCATACAGACTCCAGTCTCGGCCCGCACAGCATGGCCGAGGGAACTGAGGGGGACAGAGCCAGGCAAGTGAGACACCCGGGAGGCTGCCCCCCCAGCAAACCCGGCCAGCATCAGGGCAGCTCCGTATGCTGGGAACCGGGGCAAAAGCACTGGGATCAGCTTTGCCTCTTTGCATTATATAGGCAACGTTTTTCCATGTAATTAATATTTCAAAGTATAATTTTTTAAAGCTTAATACTTGATTATATGAGTTGAGAATCAAAAATGTTCCCACAAATGTAGGAAAAGGCGTTCTGCAGCCACGTCGCAAGGAGTCATCCGAACCGGTTTTAAACCTGTGATCTCACTTTGGTGAACGCAGTTTTGCAAGCCAACCAAGAGGTGCCAGCCCCTCACTCCTGGCAGCCGGCAGCCAGAGGCAGACCCACCCCAACAAGCACAGCTGCGAGGCTCGGCCAGGCAGCACGTCCCACGTAGGGCTCTGGAAGTCCCCACCCCAGCCCTGAGCTCTCCGCCCGAGCCCCCTAGCAGGTCAGCAGTCTGCTGTGCTCAGAGGCTGTGCCTGACCGGCAAAGCTGTCCCTTATGATAATAAGCAATAAATTCAGCTTTCTCTTTTTATTTCAGATACTGAAAGGATACAGCATGACTTATCGAACCATACTCCTCTATTACTGGATATTGAGATGGTTTCTAATACCTTATCATTATAAGTAACCCTTCCACCTAAGATGTCCCCTTGGCAACATCAAAATCCAACATCTCTGCAGTTCTGTACACTTTGGGGGTAGGAGCTGTGCTACCGTCGTTTATCCCCCCCCGCAGCCCGCCCCACACCAAGGCCAAAGTCAAGTGCCTTTCAAAGAGCAGATGCTCAGTAACGGTTTGGTGATTGAAATTCTCCTCCTCATAGAGATTCTTAATCCACAGTCTACGGACAGGCTTTACGAGTCCATGGACACCCCTAACATTTTATGCAAAGTTTTAGGTTTACTGTATTCTTTTGGAAGAGGATCTAAATATTTCAACAGGTTTTCAAAGGAGTACGTGACCCAGAGAAGACTGAATGCCTCTGTCCCTGTGGCCTCACCACGTTTACCATGGAACTAATTCTGCCTCTCCATGGGTTTAAACCACTGCTTTTCCTTTAGTTTGTTGGTCTCTGATGTCTCCTCTGCTTTACCCAGTTCAGTTCTTTCTCAGTCTCACGCCGACAATGTTTTCCTGACTTGCCTCGCTGCCTCTGCTTCTAACCTACCCTGAACCCCTGCGGAAGAATCCTGTTTCCAAAGTCTGACCCCTTGGCCCGGTCCTCAAGGCCCTCAGTGATGCGGAGCCCACATCTCTCTCCTGCCTCAACACCCCAAGCACTAACTTCACCCTGTTAGGGTAGCTCCTCAAAGACAGGAATCTTTGTCTGTTCTATTAACTGATATATCCCAAGACCGACACATAATACAACCAATAACTGTTGAATGAGTGAATCAACATTTTCTAATATGGACTAATGGGGTTTTCCAGACTAGTTTGCTGCTTTGTAGACTCCATCTCTCTGCAAGCATAGCGTTCTTCTCTAAGCCTACCCGTGTACACACACAGACCAAATCAGATGCTGACGCTTTCTTTGCTCACATCCTTTAGAACTGATTCGGTTTCCTTCCTTCTGTACGTACAGGCCTCACTCCTGGTAATCTGCATGGCTGTACTGTAGTCTTTTGAAAATATGTCTTATCTTTCCCAATGGATTATGAACAGAGTTTGTGGCTCTGGCATTATTGCTGTGCCCTTAGTAGTTTCCTGGAAAATACTGTTTAATGAGTTAATGAAGAAAAGAGTGTATATGGTTTGAAATGGCAAGATTTTTGACAATTTTTGAAGAAAAAGATCGCTTTCTATTTCTTCATCTCCACTCAGCATATGAAAGGTAAGGTGGAGGAGAGGCAGAGTGAGAAGTTTCATGAGTATTTTAAAAATGTGGTTTACCATACTTTATTATCTCTTCTAAGAGGAGATAAAAGACATCTTGGAGCAGAATGGAAATTGAGCATAAATGTTTAGGAGAGAAAGCATCCATACTCTTTCTTGTCTTCGTAAATGTAGCTTATTTTACATGCCACAGACATTTTAAGACATTTTAAGATAATTCAAATATTACAAGAAAGTTGATTATAAAAATAACTTTTTAAAGGTATAATTTAATATCAATTCAAAGTATTACTTTTCTAACATTGCAGTTATAGTGATAACTTTTTCCAAACATCATATTAAATGACACAATTTTACTTAGTTAAAAACATGTAATTATGTCTTGCAGGCTATTATGCTTGTTCAAACAGAATATCCATGTTTTTAAGGAACTATCTTTACTTTCACTTCTACAACCTTCAATTTTCAGACTGGACTAAAAAAATCAATGTAGTTAATTTAAAAATTACATTAAAAATTAATATAATTAATTAAAAATTAATGTAATGTACATTTTCTATTTGTTGTTCATTTAATGAAATACTCATACTGCTTTGCCATTCATTGGACACAGTGTTTATTGAACTGAATGTTGAAAAAGGTTTAATCCATCCATGACGTGATCATACTAATTCTCTCAATCATATGACAATCTCCAAGGTCAACTACTTAATCGAGGATTAGTGGGGAGATGGTCATTTACAAGACTTCTGATGATCACATTTCTAATTTCAAAGTCCCTTTTTGAAACAACTAATTGGGACAGGAAATGAATGAACATTCGTCAAATCCATACTATGTGCCAGGTGAGAATACCCATATGAATAAGAGAAAGTCCCTGCTGTTGCATCCTAGAACATCTGAATCTTACTTTGAGTCAAGGTTAAGGTCTCAGTTTGATACAATCATTACAAGAAATGGTACCTAAAGACTCCTTTTTCTTTTCCATCATTATGTACAAATCCTAACTAGAGAAAAGGGCGAACTAGTCTAAATTGCAAAACACTCACAAATGTCATATTTAGTGATTCTTCAATTTTAAGTCACTTCTAGAAAATTGATTGAGTCATTTTATATGGTTGCTTTACCCAGAACAATAATCTAATAAATAGGAACCCCAAGTGTTTTGGTTTTTGTCACTGCCTATTTTTTTGTAAGAATCCCATGGAGAAGCTACATCCTCTATTATAGAAGGAAGAAACTGGACACTTTTGGAAAAGGGCTGTGATATCATTATCAATATCACTATTGATTATCTGCTCTGTAACTATGGGTGGATCCATTCTCAGAAAGAATGCCCAGATTCCTGAATTTGGCCCTATCTCTGAATATGCCAAATTAGTATTGGTTACATCCTCTGTACAGACTTAGTAACTGTGGTCAGTGCTGTGAACTAAAATAATGTGCATTTAATGACAGCTAAACCTAAAGAATAACGTGGGGCAGCTGGTTGTCTGCCATCGCTGTAACTCACCGGGGCGAATTTTCTCACCACTGCAACATATATCCTTATGTGGCCTTAACACCCATAAATGATCACATAAGATTTACATGAACTTCCTTCCCACTACTGAATAAGAAAGCAAACTGTGAAATAAGCTTATGGAAATAGTTAAAGAATTAAGATCTAATCATATTTCAAAAGCTCACCCTTAGAGAAGCTCCCTGAAGCAGAGGCCACAGAAACTGAAACTCATGTATTACTTGGGCAGAAATACAAACTTTAGGAGAACGAAGGAGAAAAAAAAAAACTTTACTTTGCTCTAGGGAAGAAGCAACTATTCTCTGATGTGCAAAGAAGAATTTATCATCAAAGGCCAAATGTAAATGGGGCCAATTAACTTTTTTAAGGTTTTCTACCTCCTATAATATTTTTATGTCTTTGCTACTCTTATGCTTTATACCAAAATCTAATGTTGCACGACTTGACAAATGTTAAAGGAAAATGACTACTGTATTTAACTAATTTCAACATACATAATACACATTTTAAATATGTTTAATATATTTATATATGAGTGGCACATTTGTTGGTACGGTATTTTTAGGAAGCAGATAGAAGATGTATTTCTCGTTTTTTTTTTTAGAAGATGTATTTCAAATACGTGACTTCAGACATCAGAAAATGTTGGCACCGTCCAATGATCAAATGATGTTAATTGAATTATTGGTCAAGTAATAAATTACTTCAAATAAGCTTTGAATCTAGGAGTTAGATGTCCTGATTTGGCACGCTCATAAATCCCATTAATATTTTACTTATTTTGGAAAATTTTCTACATTTTTGGCTCACTTGTATACAAAGACATGTAATGAATATTAATTGGGAAGTTTATAAAATAAAGTATTTACAGGAAGTTGCTATGTTAGGTTTGTTGGCAGTTTGATATAAAGCAGTAATCTCAATACTTAACGAAAGCTTTAGTTCCTTTCCTGGATAATTTGGACGTTCGAGAAGGTGCTGAAAGGACATTCTTGAGATTTAGTCGTTAGACCTTCCTTATTAAAAAAGGCCTAGAGCATATGTAGTTTTCTAGGGTCATCTATACCGAGAGAATTCCCATACCACTTCATTGAAAACTAACATCCGAAACATTTGACAACAAGTATGATGCCCCATCCCCCATTCAGTCTGCACACAGAAGGTCTTCAGTTAGTTTTGTTGCTGTGCAGGTGAATTTCCCATCACCCAGACCCTCAAAGCTGTTCCAACCATGTTTTTCATCAACCCAAGATGCTTTGATTGACTAGTCCAACAACTGTTGCCAAATGGAGCATGGTGGTTACGAGCACGAGCTCTGAAGTTAAACCAACCTCGGTGGTGTGACCACAGGCAAATTATCTGACTTTCTTGGGAATTATTTTATAATGTGCAGAAAAGGTGGACAGTAAAGATTAAACTGGACTGAGGTTTAGCCATGTAGGAACGGGGGTGGGGGGGGCGCTCAAGATGGCAAGGGATCAGAGAGCGCTGAGTAAGCACTGGCAGGAGGATAAGGCCCGTTCTTTATGCGGGAGGGAGCAGGAAAAACAAAAGGCGAGGCAAGAGCGATCAAAAGGAGAGCTTGGTAGACGCAGATCCTGAAGGTGAACTAGCTGAGTGAGGTTCCGGTCTAAGGCACGGGTGCATTGTTTGATGGATAAAGTGGAAGCAAGACAGAACTTACTTTACTAAAGCTGAGCTTACGAAACTGTAAGGTCAGGTATTAGAAAAGTCAGCTATCAAAATCAGTCTTTTGTAGCCAATTCTCGTTACTCTTTCTTTCTTGTTCTCCCACTTGAAGTCCATAAAAGTAACAATTTGCTTTATTGAAGAAGCAATTTTCTTCCTGACGTGTCCCCAAGACTGGGGTGCTCGGCTGCTTTTGCCACTGCTAGTAATATTTATTTGTCGATGTTTATAATTGACACATACAGGACATATGTATGCTTATGAAACACGATACAGAACCCTCTTAAAACGACCATACAGCTTAACATCCAGCATTGCAAGTGCCGGCGCTTCCTTCCCCACTGCATCCCCTGACTCTCCTGAGGATTAGCGCTCTCTTGAATTTTATTTATTGCCTGGCTTAAAAAACAGTACACGTGCAAGTGCCTCTAACGTATTATTTGGTTTTACGATTTTCAGCTTTATAAATCCATGTTAATTGTGCTCCATGTAATTTCCTGAAATGTGCGGTTTCTCACACAGCACTGTTTCTAAGACTTATTCACGATGTTTCATTTGAAGCTGAATTTCGTCCATTTTCACGGCTTTAGTATATCCCACTGTGTGAACAGACAAAAATCATGCATTCATCTGTTAACGGGCATTTGAACTTGGCAAGTTTCTTCCTCCATGAGCTAGGCTGCTACGGACACTCCAGTCCACGTTTTCCGGTGTGTATTTGTGAATTTCTGGGGTGTACGCTAGTGAGCTGAACTCATGGTTGATAAATCGAATGTTCAACTTTACAGGATAATGCCACCAACATTTTGTATTCTCACCACAGTATATGCGTTCTTTTTGTTCCACACTTTCAACCACACTTTGCATTGTCAATTTCCTATTTTTAACAACAGCTTTAATAAGGTATAATTCTCATTTCATAAAGTTCACACTTTAATCTGCACAAGTCACTGTTTTCTAGTATAATCACAGAGCTATTTATCTATCACCGCTACCAAATTCCAGGACACTTTTATCACCTCAAAAAGAAACCCCACATCCACTCGTGGTCACATCCCATTTTCTCCTCCCCCAAAGCCACTGGCAACCACTAATTTTCTTTCTGTCTCTATGGATTTTCCTATTCTGGACATTTCACATGAACAGAGTCATACAACATAGGCCTTTTGTGTCTGACTTCTTTCCCTTAGCATGTTTCCAAGGCCCACCTATGTTGTGGCGTGCATCAGTACTTCATTCCTTTCCACTGTCAAATAATATTCCCTTGTATGGATATACCACACTTGCTTATCTATTTGTCAGTTGATGAACATCTGAGTTGCTTCTAGTTTTTGGCTATTATAAAATGACACTGCTGTAAACATTCTTGTAAAAGTTTTGTTTGGGAAATATGTTTTCAGTTTTCATGGATAAATACCTAGGAGTGGGATTGCTAGGTCATATGGTAACTCTATATTAAACTTTCTGAGGAATTGCTAAACGATTTTCCAAAGTGGCTGCACCATTTTTCACTCTCAACAGCAAAGTATGAGGGTTCTAATTTCTTCACATCTTTGTTAAAATGTGTTATTTTCCATCTTTTCGATGATAGCCATCCTAGTGGTATGATGTGGTATATCACTGCATTTTTTGATTTTCATTTCCTTAACGACTAATGATACTGAGCATCTTTCCATGGGCTTGTTGGCCATCTGTATATCTTCTTTGGAGAAATGTGTATTCAAATCTTTTGCCCATTTAAAAAACTGGGTTATTTATTTTTTTTATTGTTGAGTTCTAGAGGTATTTATATAGAATGGATACTAGACTCTTATCCAGATATATGATTTACAATTACTTCCTTCTATTCTATGAGCTGTTTTCATACTTTTTTGATAGTGCCCTTTAGAGCACAAAAGTTTTATATTTTGGTAAAGTCCAATTTATCTTCTTCTTTGTCATTCATCCTTTTGTTGTCATATCTAAAAATCCTTTGCCTAATCCAATGTCATGAAGATTTACTCACATATTTTCTTCTGAGTTGTATAGCATTTTCCTCTTTTATTGTTTCCTTCTAAGAATGTCACAGTTTTAGCTCTTATATTTAGGTCTATGATTCATTTTGAGTTAATTTTTTGTGTATGTTGTGAGGCAGGGGTGCAACTTCATTCTTTTGCATGTGGATATCCAGTTGTACCAGGTCTCTTTGTTGAATTTCCATATGAATTTTAGGATCAGCTTGTCAATTTATAAAAGAAAGGCAACTGGGATTTTGACAGGGATTGTGCTGAACCTGAGCACAAATCAATTTGGGTAGTACTGCCATCTTAACAAAATTAAGTCTACCAATCCATGAATGTGGACGGCTTTCCATTTATTACATATTCATTAAATTTCTCAGTGACGTTTTCTAGTTTTTAATGTACAATTTTCCACTTCTTTGGTTAAACTTTATTCCTAAGTAATTCATTCCTGCTACTTTAAATGGATTTTTCTTAACTTCATTACCAGATTGTTCATTGCTAGTTTATGAAAATACAGTTGGCTTTTGTATATTGATTTGTATTCTGCAACCTTGAACTCATTTAGTTTTCAAGTAGCTTTTTCTTTGTTTTGATGTGGACGCCTTAGAATCTCTCTGTGTGTAAGATCTTGTCATCTGCAAATAGGAATAGTTTTACTTTTTCCTTTCCAATCTGGATGCCTTTTATTTCTTCTCTTGTCAATCTATTATGTATAAAAGGATATCTCGTGAGGGTCTTTGTTTTCATTTTCTTGATTATTGATGACATGAGCAGTTCTTCATGTCTTTACTGGCTACTTATATTCTCACTTCTGTGAAACACAATCACATCTTTAGCCCGTTCTTTTATGGGTCATTTCTGACATAATATCAGATTTGCTTCTCTATTTCTAATTCTTACCCAGTTTATTTCTTTTTCTTGTGTTGTGATTAATGGCATCTCTGTTACAATGTTGAACAGCAGAAGTGGTAGTGGATATCCTTCTCTTTTCCTGGTTTTAAAAGGAATCCTTCTAATATTTCACCATAAGTGACGTTTGCTCTAAGTTTGTTTTTGTTTTTCTTCGGTACGCGGGCCTCTCACTGTAGTGGCCTCTCCCGTTGCGGAGCACAGGCTCCGGATGCGCAGGCTCAGCGGCCATGGCTCATGGGCCCAGCCGCTCTGCGGCATGTGGGATCTTCCCGGACCGGGGCACGAACCCGCGTCCCCTGCATCGGCAGGCGGACTCTCAACCACTGTGCCACCAGGGAAGCCCTGCTCTAAGTTTTGACTGCTATTCTTTATCAGGTTAAGGACGTTCCCTCCTACTCCTAGCTCATTAAGAGTATTTATCACAGATGGGGGTGGAATCTCAGCAAATGCTTTTCCTTCATCTGAGTCGATCACATGGACTCTTTCCTTCCATCTGGCAGATGCAGTGCATTATATTCATGGGCCTGTAACCTGAATTCACCCTTGAATTCCTGCATTATATCCAAATGACTGTCACAAGCATTCTTATATGCTGCTAGATTCTGTTTCTAACTTTTTGTTAGAAATTTCACACTTAAGATGAAATATGAGCCTGGTGTGTAATTGTATTTTTACTGTTTTTGGCTGGTTTTCATATCAAGATTATATTGGCCTTGAATGGGCTGGGGAATATGTCCTCTTTTTCTTTCCTCTGAAGGGCTTTGTATATTACTGGAATTATCTGTTCCTTGAAAGTCTGGTAAGAACTTGAGTGTAGAATTATTTGGGCCTGTTGTTTTCTTTGACGAAACACTTAAAACTAAATGCTCTATTTAACAGCTTATGGAACTATTAAGAGTTTTCTATTTCTTCTCCATTCAATCACATTTTCTAGAAATTTATCCATTTTGTCCAGATTTTCAGTTTTTTTTGGCATAAAGGTACTCACTCTACTCTGATCTTTTCTGTCCTTCCTGGTCAGGAGTCCTTGTTCTCGTTTCCTCTCGTGTACTTTTGCATTCTCCCTATTTTTCCGATTAGTCTTCCAGGATGTCTGTATTTTACTAGTCTTTCAAAGGATCAAATTTTGATTTTACTGTATGACTTACTCACTTTTTATTAAAACTTCCTACTTGCCTTGGCATCCATGACATTATTTCCTTTTGATTCTCCAGGCACCCCTCTGGTAACTGCTTATTGGTCTCACCTGATTTTAAATAAGAATTGCCCCATGCCACCTGCTCTTCCCTGTCTAAACTCCACTCTTCTCTAAAATTTTAGAATCCACTCTTACAGTGTTAAGTCACCATTCTGTTGGTGTGAATTCCTACTCTTTCTAACTTTGACCTCCCTTTGCACCCACACCCAGACCCCTGTCCAGCCACAGGTTAGATGGCACTGCTCTCTGAGACCTCTCACAGGCACGCCACTAACGTCCCAGCTGAACTCAATCATCTTCCCGGGATCTGTCCTTCCTCACCTCATTAACGGCACCATCATTTAGTCACCCAAACCTGAAACAGAAGAATTTCCCAGGATCCTTTTCTCTCACCCTTGATTGTCTTGCCCATTTTCACTTGTAGGTCTTCACCTTTTCTCCCCTGAATTTTACAATAGCCTTCTCACTATTCTCTCAGTTCTGTCCTACTCTTTTCATCCACTTTTTTTCTGTGTGATATAGATCCACCTACTGGTGCTCTATGTAAACTGTGAGCGTGATCCCATCGCCCAGCCTCCTCTCTGCAGCCTTAACCTCTCCAGTAACCCACTCCTTCCGTTCCTTGCACAGAACCTGTAGTAAACACGTGAGCTCAGGTCATTCTCTGAAGGCTCTACTTGCTTTTGGCTTTTCACAGTGATGGTCTAAAATAGTGGCTCTAACCTGGGAGCCTTGGACTTATGAAGCATCACAACATTCTCAGAGGACACGAGAAAAAGCCCGTTAGAAGTGCTCGGGGCCTGAAGATAGAATCTCCATGATCTTCTGTGGAAGGGTTTTCCCCACCTCCCCAGCCCCCATCACAGAGGTTGAGTTCTTCAGACTGTTCTGTTTCCTCCAACTAGGCCTTGGCAGAATCACTGCCAAGCCTTCCATCTAACACCCCCCTTGGGAACACACCTGATGCACTCACTCACCAACTGGCCTTCTACTTCCTTTCAGACCAAAATCAGCACTGCAGGCCGTCATATCTATAACCCAACTACATGTTATTCTGATCCCATTTGGAATGGGGAAGTCTTAATCCTCCTATCAGTTTTGGGGGGTGATTTGTTTATATCTAATGTCAGATTGATTTATTATAGTATTAGGGTAAGTCTGATTTCACTAGAGAAAAAGGAATCAATAAAAGTATGACAAGAGGAAACAAAATAAAACAAGGAAACAAAATCTTGAGAAATACTTTGTAAAGCTTAAATGTCTGTTAATAGTCTATAGCATTGAAAAGTATTTTCCCAAACAGGATTACAATGAAGGAGGAAACTAGGAGAAAAGGTATCAGTGTGAAAGAAGAAAAATGTTGTTTGAGACTCTAAACTTACTAAATCAGAATCACCAGGATCTCATAATCCAGGAATTTGTATTAAAAGCTCTCCTGTTACTTCTGATAAATCAGCCCATTTGCAGAACCACTGTTCTAGTTAATTGAGGATATGACTGAGGGCACTTTCTTAAATAAAAGCATTAGGACAGGGACTTCCCTGGTGGTCCAGTGGTTAAGACCCTGAGCTCCCAATACAGGGGGCCTGGGTTCGATCTCTGGTTGGGGAACTAGATCCCGCATGCCGCAACTAAAGATCCCGCATGCTGCAACAAAGAGCCTGCATGCCACAACTAAAGATCCCACATGCTGCAACTAAGACCCGGCACAGCCAAATAAGTATATTTTTTAAAAAAAGCATTAGGACAATAATTTATATAAAGCACATAATTTCAGCTTACCATTCTGCTATCTCATTTCTACTGTGATTTATTTTTTTCGTAAAAAGAGCCCAATAAGTTGAGATTGGTTGTTTTAAATGAATGAATATCATCAACTCTGATAACCCTGAAAGGGTTTCTATGGTAACACAGAACAAAGATAATAACCACCAAGATCTAAATAATCAAGGTTGCTTAGTGATCTTAGGCTGGCTTACTTCTATTGGTTTTAAATGCAGTAAAAAGCAAACAGTTCCAAGGAGCCAGACACTATTACTACCAGAGTATGAGACTAATTATGTGCTCCCCACAAACCCCAAACAAAAATAGACTGGAATATACTGTCTACTCGTGAAAGCAATTAAAATACATAAATACAATTTTCACCAAGTCCGCCATTCTCAGCGTGTAGTTGTTTATCTAATTCAAATCATGCAGCTAGGTGTTAGAATTAATGTCTCTGAGCTAAATACAAATATGGAAAGTCATTTTGGGGTTTGATCCTCATTTATTTTCAACCAAATATCCAAATTCATTTCGAATTCGCACAAGAACTGCAACAGCTTCACCTAAATCAGTTTTCTACAAGTTCAACATCCCTCCTATACTCAGATGTGATTGTGGAACTACTTTGATCTTTATTCCCAAATTTATTGCTCTGTGTAATCCATGACAAAATATAATGTGATTTACTATATCTCTATATGACAGCCCAGCAGCTGACAGAACTTAATAATTTAGCATAAGAAAAAAACCTTCTGGCACCAAAATATACCGATCATAATGGGGACTCTTTAGTATCAGTTTACAATGAAGCCTATACAAGCCGATCTTAAGAACTTCAAAACAATTCTTTTTTTCTCATGCATTTAATGAAGGAGATTTTTATTCCTTAAACGTGCTTTGTAGCTGCAAGCAAAAATTTTTGGAACATTTTGCTTTTGTTCTCATTAAAACAATGCAGGACTAGTTGCATACTAATGCTCTTTTCTCGAAGAAAAGGACTACATTTCTCCATTTGATTTGAAATAAGTGAATATACACAAACATGGGAATCTTAGGAGACTCTAAAAAAAAGGAAATTTATATTTGGTTATGATATAGAAAAAGGACAGGTTAGATAGTTAGGCACTACTTATAATGAAATCAAGACCTGTCTTTGGAGTTGCTAGAACTGAAGTTTCCCTGAAATTCCCTCTCTCTGAACATGCGTCTGCATTCAGGGCAGGAAATGTCAGACCAGATGGTGCTAAGGTCTCCTGTGAGACCACTTCTCAGGGGGTCATGGTGGCTCTGGTGCTGCGGGTGGCGATGGGCCTGAGGGTCTCACGCTCCTGACCGAGGTGGCAGAGCGGGGCTGCCCCCAGCTCCCTCGTCCAGCACCCCTGCAGAGGACGAAGCCTCGGCCAAGTGGTCTGGCTGGGCTTCCGGAGCTCCACGTAGCCTCTGGAACCTCACTGGTTTCCTAGCGCTGAGATTCTCAACAGAATCCCCCCAGACCCCTGCCCCTTGGATCTTTAGGTATCTGTCAGCCTATGATCCAGTCAGTGAGGAGTCACCTCCTATCGCCTCTCCAGGATATTTGGTTATAAAAGACAAATTATATATTCATCACTTCAATTCAAACACTTGACACAACGTCTTCTTACAGGTATTTGAATGAAAGATTCTCACCTAGGTGAGTATATTGCTGGGACTTCCAAGACGCCATCCATGCGCTGCATCTATCTTCCTGAATCCACCATGGGCCACAATCTGATCCCCTGCTTTGCATGTCCACACACACACTCAGTGTTGCCAGTGCCCCTGGGTGGGTTATTTGACTCGTACAGACTGAAGCCATAGCAGACCCAGGTCCTAGAGGGTGTTTTCTGTTATCCTGTCTTCTATCCTTTCTTAAATCTCCTTTAGATTTGCACATAACCTTGCTCACATTCTAAACCAGCTTCTTGACATGCTTCATACCTATCATGTGTCAGAAACACTCATCTCTAGCAGTGTAATCTCAGAACAGAACTTGGAAAAATTCGAAGAATTTTTACTGTTTCTTGTTTGGAAAGGTTATAGTTAATTGCTTCAGAATGCAAAGCTACTAAAATCCTTGAAGTGCTTTTCTGATGAACTGTATGACTGCTTTTCAATCCATCCCAAATAAAAGAACAAATAAAACTCTATATGCAAATGTACCACAAGCCAGGCTTTGTTCCTCAGTGCTCTGGTGGACTCTCAATCTTTTAAAATGGTCACAAGCCTTCTGAATATTTAAATACAAAAAAAAAAAACAAAAGACATGAACTAAATAATTTATTAGCCAAAGAGGCAGAAACTAAAATTTAAAATTGTCTTGACTGGTCAAAGGTATAATACAAATGTTTCAACCCAAAATACACTCAAAAACTGTTCCCCTCCATTTGGCTTACAAAGTTCAAATATAAAAATGTAGTATTTAATTCTCCAGTGTTGTTTCCCTTTTATTTTGAGGTGAAATAATGAGAAAATGTTTTCTATGTACAATCTCCTAAAGTGTTCTTTTTTTCCCCACATTTGAAATAAAATCTGTGGCTGCCAACAGAAGATCCTTAGGAATATCTACCAATAAGAAACCCTACGTCCTTCACAGCTTAGACGAAAAGCTCCTGATGCTTCCCAAACACTCACCTCTCCGCTTCACCCCGACATATGCATTATTGGTTAGATCTACTCTCTTGTTGTGTCTCCTACTCGACTCTGACTTCAGAGACAAAAATTCAGGGTTTTCGCCAAATCAAGGAGCCTCGAGCCAAGGAATCTGGATGCGACTCTGGATGCAGTGGGTGCATTAGAGCTTTGTGAGCCGGGACGAGGTGAGCTGTCACAGGGAAGACGCGTTCCCCAGGACTAAGGAGAAGGAACCAGAAGAGCAGAGCAGAAAACGGTGGCGACAGTCGGAGAATTGCTGCTTTTGTTTCAAGTCCTAACACAGCTACAGTAATTGAGGAGACAAGTGTAGTGAAACGGGGTTAGCCCAGCCTTGTGCCTCTTTCTGAAGGAGAAAGTTACATTAGGGGAAATCAGAAAGTTAAACCAAAGGGAACAACAGCATTTTGAACTCTTTACGTGTCATCTACCTTTCTACCATCTATCTTCCAGAAACACGTGGGCACCCAAATGCTGACACGCTCACAAATGGATTTTCCTATAGTAATTCTTCGTTTCAAGATGAAGAATTTTGGTATATTTTTCAGAGTGCAACTGGGATAAATGGAAGATGTACTGAGAGATCTAACTATGGGTGAATCATAAATAATCCCTTAGAAACTGAGGATAAGAACCTTGTCTTTGTGTGGATGTGAAGTCATCTCTCACAGCTGCTCCCACCTCTTGATACACTCTTCCCAGTATTATTGATGGCCTTCTCTTCCATAACCCATTTTCTTTTTATAAATTGAGATATAATTTATTTACCATCTTATTCACGCTTTCCAAGTGTACAGTTCAGCAATGTTTAGTATATTCACAAAGTTGTGCAATTATCGTATTTGTCTAATTCCAGGGTATTTTCATCACCTGAAGGACACCCTGTACCATTAGCTGTCATTCTCCATCCCTGCCTCCCCTCAGGCCCAGGAAACCCCGAATCTACCTTCAGTCTCGATGAATTTGTCTATTCTGAATGTTTCATATACATGGAATAATATGTGTTTTTTTGTGTCTGGCTCTTTTCACTTGCACAATATTTTCAAGGTTTATCCTTGCTGTAGCATGTATCAGTAATTCATTACTTTTTATGACTGAATAACACCCCACTGGATGGATATACCACATTTTGTCTACTTATCATCATTAGATGGGAATTGGGTTGTTTCTACTTTTCGAATACTGTAAATAATGCTGCTATGAACGTTTGTGCACAAGTTTTTGCATGAACATGTTTTGAATTCTCTTGGGAAACACTCGGGAGTGGAACTGAGGGGCTCTATAGTAATTGGGAAACACTCGGGAGTGGAACTGAGGGCTCTATAGTACTTGGGAAACACTCGGGAGTGGAACTGAGGGCTCTATAGTAATTGGGAAACACTCGGGAGTGGAACTGAGGGCTCTATAGTAATTCTATATTTAACTTTTTGAGAGACTGCCAAATGGTTTTCCACAGTGGCTGCACCTTATGTTCTAATTTGCCCACATCTCTGACACTTCTTCTTGTCTGTCTTCTTGATTACAGCCATTCTGGTGGGTGCGAAGTAGTACTGCATTGGGATTTTGATTTGCATTTCTGTAATGACAAATGATGCTGAGAATCCTTTCATGTGCTTATTGGCCATTTGTGTACCTACTTTGGAGAAATGTCTATTCAAATCGTTTGCTCATTTTAAAATTGGATTGTCTGTCTTTTTATTGTTAAGTTATGAGAGTTCTTCATATGGGTTTCTAGACCCTTAACAGATAGATGATTTGCCACTATTTTCTCCCAATCTGTGGGTTATCTTTTCACATTTTTGCTGGCTATATTCTTGGAGGCACAAAAGTTTTTACTTTTGATAGAGTCCAATTTGTCTATGTCCTCTTTTGTTGCTTCTGCTTTTGTTGTCATACCTAAGAAACCACTGCCTAATCCAAGGTCCCCCAAATTTACTGGTATATTTTCTTTTAAGAGGTTTTATAACTTTAACTCTTACATTGAGGCCTAGCAGGGTTGCTATCAACAAATTCTCTTAGTCTTCGTTTATCCATGAATCTTTTCTTTCTCCTTCATTTTTGAAGAGTGATTTTACCAGATGGAGAATTCTTGGTCAATAGTCTTTTTGTTTCAGGACTTTGAATATTTCATTCCACTGCCTCCTGACCTTCATGGTTTCTGATCAGAAAACAGCTGTTAATATTTCCATTAGCTCTTTAGATATAGTTTCTTTAGTTCTTCAAGCATATCTAAAAGAGCTGATTTAAAGACTTTATCTAGCAGGTTCAACATGGGCTTCCTCAGGAACAGTTTCTGCCGATTTTGTTTTTACCCGCCCCTAGGCCATGCTTTTTTGTTTCTTTGCATGTCTCATAATTCTTTTGCTAAAAACTGGACATTTTGAATATCATAATGTGGCAATTATGGAAATCAGATTCTCTCCTTTCCCCGGGGTTTGTTGTTGTTGCTAGGGTTTTTTTGTTTGTCTGTTTTGTTTTTTAGTGAGTCCTCTGAACTAATGCTATAAAGTATGTACTCTCTGTCATACACGGTCACGGAAGTCTCTGCTCGGTTAGTGGTCTGCTAATGACTGGGCAGAGGTTTCCTTAAATGCCTAGAACCAACAGGTCTTCCAGATTTCAACAAGGGCTCTGTGTGCATGTGAGTGCACACCTTCCACACTCAAGTGGCAGATTACAACCCTGCCTTCTCCTCCCGCTTGTGCAAAGGCGCGAACTGGAACCTCCTCAGATCTTTCCTGAGCACGCGCACAGCCCCACGCGTGTACATGGAACGCTAGATTCCAAGGAATGCGCTGGAGATCACCGAAGCCCCCATGGACAGCTCGGTCCCAGCTTACACCTTAAGCTTTTGAGTTAGCTTACTGTTTGCCCCGACTGTTACACACCGCCTCAGGCAGCTGGGACCCTAAACAATGATCTCTAGCTGTTTCTGAAAAATGCTCCTCCGGTAAAAGGGTCCTCATACTGAGTGAGCTCCAAGTCAGGACAAATAAAGACAGCCTTGTGGGTGGGGTCTTCTTGGGACCCATCAGACAGGTGGGTCAAATAGTAATCAAATGACAGTTTTCAGGAAATGGGGCTTTGAAGGAGCTGCCCTGTTCCGCCCCCTCTGGTGGCTTCCAGGCTACTGATTTTCTCCTTGATTGCTGGCTGTTGGTTTTCAACACTACTGCAGAGCTGGGAAGAAAGTACGGACATTGGGAAAGTTGAAAAGTCACAAAGCTGGCTGTTCCTACCAAGATCCAGATTTTATTTTTGTTTTGTTTTTGAATGAATGCTCCTTGGATTGCTGTAAGCTTTTGGTTAATTTCCATAGTTCTGAAAAGGTTATGATCATTTTTGCCTGTTTTCTAATTGCTTTTATGGAGGACAATTTTTGGAGGTTCTTATTTTGCCATTTTCCCTGGCATTCTCCCCAGAACACTCATTAAGTGTTGTTTTCCACAGGGTTACATCCTTTCCTGTTTTCTCTTCTTATTCCACAAACTTTCCTTGGGAAATATTATCCCTGTCTAGGCCTTCAAATTCTACCCAAAAGTCACTGACTCTCAAATCTACATCTTCTACACTAACATTCTCCCTTGGAAGACTTACTGATGACCAATGGCCATTTCTGTGTGTGTATTTCACAGGTGTCTCCAGCCCAACACGTCTGAAACCACTCATCCACTTGGTTCCCATACCAGGAAACTGAGAGGCACCCTAGATTATTCTCTTTTTAAAAAAATTTCAAGTCTTCGCTAAAACACCTCCTCTGTCGAATATTCCAACATCCCAACTCCCACAAAGTGAGTCATTCTCTTTTCTTAATACACTTCTCCCCTGTGTAACACTTGTTTACACAATGATCCTCTCCCTAGACTCTCAGCATCGTAAGCAAGAACTGACCCATGTTCTCATCCCTAGGACTCATCACAGCACCCAGCACATTAGAGTCAGTCATATGTGTTATCCGTGTAGCAAACTATTTTCCAAAGATGGCCACACCAATATATACACCTTCCCACACGTTCTTCTCACAACATAGTGTCAACGTTCCTCCATCAAAAGATGGGGTCTCTGTTCTCTCCTCTTGAGCCTGGGCAGAACTTTGTAACTGCCTCCACCAAAAGAATGAGGTGGAAATGACAGTGCTTGATTTCTAAGGGTAGGTCAAAAAGGTGGTATGGATTCCACCTGGTTCTTTGTCTCAGGACATGTGCGTTGGGAGTCCTGAGCCAACATGTGAGAAGTCTAGCTGCCCTGAAGCTGCCACGTGAAGAGACCACGTGGAGATGGGGAGCTGTTAGACAGCCTTCCCTGTGTAAGCCAGAAATGTAAGTGAAGAAGCCCTCACATGGCCTCAGCCTCAGCTACGTCCGACTGCAGCCACAGGAGGAATCCAAGCCAGAAACACTCAGCTAAACAGCTCCCCAACTCCTGACCCACAGAAACAGTTAAGAGATAATAAATGTTGTTTCTGAAGCCACTACATTTTGTGGTGATTTGCTTTACAACATTAGATAACTGAAAAAGTAATAAGTGCAGAAATGAAGATGATGATAGAGACGTATCTTGGTGCATACACGATATTCATCTTTGTTTTCTCTACCATGCATCATTTTTAAATGGAAAAAAAGTGGTAAATATGTGATGAAAAGTATCTCATACCTGCATCAAAAGTGGTAAATATGTGATTAAAAGAAAAGTATCTCATACCTGCATCAAAAAATGTCAAAATGTAATTAATGTGTATGCAAAATGAACTGGCATCCAGCAAGGAAGTCTTTTCCCAAAATACTTAGGGGTTGCATTATTTTCTCAAAATATAGTTTTTCAAATAATAACTTGCTTATTTAACCAAGTACTATATGGTACCCCAAAAGGCAAAAACCTTATTCTCCATTCCCTCCAAATAGATAACTTCATAAATATAACTTCTGGATCATAAAGATAACTTCTGGATCATTGATGTTACAATGCTTGACTGTTCTTGGTAAATTTTTCCTATATTAAATGTCTTAACATGTTTTTGTAGTGTTCTAATCAAGAGAGTCCTTTTATAAATCATTGAGCCCTTCTGTTAATTCTGAATTTTCACACATTAGTGATACTTAATGAATTTCAAATAGTTTATATTTATGAATTATTTAAGATAGCCTAGATGTAAACAAATCCACAATGACAGAAATAATGACTCTGTTTTTAACACATATTTAACCTCAAGCTAATAGCTGTGAATATCTTGAGATTATATTTCTTTAGAACAGATGCTTACTTAACACAGATAAAAGAACTTAAACATTAAACAAAGCCTCATCCAAAAGAATTTGCCACTTTTCAATAACCTTTCAACGTGTTTTAAGAGTTGGGATTAATTACCTATAGTTTCTAAAAACGTGTATTGTCTGGTTTATCTAAGCCAAAAGGAATAGCAATTTAAGTAAAAACAAGAAAAGCTTTGACTCACAAATATAAAAGAAAATTTCTTTGTATCATTAAAATTAAATGTGCAATCTATGCTCCTGACGCTGTTTTGTATTCTAAGTCTATAAAGCTTTTTTTAAAAAACAAATTTTAGATATTTTTTCGTTTCAAATGTTGGTGAAGAAATCTAATTATTCACTCAACACATATGTTGGGAGCACTATATAAACCGCCAACATTTCCCTTAGAAGAGATATACAGTTTACAGTTAAATATCAGGAAAACTGTCCTCAATTCACATTTTTCTTTTTGCTTAGTACATTGAGCATAATTTCACATAAAGTGTATTTCTGATGTCATTTAAAAAAATCCCTTATTTGAGTTTTATTTGCCAATTTCAGGCAGCTACATTCTGGGCTGAAGCAAAAAAATTAATAGTGCTTTGTGAATTATTTAAAATACTATATGTATATGGGTGAATGTATAATTTATTGTCAGAATTCGATAACTTTTGAGAGTGAATGGAGTGTTAAGAATCACAGCGAGAAAACAGGCATTGAAACAGGAACCTGAGGTCACCCTACGTATGAATTACATCTCCGCTACACTATTAACAGAACAAGATTAAACACCACCATGCTAGGTCAGCTCCACAGTCCATCTGGCCAAGTCCATTATGTACCCATAATCTTCACAGTAACAGGAAGAGTCATAAAGGTCTTCATCAACACCATCATTAATATATTTTATGTTATTGTATTATTTCTGCTACCACCACAATACTCCCTTGCCCGGAGGTCAGAGTTCCAGTGGCAAGATCATGTATATTGTTTAGGAGCTGCCCCACGGCCCCTGCCCGTATGCTATCGGGTGTAGAAAATCAGTCAACAAATTGAAAGCAGCTGCCACCAGGATAAAGTGACGACGGAAAGAAGATAGAGGGGTGGGAAGAACCATGAAAGGGAGAGAGAACCAGAATGACAACGTGGGGCACATTTATTGCAGGGTGTTTCTGCGTGGCACCAAACGTTCACAGTGATGACTCTGAGTTGTCAGGAAGGGGCGTTGATGGTTTCGGCATTTTTTGTCTAAAAGAGTAGAGCGGTATGTTAGAGAAAGCCTTCAAAATGAACGTTTTGGCACATACGTGGTGATTACATTTTAGTTATTTGGAAACTGACATGTGGAACAATTTATTCCTAAGCAATATCTGATAAGTGAGGCATTCCTGTACTTCCTTTTATTTGTCTTGAAACTATCTCTTTCAAGTTCTTCTAAACAGTGTTTGTTGAAAAAAAAAGTCAGAATTAACCCACTCATGGTATGAGAAGATTAGAGAATGTGATCATAGAATCCCTCGATCTTCTGCCTAAAATGAAAACATGTCTTTGTGTCCAAGTTGCTTCATTCCCTTTATCACTTTAGTTATCCTGTTTCAAAGGTTCACTAGTTCTGTGTTATCTTCATAATTTTAAGCTTCATTAAGTTCATTCAAATCGTATTTGATACAAAAGCAGAAAAAAATGTTTTGCTCTATTCCGTTTCCAGAGAGCAAGAAGTGTCTGTGTCAGTTTCACAGGTTGGTGAAACCAGGGCCCAAGAATTATTCTTTACGAAATCTTTTCAGTCTAACTGGGGAGCTAGAGTTGAGAAAACAATGAAGATCCATCCGTCCATCCATCCGTCCATCCATCCAGCCAACAAATTTTTATTGGCTGCTCACTATGTGCCAGACACTGTTCCAGACACAGGAGAAACAACAGTGAAAAATCAAGCAATAAAAATAATAAATCCTAGGAAGTGCAAAGTAATGTGGAGAAAAAAGGTACAGTCCAAGCACAGAAAGTGAGAGGGGGCGCTAACATTTAGGCAGGAACCAGCTGGTCACTGGATGGGACGAGATCTGGAGGAGAAACCCAGAACAATCTCGGCCTATTTACAAATGGCGAGAAAGCCCCCTGCTGGATCTGGGTGACCAGCGGGAGGGGCAGGAGGTAAGTCGGAAAGGACAGGGGCCAGATCCCACTGCACCTTGAGGGCAAAGTGAGGGAGTTTCCCTTCTGTCCTATAATAGTGGTGAGGGGCCGTTGCGAGGTGATGAGCAGAGGAATCCGTGTGAACAGCAGCGTTTAGAGAGAACAAGTGCGGAAGGGAGACCAGGTGAGAGCCGCCGTAGAGTGCAGCCGAGAGCCGAGGGTGCTTTAAACCAGGCGGTCGTGGCATCAGTGACGGGAAGCCGCATGACACGGGACGTACTTTGAAGACAAAACCAGAGGGGCTTCCTGATAGGAAGGATGCGGCTGTGAAAGAATGAACTGCGTCAGGGATGCCTGCGAGTCTTACTTCCTGACTTGGAGAAGACTGGAGGGGAACTGAGAGCTCTGTTTCAGAAATGCTAAGTGCGGGGTCCCAGCATCCCAGCAGAATTTCAGGGCCGAAATCTAGGAAGAGGCTGGATATACAAGTCCGGGGCTCGGGAGAGAGACGAGGACAAGAGATGCAGACTGGAAGCCGCCAGCATGCAGATGGCATTGACGCTGTGGGGCGAGACAGGGTCAGCTAGGATGAGAAAAGAAGCATGAAGGGGCGTGAGGACACGGTGGAGCCACTATCACAGCAGGTGTCCAACCAGGAGAAACCCCCGGGGAGTGTGACACCACCTGTTCACGTGATTAAAGTCTGTCAAAGAGAAAGTGACCGGTGGTGTCAGAACTGCCGAAAGGTCGACTGAGATGAAGACTGAGGACGAACACCGCGTTTAGTGCCGAAGCCACTTGCTGATCCGACACATGTTTCAGTTACTGGAGTGGCTAGAGCCCCGGGGACACGGGTGGAAGAAGAGAGTAAGAGAACATGGAGCAGGTAGGCAGCCAACCCTTGCTGGGGAGTCTGGCTACAAAGAAAAGCAGAGGAATGGTGGCTGAAGGGGGTCTGCGTCATTGCAGCAGAGCATTTACTGCTCGTCGAGTACCATTCCCTTTCCCCACACCCCACCTCCATTTTCCAGCCCCTGCAGGTAAGTGGGCCTTTGTCTAGTGACATTTGAAAGAGCAGAGTCTCCGTAGACTTCCAAAACAGACTTATGGTTACCAAAGGGGAAACATGGCGGGGCAGGGGGTGGGGGGAGAAATCAGGAGCTTGGGATGAACAGACACACACTGTACCTAAACTACCTAACCAACAAGGACCTATACTGTGTAGTGCAGGGAACTCTACTCAATACTTTGTAACAGCTTAAATGGGAAAAGCATCTGAAAAAGAAGAGATACATGTATGTGTATAACTAAATCACTCTGTTATACACCTGAAACTAACACAACATTATTAATCAAATACACTCCACTATTAAGAAAAGAAATATAATTTGAGCCACATATGCAATTTTAAATCTTCTAGTGGTCACATTAAAAAGTTAAAAGAAAAGGCAGAATTTAAAAAAATTTAAAAGTTTAAAGACCTTTGTACTTTAGGACTATAAAAATACTTTCCTATGTTTTTGCTTGTACTCTTTTAAAAATATTTTAATATTAAATCTATACAGAATAAAAAAATATTAAAAAAAAAGATAGTGGAGTCTCTTTGTCGAATGATACAGGAGTTACGATCTGGGAAAGTATTAATCACATGAAATTTATTGGTAATTAACCAGTTTAGACCTACAAAAACAGCACTTTCTTATGACTTCACAGTAAACCTTTGTTAAGCCACCGAAATCTTGGGGTCAATTTGCTACCACAGTATAACATAGCATAATTTGGTATAAGTGGTCAAAGAATTCTTTAAAATATTACAGAATGTTTTTATGATTTGGGAAATAATACTGTAGAGAGAAAAATGTTGCTACAAGAGATGAATGATTAAAGGGAAAAGTCCTTCGGTAGAGGTGAGGCCTGCAGTGCACCAGCGAAATCCTTAGACAGAGGCACACGCTTCCTTAAGTAAGGTGTCCATGCGTGTTCTAAGGGGGGAGGGGTGACCACACAGACGCGGATGCAGCTGGAGGGGGATGTGGGATGGGCTGACGAGGTGACTCTCTTCTGTTGCTTCTACTTTTCCAGCAAAACAACAGTCAACAATGAGAGGAAGAAAGTAAAAGGAACTGTTGGAGGGTTGAGAAGAAAAGAGAGGTATGAAATTTTCCTAGAGAGCAGGAAAATGAATTAACCAGGAAGTGCTGAGGGCCCACTCGAGCTTTTTGGCCTTACGTTTAAGTGAGACCAGTTAACCTAAGTGTGTCTTCTCTTGAACTGTGTTCAACTGTTTAGACACAAGAGTAGGGTCCATGAGAATTTGGTTTAACCAGCCTCGGGGATTTGTAAGCAAGGGAGGGAGGAGGAAGTTGAGGCCAGTCCAAGGGGGCGGTGAGTGCACTGCTGGGATATGAAAGCTAAGCTGGGGAAGGAAGGCACAAGGAAGCTGACGGAGTGTGAAACATGGCAAGGTTCACGGATTAGAAGTCCCCGTGGGGCAAAGATCTTAGAGAGGATGCTAAACTGAGTTAGAAAGGGGGTGGGCTAGGGACAGGGGGAGAGAGAGAGGAATGCCTGAAGCCAAGGTTTTGAAGACGGTACAGGTGCTAGAAGGGCAAGGACTCAGGTCATAACCATGGGCAGAGGGCTCGGGAGAAGAGTGATGAGCTAAAGGAGCCGAGAGGCCAGTGTGACGGAATGCTTCTCATCAGTGGGCCCATCCATCCCATGCCACCTCGGCTGTGGACAATTATGACTCGTGTCAGGACATGCTTTGTACTTTCTGTACTGGT
Source organism: Delphinapterus leucas (assembly GCF_059928025.1). Classification (NCBI taxonomy): domain Eukaryota; kingdom Metazoa; phylum Chordata; class Mammalia; order Artiodactyla; family Monodontidae; genus Delphinapterus; species Delphinapterus leucas. The sequence continues at coordinate 69,231,336 of NC_143147.1, forward strand.
TTAATCACGTACAAGTTACAGCCACGAAAGTCAAGCCTTATGAATAAGACAGTGTTTGAAAAATATCTAAATTTCATAAGAAAAGTGTGATTTAATTAAATAAAAGTTTTAAAAATTTTGCTCTTCATTAATCTCTCGATAACTTAAAGCTAAAGGACAAGCCATGCATTTCTACAATAACAGAATGCCTTAGTTTTGCCGAAACTCTAAACTGAAGTGGCACTTTACTACTAAAATATATGTAAAAACCATTCTTAATTTCTCTCCATGAATACCTATTTTTTCACTGCTGTTTTCCAATCATACGCATATGTACTGAAAGCACCTTTTTCTTACTGGAAAGTATCTAACTCGTCTGTGGTTTTCATTTTCTTGCTTTGAAGGATATTTATATGGAAAAATGGCTTCTTCCTCTTGTCGATGGTTCATGTCTAAGAAAGGAATAGAATTCCTGCTCCGACACAGACCTAAAGAGCCCAGAGAAAATTCCTCCCTGTCTATCAAACGCAGCGGTCTAATGCGGCTGACAAGGACACCTAAAGGCAGCAAATGACAGTCAGCCATTTATAATGGAAGGTTTTCCATTGAACTATTTTGGGTTCCTATTATAAATTATCTCCAGATAGAAACCAACCAGATTAAAATGAAACATTACAATGGAAAAACAAAACTTCAGTTTTATTTAGAAATAAAGCAACCTTCCAAACAAGCATCCCTAATCTCTCAAAGACAACGATAAGGCAATCTGGCGGCCTTCAAAAGTCAAAGTGACTTTCAAGCACGGCTATTTAAATGGACAGAAATTTCTGCAGTTGTCAAAATGCAAAATTTAAAAAGAGAACTAACACTTTTTTAAATGAATGTATAAAACTTTAGAATTTATATGAGATAAAATCTTGTTTTCAACATTTTTAAGGTTGAAAGAAAGCAGACACCGCTTTTCTAAAGCTATTATTGAACAAAAATGTTCAGAATAAAGAGTACATGGATGGACCTAGAGAATATTATGCTTGGTGAAAAAGTCAGAGAAAGACAAATATCACTTATACGCAGAATCTAAAAATTACACGAATGAATCAATATACAAAACAGAAGCAGACTCACGGACATAGAAAACAAACTTACAGTTACCAAAGGGGAAAGGGAGAGACAAATTAGGAATGTGGGATTAACAGATATAAACTACTATACATAAAGTCAGCAGCAAAGATTTACTGTATAGCACAGGGAATTGTATTCAATACCTTATAATAACCTATAATGGAATATACTCTGCAAAGAAAGAGCTGAATCACTATGCTGTACACCTGAAACTAACAATATTGTAAATCAACTATACTTCAATTTAAATAAAGGTAATGCATGAGTGAGCACTTCCTCTGACACCATAGGACCCAGGTGACTTGCAGGACACTATAGGAAGATTACACTTCTGGTCATCCTATGCAAACACCAGGAAAAGGTCTGGTTCTTGTCCTGGGATCTGGACCAATAATTCTGCTTGAAAAGGTACATTAAGAGGATTCCATTGTTGAATGGATCTCAGATAGAGTTCAAAGCGATCAAATGAAAGCTGAAGGTCAGTCAGGTACCAAATAGTCAAGAAGACCAATCAAGGCAGAAATAAGAAACATGGGTGATGGGCAGTTAGGAACCCAAATCAGAGGCTGGCTGGGAGTGAGGAATGTGGAGTAGGCATGAATTGGTTCACTCCTTGGTGGTCCAGTGGCTAAGACTCCGTGTTCCCAATGCAGGGGGTCTGGGTTTGATCCCTGGTCAGGGAACTAGATCCCACATGCTGCAACTAAAGATCCCGCGCGCCACCACTAAGACCTGGCACAGCCAGATAATAAATAAATACGAAAAAAAAGAAAAACATTAAGAAAAAACCAACAACAATGGTCTTGTGAAGCAGGATCTCCTTCTATCTTACGCTCGTGGCGACTTGTCTGAGCCAAGAGACAGCTGGATTAGCCGGGTAATGGCATGGGAAGCAAACGATTCCCAGCGTAAGCTTTGGAGAAAGATACGCTGGAATTGGCATGTTGGTTCTGCACCTGTAGCTGTGTAACTCGGAGCAAGCTGCTTCACTCCTCCGAGCCGTAGTATCACCAACTGTTCTACGGGAATAATAACTTCAAGGTGTTGTGAGAGTTAAACAATGTATGTGAAAGTGCCTGGCACGTGGAAGGCACACATAAACACCTTCCTCCATCGGGCCAATACATACTCTACATGCTTATCCGTTGTTTAAATCACATCGATTATTTTCAGGAATTTGAGCACAAGGAAATGCAAATCAGAGGATCTGTGTTGTGTGACCTTAAGAAAATACAGAGATGATAATTTGTTTCATGACACTGGCAATGTCAACTTTTATAAGAACAACTATTTAAAAAATCTTGTGTTTCCTCGTCAAATTGTTGGCGTGGAAATGAGAAGGGAATAGAAGATAGTAAACAAACTTATTACTTGCAAACATAAACTCAGATAATAAATATCTTTATCCCCTAAAGGTGCCTATTTCTTGATAAGCATGAAAAGCTGAAGCTTGGAAAGACAGTAGCCGTGTGAGTGAAGGACAGAATCTTGTTCAGGGAGATCACTGGTCTACACTGCCTACCCAGGTATTGACAAAGGCCTGGTTAGAACCCACTTGTCTCCCTGCATGTGTGTCTAGCGTTCATTCTCACCAAAGAAGTTAAACCTTGTTTCCTGGGGAAAGTCTCACGTGGTCCCACAGCTAAGTTGTCCACTCTGGCATAGGTCACAACTCCTTGTGTTTCTCCTCACTGCAAAGTCACCATATGGTTCATTTCCACGTGTATTACATTAGTGAAGGGCACAGGTTCTGGAGTCCAGCTGAGTTTGAATCTCTTCTCTCCAAATTACTGAACCTACCTAAGCTTCCACAAAGAATAACAGTACTTATACTTTGCGGTGAGAAGAGACAATGAGATGAGCCTTTACAGCTATGCTTGACACTTGATGCAATACATGTAGGTCATTTTTATTACTAGTCAGTAAGGGCAACTAGGGCAAAGAGTGTTTAATACCAGATGTCAACACACTCGTGGTGTGGAGCTCTCCCCAAAATACTATAGGATGTGCCCCTTGTCCGACACTTAGTACAAATGAAAACCCATGAAATTCACAAACGTTGAAAGTGGTTGTGATTATGGTTTTAAAATATAGGTGGTCCTTGCTGTGCACCATTTTGATTTGCGTGCATTTCAGTTTTCACGGGTGGGTTAGACTAAACCCAGTGCCTCAACAACATAATAGTTAAATTTTCAATTACTACAATACATCTTCTATGGTGAAGAGTCTATTCAATGATTTTCTGATTTTTTAAAAGTGCATTGCCTTATTAACTTTATAAGCCTTCTTAATATGTACTAGATAAAAATCTTTTATATAAGGTACGTATTTTGCAAATATTTTCTTCCAGTCCATGGCTTGCCTTTTTATTTTCTTAAAGTGTCTTTTGAAGAGCAAAAGTTTTGATTTGGATTAGGTCCAAGTTACCAATTTTTTTCTTTCACGGCTCATGCTTTTTTATTCCAATCAAGGAAAAATTTTGCCTGAACCAACATTACTAAGATCTTCTTCTAGGGTTTCATACTTTTAGCATTCATGTTTAGGTCCAGGATTTATTTGTTTCTTTGGTAACAGTGTGAGGCGAAAGTAGAGGTTCTTTTTTTCCCCTTATGGACAGTCAATCGTTCCAGAGCCACTGATACTTGGGAAAAGACTATCCTTTCCCCATTCATTACAGCACATTTTTTGGTCAAAAAACAATTAATTATAAACGTGTAGGTTTTAAAATCTAAGATTTCCTCAAGATTTGCCTATCAAAAATTGTGCTATTTCTAGCTTCTGAATAGTAAAGATTAGGTTTATAACCTTCAACAACTTTGACTTGGTTCTACTCCTGAGCTCTCAAACAGTATTTAAAAGACAAGTCTCAATCGTCACATCTGGATTTTTATTAAAATGCCGTCTAATTCCTTGGCCATATAAGGTACATTTTAAAAAGATGGTACAGGGCAGTTAAAAGTCATGCCAAAGCACCACTCTGACTGGAAACTTTTATAGTATTTTATTTTCAGCATATAACCTAACAAATGCAAATAACATGGAAATTCTATGAACCCTGCCAAATGTAGTCCACTTACCCTGGGTTATCTTTTTACTTAATTTGAGCTGATACCATGTTGGGGCTATTTTATTCCCAGCTACATTTTATGGGAAATAAACTGATTTGAAATTTTTTTAAAAATCTGTGTTAAGGGCTTCCCTGGTGGCGCAGTGGTTGGGAGTCCACCTGCCGATGCAGGGGACACGGGTTCGTGCCCCGGTCCGGGAGGATCCCACATGCCGCGGAGCGGCTGGGCCCGTGAGCCATGGCCGCTGAGCCTGCGCGTCCGGAGCCTGTGCTCCGCCACGGGAGAGGCCACAGCAGTGAGAGGCCCGCGTACCGCAAAAAAATAAAAAATCTGTGTTAAAATATTTTTTAATCTTTCATGTTTTGATCAATAATGATAAGTTTTCTTCTTTGTGTCTTTGGTCTCTAACACATTCCCAAGCTCACATTTTAGGTGCTCAGCAAACGCTTAACTGGAATATGAAGTTCAACCAAATTCAACTGCTGATGTGGTGGCTTGCAAAATAATCCAGAAACCCAGACCCTAGTGGGATATACAATGAAAACAGTAATTATGCATTTAGCGTTCCTTTACTCAAAGTTGTTCTAAATGTACAAACACACTTTGCATATCTCAGGTGAGCAGCCATTCATATAAATATTGTGAAAGGGGTTTTTAAAGTTTTTCTGTTAAAAATAGCAAAGCCTTCATTGCAGATCAAAAGTCCCATATTTTAAGATAATGTCAAAATCTTAAATACTTCTAGCTCTTTGGAGATAGAAACACAGTGAGAGATAACCTAGGCAGCATATGAGTGCCTTTTCTCTGCTTCCCACTTCTCTTAACACCCTTTCTCAGGGTTCTGTGCTGGTGGGTAAGATTACGGCCAGAAGCAAAACCTGACACTAATGCGGAAAGATACATGCACCCAATGTTCACAGCAGCACTACTGACGAGAGCCAAGACATGGAAGCAGCTCAAGCACTGTCAACAGGCAAATGGATAAGGAAGATGTGGTACATATAAACAATGGACTATTACTCAGCCATAAAAAGAATGAAATTCCATTATTTGTAGCAACGTGGATGGACCTAGAAAATATTATGCTTAGTGAAATTAGTCAGACAGAGAAAGACAAATGCTGTATGATATCACCTATATGTGGAATCTGAAACAAAATACAAATGAATATATATATATGCAAAGCAGAAACAGACTCACAGATATAGAAAACAAACTAGTGCTTAGCAGAGGGGAGAGGAAAGGGGGAGGGGCAAGTTAGGGGTATGAGATTAAGAGATACAAACTACTATGTATAAAATAGATCACTGTACAGCACAGGGAATTATAACCTTTATCTTATAACAACATTTAATGGAGTATAATCTGTAAAACACTAAATCACTGTGCTGTACACCTGAAACTAATATAATATTGTAAATCAACCATATGTCAATTAAAAAAAAAGGCAAAACCAGAAGGAAAAAGTCAGGAATTACAACAAATAAGGCGAATGCTTGACAAATGTCAAATTTGTTAATTTTCTCTGCAAGGTTAATATTGTGGTACTATTTTATAAAAAGGTCATTTGGGGACATCTCTCTTTAATCTGCTTTACATGGTTTAAGACTAAATGATTTCTACTCCAGAGAAAGTACTATCATGAGAAGATTTTGGTTATTTAGTACTGTAGCGTTTGAATAGCAGAAATTGAATTTTTGTTAAAGTGAAAACTATCTGGTCAGTAATTTGAGCCCCAAATAATTTAACAAACCTTAAAACAGTTTGTGAGTTCTAAGGGCCTCTGGAGTTCAGATCGACTTCTAATCCATTACATCTCACTCTAATAATCACTCTTTTAGAAAAGTTAAAGGCAAAATAATACCTACTATACCTCCATTTTAAGAAAATACCCTATAAAAATGGCATGTTCCATGGAAATGTTTGGAGGATATTAACCACATTACATACTTTCTTCTTCACTGAGAACCCCTAGTAAATTTTTCTCGGAAGAGTTCAATTCCAGGAATTTGAACGAATGACTTTTAAAATTATATTGCATTGAACCTTTTTTTTTTTTTTTGCACTGAATCTTGTTCTAATTGTGATGCTCTCTCTACATTTGTTCCTGAAAAATGTAGAGTCAAATGCATGTCCCTCCCAAGGAGGTATACAAACCCTCTTAGCATTCATTGTTCTTTCATAAACCTTATCTCTAGCTTCATGTTTTTTCTTTTTATTTCCCTCTAGATTTGATTCCTTACTCTCAAAAAACTTGCATTTAAAAAGTCATCTTTGAGTTCTAATATTTTCTCCCCTAAAGATACAGAAAAGGAAAAAGGAAAAACAACAACAGCACCCTTAGCATAAGTTAAAGCCAGAAAATGCCAGAACTTCAAAAGAGCTCTTGAGTGAAAACAAACAAACAAACAAACAAAAAAAAACGCAGGCAAGATTCACCAATGGATGATAAAAGTAGTAGCTGAAAGTCTGAGGAGATACAGGATACTTAAATAGTCTCAGAATATCTCCTGAAGATCTCTCACATATTACAAAGGGGAAACATAACTTTACAACAAAGAAACCTGGCAGGTATCACCTAACCACACCATCGATGGTAATGTCACCACAAATACAGTATCTCGATATGTACCCCTCGATATTATGCCCTTGAGATGGGCACAACACCACTTCCGTAGGATTCTCGCCAAAAATGCAGGACCTCAATCTAATCATGAAAAGCATGACATGAATCCGAAGTGAGAAACATTGTACAAAATAACTAGTACTATTCAGGAGTGTCAGGGTCATGAAAAATAAGGAAGAACTGAGGAACTGTCACAGACTGGAGGAGCCTAAAAAGGTATGACAACTAAACGCATTGTCAGACCCTTGACTGGGCCCTTAACAACAAAAGAGCGTTAGTGGGAACCTGGTGAGATTCAGAGGAGGTCTACGGTTGTTCACCAGTGTAAAGGTCAAGTTTTTTTTACCAGTGTTAACCGCCTGGTTTCAGTGACCACACTATGGGTAAGTAAGGTGCTGCAAGGGGGGAAGCAGGGTGAAGGACGTGTGGGAGTTCTCTGCACTATGTTTGCAACTTCTCAGGAAGTGTAAATAAAAAGTTTAAAAAGTTTTACAAAGTCATCTTCTATCTTTTTATAAGTAGAGTTTTCATAATTACCGTTTGACATTCCCCCAATTTGTCCTAAGCTCTTAGCTTGCCATTTTTTTATCCCATTGGACTGCCTCAGAAAATTGTACCTAGTGTCAATTCAAATATTGTATTTCAAAGACCATCTTCTCCATAAAACAGCCTCTGATTACCCAGACCTCAGATTTCTAGCACCGTACCCTAATCTAGAATTTTGCTATGCATTGTTATATAGTTTTTTAAGTTCTTTTATGCTTGTATTTCTCATTACCACCACTATAAGAAAAGTCTCCAGAAAGCAGGGACAGATTTACATTCCTTTTTCTGATCAGCACTGAGCTAAGTATACGGTAAATGCTTGTTAAATATATGTTGACTCGTTCACCCACAAACTACGGAAACTAAAGATTTGGAAGTTCACATCACCCATTTATTCCCTCTTTGTGTTATCAGACACCAAATACAGGACGAAACGGGCCATTAGTTATGAGCTAAGGATGGCAATTCTAATACTTTCTTGTTCACAGGAAGTCTCTAAAATGTACAATACTTCCTTCAATTTAATAAGTTAATCTGGGTTGAGTAAATACCATAATCCATGCTAGAATTGCAATAATTAGTAGAAATATGGGCCTAAATTATAAATCTTTAAAATCTTATTTAAAAATCTGTTAAAATTCCTCTTCCAATCATAATATGAAACGTGTAATAGTAAAAGCAGCTGTCACAAATAAGATTCAAAGATACTGATGTTTGAAGAGATGTTTTCCATGACCAGGGCTGCTTCCTTAGAGTATTCCTAGGATGTCTACTGAGCTGCTAAATTCATGCAGTGGGAACAAATGTCTGTTTTCTTTGCCAAGAAAATACCATAGATGAATATTAAAAACAGTTCTGTTAGCCAAAATTCACATCTGCCCACACTTAAAAGTGTAGCTTTTCTTTTTTTCCAATAATAATTTGTAATACATTGTGAACATTTTAAAAAATAGCATACAATACTCTACACCTGGCTGGTTAGCTGTGTTTTAGCCATAAGTGCAATGATACAGCCTATACTATTATTGAAATTGATTAGTGTACTCTGTGGGTATATGCACGCATATGTGTGTATCTATTAGTAACTTTTTTGGACATATATCTCAGCGCTCTCTCTCTGCCTCTCTCTCCATATGTATATATTCAGAACATAAAATTCAAAACATACACTAATGTTGTAATCAATTTAAAAAGAGAAAATATTTTTAAGGGTTTTATAATTTTAAGAGACAGGAGTCAGATTTTTCTACATAATTTGGGGATTCCAACATTTTCAAAAAAAACTTCTCAACTATCAAAGTGATATTGTTTCTTTAAAAGGACATTCTTTCACTGAGAGTGACATATTACAAGCAACGGTGGGGTTTTTTTTTCCACCAGTTTTTCGTGTGTAGGAGAAATATATTTTGGGCCTGATTTCAATACTGTTGTTTTCGCAAAAATTTTACAGTTATTTAAGTAGTAGAGGTTCTCAATCTAATGCAACATTTAGAATATGTACATAAACTATTATCTTAAATCATTTGGATGTTTAAAAAGAATGATTAATATGGAGAGTCAAGACCAAGAATAACTTGTATCTTAAAAAGAGGCACTTAAGGGCTTCCCTGGTGGCGCAGTGGTTGAGAGTCCACCTGCCGATGCAGGGGACACGGGTTCGTGCCCCGGTCCGGGAGGATCCCACGTGCCGCGGAGCAGCTGGGCCCGTGAGCCATGGCCGCTGAGCCTGCGCTCCGCAACGGGAGAGGCCACAACAGTGAGAGGCCCGCGTAGCGCAAAAAAAAAAAAAAAAAAAAAAGAGGCACTTAAAATATCTGTGTATTACTGTTATTTAAGAAGCCACGTGTGTGTCCTAGGACACACTCAAATACACCAGGACCTCCGTGTCTCATAAGCATTTTCTCTGGTTAGTGTGACCTCACCTGACTCTTCATACGTTAGGTTTGTTTTGAGAAGTCATTTTCTAAAATTCATCAGCCTAGTGATAAAATATGCTAGTGCGAGAAATAAAATATGTTGACATACGTTGCTTCATTACGTTAAAATTAATTCTCCCACAGGGAAAACTATCAAATACCAGATACTTATCTGATTATGTAGAAATTCCAAAGAATCTATAAAAAAAGTGACTGGAACTAATAAGTGAGTTTAGAAAGGTCACAGGATAAACAATCACTATAACAAACTCGATTGTATTTCTAAATATTAGTAATGAACAATTGGGAATTAAAGTTAAAAACATGAAATGATAGGCATAAATCTAACAAAATAAATGCAACATCTATATGCTAAGAGCTATAAACACTGATGAAAGATATTAAACTAAATAAACGAGAAGACAGTCTAAGTTCATGGACTGGACTACTCAATATCATTAAGAGTTCAATTTTTTCCAAACTGAGAAATAGATTTAACACAATTAAAAGAAAAATCCCAGCAGGATTTTGTGTAGAATTCATTATGCTGATTCTAAGAGCAAAGGAACTACCATAGGCAAAACAATTTTGAAAAAGAACACAGTTGGACAACTCATATTACCAGTCTCCAAGACTGACTATAAAAGCTGCAATAATTAAGATGGTGTGGTACTGGAAAAGGAAAGACATATATGTCAATAGAACATAATCAGGGAGTCCAGTAGTGCTGCACACATGGACAGTATATTGATTTTCAACAAAGCTGCAAAGGCGATTCAGTACAGAAGAGACAGTCTTTTCAATAAACAGTGCTGATACAACTGAATCTTAATCTATATCTTGCACCAGTCCCAAAATTGACTCAAAATGGAACATAAGTATAAAACTTAAAACTACAAAACTTGTAAAAGAAAACAGGAGAAAACCCCTGTGACATTAAGTTAGGCAAAAATTTCTTAGATGTGACACCAAAAGCACTATCTATAAAAGAACAAAATGATAAACTAGACTTCATAAATATTAAGAACCTCTGCTCTTTGAAAGATAAAGGAATGAAAAGAAGCCACTGACTATGAAAAGGGTTTTCAAATCACATATCTTATAAAGGACTTGTATCTAAAATACATAAAGAACTCTCAAAATTCAGTAATAAGAAAGTAAACAACTTAATATAAAATTAGAAAAACACTTAAATAAACACTTTACCAAGGAAGATATTCAGATGAGCAATGCACACATGAAAAGATGCTCAGCATTATTAGTTAGTAGGGAAATACACATGCAATGAGGTACACCTATTAGGATGGCTAAAGTAATATTACAAACTCAAGAATATCAAGTGCTGGTGAGCAGGCAGAGCAACTGGAACTACTACGCGTTGCTGATGGGGGTGCAACATGATATGACCACCGCGGAAAGACTGGCAGTTTCTAGTACAGTTAAAAAATATAGTTACCATATAACGCAGCAATCCCACTCCTTGCTATTTACCCAAATGAAATAAAACATTTATGTTCACACAAAATCTTTACATGAATGCTTAACAGTCCCCAAATTTCTCAACAAACGGGGGGTACATCCATGCAATATTATTATTTAAAAAAAACAAAAAAAGAAAACGAGCTACTGTGACACACACATGAATGAATCTCAAATGCATGATGCTAAAGGAAAGAATCAGACTCAAAAGGCTCATATCGAATGATCCATTTATATGACACTCCGGAAAAGGCAAATCTACAGCTGCAGAAAACAGATGAGCAGGTACCAGGAGCTGGGGCTAGGGGGAGGAACAGGGGCGACACCCAAGGTCTGGAGGAATATATGAGCTGATGGAACAGTTATCCTGATTGCGGCGATGGTCTGTCAAAATCTGTGGAATTATACATAATCTGTATGTAAGTTATATCTTGATTAAAAAATATTTTAAAAAGAGAGCAATCAATGAAGAATTACAGGAGTATCGGAAAGAGCATGATTTCTCAGGAGCTGGTGTAGGAAGGGGGAGACGGACAGGCCACATGTCTGAACGAGGATGAGTTTGGCAGGTCTTCCAGGCAGAGGGCACTGCCCGCATGGAGCCAGGAAGCGAGAGTGTTTGCAGCCTGCTTGTTTACAGAGCGAGTGTCTGGCCTGGGCACAGCACAGATGTGTCTGTGGTGGGGGAGACAGTCAAAGGTAGAAGAAGACACCACTTCACGCTCATTTTGATGGCTACTATAAAAACAAAACAAACAAAGCGAAAACAACAAGTGTTGGCAATGACGTGGAGAAAGTGGAACCCTTGTGCACTGCTGGTGGGAATGTAAAATGGTGCAGCAGCTACAGAAGACAGCACGGCAGATTTCTCAAGAAATTAACAACAGAATTATCACATGATCCAGCAATTCCATTACTCAATATATACCCAAAATAACTGAAAGCAGCAACTCAGACATCTGTATACCCATGTTCATAGCAGCATTATTCACAATGGCCAAAAGGTGGAAGCAACCCAAGTGTCCATTGATGGGATGAACGGGTAGACAACATGTGGTCTATACATACATACAATGGAATATTATTCAGCCTTGAAAAAAAAAGAAGTTCTGACATACGCTACAAGGTGGATAAACCTGGAAGACAATATGCTAAGTGAAATCTGCCAGCCACAAAAAGACAAACGCTGCTGGATTCCACTCGTGTGGGGCACCTAGAGTAGTCAGATACAGAGACAGAAGGTAAAATGGTGGTCTTCAGAAGCTGGGGGATGGGTAAACAGGGAGTTAGCGTTTAATGGGCATCATGTAGGTTTTGCAAGAAGAAAGACGTTCTGGACATGGATGGTACAATAATTTAAATGTACTCAATGCCACTGAACTGTACACTAAAAAATTAAGGTAATTAAAATTAATAAGAAGGAAAAAAAGGAGAAAATAGAAGAGGAGAAATGAGGTTATATAAATCCTTGGTCAGAAAACTAAGGTGCTGTGGGAACTCACTTTGTTGTGGGCAATGGTACCCAGAAGTTTTTAAGCAGGAGTGGGAAACGCCATTCACTCACAGTTTACCTTGTCCTGAAGGTTCTGCCTGACGCTGTTCCTTGGTGCTTCTCAGGGCAGCTGTCCAACAGATCTAGACAGAGGCTCTGATTTCAGTCAGATGGAATCAGAGTTTCATTCCTTCCATTGTCCCCGCCTCATTAAAATAACTCTCTTTGAGACGAGAGGCCGTTTTGACATTGCCAGGGCCTGATCCAGCCCAGCAATGAGATCTGTCTTTTAGGGAGACCCCTGCCCTGTGTCTCAGTCTTACCTTCTTCCCTTTGAGGCCAGATGGTCCTGTGTCCCTCAGGGGCCTCAGACTACCAGCCTGCTCTGTCTCGGGGGTGTTACCATGTTCTCCTTTCATCCCTACCAGACGCAGGGCTTGACTTTCCTTGAGAGACGAGGAGTCTAACGTCAGAGAAGCCCACATTTCCTTTGACCCCCAGGAAGATTCCAGAAGCTAAGATAAGAGCTGGATGAACAGGCTGCAGGACAGCCCTCTTCGAGGCTAATGAGGGCACAGCCGCCCTGCCCTGACAGAAAGATGAGTCAGGGGACAGGGATTCAGGCCGGGGTGGGCAGGGGCTACTGATGTCACAATCACGCTGCTCAGTTTCTGATGTAACTCGTGTAACTGCTCATGTAACTCCAGGGTTGAGTACCAGCACATCCCTTTCTTTGTGACTCTGGTCTCCCAGGGGCAGAAAATGGGAAGAAAGTTGAAGATGCCCTAGGGCCTACGGGCAGGGCAATAAGATAACTAGATGGTGACTTTTGTACATCACTGTTCAGCTTACAAAGTGGTTATAACATAGAACATTTAGAAAAAACTGAAAAATATAATTTTAAAATCCCATATAAACCCATCACACAAAGAAATGAGCTAGCATATTTCCATTTTCCCCCCTAAATGTAAGTTTATCTATGGCTTACTTTTTCTTAGTCTCACATCCCATATCAAATCCCTCAGAAAGTCGTGCTGGCTCCAACTTTAAAATATATCCAGAACCTGACCACCCGCGCTGCTGCCACTCTGGTCTAGTCACCACCTCTAGTCACCACCTCTCAGTAGGGTTACTGCAGTGCCCTCGTCACTGGCCTCTCACCTGTGCTCTCACATGACTAGAATGACCTTTTCCAGCCTGAGTCAGATCACGGCACGGTACTCGGTTTTCTTCCGTGCCTGCGGTTAAAGTCCTTACGACAGGCTCGAAGGGCCTGTGTGGTCAGGACCCCTGGGGTCCCCCGAACCTCATCTCCCATTTCCTCTCCCTGGGCTGCTCTGCTCTCTTCACAGTGGCTTCCCTGCTGTTCCTTGGCCATGCCAGCCATGCTCCTGCTGCCATGTCCTTGCACTGGCTGTTCACCCTGCCGTACATTTCTTCCTCCAAATACCTACAAGGCCGACTCAACCCCTTCACTGACCTTATCAGTGAGGCCAACACTGACCACACTATTTAAATGGTCCCAACTCTGGAACTCCAGAGCCTCCCTTAATCTTCTCTATCATTTTATTCAATAATAGCACTTGGACACTTTTAAAAATTCTATGTATGCTGCTTACATAGCATGTTCTCGGCTTAAGGTCTGTCTCTCCTGCTGGAATGTGAGCTCTGAGAAGGCAGGAATATCTGGCTCTTTGTTCGCTGCTGTAGCAAGCGTCTAGGACCACTCTACACAGAACAGGTATCAAATGCTAAAAGCATTACAAACGTGCCATTGCCTGCTAATTCCCCTTAGCATCAGTTCTTCTTTTTTAAATAATAGTCCCCCCAACTTGTAATGTGCACATGCTAACAAGTCCCTGCTTCTGCAGGCACAGCCCTAGGACTAAGATTCCTCCAGTGGAACGTGAGTGGGGATGACGCATGCGATTGTTGCCATGGCACCTCCTAAAAAATACTTACTTGTCCTCATCTTCCTTCCCCCCTTCCTGCTGGTTGAGAAGTGGTGACAGCTGGAACCATTTAAGGCAGAGGTGGAAGCTCCACATTGAAGATGACAGAGCCATTCCATGAGCCAGCCTGGGTTCCTAAATGACCTAGTGGGACGGAACAGTTTGTTCCCACCCCTGAACCAGACTGTGATGAGAGAGTGAAGTAAACTCCCAATCTCACTTGTCCACGGTTTCGGGGTTCTTTTTTTACAGCAGCTTAGGCTCATTGTGAAGAATATGGAGGAGACTGTGTACAATTTTTCACTTGTGATTTATCAATATAGTGAATTCTACTAATAGCATTCCTAATATCAAGCCATCTTTGCATTCCTGGAATAAAACCCATGTGATCATGGCGTATGATGTTTTAAATGCACTATTAGATTCTATTGCCTAATATTTTATTTCATTTTTTAACAATATTCAGAGTGAGATTAATTTCTGTTTAGAGGGATATATTTCTGGGGTTTTCATTATCAATATTACGCTAACCAGGAAAAATTACTAAGTCAGAAGAGATAGATATTTTTAAAGTTAATAACTTAGGTTACTGAAGGCTTTCAGGAAGGTTGTACCAATCTCTACTCACACTGACAGCGTTTTAGAGTATTTATTCACTGTACGCGTGGTATTTGGTATTATTAATTTAAAACAAAACATGGTGTTATTAACATAACGGGCTTATTCAATGTATGCGAAGTGGCATCTTGTCTCAATTAGTGTTTCCTTGATTACCTGTGAAGATGCAGAAGTTTATTTAAGCCAACTGCACTTTTCCTAGTCATGTACATCATTTTTTTTTCTGTATCCTGTAGTGTATTCAATTCAACTCAGTTAGTTGGCCGCTTACAATCATTATTTAATCATCACAATATTGAATCAGGAAACCCTGCCTCACACAGCATGACTGCTTCCCTTCCATTATGAACAGTGGTTAGAACAAGACGTGACTCTCAGCCCAGAGCTCTTCCACTGCACTGTGCTCTGACGCTCAACACCCAACACCTAAAGCCCATCAGCTCACCATCTGCCCTCCCCTCACAGGGACCCTCTAAGCAAAGTAAGGCAAGAGTGTGGATAGGGAGGCTCTGTCTCTTTACTCCAACTTCCTTAAGTCTCCTAATAAACTTTTGAGCTAAGTGCATTGAATGCTACTGAAATGTTAGTCTGGTGTGGAAAAAAACATCAGTAAAGGCTAGTTGGGGTGTTAAAATAACTAGAGTCTAGTTATCTAAGCCTAAGTTCAGTATTACTGTCAAAAAGGCACTCATTTAAAATATATGTCTTCAGCATTATAATGTTTAATAATTAAGTCATAGGATATATAAAAAGAAAAGATGCCTCCTTTACATAAAAAGTACCTTCATAATTAGGGTAATCATATAACTTAGCACGCAAGCTGGGACATGTTTAAGAGTGAAAGAGGCTAGGGAAACGTTAAATCATACAGGATACTGGGACAACACGTATCAACAGGGACCTTCCTGGGCAAATTGGGGTGTATAGGCTCACTATTTATGGTAAACTATCAAGATAGTGCCATAAATTATTATTTATGTTGTTATTTGTAATCATGTCATCATTGATGAACATACTAATAAAACAGATTTTTTCATTTTATTTTCTTCAGTGTTATGAAAAAAAGATGCCCTGTCCAATAAGACTCCTATAAGTTTGGCCATGAAGCTGAAAGAATCAAAAAGGATTGTACAATTATCATTACTAATCTTAAACACACACACACACACACACACACACACACACAAAGAGAAACTCTGACAACAATTATTAGTAAGGAGACTGAATCATTAATCAAAAAACTCCCAACAAACAAAAGTCCAGGACCAGGTGGCTTGATGGGTGAATTCTACCAAACATTCAAAGATATTTAATACCTATCCTTCTCAAACTTTTTCAAACAATTTAAGAGGAAGGAATCCTCCCAAACTCATTTTACAAGGAAGGCCAGCATTACTCTGATACCAAAACCAAACAAAGACACCATAAAAAAGAAAATTACAGGCCAATATCCCTGATGAACATAGATGCAAAAATCCTCAACAAAATATTATCAAACCAAATTCAACAATACATTAACAGTATCATACACCATGATCAAGTAGGATTTACTCCAAAGCAAGAATGGTTCATAATTCTAATGGTTCATAAGGTGATGACACACCACCTTAACAAAATGAAAGATAAAAATCATTGACCATTTCAATAGATGCAGAAAAAGCATCTGACAAAATTCAACATCCATTTATAAAAGCTCTCAACAAAGAGGAAATGTACCTCAACATAATAAAGTCTGTGTATGACTATCATATACAACTGTGGAAAGCCAAAAGCTTTTCCTCTAATATCAGGAACAAGACAAGGATACTCACTCTGGTCACTTTTATTTAACATAGTATTGGAAGTCCTAGCCACAGCAATTAGGCAAGAAAAAGAAATAAAATGCTTCTAAACTGAAAAGGAAGAAAAACTGTCACTGTTTACAGATGACATAATACCATATATAGAAAACCTTAAAGACTCCACCAAAAAATTGTTAGAATAAATGAATCCAGTAAAGCTGCAGGATATAAAATTAATATACAGAAACCTGTTGTGTTTCTATACACTAATAGTGAACTATCAGAAAGAGAAATCAAGAAAACAATCCCACTCACAATTGAATCAGAAAGAATAAAAACCTAGGAATAAATTCAGCCAAAGAGGTGAAAGACCTGTACACTGAAAACTATAAAACACTGCTGAAGGAAATTAAAGAAGACACACATAAATGGAAAGATATTCTGTGCTCATGGATTGGAAGAATTAATACCATTAATATGTCCATACTACCCAAAGCAATCTACAGATTTAATGCAATCGCTACCAAAATTCCAGTGGCATTTTTCACAGAACTAGAACAAATAATTCTAAAGATTGTATGGAAACACAAAAGATCCCGAATAGCCAAAGCAATCTTGAGAGAGAAGAACAAAGTTGGAGATATCATGCTCCCTGGTTTCAAACTATACTACAAAGCTATAGAAATAAAAAAGTAGTATGGTATTGGTATAAAAACAGACCTACAGATCAGTGGAACAGAATAAAGAGTCCAGAAATAAAACCGCACATGTATGGTCAATTTATGACATAGGAGGCAAGAGTATACAACGAGGAAAGGACAGTCTCTTCAATAAGTGGTGCTGGGAAAACTGGACAGCTACGTGCACAAGAATGAAACTGGACCACTATCTTACACCACATACAAAAATAAACTCAAAATGGGTTAAAGACTTGAAAGACTTGTAAGACTTGAAACCATAAGAATCCTGGAAGAAAACATCGGCGGTAAGCTTCTGACATCAGTCTTAGCCATGTTTTTTTGGATCTGACCCCAAAGGCAAGGACAACAACAGCAAAAATAAACAAATGGGACTGCCTCAAACTAAAAAGCTTCTGCACAGCAAAGGAAACCATCAACAAAATGAAACGGCAACCTACTGAATGGAGAAGGTGTTTGCAAATTATATCTGATAAAGGGTTAATATCCAATATATATATAAAGAACTCATACAAATCAACAATAAAAACCAAACTAATTAAAAAATGGGCAGAGGACCTAAATAGACATTTTTTCAAAGAAGACATACAAATGGCCAAGAGACACATGAAAGGATGCTCAACAATACTAGTAATTAGGGAAAAATGCAAATCAAAACTACAATGAGCTGTCACCTCACACCTGTCATGATAGCTATTATCAAAAAGACGAGAAATAACAAATGCTGGCAAGGATGTGGAGAAAAGGCTCCCACCACTGTTGGTGGGAATGTAAATTGGTGCGGCCACTACAGAATATGAGAAATTAAAGATAAAACTACCACATGATCTAGCAATTTCACTTCTGGGTATCTACTTGAAAAAAATGAAAACACTAATTTGCAAAGATATATACTCCTCTGTATTCATTGCAGCATTATTTCCAATAGCCAAGATATGGAAACAACCTAAGTAGCCATCAATGGATAAAGAAGATGTGGAATACTACTTAACCATAAAAAGAAAGAAATCTTGCCACGTGCAACAACATGGATAGACCTTGAGGGTTTTATGCTAAGTGAAATAAATCAGACACAGAAAGACAAATAGTGCATGATTTCACTTATATATGGAATCTAAAAAGCAAAACAAAACCCAGACCCACGGATACAGAGAATAGTCTGATCGGTTGCCAGAGGGGAGTGGACGTTGAGGGGCGAGATGAATTGGGTGAAGGGGATTAAGAAGTACAAACTTCCAGTCATAAAATAAGTAATAAATTAAATAAAATAAACAATAGGGATGTACTGTATAGTATGGGGAATAGAGTCAATAATACTGTGTTAACTTTGTATGATGACAGATGGTAACTAAACGTACACTGTGGTGATCATTTCGTAATGTAGAGAAATGTTGAATCATTATGTTGTACACATGAAACTGATATAATATTGTACGTCAAGTATACTTCAAATAAATAAATAAATAACACTCCTGTAGGTAGGTTTGGCCATGAAGCCAAAAGGATCAAAAGAACTGTACAGTTATCAATACTAACCTTAAACACACACACACACAAAAGGCTCTGGGCACAAATACCTGCTCATTTACTTGCTCCCGACTCTCTTAGTTTGGGTATCAGTCTGAGGACGGCAAGTAAACTGCTCTTCTTTCAATAACTTACCAATTACTATCACTTGCTGCACTGACCTAAGAGTTTTTTCCTTTATTCTAGGTAAAAATTTTTCCCTTAAGAACATCCAAAAAGGATAAAACCAACAACAACTGGTGAGTGGCAGAACTCCCATTTATACTGGTGCGATTAGAGTATTAGTTAGGCTACAGAATGACAAGAGGGGTTAATCTTAGAAACTTTAAATGTTTACTTTAAAAATAAACAACGATTCATTTATAATTCTAGATTTTATTTTCAAATAATCCCTAACATAAAATACACTGTCTTTTCATTTCCTCCTAGTAAAACTTAGCTCTCTAGCCTAGGAAAGCTATAGCCTCTGAAGTGAAGCTACTGCTTTGCTCTCCCAGATCTGCTGGAAAACAGGAGCCCTCTGCTACAGGAAGCAGCACAGGTAGAGGGGGTGCGAGAGGTTCTCAGGGAAACGGTGGGGAGCTGTGCATCAGGCAGCAGCGCTTCTCCACCTCACCCGCCCGCGACTCTGCAGCCCACGCAGGAGAGGGCGGTAAAACCCTGGCAACGTAACTATTCAAGCATGAATGATGACAGATCCTCTGCTACTTCGGCTGAATAAGCAGACACCCCAGATACGACTCCAGTATTTAGTGGGATCACTGTGAAACAGGTGCCTCGCATCAGAATCAGAAGAAGTGGGAGAAAGCTGGAAATTGACGTTAAACTGAGTCTCAAAGGAACACACAGTTCCTCTTGTTACACAGAGATACATTAACTGATTGAACTAAAATATTTGGTTTGGACTGATTTGAATATATTGTCAAAATGACAAAAAATCTTAGCTTTTGTATAAGACATAGCCCCTTTCACCATTCAAAAGAAGGTTTACGATTGAGGCCATTTGAAGATACTTTAAAATTCTAAACAATGTAAATGAGCACCAATCCATCATATTCAGATTACGAACACACCCAAAGTTTTCCAAGTTTCCATTTGTGCAAGTTTTTTCTTTTCCAGATTAATTTATTGTTACTTTTACAGGTATCATTAGAGTCCATTATACCAAGCCGTGGGTTAAAAACCCAGAAGAAAACACCGACTTGAAGTTCATCGTTTGTGGAATACTGTAAAAATCAAATGGGATGTTGTTTGTCAATCAATTTTTATAAATCTGAACTGTTCGAGAATCATATTTAAAAATTTAAGGATACAAACTTCACATTTTTAGCAAAGGAAAAACTCAGGGAAAAGATCAAAGTAAAAAGAACAGAATTGAGATTAGAAATCCATTTTAAGCCAAAATGACGTCTTCATAAGTTAATATTAATCCTTTAATTATAAATTTCAAAGGTTTAAGTAGTTTCTATGACCTTAGCTTTGAATAATTGTACCATATGGAGCTTTTCTTAAATTTGAAAAAGATGCTGAATTGTTGCTCAAAGCCTTTTAATGACTTCAGGCTGGCAGAATTCCAGTATAATCCTTCAGATACCATTAAAATTACAGACCAGGAGCCCAAGCGGGTAAGTGCTATGTCAACTTCATAAGAGCATTTCGCTTAGTACAGTGTGGAAAATGCTTGATGTGTTCATATATTTTAAAATATCAAATCGTGAAGCTTAAAACAACTACTTATACTGGAGACTTCACAAAGGAATTGATAGATTACACTAAGTACAAATAAGAATTTTGTGTCTCATAAAGTTAAATGACAAAATTAGAAGGCAAATACCAAAAGTACCTGCCACAAAGAGCTTCATCATCCTAAACGTAAAGAAGGTTATGTAAGGTGACAAGGACGACACTGACATTAACAGAAGAGAAGCTGACAAAGGAGGTGAACAAGCACTTCTCAGCAAATGAAACACGAATGACAGATCTATTATATATGTTCAGTCTCACTCTTAAAAATGCAAATCAGAAACAATTAACGTGTTTCACCACCCCCCTCCCCAAACCAAAGAAGAGGTTTAATACTAAGGACTGTCTAGATAAAACAGATATTCTGTTGGGGAAAATACAAACTAGTACAACCGTTTTGAAAAGCAATTCGATCCCGTAATTCTACTGGGATCTTAAACTAAGGGGTAAAAAAAGGGAAATGTTGACAAAATTTGATGTATGAAGATGTTAATTTTTGCATCAATTTACATAAAAATGTTTAAAGCTAAATGTTTAAAAATAAAGGAATTTCACACTAAATCATGCTACATCCATAAAACACAGTATTATGAAAAAATGAAAACTACATTTTCAAAGAATTCCAAATGACATTGGAATATTATTAGCATAGCTCTTAAAAAAGCAAAAGGCATAGCTGTTTATTTAGTATGATCTCAGTCAGCTAAGTTAATATAGCTATTTTATATACATATTAAATTACTACTATTGGTTATCTCTGGGTGGTGACAGTAACAAGGAATTTTACACCTCTCTATTTCCCATATTTTCTAAAATATCTTCTATTTCAAGAAAGGCTATTTTGAAAATAGCTGAATAGACTTCTGAAAGAATGGTAAATTTTAAATACCAAAGTTGTTTTGTTTTGTTTTTTTGCGGTACGTGGGCCTCTCACTGTTGTGGCCTCTTCCATTGCGGAGCACAGGCTCCGGACGCGCAGGCTCAGCGGCCATGGCTCACGGGCCCAGCCGCTCCGCGGCACGTGGGATCCTCCCGGACGGGGGCACGAACCCGTGTCCCCTGCATCGGCAGGCGGACTCTCAACCGCTGCACCACCAGGGAAGCCCCAAAATACCAAAGTTTTAATCAAACATCTGAGAGTTACCCACGACCATCATTTAATAATAATGTTCTTTAATTTTTCAAAGGTTCAGATTTTATGGACTTTGTTTCAATTTGGTTTAAAAAGATTTTAAAAGGCTGGAAAAGCAGCTTTCACTTTGCAAATGTCAATCATTTATTCTCTTGGATTCTCTATTTCAAGTATTTTGACCTTGTGGAGGTATTTCATGTTTCTCTTAACTCAGAGCCATTGAAGATATCACTGGGGTCTAAATCGCTGCTGACAGAAACTCAGGCAGGATCTGGACTTAGGAATTCTTTTATAACCTTAACATTGTAAGTGCTACTGAAACAACCCAGACCCACAGGGAAGGTTACATTTAGATTATTTATTATTCTGGGGTTATTCTCTCCTCTTTGAACCTCAACTTTATGCTTAATGAGAGAAAATCAATTTCTAAATCCTCAATTCTCACTGGAGTTTGAAACACTAGCAAATATTTTAACTTTCAGATTTATTTAAAAATGATAAAACATTAAACCTTTTATAAGACATAGTGAGAAGAATTCAAGTAACATGCACGATGACACAACAGGCTAGCAAGAGAATTATCTATCAATTCATTAGAGCTAATTCAAATTTTTATAGTGAGAACTCAAATATCTATTAATTTTTAAAACTATCTTTAAAAAATGTTATGCTTTGCATTTAACTTACTAATATGAAGGGAATTACAACAATAAAAAATGAATATTTGAATATAAAGGTGTATCTTGTCCTACCCAAAGTACATATACTGGGTTGAAACCAAACTTGGATGAATCAATGGCAATTTTTTATTTATTCATATTACCATTCACAGTAGCAGAAACTGTAGAACTGAATTTCTAAGTCCATCATCATTCTTTTATTCACTTAACATGTACGAATGTCTACTTTGTACGAGGCACCATGCGTGCTCCTGAGGCTTTGGAAACGAATATTTCACAAGGACTGTGTCAGGGAGCTCACAGTGCTGTCCTCAGTGCGTGCGGAGCTCCTTCAACTAGTTAAGGAAAAATACACACCGACGGGAAATGCAAATTACTCTTCGCATCAAGAGCAGAGCACTTGTATTTCATCATACGGACTCTGGAACTCATGGCACCAACATGGCAACTTAATGCTCTCCTCCTGTCCCCCAGGCCCTCCTGATGCCACCAAGTGCCTGCATTCTAATTCATTATCCACGTCAGCTAAAATCACTCCACTTAAACCCCGCTGCTATCTTCCTGGATCACTTGTGTCCTCAGTTCAGTTCAGGGCATTCCATTCTTCCAGACTCACCCCGCCATGCTCTGTTCTCTCCCTGCAGAACCCCAATCCTACCCGTGCACGTTCCCTCCATCCCCTTCCTTCAGCTGCATCCCAGCCACCTGCTCAGCCTGCGGCCCGGGGGTCCCGCTTGTCTTGAAATTCCTCAGACTGCACAGACTGCGGTGATACTTTACTAAGGATCCAGATGACATCAGACAGAAGCTCTTCTCGAGTCTCGTCACAGACTCCTTTGTATCCTTCCCAATTCTCTCCTTCCTTCTTCCCCCTAGAAAGTCACGGCTCCTGCCATCCCCTCCTTAACATACACAGGTGAGCACCCACCATGGGCCAAGTTTTCTAGACACTGGCAGTACAGAAATGAACGAGATAGACAAGGTCCTGCTAATGAGGTTATGTAATGGGGGTGGGCGTTGCAAATAAGTAAAAAAATGAAGATGTATTAGAGAGTGAGACGAGCTGTGAAGACCTCGGGAGGTGCTGAGGAGGGAGGGGGACAGGACGTCAGCTAGAGGTGGGGCTGCAAGGAGAGCGGGGGACAAGCGGGAGGACGACTATAGGAGAACGTGCGCGAGAGCATCCCAGGCAGGGAGAGCGAGGCGGGTCCCAGGAGCAGAGCCCTGCCTGCCGCGTTCACGCCCTCGCCGCTCGGGTCACAGGCCACAGTGGTGCGCGGGTCTCTCGTCTCTCTCTCCCTCTTCCAGGCATTTCCAGGTGTTTCCACCTAAGCGCCCTCCGTAACTCCCGCTGCTCTCCGGGTGACACCTCCCTGGAGCGTCAGGCTTCCCCTCATCTCCAGCCCCTCGCTCCCCCCTCCCTGACCCCTGCAGCCGTGCTCCGGCCACACCGCCACCTGCAGCGATCCGTCCAAGGTCATCAACGATTCTCGGTTTCCAATCCTGGGGCCCTTCTCTGACCCTCATCCTTCCGGGTCTTCTGTCGCATTCTTGGCAAGCCTCCTTCCAAATACTCTCCTCCTTCCTTCCTATGAAAATGCCTTCTTTCTCGCGTCCCTCTCACCGTAAGGGCCCTTCTTGGACCATCTCTCCGACTTCACCGATGAAGTCCTCCCCAGCTGCTGGTTTTCCGTCTGTACTCTCCCTGCGCAGGCTCCATTCTGGAGCTACTCCTCCGGTCCTGCTCTTCCTGGGATTAGCTACAGACGTCCCTTCGACCGCAAGGGAACGTCACAGCTGGGTCCAAATGCAACTGACGTTCATAACCGACTTTATCCTCTTCCCCAGACCAGAGACTGCGACATTCCCCATTCATCCAGGGCGGGGTTTACACCTCACAAGTCTAATCGGTGCCCTGGCTGGGCTGACTCTCAAACACGCCTCCTCTGGCCCGTGCTCACCACGAGGCCCCCACCACATTCCCGTACCTCTGAGGTGCCCTCGGGGACCTGTCACCTGGATTAATCCAGTCCTGCCAACTACCTCTACTCCACGGCACCTTGGAAAGATTCTCCTAATAACCGCTTGAATCTTGACACTTCATGGCTTAAAAACCTTCAGTACTTGGGCTTCCCTGGTGGCGCAGTGGTTGACAGTCCGCCTGCCGATGCAGCGGACGCGGGTTCGTGCCCCGGTCCGAGAAGATCCCACATGCCGCGGAGCAGCTGGGCCCGTGAGCCATGGCCGCTGAACCTGCGCGTCCGGAGCCTGTGCTCCGCAGCGGGAGAGGCCACAGCAGTGAGACGCTCGCGTACCGCAAAAAAAAAAAAAAAAAAAAAGAAAAAACCTTCAGTACCTCCTCACTGTTACCCCGTGAAGCCTAATCCCCACCACAGCTTCGGAGGCCTCCGGCGCCCCCCGCCGTCTCCAGGCTCGTCGCTGACCACTCTCCCTTGGTAGCCGCTATGCCACGTACATGGCTCTTGCTGTTGTCATTCCTGTGGCTTAGAACCTACTAGAAAATCCTACACATTACCCGTGTCCAGTTCAAGTGACATCCATCTCTTCCAGGTAATTTCCCCTGATTTTCTTAATAGAAAATCATTTCCCCCCAGTTCACACTCTACCTTGCATTACAGTTATCTGTGTACGTGTGTGTGTCCTGCAGCCACTACTGTTTTATAATCTGCTTAAGGACAGTGCCTTTTTTCCCCTTTTTCTGTGTAGCCCCAAAGTGCCTGGGATAATGCCTTTGAGATATAGAAAATATTCAAGAAATACTTGCCAAAGAAATTACTGATGGCTTCTAATACTAATTTCTTTTATTATCTGTAACCTGTCAATTTGCTAGTAACACATATAAACCTATACTTGAAAAATTCATCTCCTATTAAAAAGAAACCTTTAATATGTGAACACATGATTCAAGAAAATGAAGGCCTAAACTGTATGTTTTATAAGTCTGGCTTTACTATGTCCAGTGTTTTAAAAAATCGAGGTGCACTGGTATCCGTGCCATTTAAGCACATTTACTTGGAGATACTTTGAACTTTTGGTGGCAGTGAGCAGAGCTGAGGTGCGGTGTGTGTCAGTGCCCAGCAGCTTCCCCATCGGTCTCTCCTGTGCGCTTGTCAGGGGGCTAAAACTACTCGGTATCAGGACATTCCCCAGTTCCTGACACCTTGTATACTTTGGCATCAAAGAGCACGATTCTGCGCTGCTCTGATGGAATGACCGCTAGCATCCTCACTGGGGTATGAAGGGCCCTCAGCCAGGTCGTGTCCCTGTGGCCTGCACAGCTCTCGCCGTCTCTCACACACAGCAAAGGGCACGTAACTCCGCTTGCTTCGTGGCTCCAGCAAGTCACCTTGGAATCACGCTGGGCGACTCACTCACACGTTCTCTCGCCCTCCGCCTCTTCCCCGACCCCCCCCCCCACTCCCACGTCTGAACCCAAAGCAGATCCCGTCAGCTCTGCCTGCAGACCATCAGACCGTAACCCAGCCGGACCCGTGTACCACCTTCAGTGCTACTGGCCAAGCCCAGCATCTCTCAACTCTGGTCTAAATCACTGCAATAGCTTTTTAACTAGTCTCCCCACTTCCACCTTCACCCTCGGCAGGCGGGCGTGGCCCGAGAGCCCTCTGCTCCAAATCTGCCAGGCTTCCTCTACTTATGGAGGTCAAAGCCAAGCCCTTGCAGTGGCCTCCACAGCCCTACGGGGCCCGGTCCGTCCCCAGAGGCCTCGTCCCTGAGCTCAGCCCCTCGTCCTCCCCTCCTCCGTCTTTCCCAGCCACACCGGCCTCCTTGCGGTCCCTCCAGGAAGCCAGATGCACTCCTGCCTCTTCACTCCTGCCTCTTCAGAGCCCTTTTTCGGTTTATCTCTGGGTTCAGAGCCAGGCTGCCATGGGCCCAGTCTGCTGAAATCTGACCCTCAGGTAAGTGACGGTACTGATGCAAAGTGAGCACCTTAGGGCCACGATCCAGGTAAAATCAGTAGAGCAGAACCTAGAATGGCATGGTATGCTCTATGAAGGCTTCCCATTTAACGATCAAGAAGAGGTAGGAAAAAAATAAAATCAGAAGATTCTTAAATTACCCTTTCCCAGTGTCTTGATCCCAGGATAGAGGTTGGTCTTAAAGAACTCAAGGGGCAGTTGACAGTTGTGATGATTAACAGCAATTCACTTTTACTACCTGATTAAAATATTTACACTTTCCCAGAACACCAGAAGAACAAATATTTGAGGCTGTCTCTGGAATATAAGTCAACTCAAAATGTGTAAACATTATATTGACATATATTTCAAAAATGTGTAATTCTAAAGAAAGTCCTTTATTTGAAATATCAATCTGGGAAAATATGTCATCATCTATGGGACACATAAAAAACTGTAAAATCTAGAAATGACCATTAGACAACATAAGAAAGATCTGAAACCTAGTCTTACCTTAGGAAAAACTCAAGGTTACAGCCCAAATACTCCTAGTCAGTATAATATTTGATAATATTATAACACTTTTCTCACAGTGTATGTTTAATAACTATGGAAGGGATATTCCATACAATCCCTTCCACAAAAGTCAAGGGAAAAGTCAGGAAACTCCCTGAGACATACAGCAAGACACTTAGACTGCTCATTTGAATGGCTTATCAACTGGAGAGTAATTCTAAGTCCACCGCCTCTTCGAGATTAAATATAACGGTGGCATCAGTGGATTTCAAACACGGGTCTCGACTGTCTATAACACATCCAGGAGGGCATCTTACCTTTTCCAGCGTCATCTCTGTCTCAGCGGCATGAGTCTTTTTCAGCTCTATTTTCATCTTTTCTGACTCAGCCTTCAGTTTGTTGACGGCAGCCTCATGGTCCCGAGCAGTCCTTTGCTTCTCCTCTTCACGAAGAAGACCGAGCTCCACCAGCTGCTGCTTCCGCTGGGAGTTCACGCTGATCAGCTCTTCTCTCAACTTGTGGACTTGTGTCTCCATGTCAGCAATAACCTTGTTTTTAAAAATGGAAAAATGGTCACAGGATATGACTAGGAGAGCCATAAAAGAAGAACTGCAAAAGGCTACCAAACAAAGGAAGTTCACTGCTTCCTTCCTCCTGCTTCCCTCCTTCTCCAATCCCATGCCACCCGTTCTAGCTCAGACAGAGATCCTACCTAAAACCGTTTACCACATACATCACATTTAGTTTTACTTGTTTCAAACACCTATGTAAATGGAATATTACATGTACTCTTCTGCAACTTGCTTCTTCAAATAGGCGACATTATGTTTCTAAGATTCGTCTAGTACTTGCTACTGTATTTTTTGTTTTTATTTCATTGATTTCTGCTCTTATGTTTGTTATGTCCCTCATTCTACATTCTTGGGTTTTTTATTCTTCTAACTTCTTATCTTGGATATTTAACTCATTTATTTTTATCCTTTCTTCTTTCCTGATTTATATAAACTTAAGACTATAAATACCGCTCTACCATTGCTTAAGTTTAATCTCTTAGGTTTAGATACACGACATTTTCATTACCATTTAATTCAAAACATTTTGAACTTCCATTTTTATTTTTTTCTTTGACTTATGATCTACTTAGAAGTATGTTTCTTAATTCCCAAACCTATGGGGTATACTAGTTTCCTAGAGCTGTCCCAACAAAGTACGAAAAGCTGGGTGGCCTAAGACTACGTTTATTCTCTCAGAGTTCTAGAGGCTGCAAGTCTGAAAGCAAGGTGCTGGCAGGGCAGGCTCCTTCTGGAGGCTCTGAGGCAGAGTCTCCCCCAGCTTTCGGTGGCTGCTTGCCATCCTTGCCTTCTCGATGCGCTGCTCCAGCCTCTGCCCCCATCTCCTCGTGGCTGTGCTTGTGTGTCTGTATCTCTGTGTCCAAATTTCCCTCTTCTTATAAGGATAATGGTCACCTTGGACTTAGGGCTCCCCCTAATCGAGCACGACCTCATTTAACTTGATTACATCTGCAAAGACCCTATTTCCAAACAGAGTCACACTCCCAGCTTCTGGGTGGATATGAAATTTTAGAGGGACAACAACCAATTTAGGATGTGAAGTTTAATGACTGTCTTTTTGTTATTCACTTCTAACTGCATTGTGGCCAGAGAATGTACTCTATACTACGTTACTTCTTTGAAAATTTTTGAGATTGCTTGATGGCCAGTTGTACAATTTTTTTTTTTTGCGGTACGCGGGCCTCTCACTGTTGTGGCCTGTCCCGTTGTGGAGCACAGGCTCCGGATGCGCAGGTTCAGCAGCCATGGCTCACGGGCCCAGCCGCTCTGCAGCATGTAGAATCTTCCCGGACCGGGGCATGAACCCGTGTCCCCTGCATCGGCAGGCGGACTCTCAACCACTGCGCCACCAGGGAAGCCCGTGTGGTATATTTTTATCCACGCTTTTAAACCTTTTTGTACCCTCAAGTTTTAGCTATATATCTTATAAATAGCATATATTTTGGAAACTTCTTTTAAAAATCTCATCAAAGTTTGTCTTTTAAATGGGGCATTTACACAGAAATCTCTTGCATTCCTATACACTAACGATGAAAAATCTGAAAGAGAAATTAAGGAAACACTCTCACTTACCATTGCAACAAAAAGAATAAAATACCTAGGAATAAACCTACGTAAGGAGACAAAAGACCTGTATGCAGAAAACTATAAGACACTGATGAAAGAAATTAAAGATGATACAAACAGATGGAGAGATATATCATGTTCTTGGATTGGAAGAATCAACACTGTGAAAATGACTATCCTATCCAAAGCAATCTACAGATTCAGTGCAACCCCTATCAAACTACCAATGGCATTTTTCACAGAATTAGAACAAAAAATTTCACAGTTCGTATGGAAACACAAAAGACTCCAAATAGCCAAAGCAATCTTCAGAAAGAAAAACGGAGCTGGAGGAATCAGACTCCCTGACTTCAGACTACACTACAAAGCTACAGTAATCAAGACAGTATGGTACTGGCACAAAAAACAGAAATACAGATCAATGGAAGGATAGAAGGCCCAGAGATAAACCCACGCACATATGGTCACCTTATCTTTGATAAAGGAGTCAAGAATATACAATGGAGAAAAGACTTCAATAAGTGGTGCTGAGAGAACTGGACAGCTACATGTAAAAGAATGAAATTAGAACACTCCTTAACACCATACACAAAAATAAACTCCAAATGGATTAAAGACCTAAATGTAAGGCCAGACACTATAAAACTCTTAGAGGCAGAACACTCTATGACATAAATCACAGCAAGTTCCTTTTTGACTCACCTCCTGGAGAAACGGAAATAAAAACAAAAATAAACAAGTGGGACTTAAGGCAACGTAAAAGGTTTTGCACAGCAGAGGAAACCATAGACAAGATGAAAAGACAACCCTCAAAATGGGAGAAAATATTTGCAAACGAAGCAACTGACAAAGGGTTAATCCCCAAAATTTTCAAGCAGCTCATGCAGCTCAATATCAAAAAGCAAACAACCCAACCCCAAAATGGGCAGAAGACCTAAATAGACATCTCTTCAAAGAAGATACACAGACTGCCAACAAACACATGAAAGGACGCTCAACATCACTAATCATTAGAGAAATGCAAATCAAAACTACAATGAGGTATCACCTCACACCAGTCAGAATAGCCATCATCAAAAAAATCTGCAAACAATAAATACTGGAGAGGGTGTGGAGTAAAGGGAACCCTCTTGCACTGTGATATAGCCACTATGGAGAACAGTATGGAGGCTCCTTAAAAAAAAAACTAAAAGTAGAACTAACATCTGACCCAGCAATCCCACTACTGGGCATATACCCTGAGAAAACCATAATTCAAAAAGAGTCACATACCACAATGTTCATTGCAGCTCTGTTTACAATAGCCAGGACATGGAAGCAACCTAGGTGTCCATCAACAGATGAATGGATAAAGATGTGGCACATATATACAATGGAATATTACTCAGCCATAAAAAGAAATGAAATTGAGTTATCTGTAGTGAGGTGGATGGACCTAGGGTCTGTCATAGAGAGTGAAGTAAGTCAGAAAGAGAAAAACAAATACCATATGCTAACACATATATATGGAAGCTAAAAAAAAACCAAAAGGTTCTGAAGAACCTAGGGGAAGGACAGGAATAAAGACGCAGACGTAGAGAATGGATTTGAGGACACAGCGAGGGAAAGGTAAGCTGGGACGAAGTGAGAGAGTAGCACTGACATATATACACTACCAAGTGTAAAATAGTTAGCTAGTGGGAAGCAGCCGCATAGCACAGGGAGATCAGCTCGGTGCTTTGTGTCCACCTAGAGGGGTGGGATAGAGAGGGTGGGAGGGAGACGCAAGACGGAGGAGATATGGGGATATATGTATACACATAGCTGATTCACTTTGTTATACAGCAGAAACTAACACACCATTGTAAAGCAATTATACTCCAATTAAGATGTTAAAAAAAAATAAATAAATGGGGCATTTATTCCAATGTAGTCCATTAGTTTGTACATGCTAACATATTTGCCTTTATTTTGTCTCTTATTTTGTGCTGTTTGCCCTATGCTCTGTATGTTTTGTTTTTCTCCCCCCTTTTCCTTCTTTTATTCTAAATGAATAAATGTTTTCCTCCTTCAGCTTTCTTCTCCTCTCTGGTTTGGAAGTGATACACGATATCTTCTTTAGTGCTCACAGTAAGAGGCCTCAACACCCATGTTTCACTTATCAAATTTTAAAGTTAATTATTTTTTATATGCTCTTAAGCAACGAAAGAGACTTAGGACATTTTAAGTCCTGTAGCAGTCTCCCATATTTATATGCTAGAGTTGTTATTTTCAGTTTATTTCGTTTTTATCAACTCAAAATTGCTAATTATTCAGTAGCTGCTTAGATATATCCATATATTTCCCCGTCTTGTCTCCTCATTCCTTCTTGCAACTCTGACCTTCCATACACGCATTTTCCTTTAGCCCCAAGCGCACCCTTTAAGTTCTTTAAAGAAGTTTAGTGGCAAGCACTCTCAGTTTTCACTAATCTGAAAATATTTTTAGGGGTGTTGTTGAAAAGTCAGCTGCTATTCATTGGAAGGTAACTTTTTTTTGTCTCTCTGGCTGCTTTTAAGATCTTTGTGTTTTGTATTCTTCAATTTTTTAATTTTTCTAAGTGTAGATATGTTTTTATTTATTCTGATTGGGACATGCTCCTCCTCTGGATCTGTTTTTTATAACTACTGCAGGACTCTCAGGCTTAACCTATTAATTTAATGTCTCTGTTCCATTCTATCTCCACTCTTTATGAACTCACATGATGTACACAGATCTTCCCATTCTTTCATTTCATCTAACCTCTCTTTCATATTTTTCATCTTTTCCTTTCGCCTACGTTCTAGACATTTTCTGTGTGTAATCTGCTCTCAAATCCATTCAGATTCTGAATTTCAGTTGTTTTATTTTTAGGAGTTTATTTTTTTACAAATATGCATGGTAATTTTTAAACGCCCTTGCCATTTTAGTATTTTCAATTCCTTTAAAATCTTTAAGTTTACATCATATACTAACTATGACTATTTTCTATTCTGTGGCTGATAATTCCAGCATCTCAAGCCTTTGCAGGTCTCATTCTGCTGTTCAAAAACTTTTAAGACCCTGGTTCATGGTACTTTGTTTTTTCTCCTACCGTTTTGCATTGTTGTTCTTTTTAAGTGCAAGTTCGTATCTGTTGGAATTGAAAGTGGTTCTCTGGCAATCATGTGACTCTGACAGGGCCCTGGAGATGTCAGCATGTCTGGACGACTTTAGAGTGAGTTCTCAGACTCGTTTTCCAGGACACGGTGACAGTGCGAATTCAGGCATCACACATCCACGAGCACTGGCTTACGGTTATGAATTTTCAGGGGCACCCCACTCAACGTTAAGGTTGTTTCTAGTTCACTTGCACATGGTGGGTGTGGCCCTTGGTGTCCCAGTTTTATCCTCTGCCTTAAGCAAACCCTGGACTTTGTTTTTCCCCTGTGCCCAATAAGAGGCCCCAAACTGAAGTTCAAGTTCACTCAGTTTTAGAAAAGGTCCTCAAGGTGAGAGCTGCCTCAGTGCTCTGCTTACACCTCTGGGTTTCTGTTTTCATTTAGATGTTGATATCTGAGTATCCTACCTAACTTAACAGCTTGTGAATACACTCAAAAAGATGTTCTTTAAAAAAAAAAATTGTATCTAGCCTTTTTAGTTGTTTTCAGAGGGAAAGTAGATCAGGGAACGTAGCATGCCATGCTACCAGATGAACAGTTAGTTCAGGCTAAGGGGACTTGCTGTTGTTGTTATTATTATTATTATTGTCTCTGCATTAGCTAAGAATGCAGCATTTTCTGAAACACAGTGATAACTGTTCTAGGTACTATGTACTTCTACAAGCACTATATAGACCAACAATTCCTTGACCGGGAACTAGAAGACCCGAAAGTGACAGTAAGGACAAAAGTTACATTGGGATGATGGGAACAGGATACAAAGGCAAATACTGAGAAGTTGCTTTAAAAATCAAAATACCTACAATACGAGATTACCCCATTTTCCATAAAAATCCTGCACTCACTTATTTTGAACGCTAACAGTTTTACAATTTCTGTGCTAAATAATAATTGCTAGACTCTGAGTATTGACTGCGCCTGGCATCTGATGCAGATTACTTCATTGAAGGTGACAGGTGCTAAGTAAGCCAACATGACGGATACTGTTAAAATCCAAAGTTTCCTTCACCTTGGATTGGGGTTAGTTCATACTATTTCAGCTACTGGCCCTGCCCCCTCTCGACACTAGATCAGAAGAGACAGGAATGACAGATGGCTGGTCAAACGCATTTATGCTGGAGAAGAAGAAATGGCTGAATGATAACAAATCTGAGACTGGGAGCTGGAGGTGACAGGGTGCTCCATTTTTATCCTAAAAAAGCTGATTGGAAATAGATGATCCCTGGGAAGAGTGTAAGAGGACTTTACATAAAAGGCTTTTTAAGTGCATTTGCTCCCCTGTTTCATGGATGTATTGATACCTGGATACTGCTACACAGCTCTAAACCAATTATCCTGAAAACAAAGTCTCTTGCTTTCTACTCCTTGTTTTAAGACTCCTCCCCTTTGAACACAATATTTGGGCGTAAGAAGAGAAGAGACGGTCAATTTAATCACGTTCTGAAACAGAAGAGAAATCTTCTGAGAGCAGATAGGCTTAGGTAGTGACAACAGTTATGTTTTTAGGGGACAAAATAATCTTTTAAAAACACTCAGGGATATCGATATGACAGAATAGGATGGGCTGCTGACTCTGCTTCCCAGAATCAACCATGGAGAAACCACAGGAGGCATGAATCTGAGATATTAATAACGACAACCACCACAACAATAAAAACAACAGAAAAACAAACTCCAAGGAGCTCCTGGGGAGGACAAAGACTGTCCTGAACTGCAGACCACGCGTCTGTGGAGGGGAAGGGATTGCAGTCTGGGAAGAAAACCCGGAACCCGTAAGCTGAAAGAAGCGGGATGGGAAGCAAGCTTTGCTCTCTGCTCCCGCCTCCCCCTGCTTAGCCCTGGGACAATCTCATCTGTCCCACTGCCGTGTTGGAAACAAGAACCCAACATGGTGTTGCCCTGAGTCTGGTCAAGGCAAGCAGATGCCTTGCGGGGGCGAGGGGAGCTGGAGAAAGCAGGTGCTCACTCATGGAGCTTCTTGGGCACTCACGCTGTGCACTGTCCCCTCCAGCTTCCAGAACTAATGACATGCGACCTTAGAAAACTGCGTCCTCCTATTGCCATTTTGTCCAGGAGGTTAAGGTGAGCTCCTGGGCAGCAGATTTTCCCGGTGGAGGAGTTGTGAGTGGGGAGGTGCAGCAATGAGGTGCTCTGGCTGAGGGTCCTTAACCTCTTTCTCCTCCTTCTAGGAGCTCATCCAGCAGGTCGGGAGCTGAAGCCTGGCCTTTTGCTCTTTCAGGAGAAGTGACCGTCTAGACTATCTGATAGTCCCTGGGGAATGCAAGCTCACTGGCCAAATTCAGGATCCCTGAGGAGCAAAGCTACTATCGAGAAGCAACAACAACGAATGGCATATGTTATCTGCAGCAGTATAACTGCAACAGGGGGATAAGTATTTTTTAAAAGCAAAATAAATATATATATGTGACTATATATGCATAAAAATATACTGAAAAGGGTAAGCAAAGAAATTAGAGACACGAAGCAGAAATAAGAAGTCAGAAAAGAATGAAGAAGTGGAAATGATGGGAGAAAGAAAAGGTCAGCTACAGCCAGAGAAGAGAACTGTA
Organism: Delphinapterus leucas; assembly: GCF_059928025.1. Lineage (NCBI taxonomy): Eukaryota > Metazoa > Chordata > Mammalia > Artiodactyla > Monodontidae > Delphinapterus > Delphinapterus leucas. Next base: position 69,266,015 of record NC_143147.1, read on the forward strand.
TACTGTACATATGATCAGATGGAAGAACTCTCCCAGAGGCACCAGGAAAAGGTCATGACATAGGAACTATGAGAGAGAAGCTGAGATCTGTGGAGGACAGAGGAAGTGACGGCATGGGGGTAACAGAGTACTACGCTCTGAATGCCAGTGTCCCCACAGAATTCACAAGCTGAGAATCTAATGCCCAGGCTGATGGTTCTAGGAGGTGAGGGCCCTAGGAGGTGATTAATGCGCTTATGAAACGGGACTAGGGCCTTTATAAAAGAGACCCCCGAGAGCTCCCTTGCCCTCCACCGTGAGCACACAGTGAGAAGGCACTGCTGCAAACCAGGAGGATGTCCCTCAGAACGCGACCACGCTGCTGCTTTGACCTTAACTTCCAGCACCCAGAGCTGTGACAAATGTCTGTTTTGTATAAGCCACCCAATGTGGGGTGTTTTGTTGTAGCATCCCGGACAAACTACGCCATGGGGTCTGAGAAAAAGAGACGTGGAAAGACTTTATCCAAGTCCAATCTGATTTGAAAACCTTTGCTTTTTATCACATACTACACTGTGTCAAAGTAGTAAGAATTTCCCATGAAGAAGGATATTCATAAGCAGTATAGTATGTATTTTATTCATTTATTCTTACTGTGCACTTCTAATCCTTAACCTTCACTATGATTAATACAAAGTCAACATCCAAAAGCCACAAGGTTATTAAATCTTTACAAAAAATAAAAAGAACAAAAAAAGTTAGTTTTCCACAGGCACTGACACCACTGCAAACTGAATTTCAATGTTTGTCAATGTACATAAAAATATTTTTAATGGTATAATCACTGAGTAGATACCGTTCTACCTTTCCCCACATCTAATTTTTTAGCTTTAGTCTCATTTATGAGTGTATTTGCTATTTTTAGTGGCTGTTTGGTATTTCATCATTACAGTGTATCATATCATATTATACTTGAATACCTGCCTTATTTCCAATTATTATTACATAGGCGACATCAGGGAATGAATTACAATATTAGGCTTTTAGGTTATAAAAGCCTACAATATTAGGCTTTTAGGCTCACAGCAGTCCTCCAAAATTATTTGGAGAAACTCTAAGAATAACTTTTTAACTTTTTTTCCAAATTGCTCTGCAAAAACACTGAACCCACTTCCAATGTGAACAACATGTATATGTGTACTTGTTCCTCCACACCCTTCCAGGGCTGCACTTCACCATTCTGTGTATTTTTAGCAGTTGACTAGGTATGTAATGGTAACTTAGAGGAAGGCATTTTAAATTGCTGGCAACACTGATATGAACTGGCTTCAGTCCAATGGTGATTTTCAAATAGAAAAATTATGCTGAAAAATGTATCAACTAATTATGGAAAAAGAAACATTAAATGAAAAAGCCTGATGCCAAAGGCTTCCCTTAGGTCTTTAACATTTCAGTCATTAGCATGCGCTGATAGCTACAGTGATGAGACTGCCAAGATGGGTTTGGAATAGATGTGTCATTCCTTTAATATTATAAATAGTAAAGCTATAAAACTGCATCTACGTGACTGATGTGAAAGAGCAGATTTATTCCCAAAATTCAAAATCTAGTACAGGTTGCGTCTCTAAGAGACAAACCGTCAGGACGACTTGTAGTCAAGCTGACTCTCAGTTAGCAGTTTAAAAACATATAGACCAGAAAACGTGGAAGCAAGCCAAAAGTCCATTGACGGATAAATGGACAAGCAAAACGTGGGATATTATTCAACCTTAAAAAGGAAGGAAATCCTGCAATACGCTACAATATATATGAATCTTGAAGACATTATGCTAAGTAAAACAAGCCAGTCACCAAAAGACAAATGCTGTATGATTCTCCTTATATGAGGTACTTAGTCAAAATCATATAGATAGAAAGTATACGGTGATTGTCAGGGGCTGGGGGGTGGGAAGAAAAGAGAGTTATTGTTTAATGGGTACAGAGTTTCAGGTTTTGTTTTTTTTTTTTTGCAGTACGCAGGCCTCTCACTACTGTGGCCTCTCCCGTTGCGGAGCACAGTCTCCGGACGCGCAGGCTCAGCGGCCGTGGCTCACGGGCCCAGCCGCTCCGCGGCACGTGGGACCCTCCCGGACCGGGGAACGAACCCGTGTCCCCTGCATCGGCAGGCGGACTCTCAACCACTGCGCCACCAGGGAAGCCCTGAGTTTCAGTTTTATAAGGTGAAAAGAGTTATATGATGGATGGTGGTGATGGTGGTACAACAAGACGAACGTATTTAATATCACCGACCTGTACACTTAAAAATGGTTAAGATGGCAAATTTTACATTACGTGTATCTTAACATGATAAAAACATTTATTACAAAAACCCCCCCAACAATATAAACCAGTTTCCTTAGAAAGTTAATGATTCTTTAAACCACTCTGAATCTGACAAGTCCTAGCAAAAGAAGTAAGAGGTCGAAACGTCTTATAAAGGATTATGGATTGCCAGGATTATCATCCCAAATAAAAATTTTAAATGCACTTTATGAAAGCAAAATGTATTTAAGTTGAGGACATGTTCATGGTTAAGAAATAATCATTTAGATTATTTTCAAAATTGAAAAATTATTCTACAGGCACTTTTGGAATAAAGACACATTAACAACTTATTGATATATTAGGTCACCTTTGTACATTCATAGAAAGTTTATGGGTAATCATCACCACAAGCTGAAATATTTTGTTTGTGCCTCTCTTTCATTTATAGTTATGTATACTTCACTATTTATTAAGATCTATGATGTGGAAGCCACTATGATAAATGACTTCCAAAAAAAATCTTCCCTAAAATACTTTAGACTATAATACATAAGCTACACATACATGTACACACACACACACACACACACACACACACACACACACAAGGCATGAAGACAAAGGGCCATAAGAGGTCAAAAGAGGGAGGAGTTACTTTGAGCTTGGAAGGATTCTGGAAAACTGAATAAAACTGAATGCATCTGAGATGGACCTTAAGAGATAAATTAGCACCATCTGGGGACAGGGATAGATATAGGACATTTCAGGCAGAAAGAATGAGCCACATGCAAGAAGAAAAACAGAGCATTAAAGAGGAAGAAGGAAAACTCAGAAAAGAGAAACTTGGTGAGGTTATTGAAGGATTTCAAACATTAAGCTACATGGGTCGGATTTCAGGAACTGAAGAAGCAGCGACAAGATTTAACTTGGCTACTGGAGAGGGAATGGGGGCCAGTGAGCCAAGCGATGCCACTGCATTTGTACCAGGAAAGACGAACCCGGAGGCAGTTTACACAATGATTCGGCACACTCAGGCAAGAAGGCCAGCAGTGAGGAAAAAGTGGAACAGACGGGAATGCAGTCTTAGAGGCAGAATTTAGAGAATAAGCAGCTAAGTGCATGTTGAAGGCAAGGAGGAGTGAGGCATGCTGGTGACTGAGGATGTTTGTTTCAAGTAGTTTGCCAGACTAGATACACCCTCATGAGGTGAAACATCTAGATCCTGTATAAAACTCAATGCTTCTTTCTTTGCTCACTGGAAGTAAGAGAAACATTCAGAGGGAAAAACAAAACAACAAAAACCACATACATGTAAAACTGCATGTGCCAGAAACAGGGTAATAAGCAGTAAACACAATCAAAGGCCAGGTATCTTTGAGGGAAAATGTCCTCGTCTACTTTGCTGCTTCAAGGGAAAGCAATGTGTGAGCTGAACATGACACCGCCGACCAAGGTGGGGAGCCTGGAGCAGGAGAGAAGTGGCTTCAGGTCTGTAATGCTATCAGCTTCCACCTGAAGCTAAAACAAGTTCCCTCTGGGGAAAAGCTTCTTCATTTTAATGTCTCCAGGTTTCCACAAATTAAGATAAACAAAATATGAGCTCCTAATAAAAAATTACTAAGTCCCCCCAAAAAACACCATTGGTAAGAGTCAGCAGAAACAGATTCCCACAAGCAAGTTCGTCAGATATGGGAATTATCAGAAAAATAATATAAAATAAACATGTGTTAAGTGTTTAAAGAAACAAAGGACAGAGTCACAAAATGAGTAAACCAGAAGAGATTAAACAAAAATTCCAAGCTTTGAGAAAGAACCAAATAAAAATTTTGTATAAAAGATAGAATGGATGAGTGAAGGCAGCTTGAACAGAGCAGAAGTGAGAAGCAGTGAAACAGGAGACCTTAATAAACTACCCACAATACAGCACAATAATATCAGAAAAATAATAGTGAGATGTTTAAAGCTACAGAATAGAAAGTAAGATCTGATATATACCTAGAGTTCCAGAAGGAGAGGAGACAGAAGGGAAGACAGGGCAGACATGAAAAGATGATGATCGAGAACTTTCCAGAACTGAGGAAAAGCAAGACTCCACAGAAATAGTGAGCACGATAAATATCAAGCAAGATGGAAAAATAGAAAATAAAAAAAAGAACAGGAAAGAAAGAAAGAAAAGAAATCCACATTTAGATACTGGGTAATGAAATGGCAGAACATGAAAGACAAATTGAAAAATTTAAAAGCAGACAAAGTGGGTAAGAAACAGATTACACTCAGTAAGTGACATCCCAGTAGCAATAAGCACACCAAGTCCCAGATTTTGGTTTCTCATACCATCCTCCAGTGAAAGGAACCAGTGGTCCTTGGGCAAATGGGCAGAAAATACCTGAGCTGAGCCTGGAACACCCTGCTGTCCTAGAAGTGCACACTGACGGAGCCCAAAGCCCAAAGCCGGAACAATGTGAGAAACTAGCATCGGATTCTATCCCAAGGTGAAATAAATATCTCTGAGTACATACTGATATAATGATTTCATTAATAATAAGGGAGAAGAGACATATCTTCCTTGCAAAAGAATTCCACATTACTATAGAAGGGCATTTTACAAATTCTGATCATCAGAAGATCATCAAAAATAAGGGAAATCTGACAATCACAGTGAAGAGGAGACTAGGGAGATATGATAACTAAAATTAATTTGATGTTCTGGGTGGAATCTTGGAACAGACAAAACGCATTAGGTAAAAGCTAAGGAAATCTGAATAAGGTATGGATTTTAGTTAATGATGCTGCAAAGTTGTAAGCAGCGTACCGTCCTAATGTAAGATGTTAATAAGGGGAAACTGGGTGTGGGATAAACGGGAGTTCTCTATACCTTATCCTCTCATTTTCTCCATAAATATAAAACTGTTTTTAAAATAGTCTATTTTAAAAACTGGGGCAAAAAGAAGCATAGAAGAAAGTGGGAAAGATGAAAAAAGTAAGATGGTATATCAAAAATCACAATACATGTAAATGGACCAAAATTACTAATTAAAAGAGTGTAATAGTTTAAATTTTTTAACATAAAATTCATCTATGTTTTTTATGAGAACAATGAAGACATGAAATTGAAACCAAAGGGATGAAAAAAGTTATACCAGTAAATTATTAATGAAAGGTAGTCTCAAAATAGAGTATCACTAAATTATTTTTTAATGTCATTCACCAGAGAGACACATCTAAGTTTGTACACATGTGATAAAACAATCTTAAAATATATACAACAAATTTAACAGAACTACAGGGGAAAATGGTCAAATCCACCATTCCAGTAAAAGAGTTCATCATACACACACACAAACACATGCCAAATTCAGGTGTCAACATGTTGCAAGAAATTGGTGGTATCAAAGATATTCTTTAACAAGACTGCAACTAAATTAAGAACCATGACAAAAATAGCAACAACAAAACCAAAATAATATCCCGTATACTTCGAAATTTAAAATATACACCTTAAATAACTCATGCTTCAAAATGAAGTTAAGATAAAAATTAAATGTACTTAGAAATAATCTCTGGAAGAAGACACACACACTTTTTACATTTGTGCTGTTTTAATTGGGAATGAGGGGGTTAGTGCTGACAGGGGCGCATGGGAGATATTTCACTCTATTTTTATGACTTTTAAATTCTGATTGGTGTTAACACATTTCCTAATCAAATAAATTCATAACATTTAAATTCTGAGAAATGATTGATAATGAAAATATGCCTTATCAAATCCTGAAGGATGAAACTAAAGTGAAGGAAATAGGTGGCCTTAACGTGCTACTTATTTTTAAAAGGCGAATTATTAGTGAAATAGGCAGCCAATTTAAGGAATTAGCAAGACAGAACTATTTCCGGTAAGACCGATGAAGGAAACAGGAAAGAAGGCACAAATAAACAAATATGAGAGATAAAAATAAAGTATGGCAATATTATCTAGAAAAAAGAGATAATAACTAATATTAAAATTTAAGAACAACATAGTACAGGATCCATCACAGATCAAAAAGATAATAAGGTGATACCATAACAATATTATGCCAATAATTGGAGATCCTAGGTGAAACAGATTCCTAGGAAAATGAAGAATGAAGAAACAATCAACTAAAACAATCCAATTAAAAAAATTGAAAGAACAGTTAAGAATCTCTCACACTAAGAAAACGCTAAGCTCAGATAATTTTGTAGGTGAGTTCTAGAAAAATAACCCAGGAGATAGATCATTCTAATCCTTTACAAACTTTTCCAGAGAATAGAAAATGAGAAATATACACTGAAACTATTTCAGAAGTCATAATATTGATACCAAAGGATGACAGGAATAGGAAGAGAAATAAAAATTATAGGCCAACTCAGTCATGAACCAGACATAAAAATCTCAAATAAATTATTAGCAAATCAAGTCCAGTAATGCATAAAAATAAAATATGTAAACAGCAAGTTGCAGAGAATGCAAGGGCAGTATAACATTTATAAAATTCTATAAATGCCAATAAATATCAGATTTAGATGAAAAGAAAAAATTCCTAAACTATAAAATTTTTCCAAAACTGACTAGAAAAAACTGCAAAATGTGAATCATCCTATAACCACTAAAAAAATTTAAATAGTAGTCAAAAATCTTTCCAGAAATAAAATATCAAGCCCAGATGGCTTTATTGGCCAGTTCCACCAAATATTCAAGAAACAAATACCTCACTCGCACACTAATTCTTTCAGAGAATAGAAAAAGAAGGTTTATTCAGCAACTCAAATTATGAGACTAGCACAACATCAATGAAAAACGCGTCCAAAAAAGAAAAATCTCAGGTCAATCTCTCTCAACAATTATTAGCAAATTGAATCCAATGATATTACATCATGAAAAAATTGGATGGTACATAATGTTGGTTTAATGTTAGACAATAACCTATAATATGATTTATTCCATTTATGTATTAAAAGAAAAAGCCTTATGATTATCTCAATACACAGAAAAACATTTGATAAAATTCCACCATAGAAACTCTTAGTAAAATAGGAATAGAAGAGACCATTCTTAACCAGATAAAAGTATTTACCAAAAGCTCAGCAAATTTTATTCATTCTTTATTGTGAAGTTTCAAAATAGCTCTTTTAAAACCAGGAAGAAGCAAAGAATGCCTGCTACCACTACTTGTATTCATAAGTGCAAGACAAGAAAAAAAATATGAAAACAAAACTGTCTTTAATCATGGATGTTGTAATTGTCTATTGAGAAAAAGTAAAATCAATGCACAAGTTACTAGAAATAATAAGAGAGTTTACAAAGGTATCTGAATCAAAGACCAATGTTTAAAAATCATTTGTAATTTTTATACACCCGAAAAAATTATAAAACACCGTTTATAGCTACGTATAACAAATATAAGTTTCTCAGATATGTCTACCAAAAGATGTGCAAAACTCTGAAGAAAAAACTATAACCCTTTTTGAACGACATTAAAGAAGCTCTACATACCCGAGAGGTACATCGCAGTGATGAAAAGTCTCTCCATCGGCTCTCCCCGAAGTGATCTACAGAATCAATGCAAATCCAACTGAAGTTTCAACAAAAGCTTTCCAAAAACTTGGCAAGTGGGATCTAAAATGTACAGGAATGAACACAGTACCATGCTGTTCCTAAAGAAGAACAGGTGCTGTGGCATTCCACCCTGATATCAGCACCTAGAAAAATGTTACTGAAATGAACAGTGTCGTGTTATCACAGAGACCGGGGAGCCCAGAAACGAGCTCCCGTGGGGCAGGGCTGGCGTTGCAGCTCAGTAGGCAAGTAATGAACTAGTCTCAAAACTGTGCTGAGATCACAAGTGATTCAAATGGGGAAAAAAGAAATCATATCCTCATCTTACACAATAGACAAAAATAAACCCTCTCCATTCCTAGCTACATGTCCAAGAGAAATAAAACATATCCCCACAAAAACGTGCACAGAATGTTCAAAGCAGCATTATTCATAATAGCCAAAAAGTAGAAACAACCAAAATGTCCATCAACGGATGAATGGACAGATGAAGTCTAGTATATACAAACAACAGAATATTATTCAACAATTAAAAGAAACTGAGAACTAAAACACACAACAACATATATGAACCTTGAAAACATACTGAATAAAACTGCCAGTCACAAAAGACCACATGTGGCATGATTCCACCATATGAACTAGCCAGAACAGGTAAATCCAGAGAGAGGATTTATCAATAGATTAGTGGATACCTGGGGCTGGAATGTTTGGGGGAAACGGAGAGTAACTGTTAAGGGCTATCAGTGTTTTGAGAGGAGGTGATAAAATGCTCTAAAATTGATGGGTGATGGCTGCACAACTCCGTGAATAGACTAAAACTCACCAAACTGTGCACTTTAAACGGGTGAGTAGCATGGTATGGAAATTACATCTCAACAAAGGATCATTTTAAAAATAATGCTTAGTGGATTAAAGACCAAATGTGAAAGACAAAATTTTTTAAAATATGGGAGATGGCTTCTTTTTTTTTTTTGGCCGCACATTATGCGGGATCTTAGTTCCCTGACCGGGGATCGAACCCAGGCCACGGCAGTGAGAATGCTGAGTCCTAACCACTGAACCACCAGGGAATTCCCTGGGAGATGGCGTTTTTACTTCAAGGTAAGGAAGGATTTCTTAAACATAACTCAAAGGGCACTAACTTGAAAAGGTTGATAAATTAGATAAAATATAATTAAGAACCTTCATTCATCAAAAGACACCACAAAGCTAATGAAAAGATAAATCAAAACCTGGAAGGGGAGATTCACAATACAGGCAATTAACAAAAGAATAGTATCCAGATTTTGTAAAGCACACCAACAAATAAAGATAAACAACCCAACAGAAAAATGAGGAAGCAACATGAACAGGAACTTCATAAGAGGCAAAGTTTTAATGGTAAACATATGAAAAAGTATCCTACTTTATCACTCTTCAGAAAATGCAATATCATTTTACAATCACTATACCTGCAAAAATGTAGAAGTCTGACAGTACCAAATGTTGGCAAGGATGGTGCTCTTACACACTACTGATGTGAGTGTAAAGTTGTAAAACCCCACTGTAAATTAATTGGGCTTTACCTAGAAAAGCTGGACATTTTCATAAGCTATGTCCCAACATTTTATAGAGAAAACTCTTCATGTGTACTCCGGGGACATGTTCAAGAATATACATAGTAGCTTTTTAAAAACTATATAACTAGGGATGGCTCAGGTTTCCATCACAATTAACTGACTGCTGGTCATACAATGGGATATTATATCCAGCAAAATGAATAAACCAGAGCTACACATGACAATGGGTGAATATTACAAATAGAATGTAAGTGAAAATGCAAATAACAGATTACCTATAATATGTAATCATATTTATAAAATTAAAAAGCAAGCAAAAGTAAAGAGTATGCTGCTTAGAGAACATACACGTGATGAAGCTGTACTGAAAACAATGTTAGGAAACTATCAACACACAAGAACAACGGCTGCCTCAGGGACAGGGATGCCAAGAGTGTGGAAGGAAAGAAGAATACAGTAGAGGTGAGAGTTTGAATAATAATGTTTTTCTAACTCTTAACACGGGTGGTTGGTTCATGACGTTCATTTTGTTTGTATGCATTAGTACTGAAGTGTTATTTACGACATATATTCTTCGTATGTATCAAACACAACATAATAAGTAAATTTTAAAAGATGTTGCAGGGGTTTAAGCCCAGGTGGCAAGGAGAATGCTTCTAACAAGGAAACACTTCTTGTTGTTAAAATAAATTTTAACAGCACTTATTTTAATATAGTCTTTCTATTTATTATGAAAAATTTTAAAATCCTACAATTTTTCCTTTTGTTGGGGCTATTTCATAGGGAACCTTCAATTTCAATCATGTCTTCAAATACCACATTGTTTCCTTATTCTTTACTTTTATCATGAAAAAGAGTTAATTTAAAATATCTTTTCTTTAGGACAACATATTAATAGTTCTAGAATATATTTTAATACTTTATGGTTAATATTAAGGCCACTAAACATTATTTTAAGTCATACAAAATTGATCAAAAATAATTTCTCCATTTTCATTATGCTGGACACAATAAATATATCTTTGGATTTAAGGCTACAGATGAAAGAAAACACATTATTTTAACTTATGGTCTTTTAACCTTCTAAGACTATTTTATAAATATCATATGCAACAGAATGTTCTATTTTTGTTGTAAACAACTCTCAGAGGAACCTTAGCATAAAAGACAGTTTAACCTTGTAAGAAAACATTGCTTTTGTCTCCCAAAGAAAAAAAGTATCAAAAATAATGATAGATGATTAGTGTGTTTCTAACAAATTAAATACAATAATTAAACACCAATGAGCTCTGTTTTGAACCAGCACAACTGGTGTGTAATGAACACCATGGTTCAGGCAGTCGTAGAATCAAACAATATGGATTAGGGAGGATTAAAGAGAAACAAAATGGTAGGAAGTCAGGATCAGGAGGTTGGAACGTAGTATGATCTGAAGCAGAGGTGCTCACAGAATGGCAAGCATCTCTAGAGGACTCTCGCGTTGACTTAGGTCTCAGGTCTTCCGAGACGTTCGATCCTCAGGTAGTTCAGAGCTCTCTGGTCAGCTGTGTCAGTCACTGGTTTGTCTGCCCATCTATGAGCCCATCCATCTCAACGGCCATTGCCTCATCACATCCTATTTTAAGGAGCTGGGTTGTCTGTATCTATTAATGATTCTCAGGGTCCGTTTTTGAAGAGCTGTGTTCTCATCTATACACAGGGCTTATCAAGGAAGCAGAATCCTCAGCGGGGCTGCATTTCAAGAGAACAGCCCGTGCCCCTCAGTGCCTACTCACTGGAGGTGCCCTGCCACCATCAAGGGTGAGGAACCTAAGAACCGGCCTTCCATGAACGTCCTTTGCCGGGTCACAGAGGTTAGAATTAGCACAGAGAACAGGATGGAAGTGCTCTTTTGCCTTAGAGTCTATTAATAAGTAGGAGTTCATTACATAACTTCGCTGTATTTATTAATATAGTTCCTGCTTTAAATGTGCTTTATGTAAACGTTTAGAATTTGTCCTCAGTTAGATGTCTCTAAAACCTCACTGAGCTCGCTGTCAACAGAAAATACTGGAAGGTAACTTTCAGTGCTGGCAGCTGCCAGCTTACGATGGAGAAACTCAACCCATGGATGTTTTTCAAATCATTCTGTGGGGAAAACAACCTGATGACTAGTAAGGTTTTTGTTAGTTGTAATACATAATCTAAATATACTTGCTATAAATTTATAGTATTATATATTTTATTATTAAATATTGTATTTTAAAAATTAAAATACAGATAATAGATTCTTTCTGTTATACTCGGTTATTGATCACTCCTTATGTCAGTTATTTTCGAAGCAACTTCAGATCTTATTCTCTTAGAACTTTAATTTTACTCCAAATGTCTCATTTTATTTTTGAATAAAAGGAATACCTTGAATGAAACGTGAATTTGGGGGATCTGATTAAATATATAGAATTGATGTGAAAGTAGATATTCAGACTTCAAGGAAGGATAGCATCTATATTAAAAAGTCAATACAGCAGAAACTAACACAACACTGTAAAGCAATTATACTCCAATAAAGATATTAAAAAAAAAAAAGTCCAGAGTGGGATATATTAGAAAAATGCAGTTGGATCAACAAAAAATAATATTTTAGAAATATCTATACCTATTTTACAGACATTAAACTTATACCAAGCATAAAACTGTATCTTACATGAGATCCAATGTTGATTATAATTTAAAACCTGAAATTCATCTAAAGTGTTAAAATAAAAGCCTACTTTACTGTATAATTATATCCTACAACATTCAATATATCTTTTAACATATTTTGGAAATTAATGATTTCAAATTAAGCCAAGTATTATAAAATTACTTTACATGTGAATTAATTTTTTTCCTGAGTTTTAGAATAAAAGTTTATATTTTTTAGTGTTTTTATAGGGCTAAAAAGCTTTTAAAGTGTGTTCCCATAAGCCATAGGAGAGACAGGTAGTTGATAAAAGCAGAAAAGAGAAACATTAAGAGATGCAGGGAAAGTCACATAAAAGTCTGGGTAAGAAACCAGGTCTTCAGATTCCTAGGGCAGCATATTTCCTGTTTATAACCTGCTGCGTCTAGGCTGCAAACAGAACTTTCTTGACTCATAATGTCTACGTTCTGTCAAATGGAAAACATTTAAAAAATCCCTTCAGTGACTCAGAGATATTTAGAAAGAAGAGTCAGCAGATTTACCTTATGGTTATTCAAAGATTTCTCTAAGATCCAATATGCATGTTTAGGATACTTAAGGTACATTTGTGTTTCTAGACTCTTGTTCTACAGTTACTAGACCCAGTAATTAAAAATATAATCATTTGCCCACCTTGCAGTTCAGGAAAAATATTACCTCTGCAACTTGTAAAGATGAGAAAGGAGTTTAAACTGCCCCAAATTCCAAATGAATAGCTTAGCTCTGGAAGGAATTCTATACACAAAATTAAAATGTGGTATCGTTGATCACAATGACACTACTAAATTACACGATGAAGGAGAGGATAGAGCCTAACATATAGGAAAGGCAAGAAAAACTTTAATTTGATTAAAACTTTTTAGAACAATTAATACTCAATTTTGGAACATACTACAAAAGGGCTTACGTCAAGAAATAAAATATATTTTTTACCTGCAAAAGAAGAGAGCACTCTAGGTGGAGAATAAAAAAGAAAAAAAGAAATAGGGTGAAAGTACAAAAGAAAAGCACTCATTAATTTACATGCCTATCTGGAGAAAAAAAACTTCAAAAGGAGAAGCAGAACATATAATGAGACACATGAACTGGCAAATATTATGTCTGCATTTGTTTTTTGTGAATAATGATGATACTACTAAAAATTCATAACTGATATTGAAATTTATAGTTTTATTCTAAAAGAACCACCCAAATCATCTAATTGCAAATAGGTCTTGAGGAAAGTGAGTGAAAACCAACAGCAATTTGTTTTTAGGTTAAGTTACAATTAATAGGGAAAAAAGGAAGTTCTCATTGGCCTATTTTGGAAACTTGCAAATGAAATGTCTACTACACTTAAAATGACTGTGTATGAACATGTATTTTATAGATTAAATATATTAATAATGAACACAAGCACAAAATATAAATATGTATATACTTTCTAGACTCGCATGGAATTATAAAAGTGGGAACAGTCCCCTGGAGAACTAGGACACTACAAAGACACTATCTTCAAACAGCACTCTTAAAAATCTCATCTTGAGAATGCAAAATAAAGTATTAAAGAGCAAACACGGACGTATTATCCACAACTCACTTTGGTACAATATCAGGGCTAACGAACAGGAGGACCACATGTCGGGAACATGTTATTTGCAGCATCTAGAAACCCTTAAAGCTATTTCTTTGACAGAGTGTTTCCAGGAGCAACAGGTAACCTATTTGGCCTTGGAAGAAAAATAAAATTCAGGCTAGGTTCTTCTCCACTAGAAAACTTCTTCTATAAAGAGTGACATTCAAGTAATCGGAAAGCAGATTTTCAGCATTCTCTCCACTTACTATACTTCCCTTTCCCAGGAAAGCAAAGAACCAGTTTTCTCCTGGTTCTCTGTTAGCCTCTCTATCCAAACATTCTATATGCATTAGGGTCACAAGAGTCCAAATGTTATACTAGTGCCATTAAGAAAACACTAATTACTGTGCTAATAACCAGGTGACTTGACTAAAGCAGGATATTCAGAAGTTTTGGCTGCTTAATTAAATATAAGAAAATCTAGAACACTCTGCGCTTTAAACAATGAGCCAACGGAAGGAAGGGCCGCCCGCCTCCGGTGAAAGTCCAAGCTGCCTGCCGGTGTGCCGCTGTCAGAATGGACACGGTGCGTGCTCTCTTATTCTTGTTTCTAACAGCATTTCCTCCCAGGCATGTGTACTTTTGTGCATCGTGTGCACTACATACAACCAATTCTTTAAATCTACGCCGAAACTAAAGCAGAAAAATCACATGATAGGTTTTAGGTCAGTACCATGTAAACACCAGGATTTCTAGCTTAATATTCCTGCCCTCTCACTCACTGCAGAAAACAGCGTAATTCTTGGTAGATCTACTTCTAGGAATTTTGAAAGAAGCTCAAAGCAAGTACCCTTTTAAAGCCACGAAGGCATCGGCAGTGAGTATCTTCACACAGTAGCACAGTATCCTCCTATGTCAACGTGACCTTAAAAGACAGCTTTGAGATGGAAGTACAGTTACTGCCAGGTGGGCCTTCCCAAGATCTCTTAGGTGTAAGAATACCTCGTATGAGGTGTAGGGTAGAGGGTCAGAAGAGAGAGGGAGATTACCTCACTATTAATCCATTCCACTCAGGAAAGCATCCTGGATAATTCTGATGTCCATACAGCAGCCCCAAGAAATGGTGAAAAATAACTTAATTTACTATAATAATTTGTACTTTTGTGCATGACCTGCTACTTGCTGCTTTTACTTCTCTATTCATAAATGAAATCACTTAATATAAAAGAAAATTGTATGGGTAAAGCCAATGCAAATAACTAGGGAAAAATGCACTAACTAAATCCAAGGTGATATTCTTTGCCTCTGCTTATAAACATAAGCAGAGGCAAAGAATATCATTGTTAATTTTTTTCATAATTTAGGCTTTTCAGTTTAAAATTACTTTCAAACATTTTTGTAGTTTTTTTTTTTAGCTGAGACTCAATAAAAGTATAAAAAAGGTTGTTCTTAAATATATTCAAGTGTATATTCAAAAGGTATACATAGTTCTATCATAACTGGCATACCGACATTAGAAACAGGATTCATAACAATGATATAATATAAAAATAAAGGCTTTCAATGAATTGATAGATAGATCTTACTATCTTACTAAATACAATGTTAAACTCTTTTCAACATTATATTCTTGCATCTGGTAAAACTAGACAGTTATGAGATCTCAGTAAAGTTATATGTCTTAGACATACAAACACAGCCTCAGGCACACTGATCTTCATTGTAACACTTTTAAAAACAAACTGAGGAACAAAGGCTACCTAGGGTCAAGATCATGGATACCAATAGTTTTTCAAAACCCAAAGGAAAAAGTGCTATGAGTAAATTTAGAGATGAACATCAACAAAAAATAAACGTTTCAATTCGCTTAACATTTTTTTGATAAATATGTGAATTGAGTTTTTTCCAGTAAACACTAATCAACATCCAATGGATTTTAAAACTGATGGTTTTGTTAAGAAAAATGTTCCACTCAATTTAATGCAGAGCTCTTCCAAAACCACTCTGCAATGAAAACGTCCGTGTGACCATCTCTAACTTCCACTAGTCAGTATCCAAGCTCCCAAGGCCTGTTAAACTCTTGGTAGCTGACTATGTACTCAGCGCAGAGAACAAAGCCACCTGACAGCTTATGAGACAAATGATTTCCGAGATTATTTTCCTTTTTGTTAACCTGAAAGGTTCAGCAAACCTTCCTACCTTGTCTCCCAGATTCCACCTCAGGCACAAGCTCACACTTGCCCCGTCCACTCACCTGCCAGCCCCTGTTAAGCAAGCGCTCACCTACAGGACACGTGCCAGAACACAGCTCGCCTCCAAGCCAGGCTCGCAGCCATGGACCTTGGTTGTGGCCTGTCAGGCTCAGCTGCCTGACTAATCCTCCGTGTTACCCTTTATCTTGGATACTTATTTGCTTCATAATCTGAGATTTGGATTCCTGATTTCATGCATGTTTCAAAATTACGGTTACTGCTCACTCCCCAAACCTGCCGTCATGATTAGATTCTTGCCTTTAAGTGATTAGATCCTTTTTATCTCTTGTTTTAACTACCTGGACTTTGGAAGACCTTTTCCTGACCTCTTGATCTGAGTTCATTCTCCTAAAACTGATCTACTTGAGTTTCTGACCCTCCCAACAATTTAACAGCCCATGTTAATACCTGGCTACCTAGGTTTCTGGTCTCCTTCCCCTGTGTCTTCTAGAATACTGAAAATACTCGATTTATTCTCAGGCCATTTATTGAGACATTTATCCCCAAAGAAACCAGCAAACCCTAAGAAAGCATTAGGATGAAAAGAAATACCTGCAACGTGTTGAAACAGAAATATATGTTGCTATGGATACAGAACTCCATTTATGACCTTACTTTTATTCTATGCAGTTCCAAAGCAAAGCAGCCAATGAGGAGGCAGAAACGTAACTAAAACAATCTGATCAAAGAAATCAGAAAGTACATTATTTTCATTAGCAGGAGATTAAATAAAGTGGTTTTTGTTTGTCTTCATTGTCCATTCAGTACGAGATGACTTGAATGTCGGTATATGCCATCTACTAATTTCATAAGTCAAAACATTTTCCCAGCTCTGTATGATTACGATTGAATGTATGTAATAAAGTGGATGCTGTTCAGTAAAATGTTATGCATAAGGCAACCCACTTGCATTTCAATTCTACATTTCAGAAAACCATTGTGTGCGCACTTGTGTGTGTTCCATACGCTTCAAAATTTTACAGGCGGTTTCACAGATTTGGAATCCTTACAATAAATACATAGGTACTATCACTTCCACAAAAATGATTAAGTGGGTGCTCTAAGAGATTGGGTTAACGTATCTGTTTTAAGTTCACAAACCTTGCAAGCAGCAATCAGGACTGGCTCCCAGGCACCTGTCTTCATCTGCTCCATTAGACAGCTTAATTAACACTTCCTGCTCTAGAACTCACAGAAATTCTGCACAGAGGCTTAGACTCAAGTGATTGAGGCACTTAAATGTTTGATTAAATGACCATTATTTATTTTATTTTACTTTTCAAACAGTTGTCTCCTGGATCAATAAAAATGATTCAACTAACATGTCAATGCTAAAGAAATCTAAAATAACATTAGTGGGAAAAAGCATATGTTAGAGTCTTCCCCATGGAGTGATTTCCCATGCACTGGTGAATTACCCATCTGAAATAATACTATTTTATTACAGTCTGATATTGCTTCTCACCTCAGATGTTATCGCATCATGAAATTACATTTCAACATGACAGTCAAGATTTATTGAGAAAGTCTTGCCTCAATCAGTCTTCTATTTATTTCCACTAAGATTTCAGTTTTCCATGCAGTTTCTCTTTCTCAGAGCATCTTATAATCCTTATACTTAGATTTCATGTCTTCAACTCACTACAACACTGACTACTGTATCGTGGGGCCTGTCTAATGCACTTTCTTTTTATAATTTTTATTTTATATTGGAGCATAGCTGGTTAACAATGCTGTGTTCGTTTCAGGTGTAGAGCAGAGTGATTCAGTTACACCTATACACGTATCTATTCCTTTTCAAATTCTTTTCCCATTTGGGTTATTACAGAATACTGAGCTGACTTCCCTGTGCTATACAGTAGGTCCTTGTTGGTTATCTATTTTAAATATATTACAGCAGTGCGTACATGTCAATCCCAAACTCCCAATCTATCCCTCCCCCACCCCGGGCACTTTCCCCCTGGTAACCATACTTTCGTTCTATAAGTCTGTGAGTGTTTCTGTTTTGTAAATAAGTTCAGTTGTATCATGTTTTTAGATTCCGCATGTAAGTGGTGTCATATGGTATCTGTCTTTCTCTGTCTGACTCACTTCACTTAGTGTGGTATCTCCAGGTCCATCCGTACTGCTGCAAATGGCAATGCACTTTCTATGCTGATGAAACTATGCCCGTGTTCTGGTTTTCGCCTTGGCGTCACTCTTATTTGAAGCACCTATGACCACCACGATGGCGCACGGATAAGGTTTCCCTACGCAACCCTAACTTATCCATCCCAATACATTACTCCAGCTGATGAGCATCCTCGTCTTCTTAATTCTAAAATGTATATAACTTTGTTGCACCAATGACAGAAATACTTTACTGACCATTCTTATAAGAACACAGTATGATGTTACCATGAGATGTTTCTACAGGATGCAAGATAAATGCATTCCACAACATCAGCAACAAATTGCAAATGTCTTCTGACCATCTCCAAATTTCTCTGAAAAAGCGCATCATGAATTAACTAGTTAGGAATCTGCCCAAACCTTTTGTGAATCTGTTTTAATGGAACACCTCAGAAAACAAAGATTAAATGAAAATAGAAAAAGAAAAATTAGGCCACTGTATTGGCAAAAGTGTTCTTATGAAAATTTTCACTCAAATGCTTCTTTACAATTTTAAAATACACATCATCAAACAAACCAAATGGTACAGAACGGCTCTTAATGCAAACAGTACTTTACTGCTTTTGACTCCCCATCTCCAATCCCCCCCCACCAGGAGGTAGACACATTTAACTCTTTCAGGTGTGTTTTTAACTCTTCCAATAATGACCTTCATATCTTTATATCTTTCATGAATTACTACTTATTCACTACCTATTTACTTCCTGCTATGAAAGAGAAAGATTTGGCTTCCTCAAGCCATCCACCATCACTCCTTCCCATCTCTGAAACATGGTTGCTTTTTTTAGTTCCTTTATGGCTTACCTTTATAGCTTTCCTCCAGTTTCATTCAGATATAACTGACATATAACACTGTATAAGTTTAAAGTATACAACATAATGATTTGATGTATGTATATATTGTGAAATGATTGTCACAATAAGTTCAGTTAACACCATCACCTCCACAGTTACAATTATTTTTCCTGTGATGAGAACTTGTAAGATCTACTCTCTTTGCAACTTTCAAATCTAGAGTACAGTACTGTCAACTCTAGTCATGCTGTATATCACATCCCCAGAACTTATTTATCCTATAACTAGAAGTTTGTAGCTTTTGACCATCGTCACCCAATTCCCCCATGTCTCGCCCTTTGGCAAACACCAATCTGTTCTCTGCTTCTATGACTTTGTTTTTTTAAGGTTCCACATATAAGTGAGATCATATGGTATTTGTCTTTTTCTGTCTGACTTAATTCACTTAGCATAATGCTCTCAAGGTCCATCCATGTTGTAGTAAATAATAGGATTTCCTTCTTTTTTATGACCAATAGTATTCCATTGTGTATCTATATATATTTTCTTCGTTCATTCATCCATTTATGGACACTTAGGTTTTTTCCTTGTCCTGGCTATTGTAAACACTGCTGTAATGAACATGGTGTGCCAATATCTCTTCAGGACAGTGATTTCGTTTCCTTCAGATATAAATCCAGAAGTGGAATTGCTGTATCATACTGTAGTTCTATTTTAAATTTTTTGACGTGGAGAAAAGGAAACCATTGTGCACTGTTGGTGGGAATGTAAATTGGTGCAGCCATGATGAAAAACAGTACGGAGGTTCCACCAAAAATTAAAAATACAACTTTGAATAAAATAATTAAGCCTTCCTTTTCCAGCAATTATGGGTGGTGTCTTTTAATTCCCCACTTAATTCGATGAGTACATTAGTACTACCTAATCTTCACCGAATCATGCTCATAACCTTGATTATCTGAGTTTTTACTTCTATTATCTGTATTTTTGTTAAGGTTGGTAACATTTATGTTGTATCTGTAACCATGAATAAATTTTCTATGCTTTATATAAAATTGATTTCAAAAGGTGAAATTTAATAGTCTAATTATTGTGCAAAACAACCAGATAATATATTACAAAACAACTACATTTTGCTTCTGGTAGTTTTCCAGCCCTTTCCCCTCCATGCCCCAAGGTTTCTAATTCACTTTCATTTTTTCCCTTTCATTTTCTGCTTTTATTGCCTCCTTACACTAAGAATTCTCATGGATAGACTCTAGACTTTTCCTCCCGTCACCCCCCATCTGTGCCGAGCTGGACTGGGTATTTTCTGGATTCTTTGTGCAGCCATTCTCTGGGCCTTCCCTTTTCTCTTCTCCTGTCTGGATCCAATGGTCCTTGAATCCTTTGCGTTTCTCTTTTGTATTTGCTCCTTTAGTTTACTGAAGAACACCTCCAAGCAACTTCCAAAGAAACGCAGGAAATAAACTTTCCAAATCGTTGCATGTTTGCAATGGCTTTCCCCAATATGACTGATTGTTCACTTATGTATAGAAATCTTTTGATTTGAAAAATCTTTGGTTTGAAAATTTTCCCTTTCATGCTTCTAGTGAAGGCATTACTGTCTTTTACCATTTATTACTGGAAATACAATGCCAACCCACCTTGTTCCTGTGAAGAACCCTGCAAGGCTTTAGGGTATCTCTTTTATTCCTGTTCTGAGGTTTAGTGGTGATGTGTGCAGAGGTAGGTTTTTTTCATTCATTATGTTGGTACTTATTAGCCTTTTCAATCTGAAGACTCACATCCTTCAGCCTTGTGAACTTGACCACTATGACTACACTGATAATTCCTCCACGCTTTATTTCTTGAACGTCGGTTAACTATTGAGCATCCTGGCTTAATCAACTATGTCTCACCTTTTAAAAACACATTTTTATACTCATATTTTTGTCTCTGCTTTTTATTCCTGCTTGTGGGAGGTTTGTTCAACATTAGCTTTGGCAAACATTTTAAACAATTTTTAATTTTCAGACCCGTTTTTATTCCTTTGATTGTTACATTTTCATAGCAGCCTGCTCTTCTTTTATAAATATAATACCGTATTTGGTATTTCAGTCTTGCTCTCCTTAAATTTACTTTTTGTTCCCTAAAGTACCTTGCTTTCCCTGGAGTCATCTGTTTGTTTTGTCCTTCTCTTTCATGCCTCAAATGTCAGATGATCCAGGGTTGTCTGTTCATACTCAAGATTGAGGAGGTAAAATGCAGAGTGGAAGCTCCGTGTGTGTCTGGAGCCCGAGTCTGCATTTTACAGGGCTCACTGCGCTTGAGGGTGAACAAAAGGAGAGGATGCTGCTATGGTATGGACCCCCACCATGTGCTAGAGCAGGCTTTGCCCCAAGCTGTCACTTCCCACACTAGCTTCCCTGCACTCTGCAGTTGCTCCTTTACTCCCCTCAGCCTGGGAATAAATGCTGTCCATCCTGGGATTGTGGTCGAGATACACCGCCTATTCTGTAGGCTGACTTTCACCGAATCCTGTTTCTCACCTCACATCTCTTCTGCTACCCTTCCTTCGTGGCATCTCTCAGTCCTGGCCCTCTCCTGGGTTTTATGAGGAAGACAGACTCTCTCCGAGGCTTCACGTGTAGCTAGCAGCTGGTCATCTCAGCACTGCTTCCAGAAATGTGCCTAAGTCTCTTGTCTGCTGATGGCCATCCTCGTGCTTTCTTTGTTGTGGTAGATTTATACCTTTGTTATTCCATTATTGTCATTTTAAAGGGGCCTAGTGAGGGACAGGAAGGAAACTCATGTAGTCTGATTACTTGGGGCTTCTTTGGTATGTTTTAAATAAACATGATTCAAATCTATGAAAGCTGTTTTAATGCGGTTATGTAGGGAAGACTCTATGGTGTAAAAAAAGATGCTTCTCTATTTCTGACCCACTTTCACTGTTTCCATTAAATTCTAGATGCTTCCTGGTGTCCTGGGCCACATCTTTCTGACCCGGCTGATTGCAGCCCAGCTAAGGCAGGCAACTCGTACCCGATTCCACCTCAAGTGGGCTGTGGTACAGCTCAGTTTTCCACCTCGAGCTTTCTTCAAAGCCAGGGAAGGCCACTCAGTCCAGGTTCAGGTGAAGCTAGAAAGACAGGAGCAGGAAGGAAGCACAGGAGCAGGAAGTGCAGGAGCAGGAAGTACAGGAGCAGGAAGCTGAGAAGCAGGAAGGAAGAACAGGAGCAGGAAGTGCAGGGGCAGGAAGCTCAGAAGCAGGAAGGAAGCACAGGAGCAGGAAGCACAGGAGCAGGAAGTACAGGGGCAGGAAGCGCAGGAGCCGGAAGTGCAGGAGCCGGAAGTGCAGGGGCAGATGCCCTTTGGGAGCACCCTCAATCACAAGGAGCCAGAATTCCAGGGATAAATGCTCCAGACTCACATTCTTTGGCAGGACAATTCCGTGGTGTCTTCTGAAAGATCATCCAGGGTCCTCAGTGGGATGGAGACCCCCCTTGCTCTTAGTAGTAATTGATCAATCGGCTTTTCCCTTCCCTGTTTCATTCTCCCCATTCCCTCACCTCAGAGTCCTGGAATTCCCTCCCCAATAAACTACCTGTATGCTGATTCTTGTATTGGGCTCTGTTTCCAGAATAACCCAAACCTCAACAATGCTCCTAATGATGTGCTCTGTGATTGCACTACTTTATAATGTTAAATTCCGAAGGCAGTGGCAGGCTGCATGTCTATTAAGGTGTCTAGTGACCCTTCATTCCAGTCAATTTCAAAGGCCATTAGTTTAAGAAGTAATAAGTATCAAATTATTTTGTTATCAGATACAAGTTAGCAAAAAGTTTTAACCAGTATTCATTCCTTGAATGCACTATTTTCGTCATTGTATCACAAATATTTTTACATCTTTAAGTGAATATTGTGATATGTTAAGAATCCTGCTTTTAGTGACCTTTAACCCATTTAGTGAACTGCTAAGAAGCGACCTTGAATAAAGGAAAAGCTGTAGATGTACAAACGAAGTCACTACAGGCATGTTTGGGAGACATTCACCATCAGGAGCTTTCGGGGCATCTGCAGGGTTACGAGAATATTGAGATGTTTGAGGACAGAATGAGCTGTGAAAGCAGAGCCAATGGGGAAGCTTCAGCTGAGCCAGGCCTCCATCTACCCGGGCCCCTCTGGGTTCTGGGCTCGCGTGCTGCAAAGATGGTAAATACATCAGCGAGAGGTGAAAATACAAACAAGCTCCTGAGGTTCTGTGTACAGGGGAGGGGGGCCGCACCCCAATCTGTAGATTCCAGGCAATCTGGGTGAGAAACAGAAGGCTCTTACCTGAAAAGAAATTGAATGAAAAATCCAGGGAAACCTAAGGCTTCCAGTGTGGATTCTACAAACCCAGAATAAAGCCCTCCTCAGTCTAGCATTTAAGGGACCTGGATGCTAACACATCTTTCAGTCTAAATGCCACCCCTACCCAAGAACTCACTCTGATTTACCACTCAGGGAGAGACATATTAGGAGGTGGGGCAGGAAAGAAACTCTGTTTATACAACAAAACAGCTCTCCTGCCATCCCGTCTGTGGCAGGTTGAATAATGGCCCCTCTACCCAAAGATGTCCATGTCATAACCCTCAGAACCCATGACTGTGTCACCTCACATGGTAAAAGGGGCATCTTTGGGTAGAGATGTGACCAGGGACCCTGGCGTATGCATGTGGGCCCAATGCCATCACAGGGTCCCTAGAAGAGCGACGGAGGAGGGTCAGAGCCAGAGGGGACAGCTGACCGTGGAAGCACAAGAGGGAGCGTGATGTGGGGCAGGCCCGCAGAGAAAGGTGGCGGCTTCTAGAAGCAGAAGAGGCAAGGAAGCAGGCTCTTCCCTGGAGCCTCCAGAAGGGACCACCCCGGCCCACAGCCTGATTTTAGTTTTGTGAGACTAATTTTGGATTTGTCACCTTCAGAACTATAATAAATTTCTGTTGTTTTAAGCAACGAAGTTTGTAGTAATTTTTTACAGCAGCAACAGGCAACTAGTACAATATTCATGTTCTGTAACATGAACAGACAGCGAACAGCAAGCACAGAAGAGCCGAGACAAGTACATGTAACAGGTGAACAGGAAAACAACCCTGGGGGAGAGCGGTGGTTCATAAACGTGGGGAGAGGACATTTCATTACATCTATACAATGAAAACAAGAGGCTCTGAAAATAAATAGGAAAAGTACAACAAGATTTTTTTAGACCTTGAAACTATCACTCTTGAGCATAAAGGGAAAGAAATCTGACTTCCCAAAGACACTGACTGAAAAGTCCAAATGAAAAATTTGAGAAAAAACTAAGAGTCAGGAAGACCTTCTGAGGGCTTTGATTTAGAGTGAACAACCTTGTGACCGTGGGGTGTAAAGGACGCACCCCTGAGGGTGAGGCTGTCGCCCCTCTGACCACAGGACAAGGGTGGGGACAGTACTCAACGCCAGGTAATTGTCTTAACGCTTCTTATTCCAGCGATAAAATCTCCTGATGGTTCAACCTCCAGAGTTGCCTAATAAAGGACCAAAATATAATAATTCCACACTCTTCATCTCAGATGAGAAAGTTTATGATTATGGTAAAAACAAAAAATAGAGATAGGAAGTCAAAGGCCCTCTGGAGCTAAAGCAATGCTGCTTCATTATGACTGATGTGCTTTTTTCCCTTGTGTCATTTTTATGAGAACAGATGCAGCCAACTTCACACATGAACTTCACAGGCAAAGCAGAAGAAAGGCTCTGTGTGTGTGCGTGTGTGTGTGCACGCGCACACTTGCATGTGTGTATATTTTCCCCTTGGCCATCAGACATAGCTTCAAACAACCGTCTCGTTATTTTACCCCCTTAAAAGTTAATTTATTGCCTGGAAAAGAGCTAGAGAAGTTCCTGAAGAACTCAGACTATGTTCCCTTTGCCAGCTAACTACCCTTAATTATAACATCATACCCATTGGACGTGGATAGAAAGAACAAGCGATGTCTCTATGGTACCGCAGGACCCCATGACACAGATGCTACATTTGTCCTCAGAGTAGCAACACTCAGTGATAGGAAAGTAGGATTTCTACACACTGAATTCAGTTTATGTACCAGAGAAACACTCAGAAGTCCTCTAAGATAAGACCAGATCAATCTCATGGCTGCTACCAGTAGACAACAAAATTAAAGACACTCTCCCATCCTTTTGAAGATTTTAATATAAATTATGGAGAGGAAGACTAAAATATGTAGGAATATTGTTCTAACACCACGGAATCAGTAGCTTAATTCACTCCTCAGTTGGTTGTGATGGCTTTCAGCAAAGAACTAAAAAAGGAACATTTACAGATTATGTGCCTGGACCTTTATGGTCACGACAGCCTCTGCACGGAGACACCACACAGAGGTAAGGTAGTTCTGTACTTACTAAAAAAGTTAAAGAAATAATAAAGGAGGAAAGTTACACTCTTTTCAGTTGGGAGAAAAGAACACATGAGCAGTGCCCAAGGCACATGCACGCTGGAGAGACGGCACTACCACCCTGCCTGAGGACCCCACCTGCGACGGCTGAGGTCTCCTTCCTTCTTCACAGCTCACAAAGTCCCATTAGGTCTCTAACACTCTGCTTACCTTTATGTTTCTTGTCTTTTCCCCCAATGATTAAGTGTGTGCTATTCATTTTTTACATCTTCAGCAGCTAGCAATGTGTCCGAAACTAAGGAGGGCCTTGGCATATGTTGGATAAATATTCTTTAATTATAGAATATAAATATTCTATAATTAAATTCTATAATTTAATATTACCCAAGTGGCAACCAATTCTCTGAAGTCAATACGATTTGGAGATTTAATAAAGAAATTGGCTGCATATTTTAGAAATCTGAAGGTTAAAAAATATGGGAACAAGCAGAGCCCAGACCGAGACCAATCCCTGCAAAACAGTTAAATTTACTGATTTGTATTCATTCACTGATGGGGCCAGGCCCTCTGGCAGGATCTTTGGATGCAAAGACATAAGGTGTAGTCCCTCCTCTGGAAGACACAAACATGGAAACAATAATGACGTTACGGTGATTATGGGCTAATGCTACACACCTATTTTTGTCATTGTAGATTAGAAATTTTGTGAGAACTCAGAGATGGGAATGACAATACACTGATGGTGCCATCCCCCAAAGAACAAACACACACAACCAAAACACGCTAATGAATTGGCGGCTTGCTGAGAGCCTGGCAGACCGTCGCCTCTACCCCTGTGACCTAACCCAACTCTGAAGCCACTGCCGGCTCCTCGGAGGGAGCCCAGCTCCACTTTCCTGTGGCTCCCATTGCTCAGTGGCTCTGCCTTTGTTGACACAGATGCTCACAAATGTTTGCTGAGGCCACGGTCGGCACCAAGAATCTTTTCAGTAGAGGGTATACAGAAGTGAGGAAAGCGCAGAAGGTCCATTTTCTCAGTCCATTGGGGGAATAGACAAAAAAATTAATACATATGTAATATAAACTGGGAAAAGTGCTATGAAGTTCACAAACAAGGTGCTTGATAGAGGAAGCCCTATTTATGTATTTATTTATATTATCTATTTATTTATATTGAAGTATATATGATTCCCAGTATTGTTAGGTGTACAGCAAAGTGATTCAGTTATATACATATATTTTTTTTCAGATTACTTTCCAATATAGGTTATTGCGAGATACTGAATACTGTTCCCTGTGTTATACAGTAAATTCTTGTTGCTTATCCATTTTATGTACAAACTACTGTTTGCATCTGTTAATCTCATACTCCAGGTTTATCCCTCCTCCCCTCCCTCTCCCCTTTGGTAATCATAAGTTTGTTTTCTATGTTTGTGACTCTGTTCCTGTTTTGTATATAGATTCATTTGTATTATTTTTTGTACTCCACACATAAGTGATACCATATAATACTCATCTTTCTCTGACTTACTTCACTAAGTATGGTCATCTCTAGGTCCATCCACGTTGCTGCAAATGGCAATATTGCATTCTTTTTCATGCTGAGTAGTATTCCATTGTATATATGTACCACATTTTCTTTATCTATTCATCTGTTGATGGGCATTTGCGGTTTTTCCATGTCTTGGCTATTGTAAATAATGCTATGAACATTGGGGTGCATGTATCATTTCAAATCAGAGTTTTCATCTTTCCCAGATATATGTCCAGGAGTGGGATTGCTGGGTCATATGGTAATTCTAATTTTAGTTTTTTAAGGAACCTCCATACTGTTCTCCATAGTGGCTGTATCAATTTACATTCCCACCAACAGTGCAAGAGGGTTCCCTTTTCTCCACACCCTCTCCAGCATTTGTTACTTGTAGACTTTTTAATGATGGCCATTCTGACTGGTGTGAATTGGTACCTCATTGTAGTTTTTATTTGCATTTCTCTAATAATTAGTGATGTTGAGCACCTTTTCATGTGCCTCTTGGCCATCTTTATGTCTTCTCTGGAGAAATGCCTATTTAGGTCTTCTGGCCATTTTTTTATTGGGTTGTTTTTTGATATTGAGTTGTATGAGCTGTTGGTCTATTTTGGAAACTAAGCCCTTGATAGTCGCGTCATTGGGAAATATTTTCTCCCAGTCTGTAGGTTGTCTTTTCATTTTATTTATGGTTTCCTTTGCTGTGCAGAAGCTTGTAAGTTTGATTGGATCCCACTTATTTATTCTTGCTTTTATTTCTTTTGCCTTGGGAGACTGACCTAAGAAAATATTGCTATCATTTATGTCCGAGAATTTTTTGCCTATGTTCTCTTCTAGTTTTATGGCGTCATGTCTTATATTTAGATATTAACATTTCAAGTTAATTTTTGTATATGGTGTAGGGAGTGTTCTAATTTCACTGATTTACATGAAGCTATCCAGCTCTCCCAACACCACTTATTGAAGAGACTATCTTTTCTCCATTGTATACTCTTGCCTCCTTTGTTGTAGATTAATTGACCATAGGTGTGCCAGTTTTTCTGGGCTCTGTATTCTGTTCCATTGATCCATATGTCTGTTTTTGTGCCAATACCATGCTGTTTTGATTACTGCAGCTTTGTAGTATTGTCTGAAGTCGGGGAGGGTTACATCTCCAGCTTTGTTCCTTTTCCTCAGGATTGCTTTGGCAATTCTGGGTCTTTTGTGGTTCCATATAAATTTTAGGATTATCTGTTCTAGTTCTGTGAAAAATGTCATGGGTAATTTGATAGGGGTCACATTAAATCTGTAGATTGCTTTGGGTAGTATGGCCATTTTAATAATATTAATTCTTCTAATCCGAGAGCATGGGATAGCTTTTCATTCTTTGAATCATCTTCAGTTTGCTTTATCAATGTTTTATAGTTCTCAGTGTACAGGTCTTTCACTTCCTTGGTTAAGATTATTCCAAGGTTATTTTTTTTGGATGCATTTTAAACAGGGCTGTTTTACTTTCTCTTTCTGATATTTCATTATTAGTGGAAAGAAATGCAACTGATTTCTGTATATTAACCTTGTATCCTGCTACCTTGCTGAATTCATTTATTATTTCTAGCTGTTTCTGTGTGGAGTCCTTAGGGTTTTCTACATACAGTATCATGTCATCTGCAAATAATGACAATTTTACCTCTTCCCTTCCAGTTTGGATACCTTTTATTTCTTTTTCTTGTCTGATTGCTGTGGCTAGGACTTTCAATGCCAAGTTGAATAGAAGTGGTGAGAGTGGGCATCCTTGTCTTGTTCCAGAATTTAGCAGGAAGGCTTTCAGATTTTCACTGTTGAGTATTATGCTGGCTGTAGGTTTGTCATAAATGGCTTTTATTATGTTGAGATATGTTCCCTCTATACCCACTTTGGTCGAGTTTTTATCATGAATGGATGTTAAATTTTATCAAATGTTTTTTCTGCATCTATTGAGATGATCATGTGGTTTTTGTCTTTTCTTTGATCGATGTGGTTTATCACTTTGGTTGATTTGCATACGTTGAATCATCCTTGTGACCCTGGAAGAAATCCAACTTGATCATGGTGTTTGATCCTTTTTATGTATTGTTAGATTTGGTTTGCTAATATTTTGTTGAGGATTTTTGTGCCTATATTCATCAAAGATATTAGCCTGTAATTTTCTTTTTTTGGTCGTATCTTTGTCTGGTTTTGGTATCAGGGTGACGGTAGCTTCATGGAATGACTTTGGGAGTGTTCCCTCCTCTTCAATCTTTTGGGAGAGACTGAGAAGGAAAGGTATAAGTTCTTGTTTGTATGTCTGGTAGAATTTCCCAGTGAAGTCATCCAGGCCTGGACTTCTGTTTGCAGGGAGTTTTTAAAATTACAGATTCTATTTCACTTCTAGTGATCGGTCTGTTCAATTTGTCTGTTTCTTCTTGACTCAGTTTGGCAGGCTGTATTTTTTGTATTTCTGTAGTATTAATTATTATTTCTCCTCTTTTATTTCTTATTTTGTTTATCTGGGCCCTCTCTGTTTTCTTCTTGGTGATCCTGGCTTGAGGTCTGTTGATTTTGTTTATCCTCTCAAAAAATCAGCTCTTGGTTTTATTGATCCTTTCCTTTTTTTTTTTTTTTTAATCTCTATTTTATTTATTTCCTCTCTGATCTTTATTATTTTCTTCCTTCTGCTGACTATGGGTTTTGTTTGTTCTTCTTTTTCTAATTCTTTTAGGTGATAGGTTAGGTTGTTTATTTGAGATTTTTCTAGTTTCTTGAGGAAGGCCTGCATCACTGAAAGGAAGCCCTTTTTAGGGAAGGCCCATTTGAGGAGTTAACAATTAGGCTAAGACTTAAAGAATGAGAAGAAGCTGCTCATGCCAAGGGCCAGAGCAAAAGCTTCCCAGTCCCAATAAATAGCACGGGCCAAAGTATGAAGGTTAGAAAGAGTCTGGTATATTTCAGCAATGAGAAAGAAGCTGGTGTTGCTCCAGCACAGTTAGCCAGGGGAGAAGAGCGGGAGAAAGCGTTGGGAAAGTAACAATAGGGCCAGTTCATGCAAGGTTCTGTAGGCCATGCTAAGAAGCTTGGAGTTTATTCTAAATACAAGCTATTGAAGGATTTTAAGCAGGGAGGTTTTGTAATCCAACATATATTTTGAAAATGATCATTATGGTTGCTGAGAAGAACAAGAAGGAAAGCAAGACTATCAGTTAGGGGACTACTGTGGAGGTCTGGGTGAAAGACAGTGGTGTCCTGGACTAGGGAGCGGCTGGAAGGGAAGGAAATGAATGGATTCGAGATAGATTCTGGGGGGTTGAATCTATGGTATTTACTGACGGATTAAGAGAAAGGTAAGCCATTCAAGAATGACACCCAAGTTGTGGCTTGAGCACTGAGCTCATAGACATGGAAAAGACGGGGGTGGAGGTTTCAGTTCTGGACATGTGACATCTGAGGCGTCTGTGAGCTAAGAGAAGGGGCCAGGAAGCAGCTGGATATCTGCACCCAGTTCTCACATGAGGGACGGGAGCTTTGAGTCATTAGCACATAGCTGTTATTTAAGGCCACTGACATGCAGACGGCTGCTTAACAGAAGAATTAAGGGAAAAAAAGGGCGGGGAGACCACAATATTTAGTGTAAGGTTGTGGAGCTGGTAGAGAAATAAGAAATTCAGATGGAGAAGTGGGAGAAGCAGGGGAAAACTAGGACTCACTGGGAAGACACAGACATACTTCAGCAGGATAGAGCAAAAGGGATGTATATAGGGATGAAAACTTAACTACATGGTTAATAGCAGTGAAAGACTGGCTCACCATTGCATAATAAAAAAGGGGGAAGCTAAAATAGGATTCCAGAGTGAAAAGCAATGATGATTATACTGAGAGAAAGCCAACTTCTTCCAAGTAACTCAGTAAACTTACAAATCTACAAAAATATGTTAGGGCTAGGCAAAATGTACTTCCTGCTAAACCCTATATCAAAGTGCATTATTCCATGTTTTCTTCTAAAGAGAAGGGAGGAAAAAAAGACAATGAAGCATTCTAGACTATGAGGTAGACCATAGATTGTAGTAGGAGAAGAATTAAAGTACTGCTCCTCTAACTGACATCTGTTTTGCCAGATTAAAACTATGCATGTTCAGAATTTCTTCAAATACGGTTTGGATACTAATTTGTAGTTTAAAATAGAAATTCTATTTGAAGAGAATGAAAAATAATTGGTGAATGATCAAATCTGTACAAGTAAATGGTACCAAACCTTCCAAGTAAATGGAAGAACCATTTCTTTACTCTGAAAAAATAGCACACTTCTAATGTAAAACAGGTGCGCCTGATCTTAAGAAAATTTCTAATGGATTAAAAGTACAATTTACCCTGAATTATTATTAGAAAAAAAATTTTTTTGAATCACTTTTTACTTTAAAGTGGACTTAGATCTATGTTCTAGGTTTGCAATTATCCTAAATGACTTATCTAGTTACTGAACGGTCTGGCTCAAAATAACGTTTATCATTCAGTAGTTTACTGAGCAAAGGCAATGTTGAAGTCTACTTTCAGAAAGGATTTTTCTTTTTTTCAGATCAATAATTGGATGAGGGGAAATACCTGAAGGCCAAATAAGTCATTGTTTTACAGTTACGTTGTTTTCCTTTTCTAAAAAAGTGGTCTGAGTTAACTGACTACACTTCATTCCCCTGCAATGCACTTGTGCACATTAACACTGCAAGAAGCATATGAAATAAAAGAGAGGATGCATCTTCAATCCTTCTTGTCAAATTTTAAGAGATACCAATCAACCAAACACCTCGCTAATACTCATGAGACTGTTGTCTTAATTAGCTGGTGATATTTTTGACTAAGAATCTCAGATGATGAAACTGTTCTCCCCTGTGTTGAACCAGCTTGGCCCAGACTAGCCTGTCCCGCAGTGACATGTAGATTGAATACAAATCAGACAGCACAGCTTTAAGTCTGTGTCGCAGCTCTCATTTCCAATTCGAGAACTGTACTATAATCATAAGCTTCTGGTGGATGAAAGGAAATCAGCTCTCTGAATATTAGCTAATGCCACATTTGCAAGTCCTGAAGAGATCTGTGCTGTTAAAAAAAAAATAGATCATTTCGCGTGAACCTATATATATGAATTGCTTTGTTCTGCTCAACTGATAGACGCAATGCCTGTGCTGGGATTAAACCCTTTTCATCATAAAACCTCATCTGGTTCGGAGTCCAAGTCCATCAAACCTTTTTCCTTTAAAGTCCCGCCTTTGATTCTACATCAATTTATTCAAACCGCAGCTGGGTGGCTGAAAACGAAAGGACAGCATCATTTAAACCAACCATGTTCTCAACTTGAAAGAAGGGCTATAATTAAAAAAATGGGCATAAAAGAATGGAAATGGGATAATATTTTTTAATGGTAGTTCAAAGGCCGACAGATGTCAGAGTCTTTGAAGATGTCAGTACACTGAGCAAGGAGTTGCCATGAAAGCCTGCCTGAGAGGTGAAGCAGCTTTTTAATGGCTGAAAAAACCCTTGCAGACACATCCTTGTGTTTTTAATTTGTCAGAGTTTCTGCAGTATTTTCTGATTAATGACACACGATTATAACTGCATAGCAGACATATTTTTATCCTCGGTTAAATGAATCGTTTACTCCACATTCTTTTAGAACTAGATAAGAATAGGGACACTTTCCTAGGAAGTCCCAAAGTGTTCTGATCGCTTCACATATTTATGCTAATTTTGTGGGACTGGCCAAATCCAGAGTTACTGTATGTTACCAGCTTTTGTTCTCTTAATAGTCTGTTGCTGGTAACATTATGATGCACATGTGGTAGTCAGAACGCGACTCACTACAGCTCCATTCTTTTCATGTACGTGGAACAATATGTGCTTGAATAATTAATCTGTGCACCAAGTCATGTCAAACCAAATTAATATTTAAAAACATTCCTGAGCTCCATCGAAACAACCATGGGCTGCCATAGGGTTGCAGAAGAGAAAGAGGTGCTTAGGGGGAAAACCTGCAGCCCCAACTGCAGTATGACGTTGATGCCACCCGAAAAGCAAGGGCCCTAATACCGCGTGTAAGCCCCTGGGGCGCTGCTCTGGGTGGCGAGAGGCTCTAGGTCGTCTGACTCGTCGATCTGACGTGCTCTGCGAAGCGGCCTCGTGGTACTCCTGGACAGCAACCACGAGCCACCAGAGAGCAGTAGCAGAAAAAGGCTTTCCCACCAAGGGCTGGCCTGTAACTGATACCATGACGAGGTGCGGGGGAAGCGCTCACAGCTCTGAAGGCACACGACGTGGGGGCAAGTCCCAGCCCCTCACTCCAGCGCCGCCCGGCCGGGTCTGCCCGCCTTCTGTCAGAACTGAGCTCACACCTGCCCCCTCCCAGAAAGCCGGTGCAGGTGTCCAGCACGCGCGCTCTGCTCGGTTCTCCTTCTCAGGATAAGCGAGACTCGGGAACAAATAAAAGCAGGCCATTTCTCGTTGGAAACGTTCCCCTCCTGCAGGGCTACTCCTGTTTCCACAGCTCGGAGCCCGGGCCCTGCCCTCCGCCGTCACCCTGTGCGGCCACGACGGGTCAGGCCCTGAGCACACGCCTGTCCGCTTCGGAGAGCTGACCTCCGCCAGTCCCACAAGGGCCACCACGGAGGCGGCACAGCAGGCGGGGACCAGGGCCGGGGCTGGGGTGCAGGGGAGGGCGTCCCGGCAGGCAGGGGGCGGTAAGCAGCGCACCCACGCGGCGGGAGCCCCCGGGCCCTAGAGGACAGGTGCTCTTCTGGGTCACCCTCCTCAGGGAGGGGCCGCGGCCTCTGCCGTGTCTCTAGGTGACTGTCGGGGCGCCGCTAACCCTGGGCCTGACTTCGAGGCAGCTGAAGGTCCCCACCTCGTCGTCTGCAGCTCCTGCATCTGTCCCTGCCCCGCCCCCCACCGCCAGGTGCCCGAGTCTCCAGACCACAGCTCCCACCCTCGATGGTGTCCCACCAGGACAATGTTCCTCCTCCGTCTCCTTTTCCACTCTTTCCATCCGTCAAAATTCCCGCTTCTTCAGTGTGACGGATTTCACTTTTTTTTTAATTTAATTTTTAATAAAGATATAATTGACATATAACATTGTATTAGCTTTAGATGTACATAATGATTTTTAAATTGAGGTACAATTGACATACAACATTGTATTAGTTCAGGAGTGCCACATAATAATTTGATGTTTGCATATGGTGTGAAATTATCACAATAAGTCTAGTTAACATCCTTCACCTCACATAGTTACAATTTTGTGTGTGTATGCGACGAGAACTTTTTTTTGGAAAAAGCCTTATTTTTTAATTTTTTTTAATAAATAGGTTTTTTCTTTTTTTTTATATATACAGCAGGTTCTTATTAGTCATCAATTTTATACACACCAGTGTATACATGTCAATCCGGATTTCACTTTGATGAGAGCCATTTAATGAGAAACAATTCCGTGATGCGGTCGCATGACGCTTACTTTCCTCTGCACCTCAGTGCTGTGCAGACCTTCCCTCCTCTGGGGCGTTCCCCTGGCTCTTTGGGGCACACGCAGCCTCCTGACTGGGAATGCGGGGCAGGTAAGCAGGGAAGGGCGATTCTCTCGTTCGCGGTGCTCTGCGGACTCGCTAAACTGCCTGGCGGAGTGGGAGCTCTACCAGCGAGGGCTGTGTCTTATTTGTTTTGTGTCCCTTCTCACAGCGCAGTGGCTGGCGCATGAGGGTGCTCCGTAAATGAGGAATGAACAAAGAGGTAAGTGAAGGAATCCTTGGAGACATAGTTCCATCTTAAGAGAAATCACTTGTTCCTTTCTCCTCTATTCATTTAAGGTGTAAAAGCGTTCACGAGTTACCTACTCCAGAAGTCGCCTTGCTGTGTAATATTTATCCGTTTGGAACACTGAAACGCACGCATGAGTGAGGCAATGAAGGCGCGCGCGTTAAATAAGGAAGAGGGCAAACGAGAGAGACTCCCCGTGGCGATTTCCAGCAGCCTCGCCGCTGGGCCCCGGGCCCGGCAGGGGCGCCGTCGGGGCATCTCAGGGCTGCGGGCAGCCTGTGGTCTCCTATCTCCCGCGCCTCGACCTCGGAGGCTCGGAGGCTCAGACGCTGAGCTCCTGTGCGGGCCAGGACACACCCTGCTCCTCTATGCCTCTCTGGCTGATCTCCAGGGCGGCTGCGACACCCTCCTCTGTCCCCAACCCGGCGGCTCTCTGTGGACCCCAGCCACCCGGGAGCGGCAGCGGGACCGGAAGTGGGGCCGGGCGGGAGCAGGGCTGGCGTGGGTGCAGGTCAAGCACGACCTGCCACTCCGAGCCGCGCTGCGGCTTTCACCTGGGTCTACCTTCCCATCGCTGGCTTCCCTGATCTGAGCCCGTGTCCCGCGGCAGGTCTGGGCCACGTGGAGTCGGTCCTTATGGACTGCTGCTCACTTGGTGCAGCCGTCTGTCTACGTTGTTTGGCCACAGTTCACAAACTGAAATAAGTAAACTAACGTTTACAGGCTTATTTGAAAATATTTGCCCATTTCAAACTCACAAAAACCCAGGAGTCAGGCATTATGGCTCCCGAATGACCACTTTTTCTTGGTTCCCTTGCCCTCATCCTTGAGCCATTTTCCCAGTCTTCTTGTTCAGTGCGATGTCCTCCATCTTCTCTTAGGCAATGAGTGTGGTCCACCCTCATTCCATTCCCCTCCTTAGAGGGGCTCATCCTCACAGTTGGTACCTGCTGCCATCCATCCTGGTGACCCCCAAGCCTTTATTTCCAAAGGAGAGCTCTCCTCTGAACTCTAGCCTTATATTCCCAGGTGCCTATGTGACACCAACACCTGATGCCCTGTGCACATGGACCACAGCTCCAGCCTCCTCTCCCTCCCTCTCTGCCACATCAGCTTTCCTGTCGCCAAAGCCTTGGCTAAGTCCCTCATCACCTGTCACTAGGATGACTCCCAACGAGCCACCCAGCCTCCAACCTCACTGCCTTACGACTCTTAGTCCTCTGCTTCAACTCTCCAGTGACTTCTGATTGTCGACAGTTATGATCTCTCCACTTTGCACTGGACACGCCTATCATAAAAAACCGAAGCATGCAACCTAGCATGTATATGTGTAGATCTGTAACACTACAATATTAATACATTCTGCACATTACAAAAACTTACACAAAATAGATGAAATACAAATACACATAAATGGAAGTTCTTTTCTTTCTTCCTATATCCTCATGAGCCCTACTTGGGAGAACACTGTTCTAAATAATTACCAGAAGGGGTAACAAGTGTTGCAGGTAGGACACTGAGGTAAGGAAATGGAAGACACAGAAATGGCAGTACAGGTAGACAGTATAAACCCCAAACTGGAGACCAGTGTTCAAGGAGAGCCGCTCCTGACTTCCCAACACGGTGTAAAGTATTTTGCAGGTACTGATCATGCTGCTACTGTTCAGAATGCTTTTCCTATTCTAATTTGCATAGCAAATTTCTATTCACTAGAAAAACCTCAATGCATATGGTATCAACCTTTTCTGATCCCCTCCCCAGACCCTATCTCCCCACACTCCATAACTCCGTCTCTTCTTTACCTGGGATCAAGGCACCTTCCTCACTTCATTGCACTTTGCTATACACACGTGTGTAACTCTAGAAGGCCTAAAGGCTGGGTCTGCTAGAGGAGGCCCCGAGATATAACTGCCCATTTCCACGCTGGTACTGTTACTAGTTCCTTACACACAAGGTGGGCAAGGCGGGCATGTAGGCAAAGTTTCCAGAGAGTAGAAAGCAGCCAGGAGGGTACCGACCTCCCTCCACCCCAAAGAAAGGGGAGCTAGGCATCCTAAAGGGCCCGATTAAATCATCACATGGATCAGGCGGCACCATCAGCAAAAGGGTGCCCCCATGGGGACCTGTGGGCCAGGGCAGGCTGTCCTTCTGACCAGGGGTGTTACTGTGTCTCTGCTCTATGCAGCCTGGATGTGTCCTAAGACGCACCCTCCGTCTATGTGAAAGGAAGGTATTCTTTGCCCCCAGCTGTTGGAAGGAACCATACTGCCTTCCTATCATGACAGATGCACAAATGCCTGCTTCTCCATAGACTATTTGAGCTGGAGGGCAGGAATCACTCCGTTTGGAATATTCCAAGGCTGACTATGGTGCCTGACACGCAGCGGGAGCTCAGCAGAGGGCACCACTGAATGAACGACTGAATATCACAGATGTGGAAAACAACGATCAGAGATATGAAACTGGTTACTCAGGTTTATAAAGCCAGTAAGTGGTCGAGACTGGTCATGAACCAGCACCTTTGTTTTCATATTCGAAGGAAATTGATCACTGCATCTAGGCCCATACATTACTTATCACCTGTATGCCAATGATGTCCAAATTCGTATTTCTGGAGTCTCAACCTGCATCTCCAGCTCCCTGTCTGACGCACCTCCATCTGGATATTTAACGTGAGGCTCGAACTTAACTCGGCAACAGCAGAACTTTGTTTTCATTCCCTCCTAACTGCCCTCATAGCTGGCACCATCGTCTAACTATAGCTGCTCAAACCCTAACTCTACAGAAGTCCTCTTTGCCTCACTCCCCACAGCTTACCCATCAGCAAGTCCTACCGACAAATGCACACATCACACAGACACCCAGGACTGTCCGCAGAGCCTCAGTGGCCTTTTAGAAGCGTGAGTCAGACCACGTCACCTTCCTGCTCAGAAGCCTCTCCTTGTCTTCCAATCGCATGCAGAGTCAAACCCAGCTCCTCAGAGGCCCGGCCCTTCCTGCACCTGCTCTGCTCCTGACACACAGACTTCCTCTTCTCTTCCGTCAGCTTAGACAGCTCCCCCTGGAGCGGCCTCGCTGACGGCCGGCGAACAGTCACCGGGCACAGTACCACAGCTCTGCGCCTAACAGGGACTGTCACGCAATGCTCTCCTTGTTAAGTGGTGATCTGTGTTGTCATCTGTCTTCCCCCATTCAAGTGTAAGTTCCTTTAGAGCAGAGGACTCATCTATCTTGTTCTTTCCTGTAACCCTGAAAGGAATCCTCTTAGGGCCAGAGAGACCATTCCCTACACAACCTGGGGCAACATTCATGTGAAAGCCACCTCCTGAAGGTGTATACCCCCATAACCAGGGCCTGGCACAGAACTGCACTCAAAGTATCTTTATTGAGTAAATGAATCAAGTTGAAGGAAGGCTGTGTCATAAGCAAATTCCATATACATAATTCGGCCTAATTCTGACAGATAGGAAAACATATGTGGAAATAAATTTGATTTATACATTATCCAAAGAGTCACAATTATAAAAGTGTTCAAGTCACAGAGTTCCATTTTGTCAATATCGATATGGAACAATGAGACTTCAAAGAGCAATCGGAACAGTCAACAATAATTATGATTTTTCTAAGAAGATTTACTCTGCTATTCCTATCTCTGAATTGAATTTTTTTAAGAAACACCGACTTTATGGCAATAGATTGTGATGTTTGCTGCATGTCCTACACCTCCACGGCTCTCAAAACCTGAACCAGCACAGTCACACAGGCTTTACAGGGGCCGGGGACACACGGCACCTCTCGAACTCAGGGCTTTTGTCTAACAACAGCCTTGGAAGCAATTTTTGAATAAATAAAGAACCAAAAGTTTTCCACCCTCACACTCTACTTCTCCTGTTGCACATGCCAGCATCATTTTATCTGGGGCTATTGTAAAATTTGCCCAACAAGTGTGGATAACATTTACATTACAAAAATTAGCTTTTCAGGAAACATTTGGTAAACACATGCACTTTGTACGTTAAATGACATCTTTGCAAATAACGAAATAAATAAGGTCCCACTTGACCCTAGCGATCTGGGGTTTGTTTCATTAATAAAGACTGACTTAAGGAGTAAACTTAAGGTGAATGAATCACCAGTTTAATCTTAACCTTTTTAAAGACCTACAACTTTCAAGTCCTTACTGGAAAATTCCCTCGTTTTAAGATGCTAGGCCTGGCTGGACCATTGCTGCATGTTCACTGAAAGCTCCTCTATACCACAGAGCGATAATGTCACTGGGACACAAACACACCCATGCGTGCGCAAGCACGCACGCACACACACACACACACACACACACACACACACACACACACACACACACCGAGAGCACTGCTGCATTGCAACTGCCCCCGCTAACAAGGAAAGAGACCCCAGGTCCAGGCCACAAACTTCAGCAAACTTCTGATGGTATCTGAGGACACCATTAGCTCATTCTCAAATATTACTACTACTTTCAGGCTTTGACTTCATACCCGAGCAAAACAAATCCAAATGAACAGGAAAAATAACACACATTTTCAAACCCTGCAAGTCTAATTGTGTACTGTTTCTTTATGATTTCTTGTGATCTTTCCCCAACCTCTCAGTATACAAATACCCAAAAGTACTTGAGAGGTCACGTAACAATTTAAATTAATTGTTAAAACAAGTGAAGAAAAATAACTTTCACTAAATTTTAATATTTGTTTCAATGGAAAAATATTATCTCAAGTTCCACAATGATCCACCAACTAGGTCTCAATGAGGCCACTTTTTATTATCCAAAAGTTTCCTTCTAGCGACAGTATTTTCCAAGGTTTTCTCTACACAAATATTAAAGTAGCTTGAAAATAGACAATTATTTTCATGTAATGCCTTGCTCTCCTCCTCAAACAGGAGTTCAAGGTCTCCCCAACAGAAATTTCTGTGACTTTTCTCATGGAAAATGTTCAGGTGTTAAATATCTTTCGTATCCTGCAACTAGGCGTGATTCCAATTAGTCCTGAACCAAAGACAAAATGACAGTTTAATGAGCTTCAATTTGCCAGCTCTTTGAACATTTGATGATATCATCATTTTGCCAATCATTTTTTGCACTCTGTCTTCAACCTCTCGGTCCCAAAAAATTACCTCAAATATACAAATGAAGACATCAGGGACGTCTCTTAGGGAACTGAATCAGAAACCCAAAAACGACTTTTCCAAGACATCGAGGAAGAAGAGCTATTCGTCCCATATTTCCTCCCAGGTAAGTTCTGCCAACTTCCTCAGTAATTTCATTTAAGGTAGAGGCAAGGAGAAGGAAGGGCAAAACGCTAAGGGCAAAGGGCTAAACGAAGGCGTTTTTCCGTATGTCAACGGGAATGACATCCCTCATGTGGAACAGTGATTTACTGCTGGAGTATTTTGTGTAAAAGAAAACTCTTCTGAAGGTTTTTCATTTTGACCAAAATTACTCTAGAACTCAGCTCAAACTGCATCAACATAATTTGTTTTTCTAATTGTTCTTTGTATTTCTGTCAAGAAAGTCTCCAGGTTTGAACTTACTAAACCACCTAGACCTCATTTCTAGGAGGTTTTGACCAGCTGTTGCCGTGTGATAGGATTCTTACAAGGATCCCTTTACGGAAAAAAATGCCAACATTGAAGTCTTTGAGCTTTAAAAAGACACTCCGTTAAAAGGAATGGATCATATGTAATA
This sequence comes from Delphinapterus leucas, assembly GCF_059928025.1. Classification (NCBI taxonomy): domain Eukaryota; kingdom Metazoa; phylum Chordata; class Mammalia; order Artiodactyla; family Monodontidae; genus Delphinapterus; species Delphinapterus leucas. Next base: position 69,306,364 of record NC_143147.1, read on the forward strand.
TTCCAAATTAGTATGTGAATATAACAGACGTTCATCTATAGTAAACCATTCACAACAAACCATATTTCGCCAATACTAAAAGCAAATTCCTAAGCAATATTTTATAAAGATTGGTAGGTCCCACTGACCTAAAAGCTTACTGGATTCTTACTCTGGACATATCTTCTTATTTCAGTAATAATGTGAAAACCAAAAGTGAACCCAATTCAAAAGCACATTCATTTTTCCATTCTACAAATTCTAAAATTTGTGGGAAGGAATTCTATTCCAAATAAAATATTAAGAAATGCATATCTCTTCAGAGTTTAGTTGGTTTCAGAATAGAGACATAGCCATGGCTGTCACTTTGGGGAGAGACTGAAACTACTGGCTAAGACCTGATTTGGATTTATAGAGCCTGAGGTATGGGTATCAGTGTTTAAATCTAGCAACGTATTAAGAATACAAAATGAAAATGGAATGGAGTTTATGCAGAATAAATGAAATTCAGAGACAACGAGCTCCTCCATAAGCAGGCGAATGGGCAAGGGAAGTGGTCCCGAGCGCCAGCTGCACTACGAGTTATGTCACCTTGGGCAACTTGCTGCACTTTCAGAATCCTTCCTCACTGATAAAGTGGAAATACATACAAGTCATTTTCTGACCCAGGCAAGAAGGTCAAAACCGTTTCCAAATAGGAAACTTAATCCTTATGGGGGACTGGAAGGGCTGGATGAGGTGATGCGATGGAAGGGGCCGAGCAGAGAAATTCAGGACTGCTCCAGAGGCACTGCTGACTCAAACCGGACTGGAGCAGCCCAGTTCAGTTACAACCAGCAGCACCGTCAAGTACACCAACTCAATGAAAGAAATGCAAATTGAGATGAGAATCTCAGCATGGGAACAAAGGTAGCAGTGTCTCTCTCCCATGCCCGGCAGAGATTCACACAGCCCTCTTCCTTTTTTGCCATGTCCAAGTGTCTCCAAAAATCTAAAACCTTTCTTGGAAGAGGCTGTGAGATAAAGAGCACTGAATTAAGAAGCCCTGGTTTGCTAGTTCTGTGACCTTGGGCAAGATAATGACCTTGGAACCACAGGTTCTTTATGTGTCAAATGAAAATAATTGGATGCAGTCATCTCTCGTGATGACTTAATCTGACAACATTATTGCTGGATATTCAGACACTCGATGTGACTAAAGGCTTCTTATCTGTCGGAACACGCTGTGTACACAGACTTGTGTTCCCTTGCAGTCTCCCGGTTTTCACCACTGCAGAGTGATCACATTATACCCTCCATTGTAAATATCCTCAGCATTTAATCATTAAGAACAACTTAATGTTCTTCAAAACAATTTAAATATTTCTTTAAAAATCCATTAAGTATAATGAGAACATAGGACAGATTTTTAAAGCAATCATTATTGATTGATATGAAGTTGTTATTGCAAATGGAATACTTTATATGTTATTATTTGGAAGGCTTGTCTTGAAAAGGAATGTTCTTTATCTAAAAGTGGACCACATGCCATAGAATGTGGTTTCCATGGTAACTGCCACATTTTAAAAATATGCACAGGACTAAAGATATATTGTATAATACTTCGATAAATGGATCATTCTTAGAGAAATCAATTTCCTCGTCTCAGCCTGTTTTTGTTTATTAAACTTAATATAATTTTTTCCACAATGAGGACCAAGTTGAATTATTTATAATAGTTTAATTATAGGTAGATATAGGCTACTTTTGTGCTTTTAAGATGAAAATAATCACAGAATTTTAGAATTATTATGGAGAAAGAAAGCTGGTGACCTACCAAAAATGTAGACTTTACTTGAAAGGGCATCTTTCTCTATTTTCTCATAATTAAGTATCTAAGAAATAGTATTCTTCTACACAGTAATATATACAATAATATATTAATGCAAATATGTTATTAGTTCATATGTAATTCTATTACATCACCATTGGATACTAATAAAGTGAGATCTCTGCATCAACGCATCTATTCAGAATATAAGGATTTTTGTCCTATTTGGAAAATTCGGAATAACCTATGTTTTTCATATCAGAAAAAGAATATTTCCCCCACAGTCTTTTAAAAATGGCTTAGTTGGGAAAAACCTCTATTTGTATTTTAAACAAACACCGAAAGTTCTTGGGTTATCTTTTTTTTTTTTTTAAACATCTTTTTTGGAGTATAACTGCTTTACATTGTTGTGTTAGTTTCTGCTGTATCACAAAGTGAATCAGCTACACGAATACATATATCCCCATATCCCCTCCATCTTGCGTCTCCCTCCCACCCTCCCTATCCCACCCCTCTAGGTGGTCACAAAGCACCTAGCTGATCTCCCTGTGCTATGCGGCTGCTTCCCACTAGCTATCTATTTTACATTTGGTAGTGTATATATGTCCATGCCACTCTCACTTCGTCCCAGGTTACCTTTCCCGCTCTCCATGTCCTCAAGTCCATTCTCTACGTCTGCGTCTTTGTTCCTGCCCTGCCCCTACGTTCTTCAGAACCTTTTTTTTTTTTTTTTTGTAGATTCCATATATGTGTGTTAGCATACGGTATTTGTTTTTCTCTTTCTGACTTACTTCACTCTGTAGGGCAGACTCTAGGTCCATCTAGCTCACGACAAGTAACTCAATTTTGTTTCTTTTTATGGCTGAGTAATATTCCATTGTATATATGTGCCACATCTTCTTTATCCATTCATCTGTCAATGGACACTTAGGTTGCTTCCATGTCCTGGCTATTGCAAATAGTGCTGCAATGAACATTGTGGTACATGACTCTTTTTGAATCATGGTTTTCTCAGGGTATATGCCCAGTAGTGGGAGTGCTGGGTCATATGGTAATTCTATTTTTAGTTTTTTAAGAAACCTCCATACTGTTCTCCATGGTGGCTGTATCAATTTACAGTCCCACCAACCGTGCAAGAGGGTTTAGGGCGTTAACTTTTAAAGCACTTCTGATCTAAAGATGTTTTCTAAGCATTTCTGGAAGAGTCATATGGTGATAATACAGAAATGTAGGCTTATGACTTAAAATATGCTTTCTTTTGATTCATAATATCCACTAAATTGGATCTCCCAAAGCAACTGCATTTTTTGATGTTGAGGATAATGGCATTACCCATAAATTAAAATGAAAATTTGGCACATTAAAATAAACTTGCTAATTACATTTTGTGAAAGTACTTAAAGAATCTTAGGTTCTCCCACTGGATTTTATTCCCAAATGTTTTAACATATAGAGAAAATCATCAATTATACTGGTCAGCGCCTTTTACATTAAGCCCCATGTTGTATATTTCTCTCAGAATTGAGCGTTAGAAAAAAAATGAACTGGTATGATTTCTTACATTAGATATTTAGAATTACACAATTCATCATGTTTCACTCTTCACTGTGGCTTCTAGGCAAGCTCAGAGCTAAAAGTTGTATTTAACTGGAGCATTTTCTTTAAAAGTATGGATTTTCTGATGCGGTTAATATCATTTATTGCTGAATTACCATTTTCAGTTATATTGCATCTGTATGTGTTTATCATAAAATGCTGCCTCAAATCCTTTTTGAAAATGCTTGGAATATAAAGAAATTAAAATCAAACGTTTTCAACAGAAAAAGTACTAGCCACCCCAAAGCCCAAAGACCATGTATAGGTTCAACAATAGTGTTCAGAACATACATATCGTTAAATTCACCCTTCGAGTAATCTTTGAAGAATAATAACCCATACTTAATCCACTGCACACATGTACACACCCAGTTTATAAATGGACATTTTATCTTGTGCCCAGATTCCCAAATTCATGGAAGATAATGTTATCAAGATATAATTTTTAAAACTGTCCTATCATAAACATCTTTTTTGGAAAACTTTTTTTTGAGTGTAAGAGAGAAAGAAGAGGGGCTCTAAAAATCCCACATTTTAGAATCGGCGATCGATGTAGCCTCTTACTGTCAGTCAGTATGGCAAAATCCAGATGATCTGTCTTTATTGTGCAAAACTGTTCATATGAGAATCATGATTCTCAGTTTAGGGAATCAAGACAGGCATCAAGATGCCAGCATTAGGCAAGACCCACCTCACTATATACAAATCCCCAGTTAAAAGAATTTTCAGATGTCGCTGAAGACCCTCCACTCTACAGATGGTGGTTCACAGTGGCTGCTGCGGCTCCCCTCTCACCTCTGGGGTGAATCACAGAGGTCCTCTAGAGCAGTCTCTACAAGGGCTCACAGAGAGAGAGAGCTGTCCCGACATGGGGACACCACCTCTGGGGTGAATCACAGAGGTCCTCTAGAGCAGTCTCTACAAGGGCTCACAGAGAGAGAGAGCTGTCCCGACATGGGGACACCACCTCTGGGGTGAATCACAGAGGTCCTCTAGAGCAGTCTCTACAAGGGCTCACACACACCATTCAGTTCAGCAGCAAACATCAAAGATCAAGCAACCTCTGAGTGGTTCAGGGTCCTAAAAGCGCAACCAAGGGATCAAGGAATCTACGTTCTGTGTTTCTTCAAGTTCGAGGGGATAAACTGCAGAAATTCTTTCACTACATTGCAGTTCAAAAGCAAAACAAGAATTATACGAGGACTACCATGTTGGAAGAAGCTTTCCTAAGATGATCACAACAAAACTATAAATGTCCTTTATGTTAAAAAACATGATGGAATCAAGCAAATCGTTCTCCAAAATAACTTCAATAAGAGGGATCTGGCAAATGAGAAATATCTGATAATGAGGTTGCGAATTTCCAAACCTACTGATCTGGGTGCTTTTCCTTAAACATTATGACCTCAGGTACACAGCAGACTGAACATCTTATATGAAGGTAGGAAAATTTAATGTGCATTTTAGCAAATGTAAGTATCACAACATAAACTCTCCCATCCTTGAAAATCAAGGAATTATGGCAAAAATATAATGTATGCATAGAATAATTAGCTAAATGCACCAAATAAAAAGAGAGAAACGGTTAACTGTCCTTAGTTGTATTACTGTATCTTATTGTTTCTCTATAAAACAAAAATTACTTGAATAACAACGCACCTGTAATAATTATATAGCATATTCACCAAAAGGGAGCTCCCAGTTGATATGATTCACCTTAAGGTAGGTGACTATACTTTATAACAATGGTTTTATTAGCATACAACATATTACATAGTTGAAAGAAGCCAAAAGTAGATTTTTAGTATATTGCTTGCAATCAAGAATCTGACAGAAGAAAAGCAGCGAACAAAGCCACAGCCCCCAGAATAGATATTTCACTGTCCTCTTTTGCTTAAATATTCCACCTAGTCCTTTCTTACAAAATGGCCTCCATTGCTAAATGGGAGCAGCCGGGCATGAATTGAATATCAAATGTCTCCCTGGAACTCAAATAAAACATTACACAATCCAGTATTTAAGATACTTGTGTTTGTTCTGCATCAAACCACAAAACAGTGATTTTTTTAAAAAGGCTCTTCTATTTTTAAAAAAATATGTCACTTTGTTTTTTCTGAAATTTGTGAATGGAATTCAGAACCTAAAAGGTATTCTGCATTAGACTATTTAGACCACAATCATGAAGAGATATATTTGGAAAATTTAGGACTTACCTGAGGAAACTGTGAATTAATAGCCCCCATAAATAGCCAAAAATAAATACAAGTTGTCAGCATTTTGGTATACAGGATAAGATTTTTTAAAATATAACTTACTGATAAGAGTTTTTTAAAACTATGTTCTCTAAAAACAACTTAGCACAGCTTCTGCAGAAAATCATTTTCATTTTGATCAAGAATGCATTTAGCCTAAGTTTCCAATGCCTACTAGCATTCCCGGGACAGCAATTCCAATTGTTCCAAGAAAGACAGAAAATCTCAGAAATATAATCGTATGCTACAGCATTTGAAGAGGTCAGATTAATACTTCAATTAGAAGAAATTCAATTAATAACTTCATTATACTCTCCCTGTGGCTTAATTATATGTAATAATTCTAAAATTTCCCTTTTGTTATCATTGGATGAACCGCACCCTATATATGGCAGATACGACATATGCAAAGTCACAAAGATTTCCTCTAAATTTGGCCTCTGTTTGTGTCAGCTTTCTACATCACCACGAAAATAGTTAGAAGTTGTATAAATTAATGTATTTAACTGTATCGATTATTCAGTTTTACCATGCAAACAGATCCTACACTGATTCAGAACCCAAATATCTTCTCAAAGAAGACAATGGTAAGGCTTAACATCATCTTCGAAGGAGAATGAATGTAAGTGTGAAAATATTCTTAACAAATTGTATGACTAACAATTAAAAGATCAGAATATATTTTATAAAGGCTCTAATGAGGTCGGTGGCAAAAATATAACACACGTTGATTTCACAGGAACCACCTGACTATTCTGGTACTAGGGCTACCACAATGACTACCTCTTTAATTAACAAACCCCCATAAAACAAATTTAAATAATTTTCCTAGAAATGCATGTGACTGACAAAAAAGCCTGTGCCTCCATCTTTATCCGAAGGTAAAACACAACCCAAGGTCAAATGAAGATGACCAATAGCCCTATTCTTTGCCTTACCGTCTCCCGCCTTCCACTCAAGACATAACATCTATTTAATCAGCAGTACTTTTATGTTTAGATAATTATGAAATTGCTTAAACACATATTATAACAAACAGAAGGTCTATTTCGCTGTTTAAAATCTATGTTATTTGGGGAGGAAGGATAACCAGGAAGAAGCTCATGTGTGGTGTGGATAATACGGCTAGATTTCAATGGGAGAGAGGTATTTAGACCTAGTAGATGGTATGGTTTTATTAGAAAAGAAAATTATCTTTTTACTGTTATCAATTGCTCTTCAATTTTTCTTTAATAAAATTTCACAGCAACCTCCTCAAGAGGATACACTAAAGGCCTTTGATTATATATACCGTAAAGAATGTATTGTACCACAAAGAAACACACCCGGTAAGATTTTTTTCCATCTGAAATTTATAAGGTAATTTTCCATGCTGACAGTGCACATTCCATCCCTAAGTTTGAAGAGTCAAATGCTGCCACAGCTGGGGGTTATTCTGCAAATGGCCTCCAGCAGGGACTGCAGGGGTGAGGCAGGAGGCGTGGCGTGCTCATGGGGGGTAGCCCTTCTCTTTATCAGTTATCATCTCAGTAACCTAATCAAATATAGAGTCCAAAGAAAAAAAGCAACACTAGGAAGGAAAAGCAAATATTAAAACAGCTGCTTGATTACCTACAGAGATTAAAACAAAAAGCAAGGAGTGAGGCTGATATATTTCCTAGGGATTTGCTAAGGCTGAGGGGAGGGGTAAGGGGCAGATACCTTAAAAAAAAATCCATCATGAAAGGAACTGAGACAAGATTATAAAAAAGGGGCCAAGTTATAGCGTGCCATGGGATTTTTAATCTGGCTACCTGTGGTTTCTGTAGTTAAAGCTTTATTCATCCCCCAAAAGAGGGGGTGGGGAGAAAACAAAAAAATCACATTTATTTGTCAGTTTTGCAAATGATCAAACAGCGTGCATCAACAAGAATAATAAGAAAACATGAAACGCTGATGACTTTTTAAAAATAGATCCCCGTTGTATCAAATATTATTGATAATTACCTGTGAATCTCGTTTCCTGAACTCTTGGATTTGATTTTCGTGCTCCATATTGGCAGTGTGAAGCTGTTTCTCCAGGTCTCCAATTTCCCGTTCATGGTCTCGGACTAGGCTATCCTTCTCTGCGTTATGCTGCTGTAATAGGTGCGTCTTCTCCTGTTCATGCTCCAGCTTCAGCTCTACTATCTGATTGGACAATGAGGACAGTTCATCAACAGAACATCCTTGTCGTCATGACAACTCATGGCCAGCTTAATTTTTCTCTAATTTGCCCAAGTTGAAAATTTTATTTTTTGCGTCATTATTACCTCACCCTTAAAATACTCTCATTTGGGGGGGGGGTGGATTTTATCTAAACCTCCTAATATTCAAGACAGTTGGGCATATTCAGTAAATCCTTCTGCAATCTGTTGACACAAATGCCTGAAACATTGAAAAAAATTATGTCGAATGCTAGGTATTTCCTCCCCAAGAATTTGGGTATTACTGACCAGCAATGGTTATAAATGGTTAATAGTCAGTACGCTTTGCTTTTTGCTGAAATATATACAACGTACAAAGCAGCAATTAAATCGGTCAGTTTTCTTTATGGTTTTCAAATAAAAGATCGAAGCTAAATACGCATCTGGATTATTGTATATACAGTTGTCTTTCTAAAAATAAAATGATAAATTTCAAAGCTCTATTATCTCGTTGTCAGCTACGGTATACCAACATAAACAGATGTTATGTGTTCCAGAGGGGCACCTGCTGTGCTGCAGGCTTGCGCCATGATTTCATAAAAAGCATTCTATTCTCAGGATCCTTTCCCAGTCCACTCCACACTGGAGACTGTGACCTTGGCCAGTCTTAGCCTCTCCCTGCTAGACTGAATGGCAGCCCGAGACCGAGGGCCTGGTTGCCGCAGCTTTGATACTAATCCTCCCAGGCTGTGCACAATGGCACCCTACCTGGCCTGCACACTATAGCCAGCCAGGCTGTCTTTGAAGCAGGTGATGAATAGGGACTGCAGGAAGCCAGCTTCCCCAGTGAACTCCAGGCCACACAGCTGCTAAGAACAGTCACTTGGATTTTTCTTCAGTTTTGGTGGATTTCAAGGGGAAAAACTGCTGTTATCTAGAATACGTTGTGTTATTTTCGGCGTGAGAATCCATCTTCAAAAAAGCTAACAGTAGGAGCCTGCTCCAAATCGATCTTGTTTCGTGCAATGAATCACCAGACTACCTTATCTTAAAGCTATAGCATTCATTTCTCCAGGCATGCATGCTGCACCACATTTCAGAAGTTATTTTCTCTGGAGATTTAAAACTCTCATCCTCTAATTGCAAATTAAGAATCAGAACAAAGACTAAAATTGTTTTTAAATGTACGTTTCAAAATGTTTTCTTACTGTGATTTTTCTTTGAGGGTGGGAAAATCAACAATAAACTCCTAACCGCTCATAAACTTACTATGCTATTTAGAAGAAAGGAAAGTGTACTAACTGTGGAATATACACACTTATCGGAACAAGACAGTACAGAAAATAACATGGAAAATTTTATTTTGCATCTGAGAACAAAGACGCATTCTAGTGAATTTATGTCTGTTTAAAATTTAGGGATCTTTCTTGCCTATTATTCTACTATAGGCAATATACAGAAAAAATGCATATAAATTTTCTCTTTATATACTATGCCAAGTAGAAAAGTTTTCTATGATTACTTAAAATAAATGTGCATGGTTTTCTCTGTGATTCACACAACTACAATGTTAATCCCAACAAAAAAGAGAATTTAAAATTTTATTGACATTACTGCATCATTTTCAGGCAGCCAAGTATATGAATTACTGAGTTAGGATATTTTTAGAACAGTCTTGGACACATTATTATTTCCACTTAGTGTTATACTATCAAGCATTATAATAATGAAATTATAAATTTTAGTAAAACATTTAAACATGTACCACACTGAAAGGAAACAGAAAGAGGTAAAAAGTTCTACTGAGATCTGATTCTCAAAAGCCTCAAAAAAACTGGGAGAATGGTGTGATTTTAAATTGACAGAAAGCAAAATATTTTACAATACTCTAAGGAAAAGTAACCGATTGACCTATAATTAAGGCAGAAGAATTACAGAAGTTTTCCCCCAAGAAAAGACACAAGACCAGGACTGGCTGTGAGATCGTTAGTAACAGCGCTGCCTGGGTCTAGGCTCCAGAACCAACACCCTTCCACAGAGACTCTGAGTCATCTGAGGAGTTCTGACACTTGGACCAGTGACCCTGCTTTCCGTTCATTCATTTTAAAAAGTCAAGATCAAGTGAAATAGAGATAATGGCATTTGAAGCCTAAAGACAGATGTTCATAAGTTAAACTATTAAAATAGTTCGCTGTTTTGTCAGGGTCTGTTGCTCAGTGATGCTGGTTAATGAACAAATCTCAAGGTTGCCAGAGCCTTTTCAAATGAAATCGTTCAGCCCTGTCTGCTCGATCCAATGCTGTCTGGCCAACTTCTAGAGGTTACAAGCCCCTTCTAGTCTTTGCCTAGGTTTCCTCACTGTTAGCAATTTCAGGCAGGGGTGCCCTCTCCGGATTAATGGTAGAGCCCAGGAGAAAAACCCTCACGTTCTGGGAACATCTTGATGATGACATTCATAACCATATTCAATGCCGTCATCAAGGTGGATCTGTGTTAAAGTTCAACCTAGCCCCTTCCAGGTAGATAAATGTCCTTTACATGTGGGTGCTTCTCAACAGCAAACAGGAAGTAGCGTATCCCCTTTACCTTGAGCTACTAGATAATTTTAGTTGACCACAATAATGTGCAATGGAGCTCGTGGTTACCAGGAGGTGGTACGTCATGGAGAGTGTGGAGGATGGGAAAGCAGACGGCATCTGCAAGGGTGAATGATGAAGTGGTCAGTGGGGTCTCTAAGTCAAGGTGGTCCAGAGCCCATAATCTATGCTCCAGGGGGAAGAGGAGGCCCCATCACCAAGGAATTCTTAAGTAAGGCTAGGTAAAAAGCTCCCTGTAACGCAGAAGGGAAGGCTTTAAGCTCCCTAATCCAAAAGCATGGAGCTGTGGGCCAGGTAACTATGCTTGTAATGCCACTCGACGGGTGAGAAAGCAGACTGGCATGTCTCCCAGGACAAGGGGAGTAATTAGGCCTCACGTGCAAGTGCCTGGGAGCACCTGCCAGCCTTTGTGATGCTGGACTTGATAGCCTGCTGGTTGGGGCCTGCGTGAGAAAATGGCTTTATTGCCTAGAAGCTACTAGGTTGACTCACACGAAATTATCCAACAGGAGATGAATAAGGGCCCTGCCCCACCCACTATGCCATCCCAACACACTCTGACCTTGAGGTTCTGAGATCCCTGAAGGCACAGCCCTCCTCCCAGACCGTATCCTGCCACATACGTCGATGGCCTCCTCCCTCCGCCTGAAGCTCCACGCATGTGTCCTGGGGTAGGAGCACACCCAGGCCCTGAGACAACAAGATGCGGGTGCTAGACAGCCAAGTCCCTGAGGGCCTTGGAATACACACGCTAAGTTCTCCTAACTGTTTTACAGCAGAATTAGTGCTAGCAAATATGGCCTGAACACGCTTTGATAATCTTATTTTTTGAAGTCATTACTTCTCCGTACACAGTATATAGATCAACACATCCCAGTAATACTCCTCAAGGTCAGAAATTCCAAAACCAGAGGAGTAAATTAAAGACGTAATAGAATGCACCCAACACATAAAAAAGGAGGAATTGCAGTACAAAAATATTAACTGAAATAACCTCAAATGTAACCAGATGACAAAATCTATATTCTGCAAGCCCCACCATTCTGGACGGGAGGAAAACATACCTTAAAAATCAGAAACAACTAGAGTGATAGGAGAACTTAGTGAGAACATGAGTGCAATGAAAGAAGAACTCAAAGACAAGAAGATAAAACAACAGAATTAACTAAGGATCAAATAACTGCATCACAAAATAAATTCTAAATTAGAAACGAGCTGAATAAACAGGGCTAAAAATGTAACCACTGATATAGTCAAAAGACTGGAGATAATCACAGTAAAGGTCCATGAAGGACACAAAGAAAAGATAATATAGAGAGAAAGTGGAAAAAGAAAATCCGTGTGTGGGAAATTCCCTGGTGGTCCAGCAGTTAAGACTCTGCGCTTCCAATGCAGGGGACACGGGTTCGACCCCTCATCAGGGAACTAAGACCCCATGTGCCGCGCAGTGCAGCCAAAAAAAAAAAAAAAGAAAGAAAGAAAATCCGTGTGTACACAGGTACATTATCATAAGACTTCCCTGAAATGAATGAAGAGTTAAATGCCTATATCAAAAAAGCAAACTGTATACCAAGAAAAACTGATTTAGACTGAGTAAAAGAACGGCTCAAGAATACTATAACTAAATTCAAACATGGAAAAACTCAAAGATTATAGAACCTAAACCACTCTTGAAAAAAAAATACTTGAGGACGAAATTTAGGCAACCAAGAGATGACTGACAAAGCTGTGTTAAGAGCAACCTTTGGGCCAAAAGGCAGTGGGTCAATGTGTGCAAGCTTCAGGGAGAGAAAGGAGGAGCAGAGACTTTCATGCCCAGCCAAACTATCCTTCAAAACAAGGGAACAAGTGGTGACTCTCAAGCAGGCAGAAACACAGTGGATACGACAGCTACATGCCCTTCTGGGAAAAATGACTTGATGAAATCTCAGCAGTCAACAGATGAATCAAAATAAAGGACTCAGATATGAAAAAAAGTTCTGGTGGTGTACATATAATCGATTTAAACTTAAAAAGCTAACTATATGACTGTGAGAAGCATGGTTATGGAACAGAATATAAATGTTACAAAAATCAACAATGTATAAATAATACTATAACTGACAGAAGAAAGGTAGGGGTGGGTGGAAGTGGAAGCACGTTACTTTTATCTTTTCATAACAGGGAGTAAAAACTGAACCATAAAATTCAAAAATGCCTCTAATCTCAATGTATTTGTAATCTTTATTTCTTAACTTTCTAAGAAATCATTTCTTGTACGATAAACAATTTTCTAAACTTCAGAAATTCCTTCAGTTTCCCCTGCTTCTTTAACTGATTTCACATAAAATTAAATGTTTTAGTAAAAGTGACAAACATAGCATGGTCCCATTTTTTAAAAACTGCTTTTGTCTCTATACCTATCTATCCTTCTACTATCTCATAAAAGTGTCTGGGATGATAACCATCTAAGATGAACAACAGTCATTTCTGGAAGATAAGATTTTGCTAGAATTTTTGCGTCCTTCATCGTATGCATTTACCATGTCAAATGGCTACAGCTCCCTTTGGGAGGAATATTAACTTGTCACGTTGCAAGACGCTTTATCAAGAGACATGGTCTCCCTTCAAGCACACGGATTCTGGGTCTGTGAACTGTGAACTTAAATCTGGAAACTTGAACCATGATTTTCCATTGAAGTGGAGAACTGTCTAAAGTTCACTTGCCAGCTCTTGACTTTCTTTCTTGATCATTGTACAAGTATCACTCCCGTTGGTCTCTGTCTTATCCTCAGAACTCCGTGCTTTATTCACTATCGCCACAGACCCCTGCAGGGCAAGACACCTCGGTGGCCACTCCTGCCATGCTGCCCACTGCAGCGGTCACTCCTACCACCCATCTGATGTTCAGGGCCCCACTGGCAGACCCCCAGCAGCCCACTGAAAGTTGGCCACCCGGCTCCAGCGCAGCAGTGCCTACGGTGGGCCCGGCACACGGTGGAAGCCAGAACGGAGCCGCTCAGTGGAATCAGGGGCCCATCTCCATGCCTTCTTCAGCACCTCCTAGGCCCTCCCTGGGTGGAGGGTGTCTGGCCTCAAGTAACAAATTACTCTAATATTCTCATTCTCCTAAGGCTTCGACCTCGTCCTCAGCACTATGCCAAGGCAGTTCTGCCATCTCCACCTCGGATCAACGTGGCTGGAGTAGTAGAGAAGCCCACTACCTAGTAAAATCACGAGCTTCGTTAACATGCTACATACTTAAAAAAAGCGATGAATGTCAGCTCAAACTTGTCAATAATTACATACGTTAGACTAATAACAGTTCAAAAGGCACTTTGATATAAAGTGCTAGCCATTGAAAGTCGAGGATTTTCTGTAGGGCTTGCCAGGTGACACTCCCACATCATCCCACTTCCTACTCAAGGGATCCCTGTGAAAATTTTTGCTTCTTGGTTGTGAAATTCAGTACTACTTTTGTGTCGTTGATAAGACTCATTAAGATCCTCACTAAAAGACAAGTGTATCACACCCTGTGTTTTTCCATGTAATGAGATAGAGGGCTTATCATCAGGCTACGTCTCTGAGCAATTTTCCATTTGCATTTGCAAAACAGCACATTTGAAATGTCAAAATAAGTTACCGAATTCTCTAGAGCTCCAGAAATCTAGGTCCAGTGAGGCAGAGTCTACCGTAAAGATAGCGCCGTTTCACTACACTGATTCTTTACTAAAAGATGTTCAAATCTTTTCTTTTTAAATTGCAGTTATATGATATAAAATGTGCTATTGGACGTTACATTTCATGACCGATAAAGACTCCAAGCCTTTGGAGTCAGAGGAAAAAAACATTTTAGCACAGAAAATACTACAATATGGTCTGACTTTCTGAACATGTTAATAGAAACAGGCACCAAAAGAAACAGTAAAAAGTCAGCAGTGTGTCAAGAACAGAAATAGAATTGTCACCTATGGAGAGCCTTGTGGCTCCAGGATTAGGCATTTGCTACGACGAAATGAGCCATCCACGAAGTCTGTCAATCAGCAATTCAGCTTAGCGCACAAATTCTCTTCATTTGGAAGTTTCATAGGAGTGTGCTAACCACTACGGGAGACCCAGCGAGGCTCTGCCGGCCCGTACTGCTTCTTCACTCCTTTTCCTCCAGGGTCAACCTGTACAGCCGGGGACAAACGCCTGCCGGAGCCCCAAGCTTGGGATGCGCTGAGCGCTGGAGGCTGGAGGCTGGAGGGCCCCAGCAAAGATCACGAAGGAGGAAGGCCCAGCAGAGATCAGCCCATCCGTGCTGCCCGGGCAGGAAGCAAGTCCTATTCTCGGCAGTTTTCTTTCCCAGGTAACACTTCAAAATACTTGCCCCCCACCTGTAGGTGGTGAGTGACAGTAACCACCTGCAGCGTTTACAACTTTCTGAACAATTCGCTACTGTTTTCGCTACTGTTTTCTGTGTCTGTACCTGGCGGACCTCAATTAAAACCCAGGAAGGGGCCAGAGAGCCGAATGTTTCAAGATTTTTCTTCGTGGTTTAATGATCGTTTACTCAAGCCAATGAAATTGAGATAACTAAGAATATACCCCCTTAGGCAGAGTTCAACACTTTTGAAAAACGCGTGTCTTAACTGTGTATTTTAATTTTACTTTATTTTACCTTATGTCTGTTTATCTGAAATACATTCAGTTCGTCTTAATCTAGTAGATCCCTGCTGTTGAATATGAAAAATAAAAACCATCAGAGTTTCCCAGTTAGTATAAAATTTAGAAGGACAAACAGACCAATCAGGTTATAAACTCCTCCAACATATGGACGAAGGCTGTATTGTCTTCCTACTGTCCTCACACTGCCTACAATGCAGCATAATTATTCAACATTTTGCGTGGAATGAGTGGCATTCGGGAGCAAAAATCAAAAACTAAAAGGTGAGCTGGCCCTCCGCAGATTCAACCAACCGAGGACCGAAGAAAAAATTCCAGGAGGTTCCAAGAAGCAAAACTTGAATTTGCAGCGTTTCAGCAGCTACTGACATAGTGCTTACACTGCATGAGGTATTATAAGTCATCTAGAGATGATGTAAAGCGTACAGCAGGATGTGCGTAGGTGACACGCAAAGACTACGCCATTTTATCTGAGGGGCTTGAGCATCCGTGGATGTGGGGACCGAGGGACTCCTGCTGTCAGAAGAGAGCGGCTTCATCTACCTTATCACCAAACTGACTTGCCACCTGCACAGTCTCTGCCCTCCTCTGACTTGAACGCCTGGCTGGCCCTGTGGCCCAGGGAATCCTTCCTTCTGTGCGCTGGACCGTCTGCTCTCGCCAAATTAAGCACGCCCCTCTCACAGTGACCCCGTCGCTCTCTGCCTCATGAGCATCATCCTCTCCACTGGATCATGCTCATCAACACGATGTTTTCGCTGCATCCTTCCCCTGACCCTCCATAACCCTCCAGAGGCCACCCCACTTCTCCGCTCCCCTTTCTTTCAAAGTCCCTCCACGGGCTGCTAACACCGTGTTCTCTCCCCGCCCACATCACTTGGGTTTTGTTCCCACGTTCTACTGAAAATGGACTTGTCAAGGTGGTAAAGACCTTCTTGCCAAACCCAGTGGTCAGCTGTCAGTCTCCATCTAACTTCCCGTCTCGGCGACACCTGAACAACAGGTTACTCACGTCCTCCTTCCTGAAACACTGGCTGCGCGCGGCGCACGGGAAGTCACACCTCCTTGGTTTTTCCTTCTACCCACCAGCTGCTCCCTCTCAGGCGTTTTTGCTATTTTTCCTCCATCTCGTCCCCATGTCTAGTTGTCACTGCGTCCCTGGGCTCAGTCCTGGCACTTCCTTTCTTTTCTCTCCTGCGTGTCAGTGTCTGTCACCACCATTCGCCTGGTGGCTCAGTGGGGAAGCTGGAGTCATATCTGAGTCCCCTCTTTTCTTCACACTCCATTTCCCTT
This sequence comes from Delphinapterus leucas, assembly GCF_059928025.1. Classification (NCBI taxonomy): domain Eukaryota; kingdom Metazoa; phylum Chordata; class Mammalia; order Artiodactyla; family Monodontidae; genus Delphinapterus; species Delphinapterus leucas. Next base: position 69,322,703 of record NC_143147.1, read on the forward strand.
TCATCCACAAGTCCTGCCTGCAGAGCAGAGCCCAAGGTTGACCCCCCCGCCCTGCACTGCCCCGCCCCGGTCACCTCTCATCAGCCTCTGACTATCAGACTCCAGCCGCCTCCCAACCATCCTCCCTGCGTCCTCTGCCACCTCCTGTACAATCGGCGCTCCACAAAGCCGCGAGAGGAAGCTTTCTAAACACAAACCAGAGCTTGCTCAAATGCTCCAGTGGCTTCCCGCCACTCGCAGAACAAAATCCAAGCTCCCACCACAGTCGACAGGGCTTGATAGGATCTGCCCCACCCCTGCGCACTCCATTCCAGCCACGTCCCTGCCCGTTCCCTGTGCCTGAAATCTCCTTTCCTCATCTCAGGTTCTGTAAGGTTTCCTCCTTCACTTCATTCAGGTTTTAATTCAAATATCACTTCTTTAAAGTCCTTCACTGATGACCTTCTCTAAAATAACGTCTTAGACGAAATGACACCTTCTATAAAATAGCCCTTCACTCACAGACACATTGTCCTGCTTGACCACGGCAGTGACCATGACCTTACGGAACAGTATATCCTAAGGCTGGGGGACCGTTGTCTCCTCCACCATAAGTACAGACTCTCCTGTGTTCACCCACATCCTAAGTGCCCAGAACAGTGTTTAGCACAAAGTAGTTGCTCAGTAAACATGAATTAAGTGATGAACGATTGCAAAGACGTGATTTGACCTTAGATTTTTAAGGTACCTGGAGAGTGGGATCATCGCGTAGCCATATCACTGTCTAGGAAACATTTTTTAAAATGAAGTATCCCTAAAACAAATCATCTATGCTTCATATTACAGTCACTGAAAAAAACTATGTTCATCTTTGCCCTTTTCATTCCCACTCTAGGTAAAGGTGCATTTGTTTGAACCTAGATGTGAAAAGATTCAAGCCGAGAAAAAGAAAAAAAGAAAAAGGAAGAAAAGGCCCTGCCTTAAGTACTTTTCACCAAGTATCACTGCACATTCTATGAACCCAGGCTCCCAAAACTTGGCCTGGACTACAGGCTCTGTAGCTTCATAGTCTGGATCTCTCATTCTGGGCCCTAAGACACCAGGAACCTGGCTCTGCCTGCTGCCTGTAAGACCCATCTGTGCCCTGTAGCACGGCTGCACGCCCTGGATCAGGCAGTTATGGAAAGAAAGAATTTGAAAGACTTAGTGCGTCATTGGATCGGGGATTGAATTTGTCTTGATCACCACCGAGGAGTCCAATGACTGTAGTTGAGGCTCAAAAACGATTACAAACTGAAAAAGGAAAGCCAAGCAAAAAAAGACTTTTAAAAAGAGTGTGATACGGTGAGCAAGAAGAATAAGGCAAAGCGAGGAACAGAGGTGAACCAGGTGCAGAAATGAATAAATCATGTGAAAATCCACTTTGAAGAAATTTTAGGGAGACTCACAGATTCGTGGTCATCAACCTCAACCTCATCCGGGACCTCAATACCAAAAAGAAATTTTACCAAGTTGTTCTAGTCTGATCAGTCACGCCATCACCAAAATAATTGCAAACAATCCCCACTTCCGTCGGCTCTCCTGTCCACGTGATTCCTTCAGTGTCAGCAAATGATCTTCCCTCTTGTTTCACAGAGAAAACCCTCAGGAATAAGAACGTCCTCGTTCTCCCGCTGCAGATCGACAGACTTCTGTGCCGTGTCCAGCCTTCCCCTTACAGCTGAGGCCTCGGCCTGTCCTCCCAGGCCAGCCGCCACGCGTGCGCCGGGAGCCAGTACCCTGTCTGTCTCCTCTCTCTTGCTTTCTGCTATGTCCTTTCCCAGTGAAGACTGAATGGTCTAATTTAAAAGAGGTCCATGTCTTCAGGCTATATTACCTAAAAAATCTAGATAACTAAAAACTAAAATACTTACAGAGAAAAAACTGGGAATTGCATGCTATCTGCTTTTTAAATATCTCAACTGCTCTTAAAATTTCCCAGGTGCTTACCTTGTATAATTTCTGACTTGCCTTTGCTAGTAAAATGTTTTGTTTCAAATAATGGCAATGTGTAAGGATTTGGCCCTTCAGTGTTTTTTTATCATCATCAACGATAAGTATTTATTCTTTCTGGAGAATTTGACCACTTGTTTATCTGTTGAACTACATTTCCCTTTAAAGGCTTTGTAGTGAAAAGAGAAGATATAAAATATAAGATTAAAGAATGATATGATGGGACTGCCAAAAAAAATCTCCCTAGTTCAGGAAATCCTAGCATGCCTGCTTTGTTGTTTGTTTCCCACTTGAATGAGGTTTGTGAAAAGACAATTAGAATTGTCTCTTTGTTCCAATGGGTTATACAGGAAAGAAACAGGAAGCCTTGAGGAAAGCTTGGCCTTTACAGGATATTGGTGTGAGTGTTTATCCCATGTGTTTGATGTTTTTCTCTCCACATCTGCACGCTTTATGCCTGCATTTTGGCTAAAATATTTTAAAATACCACTCTGCTTTTTTCACTGCATTACAGTTCCTGGCACGATGCTTTCTAAACGGGAGTGGCTCACAGATTGCGCTGAATAAGGAAATTGAGGCCCAGAGCGCACCAGTCATTCATTTCCCCTGGATGCGAGTTCCCTCATTATAAAATGTGAGGACTGGACCGGATAAGTGCTTCTAAAACTTTTCCACCAAAGCACCCCTCACAGCAGTGAGAATGAATAAGATCCCCCTGGGGGATCTGAGGGCATAGCCTGAAGCAGCCTCTGCAAACTGGAAGTTTCTTTGAAATGTCCTATTTTATCTTAAAAATTCATGAGAATTTTGCATTTTACAAAACAGGAAAAGTCTATGTTTGTTTTAATATGAATGTTACCTCAATAGTAAAACCACTTTGCTTTCCCACAAAGTCATCAAGTGAACCCAACACTCCAGGAAACAGGCATCAGGCCCCTGCACCCCAGCGCTCACGCGCTGCCCCAGGGGCCGCCTACCCCGGTTTGAGAAGCAAGGGCCTGTTGAACGGCATGTAAATCCCCTTCCAAGGTGAAACGCTATACCCGTAGCATTTAAGATTTGTAGATTCCTAAGCAAAGACAAGACAACAGAAAAGCTGTCACCCTCACACTTGAGTGGCAGGTAGAGAAGGCAGGTATGGACAGGTGTGTAAGTAAGTTAGAGACGCCTACGGCTGTCAAGAGGCACACGGGGCCAGGCGGGAGGCTGGGGGCGAATCAACGAAGGCACAGGTCACAGAACGCGGATCTGGGAGGGACATCCACCCGCAGCGTTCGGGCAGTCACCTCAACACGCTCAGGTGGGCAACTTACTTTGTTACGAGACGAACCACTGCACATCTGAATAATTCTTTAGGAAAGAACCACCTCGAAATAACCCAAAATGTTCCACACGCAGAGGCTCAATTTCTGCCCCCTGGAGCCCCCTGGGGGTCCGTCAGAGTGAGGTTAAGAGCATGGCTCACGTTCACGTCTGCTCTCATCACCTATTAACCGTGCGGCACCTCTGGCCAGTGACTTAACTGGAGGTGCTCAGTTTCTACAACTGGAGATGGAACAATGAACAATGGCACTGCCTCGCAAGATGACTGTGAGGACGGGAGGTGGCTGAAGTCACCTAAAGCAGGTGGAAACGGTACCCGGCTCAGCGTTATGACCTCCTGACTGGTGGCTATCACGACTGTTATTACACAAAGCAATCATAAAATCTCCTCTGTTCCAGACCTTGGAGTTAAAGATAGATATGCAACCCTCCTCAGTCTCGTCTTCTCTTGGCAAAACACCCTTATTCCTTGATATATTCCCTCTGACCTAGACCCAAACGTTCCCGTGTTCTGGAAACTCTGCTTTGAACATGTTTGAGTTTGTCAGCGCCCTACTTAAAATGTGGCGACCAGAACTGACTGACTCCTCATACGACCTGATGGGAAAACAATAGAAGGAGGCCGTACCTTTTACCCTCCAGGATCCATCGCCCCAGGGGGTTCTTCCTGTCTTGCTTGTCGCGGCCCCCCCAGCCTAGACAACCTAACGTCTCCCCCACCGCATACTTTCTGCGGATGATTTTCTGAACCAAAGCATGGAATTTTATATTCAATCCCAATAAACTTAATCTTCTTAATTTCACCTGTTTAAAGCTTCAGAAAACTGATTTTCATATCCCGCATGTTAACTACTCCTCTGAACTCCAAGGAAGCAGGAAACTAACCTCTTATATCATTACCCAGTGTGACACACAGAATCTCACTTAGGGTGTCAATCGTCATTCAGAGATGGCCCTTTGAACTCTCTCTTAACCCCATAAATGAACCAATGGCTAAACCATATTTCCTATTCGGCCTTCAAGAAGGACTTTGCCAGACGGCTCAGTGAAGTCCAAATCTATCACATCTACTCCTCTTTCCTTATCTACCAGCCTGGCCAGTCTGCCCAAAGAAGGGAATAAGCTCAGTTTAATCGGCTTCCCTTTCAGTGAGCTCGCTCGAGCTGGCTCATAGGGACCTGCTCCCACATGCCTATCTTTCCTCATGATAAGCGTTCACAACAAAAACCCCAACAGTCTGGAGTGGTCGGGGCAATGCTGTTCCAGTTAATAGAATTTTCTGCTTAAAAAAAAAAAAAGGTTTTAAAAAGTTTGTATATTATCACATCAAAAAATATTCTCCTAAAACCCAGTAGCTCATATTCCTGCTTTTATCTTCCCTTTACAAGTTACTGCCTGGGGTCTTCACTGTCAGCATGGACTCCAGTGAAGAGGCCCACAGACACAGGAAGGATGGGAGCAGGCGAAATCTGCACTGACCTCAGAGGTCTCTGTGTGGTTTTTCAAAAGTTCCTCTTATATACTTGTATAACATTTATATCATTTCTCTCTTTTTCATGAAAATGAGACACAGAAAAATTGATGCAATAGTGTATGGTTTCTATTAATAGTATGAATTCTTTAAAGAATTAATGTTTTCCTTATTAAGTATTTTTGATCAAGACTTAAAAGACAAAAATTTGGTACAGTTTTAAATCTATCACCCAGAGAAAAGCCTACGAAGCTTAACATTCCTTCAAACGAGTTTATATAAATTTACTTTTACACTAAAACAGCGACTGTCACGTTAAAAAGACACTATCACAATGTGGAAAGTAGAGCATGTGAGAAAAGAATCAAGAACCATGATTCCACCATCTGAAAAATAACTATTCCACCATCTGAAAAATAAATAACATCATTGTTTGAATAATTCTGTCCGATTTTCAAGGTTAAGGATAATTGGCCAGAAGAGGTAAACAAATTTTATGACTCTTGGTAGATACTGCCAAAGTCCTCTGGGCTGCATTAATTTATAACGCCACTAGCAATACGTGAAAGTACCAGTTTTACTAAACTTTGGCCAGCTTTAGATGGTACATCACTATTCTAATGTGCATTTTTCTTAATACCAAGGCTGAAGATGTTTCTACACGGTCATTTACTCAATTTATTTCATATACGTTTCTTTTCCTTTGCCAGGTCATTTCCTGGAGCATTAATGATTTTGCTAAAATTTATGCTAATTACTTTATATGCTAATTATTTTTATTGGTTATACATTTATTAATTTGACAAAGGGAATCACTCTGTCTACGATATTTGTGGCAAATATTATTTCTTTAACTTAAAATAATTTATATTTAGTCAAATGTTCATTTTCCTCAGTGGTTTTACTCGTTACATCCAACTTTAAAAAGTCAGAGCTGTGCCAAAATGATCACAGAATAAATGCAAATCAGACCCTGCAGTGACCTGGCCACACTTGGTTATAAACTTGTCACCCACATGGTTATCATCAAAATGAAAACAGAATTTTAAAGACACTCAGAGAACTTTCCAACCCCTTACACACACTCACCCTGCCGTACAATAGCTTCTGAGGAGCACAGGTGTCCTAGAAAGGGTTTAAAACTTGGTTTTCTTCTCTCCCCTGTTCCTTCATCAGTTTACATGGAGAAACCGACATGTTTCTTGTTTTTATTAGTGCGTCTATACAGTTTTTAATCCAGAAGTCGCCTCGGTTATACACTGTATCTTGTTAACAAGCCTCGTTAAATATTATTTATATTTGATGAACTATCCCCTCAGTTTCCCTCTGACCCCCACCTCTTCCTACTTGTGGGCTCCACTTCTTATGTAAGTTTCTATGCCTAGTTTCTAAAGCTAGTCTCCCAAGCAACCTCCACTCCAGTACTAAAGGTCCGGAAAACGTCTTCCACGACTATTTAGAGAAAGTGTATGTCAGTGGAAATACATGTTTTTAAGCTGGTGTATGTCAGAATGACTTTCACTGCCATCATCTATTAATCAGAAATTAGATACTTCATTCTCACACCATTGTTTAAAGAAGATTCTGAGAAAATAATTCTATTGCACTGGGTTTTGGAGTTAGAAAATCTGAAGTTACCCATATATTTCTGGTATTTCTGAAATAATCTGCTAGTGCTCTTTCTTCTCTGTCTTTTCTTATCTTTTAGGATTTTCATCTCTTATGTAATTTTATGTATATACAATTTTATGTGTAATTGCTTGAATTGATTTTGTATTGCATTAATCCAAATTTATTACCCACTTAAAATACTACAGATATAATATAAATGTTCTATATTTATTCTATTCTATTGTTTCTTTACATTCATAACTTTTATATTTTAACTATGCAAGTAATGCATGACATATGCTCTTTGTGAAATTTTAAGTAAAAACGTCTATTTAAAGCATACAGTGAAAGTGTCAATTTATCATAATCTAACCTATTATTTCATGCCCATTCTATAGACATGTGTAATCTTCTAGAATTTTAAAGCTAAACTAACATATCTAGCTATATGATACAGACACATATATTTTAATTTTACATAAATAGGATCATAATGTAACAATTGTTCTGTCATGTGCTTTATTTCCCCCTTAACACTGTGTCTTAGAAATCTGTGTCTGTTGGTTCCTACAAATTTATATCAATCTTTTCAAGGAGTACATAGCATTCCATAGTATAGGTTTACAATAATTTAATCATTGGCTTTATTTATTAACTTTCTTTCATTATTTCAAATAATCTTCCATGAGCATATATCATCTTGCACATGCGAAAATATTTCTATAGCAATTGCAGATGAAGGACCCACTTAATAAGGGATTAAAAATAAAATAATGAAAGAAAAAGTTATTCAGGTTTCTAGAACAAAAAGGTTCAAATACTGTCTAGGAAACAATTTTAACTGAGTGACTAAGCTAATCAACATTTTTCTAGACGTTAAGGAAACAAGGCAAGCAAATTAGACAAACAAGTAAAAGTTAATAGTTGCCTTGACTATTCCGAGAGTCTGCAGGGATATATTTTTAAAAAGATAAAAATAAAGCCTTTTTTTAATTAATAAACAAGAGGCAGGGTACTGAGCACAGAATTAAACTCCTTTTGCTGCCCCCGCGTCCTGGTCCCAGCCGGACCCTTCCCCTCGGTGCTCCGGCCAATCCAGCCCGAGTGTCATTCGCTCCCCGAACAGCCCCCGCCGCTGCCAGCGCAGCATCGTTGAACCTGCCATCCCTCCAGCCTGGCCCCCTCTTCCTCCAGAGCCTTCTCGCGGCCCCTCCCGTCGCCAGGACTCTCAGCACCAGGCCCCTGCCCACCTGTCGGTGCCGGTCAGGCCCTTCCGCCCGCCGCCTGGCAAAGTCTATGCACACTCCCTCTTTTCTTCTTCCCAACTCACTCTTTGAAATTATCTCATTTTTAACTGATGGACTGGCTGCCCACCAAAATCCAAGCTCTGTGAGGAAAGAATCCTGTCGGCCCTGCTCACCGCTCTGCCCGGGGTCGGTGACAGCACCTGGGCCACAGTAGGTGCCCCAAACTATTTCTTAAATAAATAAGTCAAACTTGTGCTCTGACAGGAGGAGAACTCAAGAACCACAATAAATGTTTCAATTAAACGTTTAGTTTAGTCAACTGTCAGAACAGACTTCAGCGGACAGTTAAAGTTCTCTGTTTCTAGATTCCAGTGAAACAACCATTATTTTAAACATTTCAAATATATTGGTAATAATGTTCTTGTAAGTATTTTCGTTGTGCAGAGGTTTTGTGACATAAAGAGATATTCAGAAGAGAGCGTATATGCACGTGAGAGAATCAAAGGCAGCCGTCAGAAGGAGGACCGACCTGCTGCTCGTATCTTTGCTTGACGTCCTCCAGCTGCCACAGAAACTCCTTCGACTGTTTCTCACGAAGAGACTTGGATCTAGTTAGATCAGCTTCCACTTTTCCCATCTATAAAATTTAAAAGTCAAATATTAAATTTTTAAATGACAAATTGTATTCCATATTTTTGTCACTTGTCCATCATTAAAATGACAGGTTTTCAACACCTCACCAATCATAATGCTGAATTTAAAGATGATAAAATAATGAAGGATATGTCCATTTATTTTGACAGGTTTTAATAGTTTTAAGTCAGGGAAACTATAATTGGTATACAATTGACTAAACTGTAAAGCTACAATGACACTGTGATGGAAATATAATTTTGAACATCCAAATACTTATTCAACAAGATTTTATTAAGGCCTTGTTATGTGCTGAACAGGAGAAAATATTTGCAAACCATCTCTCTGAAAAGTGACTTGCATCTAAAACATGTAAAGAACTCTTACAACCCAATAATAAACGGGCAATTAAACCTGATTTTATATTGGGCAAAGGAACTGGAAAGACATGTCTCCAAAGAAGATACACAAATGGCCACGAGCATATGAAAAGATGCTCAACATCACAGTCATCAGGCAATTTCAAATTAAAACAGCGACATACCACTCCACACCCACTAGGATGGCTATAATCAAGAATACAGATAATAACAAGTGTTGCTGAAGATGTGGAGAAATGAGAACCCTCGTACACTGCTGGGGGCAATGTAAAGTGAGGTAGCCACCTTGGAAGACAGTCTGACAGCTCCTCAAAAGATTAAACTTAGAGATGAACCACATGAACCCATATGAATTCCATACGATCCAGGAATTCCGCTCCGAGGTGAGAAATGAAAACATACATCCATACTAAAAAAACCTATATACAAATATTCATAGCAGCATTATTCATAATTGCCAAAAAGAGGAAACAACCCAAATGTCCATCAACTGATGAATAAACAAGATGTGGCCTATCCATACAATGAAATATTATTCAGCCATAAAAAGGGATGAAGTACTAATACGCGTTTCAACATGGATGAACCTTGAAAACAAAGTGAAAGAAGGCAGTCAGAAAAGACCATGTACTGTGTTATCCCATTTGTGTTAAATTTTCAGAAGAGTCAAATCCATAGAAACAGAAAGTAGACTAGGGATTGCCTAGGGTGAAAGGGGTTTGGGAGGGTATGGGGTTTCTTGTGGGGTGATGGAAACCGTCTAAAATTGTTCGTGATGATGGTTGCACGATTCTGTGAATATATTTTAAAAACACTGAATTGTACACTTACAACGAGTGAACTGTTGGTATGTGAATTATACCTCAATAAAGCTGTTACTTAAAAAAAAAAGTCAAAGTCAAAGAATGGACCACAGTCTATGATCCAATCCCAGTACCTCTCTCGGCTCATCTCTAGGGCCCCCATCACCACCATACGCCAGCCCACCAGCCTCCTCGCTAGGCCTAAAACGTGTCAGCAAAGCTCTCATCTTGGGGTCTAGAAGCCCCCCACCAACATTTATGTAGCTTGTTTTTCAAAGGCTTCAAGTTCTGCTTAAATGTTACCTTTGTACTGAGGCTTCCCTGACCACCCTATTTTAATTTGCAGCCCTCCCAGCTGCCCTTTCCTTGCTTTAATGATTTTTTTTAACCACAGGAGATAGCATCTTTAGGTATACTGTATAATTTACTTATTCATTAGGGTTGTTTGCAATGTCTGTCTCCCCCAGGGGGATGTAACTCCACGTTCACGCATGTATCCCAACCATTCAGCACACTGTTTGGAGCATATGGGGACTCAATAAATACTAATCAAATGAAAACAAACAAACAAACAAAAACCCCAAAAAGACACAGTGCACCAAACTTGGTTTGAAGTTTGCTGAATGAACAATTTTCAAAAAAAAAGGCAATTTTCAACATTTAATAGGGCCAAATTCTTTATAACACATATAAAATGAAGTGTCGAATCTAATGTTTTCTGTCACTTAGAAAATGAGATAGACGATGTATTATTTTCCTTGCTCTTTTACATGTGACAGGCAAGAGAGGTCCTTACGTAATGAGAAAGCTATTCAGCTAGGTGACGTGGAAATGGCACCTTTCATTCAAAGTGGCGCAAGATTTCATTTGTCTTTCTACCCCAGTTTAATTTTGAAAAATCGTTTTTCTGAAGCACCTGTCAGTTCATGTGACAACCATTCTGTCACTGGCTACTTTGTATCACTTCTTGCTCTGCTTTGCTGATACGCTGAGATATTTCTTCTTTTCAACTTGCACACAATGTCCTCTTGCAGGCTACCTTTTGGTAGGTGCTAAGATTAGATAAAACATGAGGAAACAAACCATGAAAAGGCTCCCTTCAGTTTTTCATGTTAGATTTTTGGGGAAAAAAACCCATTCAAATACATTTATTCAGACACAGTTAAACTTTAAGGTTTGAGGAGCAGAGCTGTTCAGTGAGAAGCAGCCAGTTTCACTGGATGAGAACAAAAGGCATATTCCTGCCCACGAATTTGCTATTTAACACCAGCCTTTCCATTTCTGGTTCTTACACGGAAGGCTGGAGTTCTAGATTACGGCATGATATTTAGTACCTAAGTATCTCTTTGTAAATGCCAAAGACTGCAACCTTGATAATACTAAGTCATCAGCTTCCAAATTCAGTGATCAGAGTTCTAAGATGACCGACCCCGTCGGCCATCAGTCTCGTGGTCAAATCTGTCAAGGAATTTCTAAAGGAAGCACAGTCGAGCCCGCGTTGTTTTCTTCCGTTTCTACCTCAAGATGTGGATTTCAAGGCTCTCTCTCCCTCAGTGCTTTTCACATTAGACCTCCACCCGAAGGCCCCTTGATTTGTCCTCGGCAAGCTCCGCCCCTACACACTCTGATTCCCGTAGCTATTCTGGGCTCGCCCTCGCTCCCCACACTATCTGAAAACCCCTCTGTATCTTTCCTCATCCAGCAATCCATCTTCAAGGTTGACTCAAGCCTCCTCTCCTCTCTGTGGCGTTCTCTGATCCACCAACTGGCATCAACATCTCCCTTCTCTCTGTGCTCTAGGACCCAACATCTTCATTTTCCTGGCACGCTGTATGTTTCTCTAGAGTATGGGAGTGTTTCAAATGTGTGAGCTTTGTTTATTCATCTAGATCGTGAGCTCCCACATAAAAGAAACTACAGCTTATAATTCTTTTGTATCTTAATTATTAACTAATTGCCACAGCACGCAGAATAAACATGAATTAAATTCTTAAGGATGAATGGAGGGTAGGCAAAAGCAGAAGAGAAAGAAAACAAGAGAAGGTAAATCAAGGAGGCAAGGCCTGGTTTCTTCAGTACTTTTAAGACAGATCTTCATATGAAATTGATTTTTGGTTCTTATTCTACTTCAGCGCAGACTGAATGTTCAAAATAAATAATAATTATTAAAATATTTTTAATGTAATGAAGAGCTCTATGTACTCAACATTCGTAAAACGTAGGATGTCTTCCTTCAAAAAATTGAATTATCTTCTATAATCAAAATAGAAAACAATTAAAGCACATGGAAGACCTTTTATACCTAAACATTAAGAAAAATTCAGAGTAAATAATAACTGCTCCAAGAAAATGTTATTTTATACTGACCGAAAATGCAAGACCCCACTCCATTCTCCTTCCACAATTTAACCAAAAAAATATAAAAACAAGTCTTGTAAAATACTTGAAGTCTGCGTAGAAACGCAGCGTTCTCAGTTGCCGTAGACACAAAAGATTCTGCTTGATCACACATCATTCCATATTCCATTTAACTTCAAGGGTAAGGAAAAAAACAAAACAAAACAAACCCAATCCTTCAGTGTGTAACTCTGGCTTCCAAAAAAATCCAAGAGTGGAACTTGATGATCAAATTAGGGGCAGAAAAGGGCTTGGGGTGTATTTCTGTGAATGTCTAATGTTTACAGGTAATAGAGAGAGGTAAACAAGGGTGTTGGTTTTTCCTTAGATGGTGCCTCCAGCATTACTTGAGCTGCATGTAAGAAAACACCTAAGTTTCCAGAGCTTAAGCAACATAGGCCCTTTATGTTTTCCTTGGGTAACAAAACATTCAGAAATAGGCTGCGACATCGGCAGTTCAAAGATGTCAGGGTGAAGGTCTCTGTGATTCAGCTTCCAGAATGGTTGCAGGATGGCTTCTGCAGCTCTGAACACCTGGGAGAGGAAGAGCAAAGGGTGACGGGACAAGGGCACAGGGTCCATATTCCCTGAGTGGAAACCCTTTTAAGGGGCTTTCCTGCAAGTTCCTGTCAAAAGCAAATTAATTATGCTGTTTGCATCGCATTCACTAGAACTACATTAAAAGCCAAACTCCACCTGCAAGGTAAGAGACTGCAGTTTTAAAACTGTGTCTAATGTTGCCCTAAATAAAATCAGGGCTGTACTGTATTGCTAAGAAAGTGGGAGTGGGCACTGGGCCAAGATCTGGCCCACTCTGTCAAATGTGGTCCCAATACGTTACTGTTCTTTCTGTAGTAAAGTACTCTTGTGTTATGTTCCGAGTTATTTGACAGTATAATTCATATGAGACAATTATACAATTCTATAGAGATATACAATTCAAAGTGTATTCTGCTGTATTTAATACATATTTAGCTAAACTATAAGAAATTGTCCTTCAAATATTTTCATAAATATATATAGAGAGAGAGATAGACAGACATAAATGGCAGAAAGACAGATAAATAATTATTTCTGTGCTTGGCTAAAGACTCAGTAGAAACTAATATCCTTAACAGAGAAAATTAATTAACATATGTGTGGTGCCTATCCTTATCGATTAGTAGGAGTTCTTTATCAATTCTGGATATGAATTTTCTTGTTCAATATCTGAACTGCAAATATCTTTTCCCACTCTGAGTTCGCTCTTATATTATCTACTGGTCTCTTTTGATTAACAGAAGTTTTTAATTTTAATGAATTTAAATTTAACAACATTTTGTTTTTTATCACTTTTTGTTTCCTATTCAGAAAATCTTCACCAAGCTCCTACATTTTCTTCTGAAAATTTTATTGTTTTACCTATCACTTGTGTATCTACAATCCTGGAATTAATTTTGTGATGGGATATAATAAGGGCCAGGATTCTTTTTCCATATGGCCATCCAGCTGACACAGCAGCATTTACTGAAATGATCCTTCTTTCCCTGCTGTACTGCAATACTTCCTTTGACATGAATCAGATTGATCATATATGTGTGAGTCCATTTTTTGGTCTCTTTCCTGTAAAACACTGGTCATCCTTGTGCCAAAACCACACTGTATTAATTACTATGGCTTAATATTAGTCTCAATATCTGGTGGTATAAGGTTGCCATAGGTATTCTGAGCCCTCTCTATTTTCATATCCATTTTAGAATCAGCTCGCCAGTTTCCCTCACTCCTCCCCCCAAAAAGCACTGCAACATTTTGATTTTTAGAATTGTCCTGATTCTATAGATTAATTTGGGGAGAACTGACATTTTTATAACATTGAGTCTTTGAATCCATACACGTGATATATCCCTCAACTTGTTCAAGTCTTCTTTGGTTCCTCTCAGTAATGTTTCCTAGTCTTCAAAACAGGGGCCTTGCATTTCTTTTGTTGCATTTATTCTTAGGTAAGAGAAGCTTTCTGGTACCATGATATCTTTTTCAAAGTTTATTTTCTATTTGTTGGTTGCTAATATATAGAAATAAAATTGAATTGTATATCTGACCTTATATTTAGAAGCCTTGCTAAATTCACTACCAATTACATTTGAACAGGAAACATTTGAGAAATTCATTGTTACACGAAGATGCCACAATTGCAGACCAGCGCATAATCTACTGGGCTACCTTAGATGTGCCTCCTCTGAGTTCGCCGAACGACCTATTAATTCCACTAGTTACGCCGCCAATTACAACCACACAGCTACGCATCAGTCTACCGCACAGACCACAAACGTGGCTTAATAGTCTCTGAATTCCAAGAATCTACAACAATGGCTGATAGAGAGCAAGTAGTCATAAATTTTTTATAAATGAATGAAAGAAGAAATCAGGTCTGTTAAATCCTTGGCCAATAAGTCAATAAAACAGTTTGAAATATTAAAAAATAACAATGCTACTGTTTTCACAATTAATAATCCTTCACATCAGCCAATTATAAAAAGAATGACGTGTTTCCTGGTCCAATGTTCTCAGTAGATTGTTTTTGGCTTATTTTTCTTCTGCAAAAGAGGTTTGATGAATATTATTAGGAAAAGCTTCACTTCCTACTCTCCTAAGCGTTTAAGGATGAGAGTTAAAGATTCTTTTAATTATTTGTTTGATTTTTTGTTTAATTTTGTTTTTCAGAGCCAAATATTTATACATAGTCCTTGGATGTTGTCATTTGGAATTGATTAATTAGCACAATAGGCTCTATTGAAATATTTAAATATAGTTCTAGAATTTTACCTCTGCTACCTAATCTCATTTAAAGACAAAATTTCAAATGTTACAATGGTAGACAGATTTCTCCATTATCATCAAAAAGTAACTGAGAGAGGGGACTTCCCTGGTGGTCCAGCGGTAAAGAATCTGCCTTCCAATGCAGGGGACGTGGGTTCGATCCCTGGTAGGCTAACTAAGATCCCACATGCCGTGGGTCAACTAAGCCCATGCACCACAACTACCGAGCCTGCACGCCTCAACTAGAGAGCCCGCATGCCGCAAACTACAGAGCCCAAGTGCTCTGGATCCCACACGCCACAACTAGAGAAGCCCGGGCACCACAAAGTAAGAGCCCGCATGCCGCAGCTAAGACACGACACAGCCAAAAATAAATAAATAATTAATTATTTTTAAAAACTGAGAGAAAATCCTTCTATTTATATTGGATCTTGACCTTAAAACTGGTCTAAAAAAGACTCATTTAACATTACATGAGCCTGGACTTCCCTGGTGGCGCAGTGGTTAAGAATCCACCTGCCGGTGCAGGGGACACGGGTTCGATCTCTGGCCCGGGAAGATCCCACATGCAACTAAGCCCGTGCACCACAACTACTGAGCCTGCGTTCTAGAGCCCGCGAGCCCCAGCTACTGAAGCCCACGCGCCTAGAGCCCGTGCTCCACAACAAGAGAAGCCACGACAATGAGAAGCCCGACCACCACAGCGAAGAGTAGCCCCTGCTCACAGCAACTAGAGAAAGGCCGCGTGCAGCAACGAAGACCCAACACAGCCAAAACTAAAATATAAAACAAATAAATAAATTAAAAAAAAAATTACATGAGCCAGCATGACCCTTAAAGGACAAGAGGACGAAGGTACAAGTCACGATGAGTGGTCTGTATGATGGGTCTTTCTCTCTCTAAGTCTGTTTGTTATCCATCTACATTTATAGAGGCACAAATATATTCAGATGGCATTCTTCCTTCCTTGTACCTTGAGAATTTTTTCATTAATTCAACAGCAATAATGAGATGATGAGCTAAACTTATAATCCCTAAGAATGTAAGAAACTGCTTATCAGTTTCAAATGCACTAGCAAGCAGAAGCAACCTCACTAGTCAACAGCAGTGTTTCTGAATTTTGTTTTCAAGGCAAACCACTGGGTTTTCCAAGTATAAAGCTAATATCATGTAGCTGACGGCTGCAAAGAAAAAGGAACAGAATTTAAAGCCAGATATTAGCAGCAAATACCAGTTAATGAGGATGAATTTTCAAGGGGAGAAAAATTAACTAGAAAAGTCAAGTGGTTAGTGGAAGCCCCAGGAGGAAGTAGTTATCTGACATTCATTCAGTCGGTTTTCAAGATGAAAAGGTTTCACTTTATAATTGCTGCCAATACTTCAAAAAACATAGCTGTCTTTTTCAGTCATTTATTTGTTTCACAGAGAATAGGTAAATATAGAACACTATTTCTTTAAAAGATACAACTATATACATATATACAGAAACAACTCTAACAGAGTAATACACTTCCGCAATTAAAATGTGTATAGTTTACACAACCAGCTGCTGCAGCTAACACATATAATGGATTCACCGCTGGAGTAAAAATTAGGTTGTTTAAGCAATCCTAAATGAGACAGAAAGTCCTTCAAAGTGAAAGAAACAGTGGGAAGCAATTTTTTTTAAAAGTTTAAGTCTGTTTCATTTTCTCTCATGGGCCTCATTTTTCAAACAGCAATTCACTTTCAAAAACAAACTCAAAGCTTTTATTTTTTAATTCAAATTCCTGTTGTCTTCTATCTGCAGCTGTTTCCAAATGGAAAAAGATGCCCTAGGCTCTGCTGGCTTTTACACAAAAGATTTCAGTGAGAAGAGAAAAGAGCAGTTCAAAACAACAATAAAAAAGGAAAATATGGACTATGGAAAAATCTGAAAACATTATGATTCTCCAAATACTAAATCTGCTGAGTGATTTTCTTTTAGAATTTGAGCTATATCAGATCCGCGGAGCACAGGCTCCGGACACGCAGGCTCAGCGGCCATGGCTCACGGGCCCAGCCGCTCCACAGCAAGTGGGATCTTCCTGGACAGGGGCACGAACCCGTGTCCCCTGCATCGGCAGGGGGACTCTCAACCACTGCGCCACCAGGGAAGCCCAGATCCACACTTTTTAATCAACTGACAATCTGGAATAGAAGATATCTAATTTATCATGTTTTGACATATACATTTTATTTAATGTCTGTTCAAATTTGCCATGTGAGAATTATTCAATTTGCAAATGAGCCTGGCTATAAGAATTCCATTATAAATGGGGTTCCTTATTATTATACTCACACCAAAGGTACTTTATTTCAGAAGCTCAGCTTCACTTGGCAAAACTCTTTATGACTGAAACCACAGAAGAACTTCTCCAACAGAAAGCAATCAAAACATTTCCTGCTTGTCAGTTGCCATCACTATCAGCTTTCACGGAGTCTGAATCTAGCGCCACCGGACCGATCAGTGAGGACGGCTGACAAAGACAGGACACAGGTGTGGGGTACGCTGGGGGTGAAGGTCAAGAAATGGGAGAGTCAAATGGGTGGGCAGAGCTGGTGAAGGAAGACAGACAGACTATGACCCTGCACAGAGCAGAGCAGTCAGATGTGAGGGTGGACAGACTGGAAGGGTGGTTCCAGAATCAACTGCACAGATACTGTCTCTCATCCCTGGCTTGCCTCATTTTACGGCAGTCTCACTTTGCGGCTGGGTAGGGTTCTTCATTTAATGGTTCCCAAGATCACATTCTCTCCAGGGCTTTCCGTTCTGCCACACAACTCTGAGAGTTCATTTTTTATCTTTTAAAAAAAGATTACCAGTTTTTACATTCTTTCTAACTTTTCTGACGTATAGTTTCTAATTTTTTACCATTAATAAATAACATCACAATAAACATCCTTGAACACGTATCTTGCAAACCCTGGAGTCCTGAAAAGTAAAGTCCTAGAAGTAGAACAGGTAAATCATAAGCACAATGTTAAACCAATCCTCCAGAAAGGTGACATATCTTTACTCTTCCTCCTGAAATGTGTGTCCACAGGCCTTCATGGATTTCTACCTATGTGTTAGTTGGAAAATAGCTCAGTGCTATTTTAACTTACTTTTAACAAATTTACTAGTGAAAATAAACATTTCTTATTGCCAATTTTTACCCAAAAAATGTATGGAGATGTTTTACAGTAATTACATTGAATTTATACATCAATCTGTGGAGAACTTTCATCTTGACAATACTGAGTTTTACAACCTATGAACACAGAATAGCTCTCTTTACATCGTTTAAAATTTCTCTCAGCAATCTTTTATAGTTTTCAATGCATAAGTCTTCACGTTGTTTCATTAGTTTATTTGTAAATATTTTATTCTTTTGGATGCTTTTGTAAATTAAATTGTTTTCTTAATTTCATTTTCAGGTTATTTCATTACTAGTATATTGAAGCATGACTGAATTTTGTATGTTGATCTCGTACCCTGCAAACTTGTTTAAATCATTTATTAGTTCTAGTACTTCTTTCATGGATTTTGACCATACAGAATCATGTCATCTAAAGACATTGGTAGTTCTTCCTTTCCAATCTGTATGTCTTTTGGGGTTTTGTTTGTTTGTTTGGGGTTTTGGGGGGTTTTTGTTGGCCCTGTTAGAGGCTGGCTAGAGTCTCCAATACAATGTTAAACAGAAGTCACGAAAGCAGACATCTTTTCCCTGTTCTTAGGAGGAAGAGCGTTAAGTCTTTCAACATTAAGCATATTTGCTCAGGGTTCTCATAGATGTACCTTATTAGGGTGAGTACATTTGCTACTAGTCCTAACTTGCCAAGAATTTTTTAAAAATCATAAATGATGCTGAACTTTTTCCAATGCTTTTTCTGCCTCTGTTGGGACGATCGTGAGGTTTTGTCTTTTATCCTATTAATATGCTGTACGATATTAATTGATTTTTGAATGTTAAAAGAACCTTGGATTCCTGGGATAAATCCTACTTGGTCCTGGTGAATAATCATCTTTATACGTTTCCAGATTCAGTTTACTAAAATACCATTAAGGGTTTTCGTGTTTACAGTGATGACAGATACTACTCTAGTTCTGCAGCATCTTTGGCTGTGATATTAGATTCCTACTGGCCTTAGAGAATGAACTGATTAAGTGTACCTTCCTCCTCAATTTTCTGAAAGAGTTTTCAAAGAACTAAAGTTGTTTTTTCTTTAATATTTGATGGAATTCACCAGTGAAGCCATCTGGTCCTGGGCTTTTCCTTGTGAAAAGATTTCTAATTACTAATTAAACATCATTATCTATTATAAGACAGTTTGGACTTTCTATCTCTTCTTGGTTTTCTCTATTTTAATGTTTTCTTTGCTTTCTGCATGTATATAAAATTATCTATTATTTCCTTTCTTCTGCTTCCTTGAGCAGAAGCTTGCTTTTCTTTTTCTGGTTTCTGAAGATGAAGTTTAGGTTACTGATTTGAGAACTTTCCTTTTGGAGTTAGATGTTTAAAGCTACAAACTTTTCTCTAGGTACTGCATTAGCTGCATTCCATAAATTTTAATATACCACATTTTTATTTTAATTCAGTTCAAAATATTTTCTTATTTTCTTTGTAGTATCTTCTTTGATCCATGAGTTATTCATGTGTGTTATTTAATTTCCAAATATATGGGGATTTCCCAGATTTCTTTTTATTTCTAATGTATTACCATTGGGGTCAAAGAACACATTTTGCATGATTTTAGTCGTTTTAAAATTTGTTGAGAATTGTTTAGTGGCCAAACATATGGTCTACCCTGGGGAATGTTCCATGAGTGCCTGGGGTTATTGGGTGGAGTGATTTAAATCACCACCCAAGTCTAGACTCACTCCTGAGTGGCACAATACAAACAGACCCAACCCTGCAGAGCAAAGGCTTGGAAACTTAACTGAAACTGGAACCCACCCATAGAAAATGAGACAGGACTTCTGCTCTGAAACAGACTGGGTTGATAATCCACTAGAACAAGCAACTTGACATTATCTAGGGAATTCTACATCATTCAGAGAGTGCACAACATTCAGTTATGTACTCTTTTGTTTCTAGCTCCTTTCATTCAGCAGGACGTTGAGACACATCCTTTGCTGAGGGTATCAGTCGTTCGTTCCTATTTATTCCTGAGTAGTATTCCATCGTCTATACTGCATTGATTATCCTTTCAACTTCTAAGGAACATGCGGGTTGCTCAGGTTTTAGGCTTTTGTGAATAAAGCTGCTGGCAACTGTTGTGTACAAGGCTTTGTCTGGATCTGGCTTCGTTTCTCTTGGTTAAACACACAGGAATGGAATGGCTGGCATATGGCGGTGGATGTTTTAGCGGTTAAGAACTCAGCAGTTTTCCCACCAGCAGTGGAGAAGAGCCCCGTGTGGCCACACCCTGGCCCTGCACCGACATTTGGCACTGCCAACGAGTCTTCACAGTTCTAGCCATTCCAGTGAGCATGCAGTGGCACTTCATTTTGGTTTCAATTTGCATTTCCCTGACGAATGATGATATCGAACATCTTTTTATGTGCTTATTAGTCTTCTGTGAGGTGTCCAAATATTTCGCCTATTTTTAGCTGGGTTGTTTGTCTTCTTATTATTGAGTTGTAGGATTGCTTTTATATTTTAGATACAAGTTCTTGGAAATATTTGTGAATCTTTTCTCCCATTCTCTGGCTTGCCTTACTTCCTTTTGTTGTTTTTTAATGGTGTCTTTCAAAGAACAAAAGGTTTTAATTTTGGTGAAGTCCAATGTAGCAATTTTAATTGAAATTTAATTTCTGGTTTTACTAAGCACTGTGGTAAAAAGTACGTGCTCTCTGTCATGTCAAGTTTCAGATATATATTGAGTGTTTCTTTACGGTCTACTGAGTTTTGTAACTGCTCCATGGGAGTAGGAATTTAATATGTCATACTTGAAGCGTAGAAAGTAGAAATATAGCTGTTTTATAAACTGCTATTTAGATCTCCTATTTGTTTAGGTTTTGCCCCCCTGAGCAGTCAAATATGGAGAAAAATTTACTAAAGCACCCCATGACTATTTATGTAAATTTTTTCATATATTGCTAACACCCTTTTCATAAGGACTCTTGGCTTTCTCATGCAAAAATATATTCCTTTGTCCAGCTTATTGACTTGCATCGATGTTTATTTATATGATAGTATTACATTCTTTCTTTTATTCTGAATACAAGTGATAAAATATATTTTCCACATATAACTTTTGTGTAACTTTTAGTTGTGCCTTTATTATAAATAGCATATACACAGATTTATGTCAGCTAATCAGTACCTCTTTTTAACCTATTAAAATGTTACTACAATTATATACTCTATCTTATTTTGGACATTTTGTTCTGTTTCTACTTCTGTTCCTTTGGCAATATCTTGAGTTTTGCTTTTATCTTCTCAAGATTTTGATGAGAATGTAAAATCTTGTTAATTTTATTAATGCTTATGTTTATGCATTTAAAAAGTATTTTAACCTACATTTCCCTAATTTTAAGAAGCCTCTGAATCTCACCTTTTCATGGCAGAGTGTTAGTTACTGTACTTCCCTCTCTCCCTATCCACCTGCTTCTTGAACTTTATTAACATAACCTAAGGATTTAGATTTAAGTCGTTTGTCACATTTGTATTTTCTATATTCTGTACCTTCTGCTTCACGAATCGGTAAACGTTAGCATTCTATCTTATAACTAGATTTGTAGCAATTAGTTAAATTTGTCTTTATTTTGTTGGATTCCATTTTTCTCTACTCATCCTTCAGTATGATATTTTCCTCGTGTGTGGGATGTCTTCCGCTTCCTCTCTGAATTGATATAATTTTTCCAGAAAAGGAATAAACAGTATACATTATGTGAGCTCTTAGTAAGAAAATGTTTTTCTGTTTATTTTGCAAGTGAAAAACTCCTTGGTTGTGCATGCAGTTGGGTCACTGCCTTTCTCCTTCAGAACTCTGAAGCATTCCTCCATTATTTCTCTAATTTCTTTGCCAGTTGCATCCTACCTAGAAACTTGGTGGATTTTCATTTTATTCTTGAGGTTCAACACTTTTTCCAGAATGTATCCCGGTTTAATTACATTAATTTTACTTAATATATGTGGCCTCTTTCATATAGATCATGTCTTCTTATTAAAGGTACTACTTTTCTGAGTTTTCTTTTTCTGAAGTTTACAGTAAACTGTTTTCGGAAATACGCTTTTATTCTGTGACTGCTGAATACAAACGCCTTTTTCTTGTTCTACAAAATGTTTTCACAAGTCCTGTGTTGTTTGCTTGTTTTTCTCCTTACCCATGAATTCTGGGTAATCTGTTAATATTATATCACCAGCCCCAAAAGGTGCATTTATTGAGCCAAAGGTGCCTGTCATAGTCTCAGCTTTTGTCAGAAAGTTGTACGGTTAGCCTGAGCACTTTCAAGAGCCCCTTTTTTAGCCTTCTTCACTGTATACTTAAAACGTCTTGCCAGGGCCCCTCCTTCAATATTTTCTGTATTCCTTTAAATGTTAAGCTGATCAAAGAGTTTCCTGCACAGCAGCTCCACTGCACATTTGGCCCATATATACTTTCTTGGATCTGGTCTCTGATCATAGCAGAGGGAGCTGGGAAGAGATGCACATTCGTGTAGCAGGGACTGAAAGTCCCCACCTTCCAGCCCAGAAACTCTCAGCAGGAATCTAGTTTCTGCCCAAGGCACTGAGTGGGAAAACAGACAGAAGGGGGGGTCTCAGACCCGGCTCTCAGGACCCAGATCCAAACAATCTGAATCGAGAAAATAACAAGAAAGCACAGTTTCAAACTCGTAAACCCCACAGGGCTCTGCCATAAAACCTTCGAGATGCTTCTGCCACCAGTGTGTGCTCAGGACTCCTGAGGAGGATAACCCCCGCTGAAAATGAAATCACAGCAAGTATTGCAACACTCTTTATAATCAAGAAAACTTGAAAATAAACTAAATACCCTTGAATAGGGGAGCTGATGAATAAAATAGGGTATATTCATACGATAAAATACATTCAGTGTTAAAAGGAATGCACTAAATCAACACAGATAGGGCACAGATACATAAAATTCAATGTAAAAGAGCAAACAAGACTAATACACAAAATCTGTAGTTCTTACCTCTTTTTAAATGGAAGCATAAAAACTATATATATATGTATATATAAAATATATGCATATATAATACATGCATATAATACATATGGACATTACATATGCATATGAAAGTATGAAATAATATACACTAAATTAATTATAGTGGGTTTTCTTAGGAGAGGAGAGAGTAAGGTGATTAGACATGAATAGCAAAGCAAACTAAAACTACATCTGTAACATTTTAGTTTAAATACACAGTGTTGACAATTGTTGATTCTTCCTGATGGGTACCTAGGTGTTTGTTCCCTGTATTCTTTTATAAATTTAAAAATTTTTCTCAAAGCTATAAAACATACCACTTGTATAAGAACTGGAGACAGCCTCTGTCCTCCTGAACTGCCACTTGAAAAGAATCTGCTGTAACTGATCAATACAACACGGTTTATGGCACATGAACACAGACAAGGATAACTTGAAGCCTTGCTCTGGAGAAAATGACTGGTCATGGGATTTTGCCTGTCAACTGACCCATGCTTCCAAAGCCTGACACGTTCTGGCCGTGACCACACTTGTCGACAGGACTTTGAAATGGCCGTTCCGGCACTGCTCTGGGGGTGAATCAAGGCAATCCTGAAGGAGGAAGGAGGACCCTCTCCCGGCCCACCCCGCCCTCTCCACTCACTGTCACCAAGGAGCTGCCGACCGGAGCCCACCCAGAGACCCAGGAGGGGCACAGAGTCAGCCCTGCCCTTCACACGCCCTGTAGGGAGCAGAGGGTCTGCGGGCTGAGCCCTCTCCCCCCGGGGCTCTTGTTCCTGACCGCGAGGAGCCTCCCCTTCCTTCGAGGCCCTGGCGGTGGTGCGTGTCCTCCCGCGCCAGGCCTAGGACCTCGTTCTCACCTGAATCCCTGATCCAGCTGCTGGGCTAATTCTGAACAAGTAAACATGCTGCTGGCACACGTGAGATCAGAATGTACCTTCCCCCCTAGAGAAGGGCTCTCGACATGGATGGCGCGGAGGCCTCTCACCTGCTCTTTCATTTCCGCGTAGATCTTCTCCGAGTTCAGCTCCACCTGCCGCTTGAACTCCTCCAGCGCTGCATCTGCCTGCTGCGCCTGCAGCCTCTGAACCTCAGTCACACGGGTGAGCTGCTCCTCTTTTTCCCTAGAAAAGTTCAGACAAGCCACAGAGTTAAAATGTAAAATAAAGGAACTTGGCTTGGATCAAAGAACAAAATTTAACCCTCTCTAAAATAAAATTCAGATTTCCATTTTTTGATCCAAATTCTATAAAACTTCCCTTTAAAAAACTGGCAATAACATGATTTGCCTCAGGACAAAAAGGATATAAACCCATAATATGTGTTCTGATGAGGACACAACTACTTCTGATGACTTCCCTAAGAACGAAACTGTTTACAACCGGGAACCTCCATCACCCAACGAATGGATAAGCAAAATGTGCCCATCCATGCAATGGAATATCATTCAGCCTCAAAAAAGGAATGAAGCTCTGATGCACCCTACAACACGGACAAACCTCGAAAACAGTGTGCAAGGGGTAAAGGCCAGACACACGGTCACATATTGTATGATTCTATCTAGGAGAAATATCCAGAACAGGTAAACCCATAGAGACAGAAGAAGCAGATTAGTGGTCGCCTGGGCCGATGGGACAGCGGGGATGGGGAGTGGCTGCTCACACATAGGGGGTTTTGGGAGGGGGTTGATGATGAAAACGTTCTGGAATTAGATAGTAGTGATGGTTGCACATCCTCATGGATATACTAAAATCTGCTAAACTGTACACTTTGAAAGGATGAATTTAGTAGTATGTGAACTATATCTCAATTTAAAAAAAAAAACAATGTGCCATAAGAATACCTCTAACATGCACATCTGGCAGAAGCTAACCTGCAGGGTGACAGATGCAACAGAGCGATGTGGCCGCCTGAAATTATTCTGCTGCTCTCTAGTAAGTACACCTGCCTAAAAGAACCGATAACCATCTCGTTTCTTTATACCTTGAACTAAAATTAAATAGTCAAGAGGGTCCAACAAAAGAAGAGAAATCTCTGCATGTTGCTAGAAGAAACAAATGAAGGCTTTAGGTTATAAGTACACAAAAGTTACTACTGACTTCCATTGAGTTCTACCTAGGTACTAGGCACTGTGCAAACTAGTTTAATATGTCTTCTCTCCTTCATTCTCACAGTCAACTTGTATAAGACTATTTTTATATCTCTAGTTTTACAGAACAGGAAACTGGGGCTTAGAGAATATTTCCAAGCCTACACATCACTAACAGTCAAGGCAGGACTCGAGTCCCGGCCGTCTGCTTCTAGAGCTCCTGCTGTTGACTACTCTGCTGTGCTGCTTTCCTGATTTTCCAAATGCCATGTGCTACGGTCTGAACGTGTCTCCCCAAAATGAGATTAGTGCCCTTATAAAAGGTACCATGTTGGGTACGACCACCTAGATACAGGTTGGCAAATGTGATAGAGAGTTGTTAACAAATGTTTGAGGGACGTCTGTTCTGACCGATGGACCCAACTGACCGGAAGAAGTTGCCTAGAATGCTCTATTCAAAGGACCGTGAGGCTGGAGAAGAGGCAAAGGCCGCCGCGGTCGATGCGAATGTCCCCACGAGGGGCTAAGGTTAGGAGGCCCAAGAGCTACTTCCCTGCCACACACTCCATGACTAGTTCATCCCATGTTGCTCTTTAATTTCTGAGGCCCTCCTAAACACACTTGGGAAGACGATTCCACAATTAGGATTACAAGTTTTCAAAGGTTTACCTTTGCTTGCTCAGTCTGTCTATAAATAGAAAAGAGGGCTTCCCTGGTGGCGCAGTGGTTGAGAGTCCGCCTGCCGATGAAGGGGACACGGGTTCTTGCCCCGGTTCGGGAAGATCCCACATGCCGTGGAGCGGCTGGGCCTGTGAGCCATGGCCACTGAGCCTGTGCGTCCGGAGCCTGTGCTCCGCAACGGGAGAGGCCACAACAGTGAGAGGCCCGCGTACCGCAAAAAAAATAAAAATGAAAATAGAAAAGAAAGTACATTGGACAATATTTGAAAACTTTAAAAATTTATAAATCATATAATTTAAAATTACGTATCATTAATTAGCCAGGAGAAAAGTCTGCTAACACAATTTATAAAAATATATGACGTATGGCTGAAATATCACCTTTTTCTATAAATGCTGAAAGTCAGTTGTTTTACATTTTTTGTCCAGTAATTCACCTGAGCTACTTAGTTACTGTAAATAGTTTCAATTTAATAGGACAAATATTTTCTCTATATTACCTCATTCTTACCTACCAAGAGTTTAGTTCATTTACTTTATAATTGACTTATGACTACATAAATCAAAGTCATAAGCTTTACCCATGATCAGCTATATATTGAGACCATATTAAAAATACTGTTTGTTAAAATATAACCTAGTGCAATGAGGCACATTGCTTTTGACTGATCATTTCTAGCCTGATTTACAAATAGCAAATATTGTTTTATATTAAATAGCAGACACAAGGAAATGACCAAAACCTTCCAATTCATTTTCAGTCCCACCACACCTACAAAGCTAATTTAGTGGTAAAGCTAAATACCAAAGAGTGGTGAAGGCACCACCCAATGTATCAATGTTTCTGTCCAGTTTAACTGTGAAAATACATTGAGCTCCACTAATATTTAGAAATCTTCTGTCTTAATATAAATATGTCTTATTTTAAATAAAGAGATGATATTCATTTTAATGAGGGATCCATTTTAATTTCTATCAAAGTAGTGAAAGAGAAGTGGAAATTTTCAGCACTTGAAAAAGAGAAGGGTCTGCTCCTCACTAATGTAAGAACAGTACTTCCTTTTACCATGAGTCCAAATAACGTGTCCTGTAAGAAGCAAAAACAAAGCGACTTTGAAGATTATTTTTTTCCGTGGAACTAGTTGCGGGGCCAAGCATACATGTATCACTGAAAGGCCTTAAAGCTGGGCCTCCATGAGGATAAAAAGGTGGGAAGAAAATCTGCTTTTTAACTCTGATTTATTTAGAAAATGCAGTAAATTTTCCTCGTCTGAGTATATAAAGCATAAAGAACAAAAGAAGCTGCATTCTTATACAACCACAAGCCAGTTCAGATTAAAGGATGTTCTGAAGTACATGATTATTCCAAACACGCAATAAAATGCAGGAGACTAATGGACTACAATTTAGTATTTCTTGAGCTTGAAAAGCTAACATTTGTATGTACAGGCCAACCTTAATTTGAAAATCTTCCCTTTGCACATTTCTGCACCAGCACTTTTGATAATGTTGGCAGGGATCCAACACATATTTACAAGGCTTCATGTTACAGTAGACTTCATTTGCTGCCAGCTTGGCATCTCCACTGGAAACTCCAAGAAAAACAAAACAAAACAAAAAACTTCAAACACGGCTGAAAAACAGCTAGAAGTGTCTCCACTTCTAGCTTCACTAAGCATGATAAATAAATAGATTTCTTCTGTTTAATAATACCTTCACTAAGCATGATAAATAAATAGATTTCTTCTGCCTCTTCTTCACGTGACTGCTAAGACTAATGGTCTCTGCTAAATTCTTCTTAAAAACGATAAACACTGTGGACACATCTAAACATTTAGATACTTCAAGAGTTAGAAAGGAATACCAGTAAAATTGGAAATTAACAGCGGTCTTAATATCGAAAAAATGACAATATTCCTCAAATTGATGAACAGATTCAACACAATCCCTGTCAAAATCCCAGATGGCATTTTGCTGAAATTAACAAGTTGATCCTAAAATTCATATGGAAATGCAAAGTACCCAGAACAGGCAAACCAATCTTGAAATAAAACAAAGTTGAAGGACTCACATTTCTTGATTTCAAAACTTACTACAGAGTTAGGGTAATCAAAACAGTGTGCTACCGGCATAAAGACTGACATATATAGAATAGGATTAAGATTCCAGAGATAAACCCTTACATTGATAATCAGTAGATTTTCAGCAAGGATGCCAAGACAATTCAATGCGGGAATAAAATAGTCTTTACAACAAATGGTGCTGGGACAACTGGACATCCACGGGCAAAAGAGTGACGTTGAATTCCTTCATTACACAACACACAAAACGATCTCAAGATGGGTCACAGACCTCAATGTAAGAATTAAAAACACAAAACTCTTAGAAAGAAAATATAGGAGTAAGTCTTTGTGACCTTGACCTAAGCAAAGCCTTCTTAGATATAACACCAAAAGCATAAACAAGAAAATGAAATATAGATAAATAGACTTCAGCAAGTTAAAAAACTTGCCCTGCTAGGGATATTATCAAAAAGTGAAAAGAAAACCCACAAAATGAAAGAAAATATTTGCAAATCATATATCTGAAAAGAGACTTGTATCAAGAATATATAAAGAACTCTCATAAATCAATAATAAAAAGATAAAGAACACAATTTAAAAACAGGTGGAATCAATATTGTTAAAATAGCCATACTACTGAAAGCAATCTACAGGTTTAGCATGATCCCTATCATATTACCCATGACATTTTGCACAGAACTAGAACAAACAATCCTAAAATTTATATGGAACCACAAAAGACCCAGAATTGCCAAAGCAATCCTGAGGAAAAAGAACAAAGCTGGGGGCATAACCCTCCCAGACTTCAGGCAATACTACAAAGCTACTGTAATCAAAACAGCATGGTACTGGCACAAAAACAGACATATGGATCAATGGAACAGAATAGAAAGCCCAGAAATAAATCCACATACCTACAGTCAATTAATCTATGACAAAGGAGGCAAAAATATATAATAGAGAAAAGACAGTCTCTTCAGCAAGTGGTGCTGGGAAAGCTGGACAGTTGCATGCAAATCAATGAAGTTAGAACACACCCTCACACCATACACAAAAATAAAGTCAAAATGGCTTAAAGACTTAAATATAAGACATGACACCATAAAACTCCTAGAAGAGAACATAGGCAAAACATTCTCTGACATAAATCGTATCAGTATTTTCTTAGGTCAATCTCCCAAGGCAACAGAAATGAAAGCAAAAATAAACAAATGGGACCTAATCAAACTTATAAGCTTTTGCACAGCAAAGAAAACCATAAACAAAATGAAAAGACAACCTACATACTGGGAGAAAATATTTGCAAACTATACAACTGACTGACAAGGTCTTAATTTCCAAAATATGCAAACAGCTCATACAACTCAATAACAAAAAGCAAACAGCCCAATAAAAAGATGAGCAGAAGGCCTAAATAGACATTTCTCCAAAGAAGACATACAGATGGTCAATAAGCACATGAAAAGATGCTAAACATCGTTAATTACTAGAGAAATGTAAATCAAAACTGCAATGAGGTACCACATCACACTGGTCAGAATGGCCATCATCAAAAAATCTACAAAAAATAAATGCTGGAGAGGGTGTGGAGAAAAGGGAACTCCTCCTACACTGTTGGTGGGAATGTAAGTTGGTGCAGTCACTATGGAAAACAGTGTGGACGTTCCTTTAAAACCTAAAAATAGAGGGGACTTCTCTGGTGGCACAGTGGTTAGGAGTCCGCCTGCCAATGCAAGGGACATAGGTTCAAGCCCTGGTGTGGGAGGATCCCACATGCCGCGGAGCAACGAAGCCCATGCACCACAACTGCTGAGCCTGCACTCTGGAGCCCACAAGCCACAACTACTGAGCCTGCAAGGCACAACTACTGAAGCCTGCGTGCCTAGAGCCCGCGCTCCACAACAAGACAGACCACCACAATGGGAAGGTCATGCACCGCGGCGAAGGGTGGCCCCCACTTGCCGCAACTAGAGGAAGCCCGCACACAGTGATGAAGACCCAAAGCAGCCTAAATAAATAAATTTATATAAAAAACTAAAAATAGAGCTACCATATCATCCAGCAATCCCACTCCCAGGCATGTATCAGAAGAAAACTAATTCGAAAAGATACATGCACCCCAATGTTCATAGCAGCACTATTCACAACAGCCAAGACAAGGAAGCAACCTAAGTGTCCATCAACAAATGAATGGACAAAGAAGATGTGTTTTATATATATATATATGTGTATATATATATATATATATATATATACACACACACACACAATGGAATATTACTCAGCCATAAAAGGAAGGAAATAATGCCATTTGCAGCAACATGGATGAACCTGGAGATTGTCATACTAAGTGAACTCAGACAGAGAAAGACAAATGTCATATGACACTGCTTACATGTGGAGTCCGAAAAAAATATACAAATGAAGTTATCTGCAAAACAGACACAGACTCACAGACTTAGAAAACAAATTTATGGTTACCAAATGACAAAGGGGAAAGGGGGTGGGGTCGGGAGAATAAATTAGGAGTTTGGGATTAGCAGATATGAACTACTATATCTAAAATAGATAAACAACCAGGTCCTACTGTATAACACAGGGAACTATACTCAATATCCTATAGTAAACCATAATGGAAAAAAATATGAAAAAGAGTATATACATATACACACACACATATATATATATCTGAGTCACTTTGTTGTACACCAGAAACTAACACAACATACTTCAATTAAAAATAATAATAAAAAGAAGATAAATAAAAATAGGTGAAGAATCCAAATAGATACTTCTCCAAAGAAGATATACAATTAGCCAATAGACACATGGAAGGTCACTCAATGTCACTGTTAAGAAAATGCAAATCTTGGGCTTCCCTGGTGGTGCAGTGGTTGAGAGTCCGCCTGACGATGCAGGGGACACGGGTTTGTGCCCCGGTCTGGGAAGATCCCACATGCTGCAGAGCGGCTGGGCCCGTGAGCCATGGCCGCTGAGCCTGCGCATCCGGAGCCTGTGCTCCGCAACGGGAGAGGCCACAACAGTGAGAGGCCCACGTACCGCAAAAAAAAAAAAAAAAAAAACGAAAGAAAGAAAATGCAAATCAAAATCACAATGAGGTACCATTAAACAACCTCTAAGATGGCTATAATCAAAAGACAGATAATAACAAGTGTTATTGTTTTGTTCTGGTTTCCATTAACCTTGCTTGGGCTTTATTGAGCTTCTTAAATTAGCATAACTTTGTATTTCATGAAAACTGGAAAATTTGGGGCCATTAGTTATTCAAATAATTTTCTGCTCTATTACTCGCTTTCCTCTGCTTCTGTGACTCAAATTAAATATATTTCATACACTGTCATTGTCCTGCAAGTCTCTGCAGCTCATATTTCTTCTAGGACATTTTTTCATTGTCCCCAGATTGACTAATTTCTATTCATTTATCTTCATGTTCTTCTTGTAATCTCCATTCTGTTGTTATATTCAGTCTACATTTTAAATTTCAAATGTATTTTCCACTGTTTTTCTATTGAGATTTCCTAGCTTTTAATTCATTACTACCAATTTTTCTTAAAGTTCTTTAAATAATTATAATAGCTACTTTAAATTTTTATCCACTAATTCTAGTATCTAATTTATCCTAGGGTGGTCTCCGTTGATTGACTGCATTTTCCTTTGAGAATAAAAAGGCCACGTTATCCTAATTGAAAATAAGCAGGTCACGTGTTACCCTGATTCTTCATATGTCAAGTAATTTTCGCTTATATCTTTATGAATGATACATAGTAAAGAGTCTGGATTCTGTTTTTTTCCTCTGAATAGTATTGATTCGTAATTTTAATTATTTGTTTATAGCAGGCAGTTAACTTGGCTGAATTCAAACTATAAATTCTGTCTCCCCAGAAGCTCATATATAAATTCAGCTCTTTTAGCTTACTTGGGCTATTGGGAGTTTCAGGGGTCAGTCACAAATATGCACCGAGATCACATGAAGAATTTGGGCTCCCTTCTCTGGCTCTCTTATTTCCTGGGTGTCTCTCCATCTTAGTTTGCCAGTTTACCGTCCATTCTTTCATCAGGTTCTTCAAGCACTAAGAGGACAAGTTATCTACCCAAATTCTAGCTGTCCCACATGGCATCAAATGCGGCCAGATAAATGCTACAAAAGTGGGAAGCTCACCTTTACTTCTTCCAAGTGTGTACTGCCTTCCACTATCTCTTTGTGCCTATTCATTCTCCAGGGTCTTCAGGTAGTGGTATTTTATACCTTGTACAGAGTTTATGTTTGTGAGAGGATCAGTCTGATTGGAGCTTTCTCGGCCATCAAATGAACTGGAAGCTCCCTTCTTGGTTGTTTTGATGGGCAGATTACTATTCATTCTTTAGGGGCTCAAATGTCAGCTCTTCAGATAGAGCTGCTAGCTGCTTCTTTCATCCTTGTCAGTGCCTTTTATATACTACTACTATAGCACTTTATATACACTATTACAGCTGTTAATTTATACATTTATCTTTTTCAGGATAATCAGATCTCTTTGAGACCAGGGGAATGGAGAGTGTGAGGACAGAGCAATGTCTTCCCCTTATTTATAGCACATACCTTTAGTATATTACTTATATGGAATTATTCAATATTTTTTTGATAAATGTATACCATCTAGATCAGGGATCCCCAATCCCCGGGCCACAGACTGGTACTGGTCCACAGCCTATTGGGAACTGGGCCACACAGCAGGAGGTGAGCAGTGGGCAAGCGAGCAAAGCTTCATCTGCCGCTCCCCACTGCTCCCCACCACTCCCCACCACTCCCCACCACTCCCCGTCGCTCCCCGTCGCTCCCCGTCGCTCCCCACCACTCCCCACCCCCCCGTTGCTCCCCACCGCTCCCCATCGCTCCCCGTCACTCCCCACCACTCCCCGTCGCTCCCCGTCACTCCCCACCGCTCCCCGTCGCTCCCCACCGCTCCCCGTCGCTCCCCACCGCTCCCCGTCGCTCCCCACCCCCCCCGTCGCTCCCCATCGCTCCCCACCACTCCCCGTCGCTCCCCGTTGCTCCCCACGGCTCCCCGTCGCTCCCCATCGCTTGCATTACCACCTGAACCATCCCCCCCACCGTCCGTGGAAAAAATGTCTTCCATGAAGCCAGTCCCTGGTGCCAAAAAGGTTGGGGACCGCTGATCTAGATGGAACCAGAACAAAACCAGGGAACACAGCAAAAGTGTTGACATTTCAGGCCAGATAATTCTTTGCTGTGGGGACATGTCCTGTGCACTGTGATATGCTTAGCAACATCCCTGGCCTCTCCTCTCTAGATACCAGTGACAATATCCCTTCCCCAATTCTGACAACCCCAAAATGCCTACAGACATGTCAAATGTCCCCTGGAGCAGCAAAATCACACCTGATTGAGAACCACTGGGACAGAAAGTATGGCCCCAGGGTCAAACTCCAGTCTTGAAGAACCGTATTTGGTTAAAGCATGATAGTTATGAATAAGAATGAGGAATCTTCTTCAACTATCCAAAAATCTCTTAAGAAGATATGGACGTCAGCTAGGAGGTCCATAAATCCTTTGAAATCACCTGGATTTGAATCATGATTCAAAAGAACTGATCCTGGCATCAACCTCCTAGCCAACATTCTCAGCCAACTTAGTCATGTTCCAGGAGCTGAGGCAAGGGTCCTGGCAGCAAATTCTAAGAGCTACTCAGTGAAACACTGCAGAAAACTTAGACAAAGTGTAAGAAATGGTTCTTATATTGGAGAAACTACAATCTGATTAGGGAAAGAGAAAAATGCAAGCCAAAATCAAATGGTAGGGTAATATTATGGATATTTTGTGACAAATTGTAAATACTACAGAAATACAAAAAAGGGAACAGTGAGAGTCTATATAAGAAAACCAATGTCAGAAGATCAGAAGATTTGTGTGTAAAGTGAAAAATAAAGCAATATAGGTAAATGTAATGAAATATTTAAATAGTTTAAAGTTTTACATAAGAATTTTGTGCTAAACTAAGGTCTGCCTATAATATGGGTCTATTAATAAGTTAAAAGAACTCTACCTCAGCAAATAAGAAAGCGATTCAAATTTTTACAGTGAAATAAGAAAACCCTGAGACAGTGATCCTTAAAGACAAAACGGCTTCAGTGTACAGAGAAGAAAAATTCCTTTAAACACTTTAAACTTCAATATAAATCCCAAATCTAATGTTGTTTCCTTTTATGTTTCCTATATTTTAAAAAGTACTGATTAAAAGTTCCATATATAAATTATACATCATACTTGCAAAGCTACATATGTACCCACCAATTCATCCTACTTTACAGGCAGCAATATATCAGTTAATAATAAGGAAATACATGTTCATCCTATGAAATGACAAGGCCTAAATATTTTGAAATAGGTGCAGACCACTTCTTGTTACTATGGAGAGGAAAAAGGCAGTGTGAAGTCATTCAAGCAGAATGATAAGTAAACCAAAGCCAGATCAAAGGAATAAAGAAGAAAGGCTGAAATGTGAAGCTGAAATATTTATTTCCTTCAAAACATCATTCATGCCTTGTCCCTGGGCAGTTCAATATTTCAAAGTAGCTGGAAAATATTCTCACTTACATTCATCACTGTGCACAAGTAGATCAAATTTTAAGTAGGCAAATTTTTTCTTTATTTACCAAATATAAATGTAATATTTATCACTGAGAGAAATTTTTCTGCTTTTCATAAATGATTTCTAAATTATGTGAAATATATTTTAAAGTCACAATAGATATTTTCTAGTACTTTTACTGAATGATGCTGCTACAAACTGTGACGTTTATAGTGTAACCATAATTTTTAATGTCCTTGCAAATGGTGAAAAAGAGTAAACACTGAGTGATTTCTATGCTCATTACAGTGCAGAGCAGTGCATATATTATTTCATTTCATTATTATAACTATAAAAATTATTTTTTTTTCACAAATGAAAACAATGAAATTTAGAAGAGCTAAGTGATTTACCCAGGTTTATGTAGTAAATGACAGAACGAGAAGTTAAACCAGCCCATCTGACTTCAGAGTCAAAGTTGTTTTATTTCTTTAGATCTGTATGTACATACATATATATAATATATATATTTAACGAAATCACTGATTTAGTTAATTAACTGAAGTTACAACTAGGTCCTTACTATAATTTATTCCTACATGACATTAATATTTGCACATCAAATCACTTTTAGAACATGTGAAAGCTAAAACGTTCATCAAGCATTTACTTAACACCTGTATGCCAGGATCTGAGTTTGGTGCTAGAAATACAAAAATAATCAAGACACTGTCCCTGCTTTCAATATGGAAGGAAGATAGATTCTACACTGTTTTCAATGTGATAAAAACTACACAATGATATGAACACAATACTATGAACAAGACCAGAGGAATTCATTGTGGTATAGAGTAAAAACCTTCATAGAGGGCATGTCATTTTGGTAAGATCATCACTAAGAATGTTTAAAAGGTATTTTATATATATGTATATATAATATGTTAACTATATGTATGTGAAATGTGTATGTATTTGTAAAATATATATTGGTATTTAATATTTATAAATTATCTTTTATTTTCCTCCTTACCATCATACTTTCCATGAAAAAAGCAAATCTCCATCAGAAGATTTTTCTTTCAAGAGGAAGATGACTATGGTAGGGGCAAAAAATTTCTAAAGATAGGATTAAAGTTTTCTTTGAGATATAATAAAATACAGAACAATTTTTACTGATTATAAAACACTCTATTGATAAGTACATAAAAGTATGTTACCTGGATTTATGTTGGTTTTAAGATACCTATCTATTTATAAACATATATCCATATTTCACTGACCATTTCTTCCCACCTCATTCTAAACTCTTCCAAAGACTCCAGTGATGATCTTACATTTGTGTAATAATAAGTTCAGTCATCTGCTAATCTGCTACCACGTGGTATTCATTAATTCATTTACCATTAATGTGTTAAGTACCCACTATGTGCCAGGCACCTTCTGGAGGTTGAGGAAATACCACTGGACTAGTCACAACCAGTTCCTATGCTAAGGAAGCTTTCAGTCTAGCAGGGGAAAAGACCATGAATTAATACATCACTATTAATGAATACTCAATTCAATGAACAAAGGAGAAATATAGGGTATTAAGGGTTCGTATAACAGGGAGAAAAAAAAACCTTACTTAGGAGTTAGGATATAAGAAAGTGATGTTCCAGTTAACTGAAGGATGAGAAGGACTGGGTAAAAGAAAATACAGGATAAGAGCATTCCAGCATAAAGGATAATAAACGGAGAAGCTGTGAAAGGGAAAGACTGTTGTTAATTCAAGGAAGAGAACAGGAGCCAACAGGACAAAAATACAGAGAACAGAGAAAAGGGCTTGTGATGATGCTGAGAATTACCTTCTCACACTGAAATTCTAGAGAGAGAATTTTTGTAGTTTTACAGAAAAACTACAATGTTTGAAAAATATAATGGATGAGTCTAAAGGCAGATTATACATTGCTAAAGAAAAGATTAGTGAACTTGGAGACATAGGAATGGAAACTAACCAAAACAAAGCACAGAAAGGAAAACAGAATAATAAAAAAGAAACGAAGCGTCAGTAACACCTTTCAGCAACCTAACATACGTGTACTTAGACTTCCTAAAGGAAAAGAGAGAGGTGGGAACAGAAAAATATTTGAAGAAATAATGGCCGAAAGCTTTTCAAATTTAGCTAAAATTATAAATTTACAGATCCAAGAACTCCAAGCACAAGAAAAATAAAGAAAACTACACCAAAGGCACTAATCAAACTGCTCCAAAACCAGTGACAAAGAAAAAAAGAATCTTGAGAGCAGCTAGAAAAAATCAGAGGAACAAAAATAAGAATGGCAGCAGACTTCCTGGCAGAAACAATGCAATCAAGAGGACAGTGAAGCAACATCCTTAAATTACTGAAAGAAAAATCTTAAAATTCCATACCCAGTGAAAGTATTTTTCAAAAAAAAGGTGAAATACTTCCCAGACATACAAATAAATGACGGAAGAATTCATAACAGGACACCTATAGTAAAAATAATAGTAATAATAAAGGGAGTCCTCAAGCTGAAGGATAATGACATGAAACAGAAATATGGATATACACAAAGGTATGCATATAAGACATTTTTTATATTATTTAAATATCTGTAAAAAATAATTCACTGAATGAAAATAATACAATGTAATGTGTGGTTTATGACATGTAAGAGTAAAATGTATGACAAGAATAACACAAAGTCACAGGAGGAGAAATGGCAGTAAACAATTGTAAGATTCTTACATGTGAATTAGTATAATATCACTTGAGGGTAGACTGTGACAACTTTAAAATGTATACGCTAAATTCTAAAACAGCCACTAAAATAACAAAGCCACTAGTTGTAGCTAACAAGCCAATAAAAGAAATGATTCATTAAAAATATGCAACAATGCAAAAGAATGCAGAAAAAAATAAAAAGGGAAACTAATGGACATACAGGAAAAACAAATAGTAATATTCTAGATTTAAAATTCACCGTATCATTAGTCACATTAAATGTAAATGGTCTGGGCTTCCCTGCTGGCGCCGTGGTTGAGAGTCCGCCTGCCGATGCAGGGGACGCGGGTTTGTGCCCCGGTCTGGGAAGATCCCACATGCCGCGGAGCGGCTGGGCCCGTGAGCCATGGCTGCTGAGCCTGCACGTCCGGAGCCTGTGCTCCGCAATGGGAGAGACCACACAGTGAGAGGCCCATGTACCGCAAATAAATGAATAAATAAATAAAAAATAAAGAGGCCAATAAAAGTATTAAAAGAATATACCACACCAACACTAATCAAAAGAAATCTGGAATGGCTATATTAATATCAGCCCAAGTAGATTTCAGAGCAAAGAATACTGCCAACATTAAAAAAGTCATTTCATAGTAATTACTCAATAGACTAACAGGATACAAATCTTCTAAATACAAAAAATAAACTTACGGAACTGCAAGGATGAATACAGACATGCAAAATTATAATTAAAAATCTCAATATTGCTCTATCACTAATTGATAGGAAAAGCAGGCAGATAGGGATAAACAGGATTTGAACAACACTATCAACCAACATGATCTAATCGAATTCCACCCAGCCACAGCAGAATACATATTAATTTCAAGAGTGGAACACTTACCAAAATAGACTATATTCTGGAACATAAAGCAATTCTCAAAAACTTTAAAAGGATTCAAGTCATGCAGTGCATACTCTCTGATCACAGTGGAATTAAATTTAAAAGCTATATAAGAAAGATTTCTAGGAAACCCCCAAATAACTGAAAACTAAATAACACTCTTCTGTCAAACCTATGCGTCAAAAGAAGAAATAAAACAAGAAGTTAGAAAATATTTTGAACTTAATGAAAATGAACATAACACATATCAAAATTAAAGAGATGCTGCTAAAGCTGTACTTGCGGGAAATTTTATAGAACTGAATAAACTATATAGAAAAAATTTAAATATACAGATTTCAAATCAATGGCATCAGCTTTCACCTTAACAAGTTAGAAAAAGACTAGAAAATTAAACACAAAATAAGTAGAAGAAAGAAAAGAACAATAATAATCAGAACAGAAGTCAATAAAATAGGGGCAGAAAACATTAGAAAAAAATCAGTGTAACCGAAAGCTGGTTCTTTGAGAAGACTAACAAAATTTATAAAACTGTAGCCAGACTGACTTGGAGAAAGACAATACAAATTAACAATATTACGAATGAGACAGCTTACGTCACTACAGATTCTATACTCTCGTATTAAAAGGACAAGAAGGCAATGTCATGAAATAAACAGAAAAAAATTTCAATTCATACTTCCCAGCATATACAAAATTAACTTAATAAACAAGTCATATTCCTAAATGTAAAACCTAAAACTATAAAATTTCCAAAAGAAAACAGGAGAAAATCTTTGTGACCCGAAGTTAGGGAAAGAGTTCTTAGCTATGACACTAAAAGCACAATCCATAAAAGAACAAATAAATAAACTGGATTTCATCAAAATTGAAAACACCTGCTCTTTGAAAGAAACTATTAAAAGAATGAAAAGAAAAGTCACACACTGGGAGACAATATTTGCAAATCTATCTGTTAAAGGACTTGTATCCAATATGTACAAAGAATTCTCAAAACTCAATAATAAGAAAATAATTAACCCAGTTAAAAAATAGACTAAAAATCTGAACACTCACCAAAGTAGATATACTTATGGCAAAATAAAGGACATGAAAAGTTTTTTCAACATTAGTCATTAGGGAAATGCAAATTAAAACCACAAAGAGATACTTGTACATACCTGTTGGAACTGTGAAAATAAAAGCACTGATCATATGAGGTTTTGGCAAGGATGTGGAGGAACTAGAGCTCTTATACACGCTGGGGAGGGTGTAAAACAGAGAAGAGTTTGGCACTTTCTTGAAGAGTTAAACACCCACCTCCCACATGACCTAGATATTTGACTTTTAGGTCCAAGAGAACAAAAAGCAATGTCCACACAAAGACTCGATACTGATGTTCAGAGAAGCTTTACCTGTAATAGCCCCCAAAGTGAAAAGAGTGTGAATGTCCATCAGCAGATACATGGATCAACAAATTATGGTAAATCCATACAATGGAATATTACTCAGAAATAAAAAAGAATGAACTACTGATATACAGTACAACATGGATGCATCTCATAATCACTAAGCCAAGGGAAACAAGTGAGACCAAAAAGTATACAAACAATATGCTTCCATCTACTTAAAATTCTAGAAATTAAAATATAGTGACAGGAGATTAGTGGCTGCCTGCATATGCAGAAGGAAGAAGGGTGGGCAGGAGAGATTACACAAGGGCAAGAGGAAACTTTGGGGAATAATTAATGCTCACATAGACATATTTTTTGTGTTGATAGTTTCACAAGTGTATACATATGTCAAAACATGAATGTACTGTATTTCAATTATAACTCAATAAAGCTGTTAAAATGGCCCTTAAACATATGAAAATATGTTTACTCTCGCTTATTATAAGAGAAATGAAAATTAAAACTATACTGAGAAACTATTTATCACCAATCAGATTTTCAAAAAATTTAAAATACAACCACACATTCTACTTGGAAGGCTGTGGGTCAAAAGTCACCCTAATATGGAGCCAGGAGAGATTCAATCAATGCAACCTTCATGAAGGGGTCTTTGGCAATACACAGCAAAACTATGTCTATGTTTGTCTTTTCACCCAGCATTCTCATTCCTAAAAAGTTACCCTGAATATGTATTTCAAGCAATGCAAAAATATATATCTCCTATCCTGTCATTGAGAATACTGGATACAATCTCTATGCCCATAGGTAGGACAGCAGTTGTATAAACTATGATTCATCCACATATTAGCATGCCATGCTGATGAAAGAAGAGTGACTGACTTCCACCTTAAAACTAATGAAAAAGCAAAGCATAAGAATGAAGAGGAAATCATGAGATATACATGTACCTGCTCATCTGTGCAAAAACAAACACAGAGAGGATCAGCCTGAGGCTAATGAGATCACCAATCTACAGGGGAGGCTGGGAACGGAGAGGAAAGGACTGAAGGGATGGAGGTGGGGAGACACTTCTCTGAATACACATTATAGTTCTGATCTGATTCTTAAAGCCATGTTAATGTTCCACTTACTAAAAAGTAAAAAATAAAATAAACAAGGACGGAGGAGGGAAATTCTAAGATGAAACAACAACAATAATAAAAAAAGCTAGTGGCACTTCAAAAGATTAATAACATAATCATGCTGAAGCAGGAGTAGGGGGAAGAATTACCAAGTTAACTTTTGAACACAACGCTTGGATCGAAGGCTCAAAGGCTAAGGACAAAAAGAACTCAAAGAAGAATTAAACTACAGCTTTAGGTTTCTTTTGTCACAGAGTATCCTTTATCAATTCAAAAACCACTTCCTAGCATTCAAGGTTTGGGCAAACAACTTTACAGATATTGGAAGTCAGACCTCTCGTTGTCAGAGAAGGGAATAACAAATAAGGAAAGGGAAAAAACAACCCTGTGGTATCTCCCTGGAACTGGAATTAGTGTGAATTCATGATTTTTATACATTTAGCTAGATATAGAAATAGAGGTAGATATGTGTATTATTGTATGTATATGAATAAAAACACACATGTATATATATATATGTTTATATATGTACGCACATATGTGCATGTCGATGTATTCATTCATGTTTCCTATCTCTGCCTGCTGAGAGGGGATAAAGGTCATTCCTCACGAAAGCAGAAAACACACCATTAGGTAATTTCTAACTGTCTAATAAGAAATCATACTGAAGATCAATGAACCACAAGGAAAACACGATATAAAAATTGGTAGGATACAACTTCAGCATTTCTTTTTTTTTTTTTTTTTTTTTTTTGCGGTACGCAGGCCTCTCACTGTTGTGGCCTCTCCCCTTGTGGAGCACAGGCTCCGGACGCGCAGGCTCAGCGGCCATGGCTCACGGGCCCAGCCGCTCCGCGGCATGTGGGATCTTCCCGGACCGGGGCACGAACCCGTGTCCCCTGCATCGGCAGGCGGACTCTCAACCACGGCGCCACCAGGGAAGCCCACAACTTCAGCATTTCTTAAAACAATCTAGAGCTTTAAATACACAAGTTAGAAAAAGAAAAGCAATTGAAATCTGTTTTGGAATTATGCTGTTCTACTTTAAAGTGCATACAGTGGGAGTCATAATTTGGGACTAATTTGTGATTTCGGTTGTGGGATTCATACGTGTCCTGGTCTGTGTGAGAAACTGCTCAGTTATGACTATCAAAAGTCTACTTGCATAAGGGACAGACAATTCTCCTTGAAGAGAATTTATCCTAATGAAAATCAGGTATCTTTTCAAGGAAGTAAACAGCCTTTAAAAGACACGGTAAAAGCATAAAGTAGGATCAAGAAAGGCGTGATTACCTCTGGAGAAGGAAAGAGAGAAAACCCATACTGATGACATTTTTCCCGTTAATTACAAGGTGCACCCTTTGTTAAATGTGCACCTGCGGGCTGCGTGTGTGATGCTCTCCTCCGACCGCAGTCAGCTCTTCCCCGACATGAAGAGAACCTCTGCCCTTTCCCGCCCCACCCTCTCCCCAGCACGCCACAGTCCTTGGCCTTGGGAGGGGCACGGCCCTGAAAGCACTGTTCATTCAGCCCGTCATCTCTCTCCAGGAATCCAGCACAGGCTCCTGCTCGCAACTCTGGCCGTGACCAGGTGAGCACACTCAGCCCGATGCGGGAGGATTATTTATTATTTATTTAGTGGTCTCCAATCTCTCTCAAATAAAAAATGTTACAAATTTTTCAGATTTTATACACATTAAGAATTTATTTCTACTGAATAAACCCTAGATGTTGCTAAAAAGTAGTATCATTAATTTCATTTTTTATGAATAATCTTCCTTAATATTCCTAAGGAATCTACAAAAGCATGCCATGCCCATAACTAATTCAGACTTTGTTAGCACGAATTTGTGATGATTTTGACAGGGGACATTTAAGCTCGCCTTTATCTATTCTAAGATAAATGTATTTTTTTAACGTATACATGTTGTATATAGGCCACATTTTGTCTATTTTTTAAAATAAACGTAACTATTTAAATAAATTTTTAAAATACCTTCCAACTCACACCACCTAAAATAAAACAGCCGTACACTGCAAAGATGCAGGATCGCGGCAAAGCGTTTCTCCTGAGAAGGAACGGGAAGAGACAAAGTTCGTCTACACATGGGCTGCATTTCTTCAGGCGTCTGGCCTCTCTCTGTGCATCTGGCTCCATTTTCCTGTTGGCATCAACTAACTGCTCAAACTCCAGCTCGCATATGGCCCATCGCAGCTGCCCAGCCAACCTTCCTCAGAGTAACTTGGAATGATTTTAGCTTCTGCACTGAGTTAGTCTCTTGGTTTTCCAGCTCCAAATTCCCAAGATCAGGGAGAAGGGGCAGCGCAATATAGCAACATAGCTAAGGTCAGGGCTAGAGTCAAACACACACAATTTCAAATCCTGGCACCTCCATTTACCAGCGGTGTGACCCTGAGCTCTGTGTACCTCTGAGTAAAATGAACTTGCTGCCTTTGGACCAGGCGTCCACACTAGACCCAGTGAGCATGGCAGAGAAGGGGAGGTGGCCCTATGCACAGAACATGGTGGGCAGTTGGCAAAGCTTAATTCCCATTTGGGAATTAAGCCATGAATAAGTACTGGCATAGTATATGTTGTCATCACTTGGAACAAGTCATTAAAAAAGCACAAA
The DNA here is from genome assembly GCF_059928025.1 of Delphinapterus leucas. Taxonomy (NCBI): domain Eukaryota; kingdom Metazoa; phylum Chordata; class Mammalia; order Artiodactyla; family Monodontidae; genus Delphinapterus; species Delphinapterus leucas. Next base: position 69,365,706 of record NC_143147.1, read on the forward strand.
AGGAAATCTACTGAGTGACACCAAAGGTAAAAGTGTTCTAGCACTGAATCAGGGATCTAAAGGCCTCGGTGGAAGTCCCAGCTCAGCCACACCCTAGCTAAGCCACACTGGTTAAACTGCTTCACCTCTTTGAACCTCAGTTTCTCCCTTTAAAATGCAGATAATAATAAGCAATAAACTTATTAATAAACCACATAAAACTCTACTGAGGATTAATTAAGAGGGTATCTATTAAAATCATTTTGGTAACTATAAAACATTAAATGAAGAACTGCTACATTTTATTAGTTTATCAACTCCCACTGGATTATATTAGTTCACCACATCTCATTGCCAAAGTCAATTTTGATTGTAGTAAAACTCAAGAAGCTAAAAGATATGAGTTTTGCAAACTTAATTTCTAAAGAAAGCATCCAATAAACCTAAAAATCTCATGTTCCAAATTAAACCTATCGTGTAAAATGGTGTCACAACTGTCTCTGTCAATAAGAGGCCTCCTGACTGTCATATTATACAGACACTCATTTAAAGCAGTGAGAAGAAACGCAGAGCTCTGTGAAGACGTGCCCACAAAGAAGGACTTCACAGAACAGAAATTTCCTTTTCAACTTGAAACAAGGTCACCGCAGATTTCTGTCCTCCCTTCGAGCTTTCCATCGTGCTTCTTAGAGGCAGGGTTATGTCAGCATGCTCACTGGGGCTCAGGAATGCTTACAATAAACTGGAAGCTTTTGCTCTCCATCTAAAATGGTTTCAGATGCTCAAGCAGAGTGCAGAAAAGAGAACAGATGGGTCCCCACCACCACCACCAGTGATACTTAAGAAAGCTATTTTTGAGAAGAAAATTATATTCAGAGTTTTTAGGAACATTTTTCCCGAAGCATAGGGATAACTGCTCAAGACGACACAAATGTCGCTATCAATGCAAAGCCGAATCCTTTTTAAGACACCTAACAAAAAAGAATGTAAAATTTTCGTAATGCCTTCTACTTATTTATCCATAATTTCCCACTTCAAATACGATGGTACCACCTGCAAGAAAAGCAAACTATTATATTCCCATTAATTACTTAGAAAATCATTAAAACGAAACATCTTAAGTATATGATAAAGGTATGTTCACATCGTAGCCGCAAGCTGCAAAATGAATGACTTCCCATCAGCTGTGTGTGATAAAACTCATGACGAACTGGAACTTTCTCGACTGCACAAGGTGAATCTCCTTAGCAGTCATTTCAAATACGGCTACCATTCAAAACCACAGGATGAGTCACAGCAGAGCAAGTTAGGGAGCAATTAACTTCCCAGGTAAAGAGCTTGAAATGTTTCTAATTATAATCACATAGTACCCCTTTAAAAAGAAAAAGCCAAATCAAAGAATCAGACATCAAAAGGCCATTAGGTCTTTCAGCGTAGACCATTTCCAGACCTGGTTTACTCCACATTAAACCTCCTTTGGGGTGTTTTCATTCTTCACTAAGAACACAGATATATGGTTCAAGTCACTTAAAGTTCCTTCAAAGTTCCTTGACATTCGTGTATTCCACACCTAACATGAGTAACTTTTATGTCAAGTAATAAAAAACTAGAGGATCTGAATTTTAACAAAGCCACCAATTTTTAAATTCTTTTGTTAAATTTCATGACATAAACCTTCAGGGACTGTGATTTAGGGAAAGAATAAAGGAAATTCAGTAAGGAAATAAAAGCATGTTTTTCTTAAGGATGGAAATGTTTGACATTTACTTATCTATTGTTTATTATATTCTGACAGAATCTTTCTTCCAGAAAATGAGGTCTGTTTGCTTTACTCCTAACCTCATGGCTTGTACATTAACATGTTACCAGATTCTCGCCTTTGAAATACTTTACCCCATCTGGCAGGGGAATTCTCTCCTCTCCACCAGCTCATTTTTCGTCTTTCCCTCAAAACCCGGTTTATTGCAGAGAAATATTTAGGAAAGTAAGTCTTCTTCCAATGTCACTGTCATCACAGACCACACTGCTACCAATTCTTCCCCGTTCCCTCTTCCCTATGAGGAAAAGTATGGCCTTTCGCCCCACCCTTGGAGGGATGTAGGGTTCTCCTCCATCTGGACCACGAGTCTCCTGTACTTTCTGTCCCGGGTGGGCTCAACTTCACAGGTTTCTTCACATACACTCTGCACTCTCCATCCTAGACATTGGTTCACACTCATGCAACTTCCTGGATGACTCTTATTATATATAAGAATAAATACATCAGGTATATAACCCATTGTGTTTAGGATACTGTGGACACCATTGGAAAGAGATCTACTACCAAAATTAATACCAGATTGAGACTTAGCATATACAGATTTATTACTGATAAACTTTATTTTCTGAGTCTCTATGAAAAAACCAAAGTATCTGAGAGTTAATAACCAACATAACCATGAAGCTACCATCACTGAGGATGTTTTTCCAGTATTTCAGATGCATTATTTAATTTTGCTTTCTTCCTTTATACTTTAACACACAAGCTTAAGCCCAATGTGAAATTAATTGAGCATTGTTTTCAACATGGCTAATAATTTCTATCGTGTCACAATTATGTTTCCTTCATAAGATTTGATTTCCTATCACTAGCATTGGCACTATTTTTCTGATTTGCAAAAATACAATCAAATATTAAAATTACTGTAAAAACGAGTTATTATAGCAAAAGGAGACAACACCCACATACTGCCCAACAGTCAGCAGGTGTAATAACCTAACAATTCTGTTGTAACTCCCCTGGCACAAGGTGGTGATGTTTTCAGTTTCCCATTTTTTATTCTGACGACTAGGCAGGGATGAATCTGGAAGGTAAAAATCCATCAGAGTACTTTCAGCACCGATGAACACAGAAACATTTTGTTTATGAAGCAAAGGAGATACAGGCAAAATACCCACAAAGTAGAGAAGGGTAAATTACCCAACTTAACTGCTTACCCTAACTTAATAGAAATACCATTTGAGAACAACCAACTCTCTTAGTTATAATTCTATGTTATCAGATAATGCTTTAATCAATGGTTTGAATTCTTTAATAGGCTAGTCCACTAAAAAAGAATATTCTTACCAAATGCCTAGAAGCCCTTTACATAATTTGCAATGACTATTCTTCTGTGAGCTATAGTAGCAGCTGCAACGAGGGAAAAAGGGAAATACGTGTGCCATCTGCCAGAGTATCATTTTGAAGACCAATAAAGAAGCCAAATACAAGAAAAAATAGCTGTCCCAGCAACTCCACTCCTGAATATACACTCAAAGAATTAAAAAGAAGGGCTCAAACAAATATTTGCACTTGAGTGTTAATAGCAGCGCTATTCACAATAGACTAAAGGTGGAAACCCAAATGTCCATCAGCAGTTGAATGAAGAAAAAACTATAGTACACACAATGCAATACTATTCACCCATCAAAAGTGAAGCAATAACACATGCTTCAATGTGGTTGAACCAAGAAAATGTTATGCTCAGTGAAAGAGACCAGACACAAAAGGTCACATATTGTGTGATTCCACTTGTATGAAATATCCAGAAGAGGTAACTCCACAGAGGCAGAAAGCAGACCGCTGGATGCCAGGCTCTGGGGGAGGGGTAATGGGGACTAGCTTGTTCAGTGAGGACAGAGTTTTATTCGGAGGATGAAAATGTTTTGGAACTGGGCATGAGTTGTGGTTGCACGACATTATGAATGTACTAAATGTACTAAACTGTTCACTTTAAAACTGTTAATTTTATGTTATGTGAATTCCACCTCAATGTAGAAAGAAAGAAAAAAGCAGGAACAGTGGAGCAGGGGTCCAAATCATAATGTCTACAGGGTCCAGGTAACAAAAATGAGAAAAGTGACTTGAAAACAACTTGTTCTGCATGTAGTTATGTTCCCAGATTGGGGTTTTTTTTTCCTTAAAGTTGTTTAATTTTTTCCTTTTAGTCTTTTGTCTTCTTTTCTTAGCCAATCTAATAGAGACCTGTATAATTTATTAACTTCTTTTCAAAGTGTTTTTGGTAATATTCTGCATTCTGTTTCCAATTTCATTGATTTCTGCCCTTGGCTTTATTTCTTATGTTTTCTTCATATTTACTTTTTTTGTGTTTATCTAGCTTCTTGAGGTGAAGGCTTAGCTCATTTCAGCACAGACACTGGATTAGAGATACTTCATAACATTTGATGAGTAATACTTTCATTATCTTCAGTTTCAAGTATTTGGAAAGTTTTATGATGATTTCCTTTTTAAACCTAATTTACTTAAAAGTACAATTTTTAAGTTTCCAAATATGAGGGTTTAAAAAGAAAACTGTGGGCTTCCCTGGTGGCGCAGTGGTTGGGAGTCCGCCTGCCGATGCAGGGGACGCGGGTTGTGCCCCGGTCCGGGAGGATCCCACATGCCGCGGAGAGGCTGGGCCCGTGAGCCATGGCCGCTGAGCCTGCGCGTCCGGAGCCTGTGCTCCGCAACGGGAGAGGCCACAACAGTGAGAGGCCCGCGTACCGCAAAAAAAAAAAAGAAAGAAAACTGTTTATTGTTACTAATTGAACCAAGAACAGAAAATGTGGTCTTGATAACAATGATTCCTTGAAAACTATGCAAGCACTATCCAATCAGCTCCAGCCACGTGTTGCCGTGAAAGAAGATGGCTGACTGTCGCCAGACATCACGTTTTTCAAGAGAAATCAGAACCCCAAATTTCATGTGAAATCTCCTGATTTTATAATGTTCACAATTAATTTAAAAATTTTCAAAATGTTGTGCAGGCCAAACTGAACACATGTGTAGAATGGCTGAACCTGCAGCCCAGGAATTGGTAACAGCTGCTGGAAAGCATGGACTCAAACAGGAGAGCAACAAAATGGACAAAAGCACAGAAGCAGGATAGAGAAGAGCAGCACATAAGAGAAAAAATGAAGGGAAAGGAATGGCTTATACGACATCCTGGAACTCTGTAGAAAATGAATTTAAAAGTGGAATTTAAAAAGCGAGAAATAAATAAAAATATTAAAATACCACCTAGTAAGAGTGCTATAAAGAAAATAAAGGAAGTAAATGGTCTGAGACTAAGATATACATTTGTAAATCATTGCCATAAAGATGGTATAGAATAATGGTCTCTAACGCCATGGTCCTGCATTGGACTGTCTCAGGACAGAATCTAGAGTGAGTAGAGAGTAGAATGGACATGCACAGGAGACACACCGAAAGGAAGAAAACCAGGAGAAAGTGTGTCACGAAAGCTGAAGAAGAGAATGTTGTAAGGAAGGGGAACTGAACGAAATCCAGATTGGAGGTCACTGAAATCTTGTAAGAAGTTTTGTTGCCACTTGGGAAGAAGCCAGACCGGACTGGGCTGGAGAACAGAAGTGAAAGATGAGAAAACAGAGGCAACAAGTAAAGCAACTCTAAAGAGAACTGACTATAAAAGCAAAGAGGGAGAAAGGATCACAGATGAAGGAACAGGAGTTGAGGCTGAGAAAGGAGGTTTTGAGATGGATACCTTCTCTTGTCTACATGTTAAAAGGACCAGTGCAGCTGAGACCTGCTGGGGTCCTGAGTTAGATGGCACATTGGGAACATGCAGGAAATTGTGAGGGGGGCAAAGAACTGGGGGGAGGATGGCTGCCAGGGACACACCTTGTAGCTTAATAGAATCAAGAAAGTAAGGGTTTAAAACAAGGACGTTAATGAAATTGGAAAGAGTATCTGAGCCTGGAGTTGGCAGAACAGAAACAGACCACTTTTACATGTATTGGTGATAGGAGACTGCGGAGGTGGAGCAGGTGATGACAAAGGCGTCCCTACATGCTCCATGAACGGTGTCGGGAATTTTTTAAATAAGGATAAGAGCTCAGAAGGAGTTGACTGTGTTCTATTATATATAATAAAGCATATAGCACTGGTGTGAAAAATCAAAGAACACTCATGGCAACAAAGAATATGATGATTTTCTGGAGTTAAAAAAAAACATTTGGGAGATCTGAGTCAGCCTTTGATTCACTTACTAATTTTGCAGAAAGCTAACAGTGTTACATAGCTCAGGAGGTCATACAGCTCCACATGGCTCACTGTCCTCTTGAAAAAGAGGCAAAAGACCACAAACCAAGCTGAGATCAAGGGCTTTTTTAAAAATCAAGTTTCAAGGTCATGAGAAGGTCACTGTGTGTTTAGATTTTAGTCACACAAACTAATCTATAATTCAATCTACAGAAAATCACAATAATTGATTCCAAAAATGATGATGCCAATTTACCATAAATTGTTTTCATTATTCAAGGATAAAATGGATGGGAGTGCATATATTACATTTCAAAAAGAATTCTATCAAAAAATAAGTTGAGACTAGTTCTAGTCTTCATACACAAAATGACATCTGGCTACCATCTCCTGAACAGCCTCTCTCAAATATACACTAAAAGACCTAGAAAGAGAAAGAGGAAAAAATGGAAAAAAATCTCAATAACAAGAACTGAGATGAACAAACAACAAAAAACCCAATGAAAGAACTTGGGAGGAATCTTGAATAAAGAAAAAGCAAATGGAAGTGGATTGATAAAAAAGATCTATACAGGTCCACCTGAGAGCAAATGTAAATTGGTCTCAGGAAACAGAAGCTCAGAAAAATGAGGTAGGAAGAAACCATCTTCCTCCCTCAGGTCAAAGACTCTGTGTCTAAAAAAATCAAAAATTTTGGTAGCTGGGATTCTTCCATGAAGAGAAGACAACACAGTAATTTCGAATGACATTTTACATACATCCATTCAGAGCCAGGAACTCCCAGAAAATATCTGGATTGGGAGGAAAGGACAAATGGTGATGTCCTGTATGCAGAAAACTGTAATTTCCACAGATAAAGTCATATAGATGGACACAAAAAGAAGAAACCCGAGTTCAAACTATACTGAGAACTACAGGATTCACATCTGTTCAGAAAAGCAGATACTCATCATATAGGTTATAAAAAAGTATCTCATCAGTAAAGCAGAATTTCTATAGGTGATATTTTCCTAGAAATTTGGAACTTCACTGGCAGCTGACGAATAATTTTTTTCTACCCAGCTGTGTATCTTCAAAAGAACATGAAAATTATGCAAGTCAACATGGAGCAGAGACAATTCATACCCAAAATGCATAGCACACTAATGTCAGATGGTATTTACAAAAGTGCACACACAGTAGAACTTCAGTAAGTGTTTGTTAAATAATACAACATCAAGACCAAACAAAATGTAACTTGTTCAAAGTTGAGTAACAATGTAGATAAATACCAATTAGAGTTTGAAAGCTACTGCAGAACCTAGGAATAGAAGCAGGGAAAAGAAAATTCTAGGTACACTGAAGAAAAAACTACCATCCAATGATCTAATAGAAGATCCAGAAGAAAGTATCAGAAACACTGTGAGGTACCTGAATGACAGAAGACAGTCTCAATGAAATAGGGGGTAAAGCCTTAAGAATTATCTAAGATAAAAAAAATTCAATAACATTAAAAATGAGGAATGATTAAGATAAAGAAGGGATTAAAAAAATAAAACTTTAGAGCAGAATAAAAATTCATAATAGAAATAGAAAATAGCAGAAATTTAGGTGCAGAAAATAAAATCATAATGTTATAAACCATCTTAAACATGTACTCAGAGGACAAAAAAACACAGATGAAGATACAGTAAATAAAATTATAAATATGAAGGAATGATGAAAGATTAAAAAATGGGTGTGGAAAGAAGATGCTAAAAAATACAAAATAACTCAGTAAAGATGTTGAATACAAGAGTTTGGAGTATAACAGACAGATCTGAGCCAGAGATAAAGATGTGACATTTACTAAATACATGGTACTTGAAGCTAGGGAGCTTGATGAGATCACTTAAGAAGTGGGTGTATATAGAGAAGAGATGGTCAAGGATTGAACCTGGAGAACTCTGAAACATAGAATCCCGGCAGAAAAGGAGGACTCAGTTCAAAAGAGATTGAAAAAGAGCACCCAATGAGTTAGGGAGAAAACCGTTAAGATGCTTCTGGTACCATGGAAGCACAGGGAGGAAAGAGTTCCAGGAAGAGGAAAAAGAACTTCAAATGAGAGGATGTCAACCTAGATGATAACACAGGAGGCCTCCTCCCACAGACACACTGACTGCACAGCTACACATGGAGCAATTAACTCTAAAAGAAAACCAGAAACTATCTGAGAAACTCCAACACACGGCCTGCCCCTGACAGTCAGCAGGGCTTGCATTTACGAGTCCCACAGGACTACAGCAAACAAAGAAGCAGTCCTGAATGGGCACAGGGACAGCCCTGGCTATACACCAGGGCTACACCTCATAGGGTAGGAGACATACTCTTGCCCCCATGCACACACTCCTCCATGCAGTGCCACATAACAGAGAGGAAACTCTCAACTCCCAGCTTCTCCCCGGAGCAAAGGGTTTGGACTCCACAGATACACAAACACACACACACACACACACACACACACACACACACACACACAAAATGGAATATTATTCTCTTTTGAAAAAGAAGGCGGGGACCTTCCCTGGTGGCGCAGTGGTTGAGAGTCCGCGGGCTGATGCAGGGGACACGGGTTCAAGCCCTGGTCTGGGAGGATCCCACATGCCGCGGAGCAACTGGGCCTGTGAGCCACAACTACTGAGCCTGCGCGTCTGGTGCTTGTGCTCCGCAACAAGAGAGGCCGCGACAGCGAGAGGCGATGAAGAGTGGCCCCCGTTCGCCTCAACTAGAGAAAGCCCTTGCACAGAAACAAAGACCCAACACAGCCAAAAACAAATAAATAAATAAATAAAATTTTTTAAAAGAGAAAATAAACTTGCTCTTTTTTTTAAAAAAAAAAAAAAAAGGAGGGGGGACCTTCAAGGTGGCAGGGGAGTAAGACGTGGAGATCACCTTCCTCCTCACAGATACATCAGAAATACCTCTACATGTGGAACAACTCCTACAGAACACCTACTGAACGCTGGCAGAAGACCTCATACCTCCTAAAAGGCAATAAACTCCCCACGTACCTGGGTAGGGCAAAAGAAAAAAGAATAAACAGAGACAAAAGAATAGGGACGGGACCTGCCCCTTGGGGAGGGAGCTGTGAAGGAGGAAAGGTTTCCACACACTAGGTAGCCCCTTCACTGGCGGAGACGGGGGGTGGGTGATGCAGGGGAAGCTTTGGAGCCACGGAGAAGAGCGCAGCCACAGGGGTGCAGAGGGCAAAGCGGAGAGATTCCCGCACAGAGGATCGGTGCCGACCGGCACTCACCAGCCCGAGAGGCTTGTCTGCTCACCCGCCGGGGCGGGTGGGGCTGGGAATTGAAGCTCGGGCTTCGGTCGGAGCGCAGGGAGAGGACTGGGGTTGGCGGCGTGAACACAGCCTGCGGGGGGTTAGTGCACCACGGCTAGCCGGGAGGGAGTCCTGGGAAATGTCTGGAACTGCCTAAGGGACAAGAGACAATTGTTTCGTGGTGCGGGAGGAAAGGGGATTCAGAGCACCGCCTAAATGAGCTCCAGAGATGGCCACGAGCTGTGGCTACCAGGGCGGACCCCAGAGACGGGCAAGAGATGCTAAGGCTGCTGCTGCCGCCACCAACAAGCCCGTGCGCAAGCGCAGGTCACTGTCGACACCTCCCCTCCCAGAGCCTGTGCAGCCCGCCACCGCCAGGGTCCCGGGATCCAGGGACGACTTCCCTGGGAGAACGCACGGCGCGCCTCAGGCTGGTGCAGCGTCACGCCAGCCTCTGCCGCCGCAGGCTCGCCCCGCACTCCGTGCCCCTCCCTCCCCCCGGCCTGAGTGAGCCAGAGCCCCAAATCAGCGGCTCATTTAACCCTGTCCCGTCTGAGTGAAGAACAGACGCCCTCCGGCGACCTACATGCAGAGGCGGCGCCGATACAAAGCTGAACCCCAGGAGCTGTGTGAACTAAGAAGAGAAAGGGAAATCTCTCCCAGCAGCCTCAGGAGCAGCGGATTAAATCTCCACAATCAACTTGATGTACCCTGCATCTGTGGAATACCTGAATAGACAACGAATCAACCCAAAATTAAGGCGGTGGACTTTGGAAGCAACGGTAGACTTGGGGTTTGCTTTCTGCGTCTAATTTGTTTCTGGTTTTATGTTTATATTAGTTTAGGAATTAGAGCTTATTATCATTGGTAGATATGTTTATTGATTTGGTTGCTCTCTCCCTTTTTTTTTTAAGTATATATATATATATTTTTCCTTTTTCTCTTTTTGTGAGTGTATATGTGTATACTTCTTTGTGTGCTTCTGTCTGTACAGCTTTGCTTTTACTGTTTGTCCTAGGGTTCATTCTGTCCGTTTTTTTGTTGTTCTTTGTTTTTTGTATACTTTTTAGTGCTTGTTATCATTGGTGGATTTGCTCTTTGGTTTGGTTGCTCTCTTCTTTCTTTTTTATTACTTTTTTAATTTTAAAAAATATTTTATTTTATTTTATTTTAATAACTTTATTTTTTCTTTCTTTCTTTCTTTTTCTCCCTTTTCTTCTGAACCGAGTGGCTGACAGGGTCTTGGTGCTCTGGACAGGTGTCAGGCCTGAGCATCTGAGGTGGGAGAGCTGAGTTCAGGACATTGGTCCACCAGAGACATCCCAGCGCAATGTAATATCAAACAGCGAAAGCTCTCCCAGAGATATCCATCTCAACGCCAAGACCCAGCTCCACTCAATGACCAGCAAGCTACACAGCTGGACACCCTATGCCAAACTACTAGCAAGACAGGAACACAACCCCACCCATTAGTAGAGAGGCTGCCGAAAATCATAATAAGGTCACAGACAACCCAAAACACACCACCAGACGTGGTCCTGCCCACCAGAAAGACAAGATCCAGCCTCATCCACCAGAACACAGTCACTAGTCCCCTCCACCAGGAAGCCTACACAACCCACTGAACCAACCTAAGCCACTGGGGGCAGACACCAAAAACAACAGGAACTACGAACCTGCAGCCTCCAAAAAGGAGACCCCAAACACAGTAAGTTACGCAAAATGAGAAAACAGAGAAACACACAACAGATGAAGAAGCAAGGTAAAAACCCAGCAGACCAAACAAATGAAGAGGAAATAGGCAGTCTACCTGAAAAAGAATTCAGAGTAATGATAGTAAACATGATCCCAAATCTTGGAAACAGAATGGAGAAAATACAAGAAACGATTAACAAGAACCTAAGAGAAGTAATGAGCAAAGAAACAATGATGAACAACACAATAAATGAAATTAAAAATTCTCTAGAAGGAATCAATAGCAAAATAACTGAGGCAGAAGAACGGATAAGTGACGTGGAAGATAAAATAGTGGAAGTAACTACCACAGAGCAGAATAAAGAAAAAAGAATGAAAAGAAATGAGGACGGTCTCAGAGACCTCTGGAACATTAGACGCACCAACATTCGAATTACACAGGTCCCAGAAGAAGAAGAGAAAAAAAAAGGGGGACTGAGAAAATATCTGAAGAGATTATAGTTGAAAACTTCCTTAATATGGGAAAGGAAATAGTCAATCAAGTCCAGGAAGCACAGAGAGTCCCATACAGGATAAATCCAAGGAGAAACATGCGAAGACACGTATTAATCAAACAATCAAAAATTAAATACAAAGAAAAAATATTAAAAGCAGCAAGGGAACAGCAACAAATAACATACAAGGGAATCCCCATAAGGTTAACAGCTGACCTTTCAGTAGAAACTCTGCAAGCCAGAACAGAGTGGCAGGACACATTTAAAGTGATGAAAGGGAAAGACCCACAACCAAGATTACTCTACCCAGCAAGGATCTCATTCAGATTCAACACAGAAATTAAAACCTTTACAGACAAGCAAAAGCTAAGAGAATTCAGCACCACCAAACCAGCTTTACAACAAATGCTAAAGGAACTTCTCTAAACAGTAAACACAAAAGAAGGAAAAGACCTACATTAACAAACCCAAAACAATTAAGAAAATGGTAATAGGAACATACATATCGATAACTACCTTAAATCCAAATGGATTAAATGCTCCAACCAAAAGACACAGACTAGCTGAATGGATACAAAAAAAAGACCTGTATATATGCCGTCTACAAGAGAACCACTTCAGACCTAGGGACACATACAGAATGAAAGTGAGGGGATGGAAAAAGATATTTCATGCAAATGTAAATCAAAAGAAAGCTGGAGTAGCAATTCTCATATCAGACAAAACAGACTTTAGAATAAAGACTATTACAGGAGACAAAGAAGGACACTACATAATGATCAAGGGATCAATCCAAGAAGAAGATATAACAATTGTAAATATTTATACACCCAACATAGGAGCACTTCAATAAACAAGGCAAATGCTAACAGCCATAAAAGGGGAAATTGACAGTAAAACAATAATAGTAGGGGACTTTAACACACCACTTTCACCAATGGACAGGTCATCCAAAATGAAAATAAATAAGGAAACACAAGCTTTAAATACTTTAAACAAGATGGACTTAACTGATATTTACAGGACATTCCATCCAAAAACAACAGAATACACTTTCTTCTAAAGTGCTTATGGAACATTCTCCAGGATAGATCATATCTTGGGTCACAAATCAAGCCTTGGTAAATTTAAGAAAACTGAACTCGTATAAAGTTTCTTTTCCAACCACAACACTATGAGACTAGATATCAATTACAGGAAAAAATCTGTAAAAAGTACAAACACATGAAGGCTAAACAAACAATACACTACTAAATAACCAAGAGATCACTGAAGAAATCAAAGAGGAAATCAAAAAATACCTAGAAACAAATGACAATGAAAACACGATGACCCAAAACCTATAGGATGCAGCAAAAGCAGTTCTAAGAGGGAAGTTTATAGCAATACAATCCTACCTCAAGAAACAAGAAAACTCTCAAATAAACAACCTAACCTTACACCTAAAGAAATTAGAGAAAGAAGAACAAAAAAACCCCAAAGTTAGCAGAAGCAAAGAAACCATAAAGATCAGACCAGAAATAAATGAAAAAGAAATGAAGGAAACGGTAACAGAGATCAATAAAACTAAAAGCTGGTTCTTTGAGAAGATAAACAAAATTGATAAAGCATTAGCCAGACTCATCAAGAAAAAAAGGGAAAAGATTCAAATCAACAGAATTAGAAATGAAAAGGGAGAAGTAGGGCTTCCCTGGTGGCGCAGTGGTTGAGAGTCTGCCTGCCGATGCAGGGGACACAGGTTCATGCCCCGGTCCGGGAAGATCCCACATGCCATGGAGCATCTGGGCCCACAAGCCATGGCCGCTGACCTGTGCGTCCGGAGCCTGTGCTCCACAACGGGAGAGGCCACAACAGTGAGAGGCCGCGTACCGCAAAAAAAAAAAAAAAAAGAAAGAAAGAAAAGGGAGAAGTAACAGCTGACACTGCAGAAATACAAAGGATCATGAGAGATTACTACAAGCAACTCTATGCCAATAAAATGGACAACCTGGAAGAAATGGACAAATTCTTACAAAAGCACAATCTGCCAACACTGAACCAGGAAGAAACAGAAAATATAAACAGACCAATCACAAGCACTGAAAATGAAACTGTGATTAAAAATCTTCCAAGACACAAAAGCCCAGTCCAGATGGCTTCACAGGCGAATTAGATCAAACATTTAGAGAAGAGTTAACACCTATCCTTCATAAACTCTTCCAAAATATAGCAGAGGGAGGAAAACTCCCAAACACATTCTACGAGGCCACCATCACCTTGATACCAAAACCAGACAAAGATGTTGCAAAAAAAGAAAACTACAGACCAATATCACTGATGAACACAGATGCAAATAGTCCTCAACAAAATACTACCAAACAGAATCCAACAACACATTAAAGGGATCATACATCATGATCACGTGGGATTTATCCCAGGAATGCAAGGATTCTTCAATATACGCAAATCAATCAATGTGATACATCATATTAACAAATTGAAGGAGAAAAACCATATCATCTCAATAGATGCAGAAAAAGCTTTCGACAAAATTCAACACCGATTTTTGATAAAAACCTTCCAGAAAGTAGGTACAGAGGGAACTTACCTCAACATAATAAAGGCCATATATGACAAACTCACAGCCAGCATCATTCTCACTGGTGAAAATGTGAAACCATTTCCACTAAGATCAGGAAGAAGACAAGGTTGCCCACTCTCACCAATATTATTCAACAAAGCTTTTGAATTTTTAGCCACAGCTATCAGAGAAGAAAAAGAAATAAAAGGAATACAAATTGGAAAAGAAGTAAAAGTGTCACTGTTTGCAGATGACATATTATACATCGAGAATCCTAAAGATGCTACCAGAAAACTACTAAAGCCAATCAATGAAGTTGGAAAGTAGCAGGATACAAAATTAATGCACAGAAATCTCTTGCATTCCTATACACTAATGATGAAAAATCTGAAAGAGAAATTAAGGAAACATTCCCATTTACCACTGCAACAAAAAGAATAAAATACCTAGGAATAAACCTACCTAAGGAGACAAAAGGCCTGTATGCAGAAAACTATAAGACACTGATGAAAGAAATCAAAGATGATACAAACAGATGGAGAGATATACCATGTTCTTGGATTGGAAGAATCAACATTGTGAAAATGACTATACTACCCAAAGCAATCTACAGATTCAATGCAATCCCTATCAAACTACCAATGGCATTTTTCACAGAACTAGAACAAAAAATTTCACAATTTGTATGGAAACACAAAAACCCCCAAATAGCCAAAGCAATCTTCAAAAAGAAAAACGAAGCTGGAGGAATCAGCTCCCTGACTTCGGACTATATTACAAAGCTACACAAAAACAAAAATATAGATCAATGGAGCAGGATAGAAAGCCCAGAGATAAACCCACGCACATATGGTCACCTTATCTTTGATAAAGGAGGCAAGAATATACAATGGAGAAAAGACAGCCTCTTCAATAAGCGGTGCTGGGAAAACTGGACAGCTACATGTAAAAGAATGAAATTAGGGCACTCCCTAACACCATATGCAAAAATAAACTCAAAATGGATTAAAGACCTAAATGTAAGGCCAGACACTATAAAACTCTTAGAGGAAAACATAGGCAGAACACTCTTTGACATAAATCACAGCAAGAATCCTTTTTGACTCACCTCTTAGAGAAATGGAAATAAAAACAATAATAAATGGGACGTAATAAAACTTCAAAGCTTTTGCACAGCAAAGGAAACCATAAACAAGACGAAAGACAACCCTCCAAATTCGAGAAAATATTTGCAAACAAAGCAACTGACAAAATATTAATCTCCAAAATATATAAGCAGCTCATGCAACTCAATATCAAAAAAACAAACAACCTAATCCAAAAATGGGCAGAAGGCCTAAATAGACATTTCTCCAAAGAAGACATAAAGATTGCCAACAAACACATGAAAGGATGCTCAACATCACTAATCTAATTAGAGAAATGCAAATCAAAACTACAATGAGGGCCTTCCCTGGTGGCGCAGTGGTTGGAAGTCCGCCTGCCGATGCAGGGGACGTGGGTTTGTGCCCCGGTCCAGGAGGATCCTACATGCCGCGGAGCGGCTGGGCCCATGGGCCATGGCCGCTGAGCCTGCGCGTCCAGAGCCTGTGCTCCGCGGCGGGGGAGGCCGCAGCGGTGAGAGGCCTGCGTACCACAAAAAATATATATATATATTTTTTTTTTAAAAAAGAACTACAATGAGGTATCACCTCACACCAGTCAGAATCGCCATCATCAAAAAATCTACAAACAATAAATGCTGGAGAGGGTGTGGAGAAAAGGGAACCCTCTTGCACTGTTGGTGGGAATTTAAATTGATACAGCCGCTATGGAGAAGAGTATGGAGGCTCCTTAGAAAACTAAAAATAGAACTACCATATGACCCAGCAATCCCACTACTGGGTATACACCCTGAGAAAACCATAATTCAAAAAGAGTCATGTACCACAATGTTCACTGCAGCATTATTTACAATGGCCAGGACAAAGAAACAACCTAAGTGTCAATCAACAGACGAATGGATAAAGAAGATGTGGCACATATATACAATGGAATATTACTCAGCCATAAAAAGAAACGAAATTGAGTTGTTTGCAGGTAGGTGGATGGACCTGGTGACTGTCATACAGAGGGAAGTAAGTCAGAAAGATAAAAACAAATACCGTATGCTAACACATATATATGGAATCTAAAATTTTAAAAAATGGTTCTGAAGAACCTAGGGGCAGAACAGGAATAAAGATGCAGACATAGAAAATGGACTTGAAGACATGGGGAGGGGGAAGGGTAAGCTGGGACAAAGTGAGAGAGTGGCATGGACATATATACACTACCAAATGTAAAACAGGTAACTAGTGGAAAGCAGCCACATAGCACAGGGAGATCAGCTCGGTGCTTTGTGACCACCTAGCTGGGTGGGATAGGGAGGGTGGGAGGGAGATGCAAGAGGGAGGAGATATGGGGATATATATATACACATAGCTGATGCACTTTGTTATACAGCAGAAACTAACACACCACTGTAAAGCAATTATACTCCAATTAAGATGTTAAGAAATAAAAAATAATAATAAAAAAGTAAAAAGAAGGAAATCTTGTCATTTCCTACAGCACTGATGAACCTACAAGACATTATATGCAAAGTGAAATAATCCGAGCAGAGAAAGAAATATTTCATGGCATCACTTATATGTGAAATCTTAAAAAAAAAAAAAAAGTGGCCCTACTGTAGAGCACAGGGAACAATACGCAATATGCTGTGATACACCATCATGAAAAAGAATATAAAAAAGAATGTACACATGAACATAACTGAGTCACTTTGCTGTATAGTAGATATTAACACAACACTGTAAATCAACTACAATTCAATTTTTTTAAAAACTGAACACATAGAAACAGAGAGTAGAAAAATGGTTGCCAGGAGCTGGGAGGTGGGGGAAATAGGTAGAGATTGGTTTTTAAAAGAGCACAAACTTTCACTTAAAGATAAATAAGGTCTGAGGATACAATGATAACTAGAGTTGATAACACTATCATATAATTAAAATTTGCTAGGAAAGTAGAACTTAAACTTTTTAAAGATTTTTTTTAAGTTATATGATCATCTCAATAAAAACAAAAACTTTTTGATACACTGTAACATCCATTCATAATTTTTTCAAATATAAAGAATTCTGGGAGGGAGGGAGACGCAAGAGGGAAGTGATATGGGAACATATGTATATGTATAACTGATTCACTTTGTTATAAAGCAGAAACTAACACACCATTGTAAAGCAATTATACCCCAATAAAGATGTTAAAAATATATATATATATATATTATATATATAAAGAATTCTTAGGAATGAAAGGGAATTTTCTTAATCTGATACAAGGTGCCTATCAAAGCCTTCAACCAAAAATTACACATTTAACTTAAAATATTCCCTATACATAATGACGCCCACACTCACCACAATATTCAACATTTTACTGGAAATTCTAACCAGTTCAGAAAGGTAAGGATGATGATAGAGAAAACATAAAAATTGAGAAAGAAAGGTCATTTACTAATTATTTAATTGTCATTATCTGCACAACAAATCCAAGGTAACTTGCAAACCCTGAAAATAAATTCAGCAAAGTTGCTAGATGAAGGACTTCAGTATTAAAAAAATGTATTTTTGTTCAGCTAGATCCATTACTTAGCTAAAAAGATAAAATACAAAATGGTAGCATGAACTATAAGGTACTAAAGAATCAATCTAACAAAAATATGTAAAACATATGGAGAAAATTGTAAACATTTATTAAAAGACATTAAAATAGATAAATTAATGGAGAAAAATACTATTTATGGAAGACAGAAACCAATACAGTAAAAATTTTAATTCTACTTATATTAATCTATAAAAGTAATGAAAATATAATAAAAATCCCAACAAAATTTTAGTAAAACCTGATTCTAAAATTGAAATAGAAGACCAAATGGCTAAGAATAGTCTGTTTGGAGATAAAGAAGGAATGGGGGAGGAAAAAAGAATCTGGAAGAGGATATTCTCATTCTCTGAGAGCTCAAGATTTAATCTGTATTAAAAGTAATCAAAATGGCATAACAGATTCCACATATAAGTGAAATCATACAATAGTTGTCTTTCTCTGTATGACTTATTCCACTTAGCATAATGCCCTCCAAGTCCATCCATGCTGTCAACAATGGCAAGATTTCATTCTTCTTTATGGCTGAGTAATATTCCACTGTGTGTAGGTACCACACCTTCATCCATTCATCTGTCAGTGGACACTTAGGTTGCTTCCATATCTTGGCTATTGTAAATAGTGCTGCTATGAACACTGAGGTGCACATATCTTTTCAAATTAGTGTTTTCACTTTCTTCCAATAAACACCCAGAAGTGGAATTGCTGGATCATATCATAGTTCCCTTTTTAATTTTTGAGGAACTTCCATGCTGTTTTCCATAGCGTATGCACCAATCTACATTCACACCAACATTGCAGGAGGGCTCCCTTCTCTCCACATCCTCACCAACACTTGCTATTTCTTGTCTTTTCGATACTAGGCATCACAGCAGGTGTAGGGTGATATTTCATTGTGGTCTTCTTAAAAAAAAACAAACAACCCAACCAACAAACGTAACAAAACAGAAACAGACTTCATAGATACAGAGAACAAACTAGTAGTTGCCAGAGGAGAGGGGAGTAAGGGGATGGGTGAAACAGGTGAAGGAGATTAAGAGGGACAAACTTCCAGTTATAAAATAAGTAAGGCATGGGAATGGAATGTACAGCTTAGGGAGCACCGTCAATAATATTGCAATAACTTTGTATGGTGACAGGTGGCACTAGACTTAATATGGTGATCACTTTGTAATGTATAAAAATATCAAATCATTATGTGGTACACCTGAAACTAATAACTATGTAAGTGAATTATACTTCAATAAAAAATAATAAACTAAAATAGCAAAACAGTAGACAGCTCTACTGAAGGGGATCATAAGCTATTTTCATTTTCTTATTTGTGCTCTTCTGTAATTTTACAATGCTCTACAGTAAGCATGTACTAGTTTTGTGATGCAAATAAAAGGAAAGAATAGATACTTTGAAAAGTTTTCTCATTGCACAATGTCAGCATCCTCACCCTCCAAGGGCCTTAGATAGGTTCATTTTAACATAAGCCCTCTATTAGGATGGTAGAAAAAAGTCATTTCTCTTTTGGATTAGCCCAGAACTTAAGCGGCAGTGACATATAATAAACTTTTTAAATAACTATAAAACAATTTATCAATTTCTGGTTCCATTTAATCCTGTTTTGATATAATTAATCTAATTCTAGCTACATAAAATCTAAAATGATTTCACATAGGTCAAATATCTTCCTGCTACCCCAACCCTACACAGTACCAAGGTTTTTAGTGGTAGCATTAAAGGCAGATATGAAAATCTGATATATTTTAATTGAATAATCTGTTATAAATTGCATCTGTTCTTAATTTTAGTCACAATAGTAAAAGAAAAAATACTGAAAATATACAAAGTTAATCAATTAGTCTTTAAATTTATATATTCTTGGCTAAAACCAACACCACGTCTTCTTTAATAAGTACCATAAGCTACAGGCTATTTTTATATTGTAGTGGAACCCATTTTTACTAACTCTTCCAAGAAAACTTTATAAAGTAAAAATGTGTTTTCTACACAGAATAAAATTTCTTTTCAAAGTGACCCTGTAAAGATGTTTTCATCCACTTCTTAGGCACAGAAATCTTTAGACTGAGTATTCAAGTTTGCAGGCTTCTTTTAGCTTCTTTCTAGGTGGCCCCTTGATTCCATTTTTTTCTATTTTAAAGAATATATAACTATTAATTCCTTGAGATATTTTTCACTAACCTTACAAACAAAATGACCAAGCTACAGTTCCTCAATCTGGCAGTATATAAAACGAAATCTGGAATTATACTATTTAGCTGCATTTTAAAATCCCTACACAAGACTGATTCAGCCTAGCTCTCCCTTTCTACCAAAATTCAAAATTCAAGCCCCTGGGCAAACTGCAAGCTTATCTGCTTTTAATGCATCTTCATCCAAGTTTCTGCAGTAAGCAATGTTCCACTGAAAGACAAACCTAATCAGCATGTAGTCCACTCCCTCTTTGAATAATCACAAGATTGTTTAGTATTCCATTTAAATCTTCTTTTAAGATTAGTTTCTAGCAAATAAAAGTACAAAACACACTGTCATTATAACTTTGCAGTGTCACTATCTTTACTCTAAGGCATTCTTATTTGAAGATTAATCCCTGTTCCTACTAATATTATAAATGTTGATTTATAACAACAAACAAGCAACCAAAGATAAATGGAGATTTAAAAGAACCTTATACGAAAGCTTTTCCATCTGTGTTTAAAAATAAAACTTCTTTAAAAATATAATTGTGGGGTAAATAATGTATTTTCCACTGTAATGGGAGATTATAAATACTATGTATATTGAGCAAGAAAAAACTGTGTTTTTTAAAAGCTATATCTCAGTTTGTTGGAAAAATAACACCCCAAAAGTATTTCATAAATTTCCTCATTTTAGACAAAACTGTAGATAAAGCCAGGCAAAAGAAGAGGTGCTGCGAATTTTTTTATAAATAAATAATTTTATAGAATGACTTTCAATAAACCAGATGGTGAACATTTGCTGAATATCACTATTATTGAAAGTTGGCTTCAAAACAGGTCAAATAAAAACATAATTCCAGAACATCATGAATCACTTTAGAAAACATCAGGCATTTTTTCTAACAATCCATGTGCAAGTAAAATTGTACTTGTAAATGCAATGGTATATGAAAATAAAATTAAACATTTTCTAAAAAAGCCAGCTACCAATAACAGAAATCTTTATGGGAGGGACGAATATTTGTAAAAGTCAAGAATATGGTAAAAATAAGCCCTTAAGAAATATTCACATTGGCTCCTGGCTCATAATGCTTGCTCAGTTAGCCTATAATCACCCATTCACCAACCAGCAGGTCCATGAATCAGACCACTTGTGTCTTAGATCCTCCTAAACAAATGAAGTGGATATAATGACTGTGTCCTCAGAATTAGAGGTTCAAAACTACACCAAAGTACAATAACAGTGAGGAAAGGCCTGCAATAACTTACCTTTGGTCCCAAACCAACCCTAACCCCCACTAAGTTCAGCTGGCTCTGTGATAACGCCAGGGCACAGGCTACAGGCGCATCCTCCCCAGACTGGTGCTGCACTTGGTGCAGCATAAAAACTGGGTGGACGTATGTATACCTAATAATAAGAATGTTCACAGCAGCACTGCTTAATGACAAGAGCCGAGACACAGAAACAACCCAAGTGCCCACCAACAGGTGGATGGATAAAGAAGATGTGGCCATGGAATATTACTCAGCCATAAAAAATAATGAAACTCTGCCATTTACAGCAACATGGATGGACCTAGAGAATATTATGCTTAGTGAAATCAGTCACAGAAAAACAAATGCTGTATGATATCACTTATATGTGGACTCTAAAAAAACACAAATGAGTATATATATATATATATATATATATGCAAAACAGACTCACAGGCATAGAAAACAAACTGGTGGTTACCAAAGGGAAGAAGTAGTGGGGAGGGACAAATTACGGGTATGGGTTTAACAGACACAAACTATTATGTATAAAATATAGAAGCAGGGCTGCCCTGGTGGCACAGCGGTTGAGAGTCCCCCTGCCGATGCAGGGGACACGGGTTCGTGCCCCGGTCCAGGAGGATCCCGCGTGCAGCAGAGTGGCTGGGCCCGTGGGCCATGGCCACTGAGCCTGCGCGTCCAGAGCCTGTGCTCCGCAATGGGAGAGGCCACAGCGGTGAGAGGCCTGCGTACCACAAAAAAAATAATAACATAAAAAAATATAGAAGCAACAAGGCTATACTGTATAGCACAGAAAAATACACCCTTTATCTTACAATAACATGACGGAGAACAATCTGCAAAAATACTGAATCACTGTGCTGTACAACTGAAACTAATATAATACTGTACATCATCTATACTAAGATTAAAAAAACAGAAGCTAAAAAAATGAGAATGAATGAACTACAGTGATGTTAACAATACAACTCTCGAACCTGAAAGAAGCCCACTTCTCTGTCACCCCATCCAGAGCACTGAACCGAGAACTGCATGATGAGGGGCAGGATGAGGCTAGGAGGATGGCAAACAGGACCCCTGGAGAGCACTGAAGGACGCAGATCCTACCAGCTACGTCCTGGGCCCCATCAAGAAGCTTGCCATGGGCCGCTAGGCACACCCGACGCAACAGGCCCCCAACAGACAAAGGCCCACACCCTGCATTGGGTGCACCTCAGCCACACACGCCCCAGCCTGAGTCCATCTCCCCGTGTGTGCTCCCAACGGGGCAGCCAGAGCAGGCCTCAGCAGGTGGCTAGTGAGAACACGTACAAAGCCAGCCCGAGGCTGAGAGTCAGGGACAGAGCACAAGCTTGGACTTCGGCACCACTGCTGTAAGACGAAAGAGAAACTGTCAGCACTTGGCCTGATACACTGCAGGATCGAAAAAAGGCAAACAAACCTAAGAATTCTGCCACAAGAGGGAGGAAGAAGCAGGGAGCGGGTGCCCCAGAAGGGCTGAGAAAGCCTCAGAATAACCAGCAGAGCTGAAGAGAGGTCCTTTTCTTTTCAAAGTCACCCTCGTAGGTGACAGCTACTTCAAATGTGAGGACAGCAACGCAAAACTTCAAAGAATGTGAAAAATCAAGGGAACGTGACACCACCAAAGGGTTATAATCTTCTAGTAACTGACCCCAAGGACATGGAGATCTGTGATTTACCCAATAAAGAATATAGAATAGCTATTTGAAGGAAATTCAATGAGATACAAGAAAGACAGAGAAAGATAATTCAATGAAATCAGGAAAACAATACACAAGCAAAACAAGTCTAGCAAATAGAAATCATTTAAAAAAAAGATTCTGGGAGAGGGGAAAGATGGCAGAAGAGTAAGACGCGGAGATCACCTTCCTCCCCACAGATACATCAGAAATACATCTACACGTGGAACAACTCCTAAAGAACACTTACTGAACGCTGGCAGAAGACCTCAGGCCTCCCAAAAGGCAAGAAACTCCCCACGTACCTGGGTAGGGCAAAAGAAAAAAGAATAAACGGAGACAAAAGGATAGGGACGGGACCTGCACCAGTGGGAGGGAGCCATGAAGGAGGAAAGGTGTCCACACACTAGGAGCCCCTTCGTGGGCAGAGACTGCGGGTGGCTGAGCAAGTGAGCTTCGGAGCCGCAGAGGAGAGCGCAGCAATAAGGGTGCGGAGGCCAAAGCAGAGAGATTCCCACACAGAGGATTGGTGCCGACCGGCACTCACCAGCCCGAGAGGTTTGTCTGCTCACCCGCCGGGGCGGGCGGGGCTGGGAGCTGAGGCTCGGGCTTCGGTCGGAGTGCAGGAAGAGGACTGGGGTTGGCGGCGTGAACACAGCCTGCAGGGGGTTAGTGCGCCACGGCTGTCCGGGAGGGAGTCCGGGGAAAAGTCTGCACCTGCCGAAGAAGCAAGAGACTTCTTCTTCCCTCTTTGTTTCCTGGTGCGCGAGGAGAGGGGATTAAGAGCGCTGCTTAAAGGAGCTCTAGAAACGGGTGCGAGCCGCGGCTAACAGCGCGGACCCCAGAGACGGGCATGAGACGCTAAGGCTGCTGCTGCCGCCACCAAGAAGCCTGTGTGCGAGCACAGGTCACTATCCACACCCCTCTTCTGCAGAGCCTGTGCAGCCCGCCACTGCCAGGGTCCCGGGATCCAGGGACAACTCCCCCAGGAGAACGCACGGCGCGTCTCAGGCTGGTGCAACGTCACGCCGGCCTCTGCCGCCGCAGGCTCGCCCCGCACTCCGTGCCCCTCCCTCCCCCCGGCCTGAGTGAGCCAGAGCCCCCGAATCAGCGGCTCATTTAACCCCGTCCTGTCTGAGCGAAGAACAGACGCCCTCCGGCGACCAACACGCACAGGCGGGGCCAAATCCAAAGCTGAGCCCCTGGGAGCTGTGCTAACAAAGAAGGGAAAGGGAAATCCCTCCCAGCAGCCTCAGCAGCAGCGGATTAAATCACAATCAACTTGATGTACCTGCATCTGTGGAATACATGAATAGACAACGAATCATCCCAAATTGAGGGGGTGGACATTGATAGCAAGATTTATTACTTTTTCCTTTTCCTCTTTTTGTGACTGTGTATGCTTCTGTGTGAGATTTTGTCTGTATGCCTTTGCTTTCAACATTTGTCCTAGGGTTCTATCTGACCGTTTTTGTTTTTTACTTTAAAAAAATTTTTTTTCTTAATAATTATTTTTTATTTTAATAACTTTATTTTACCTTACTTTATTTTATTTTATCCTCTTTCTTTCTTTCTTTCTACTTTTTCTCCCTTTTATTCTGAGCCGTGTGGATGAAATGCTCTTGGTGCAGCAGCCAGGAGTCAGTGCTGTGCCTCTGAGGTGGGAGAGCCAACTTCAGGACACTGGTCCACAAGAGAACTCCCAGCTCCACATAATATCAAACAGTGAAAATCTCCCAGAGATCTCCATCTCAACACCAGCACCCAGCTTCACTCAACGACCAGCAAGCTACAGGGCTGGACACCCTATGCCAAACAACTAGCAAGACAGGAACACAACCCCACCCATCAGCAGAAAGGCTGCCTAAAATCATAATAAGTCCACAGACACCCCAAAACACACCACCAGATGTGGACTTGCCCACCAGAAAGACAAGATCCAGCCTCATCCACCAGAACACAGGCACTAGTCCCCTCCATCAGGAAGCCTACACAACCCACTGAAACAACTTTAGCCACTGGGGACAGACACCAAAAACAATGGGAACTACGAACCTGCAGCCTGCATAAAAGGGACCCCAGACACAGTAAGATAAGCTAAATGAGAAGACAGAAAAACACATAGCAGATGAAGGATAAAAAGATAAAAACCCACCAGACCTAACAAATGAAGAAAAAATAGGCAGTCTACCTGAAAAAGACTTCAGAATAATGATAGTAAAGATGATCCAAAATCTTGGAAATAGAATAGAGAAAATGCAAGAAACATTTAACAAGTACCTATAAGAACTAAAGAGGAAACAAGCAATGATGAACAAGCAATGATGAACAACACAAAAAACGAAATTTAAAATACTCTAGATGGCATCAATAGCAGAATAGCTGAGGCAGAAGAACGGATAAGTGACCTGGAAGATAAAATAGTGGAAATAACTACTGCAGAGCAGAATAAAGAAAAAAGAATGAAAAGAACTGAGGACAGTCTCAGAGACTTCTGGGACAACATTAAATGCAACAACATTCGAATTATAGGGGTTCCAGAAGAAGAAGAGAAAAAGAAAGGGGCGGAAAAAATATTTGCACAGATTATAGTTGAAGACTTCCCTAATATGGGAAATGAAATAGTTAATCAAGTCCAGGAAGTGCAGAGAGTCCCATACAGGATAAATCCAAGGAGAAACACGCCAAGACACATATTAATCAAACTGTCAAAAATTAAATACAAAGAAAAATATTAAAAGCAGCAACAGAAAAACAACAAATAACACACAAGAGAATCCCCATAAGGTTAACAGCTGATCTTTCAGCAGAAACTCTGCAAGCCAGGACATATTTAAAGTGATGAATGGGAAAAACCTACAACCAAGATTACTCTACCCAGCAAGGATCTCATTCAGATTTGATGGAGAAATTAAAACCTTTACAGACAAGCAAAAGCTGAGAGAGTTCAGCACCACCAAACCAGCTTTACAACAAATGCTAAAGGAACTTCTCTAGGAAAGAAACACAAGAGAAGGAAAAGACCTACAACAGCAAACCCAAAACAATTAAGAAAATGGGAATAGGAACATACATATCGATAATTACCTTAAATGTAAATGGACTAAATGCTCCCACCAAAAGGCAGAGACTGGCTGAATGGATATAAAAACAAGACCTGTATATATGCTGTTTACAACAGACCTACTTCAGACCTAGAGACACATACAGACTGAAAAGTAAGGGGATGGAAAAAGATATTTCATTCAAATGTAAATCAAAAGAAAGCTGGAGTAGCAATTCTCATATTAGACAAAATAGGCTTTAAAATGAAGACTATTAGAAGAGACAAAGAAGGACGCTACATAATAATCAAGGGATCGATCCAAGAAGAAGATATAACAATTGTAAATATTTATGTATCCAACATAGGAGCACCTCAATACATAAGGCAAATACTAACAGCCATAAAAGGGGAAATTGACAGTAACACATTCATAGTAGGGGACTTAAAAACCCCACTTTCACCAATGGACAGATCATCCAAAATGAAAATAAATAAGGAAACACAAGCTGTAAATGATACATAAACAAGATGGACTTAATTGATAGTTATAGGACATTCCATCCAAAAACAACAGAATACACATTTTACTCAAGTGCTCATGGAACATTCTCCAGGATACATCATATCCTGGGTCACAAATCAAGCCTTGGTAAATTTAAGAATATTGAAATTGTATCAAGTATCTTTTCCAACCACAACGCTGTAAGAATAGATATCAATTACAGGAAAAGATCTGTAAAAGATACAAACACATGGAGGCTAAACAATACACTACTTAATAACGAAGTGATCACTGAAGAAATCAAAGAGGAAATCAAAACATACCAAAAAACAAATTAAAATGGAGATGCAGCAAAAGCAGTTCTAAGAGGGAAGTTTATAGCAATACAATCCTACCTTAAGAAAGAGGAAACATCTAGAATAAACAACCTAACCTTGCATCTAAAGCAATTAGAAAGAGAACAAAAAAACCCCAAAGTGAGCAGAAGGAAAGAAATCATAAAGATCAGATCAGAAATAAATGAAAAAGAAATGAAATAAACAATAGCAAAGATCAATAAAACTAAAGGCTGGTTCTTTGAGAAGATAAACAAAATTGATAAACCATTAGCCAGACTCATCAAGAAAAAAAGGGAGAAGATTCAAATCAACAGAATTAGAAATGAAAAAGGAGAAGTAACAACTGACACTGCAGAAATACAAAAGATCATGAGAGATTACTACAAGCAACTCTATGCCCATGAAATGGACAACCTGGAAGAAATGGACAAATTCTTAGAAATGCACAACCTGCCAACACTGAATCAGGAAGAAACAGAAAATATGAACAGACCGATCAAAAGCACTGAAATTGAAACTGTGATTAAAAAACTTCCAACAAACAAAAACCCAGGACCAGATAGCTTCACAGGCGAATTCTATCAAACATTTAGAGAAGAGCTAACAGCTATCTTTCTCAACTTCTTCCAAAATATAGCAGAGGGAGGAACACTCCCAAACTCATTCTACGAGGCCACCATCACCCTGATACCGAAACCAGACAAGGATGTCACAAAGAAAGAAAACTACAGGCCAATATCACTGATAAACACAGATGCAAAAATCCTAAACAAAATACTAGCAAACAGAATCCAACAGCACATTAAAAGGATCATAAACCATGATCAAGTGGGGTATATTCCAGGAATGCAAGGATTCTTCAATATACGCAAATGAATCAACGTGATACACCATATTAACAAATTGAAAGAGAAAAACCATGTGATCATCTCAATAGATGCAGAGAAAGCTTTCAACAAAATTCAACACCCATTTATGATAAAAACCCTGCATAAAGTAGGCATAGAGGGAACTTTCCTCAACATAATAAAGGCCATATATGGCATACCCACATCCAACATCATCCTCAATGGTGAAAAACTGAAAGCATTTCCACTAAGATCAGGAAGAAGTCAAGGTTGTCCACTCTCACCACTCTTATTCAACATAGTTTTGGAAGTTTTAGCCACAGCAATCAGAGAAGAAAAAGAAATATAAGGAATCCAAATCGGAAAAGAAGAAGTAAAGCTGTCACTGTTTGCAGATGACATGATACTATACATAGAGAATCCTAAAGATGCTACCAGAAAACTACTAGAGCTAATCAATGAATTTGGTAAAGTAGCAGGATACAAAATTAATGCACAGAAATCTCTGGCATTCCTATACACTAATGATGAAAAACCTGAAAGTGAAATCAAGAAAACACTCCCATTTACCATTGCAACAAAAAGAATAAAACACCTAGGAATAAACCTACCTAAGGAGACAAAAGACCTGTATGCAGAAAATTATAAGACACTGATGAAAGAAATTAAAGTTGATACAAGTAGATGGAGAGATATACCATGTTCTTGGATTGGAAGAATCAACATTGTGAAAATGACTACTACCCAAAGCAATCTACAGATTCAATGCAATCCCTATCAAACTACCAATGGCATTTTTCACAGAACTAGAACAAAAAATTTCACAATTTGTATGGAAACACAAAAGACCCTGAATAGCCAAAGCAATCTTGAGAACAAAAAATGGAGCTGGAGGAATCAGGCTCCCTAACTTCAGATTATACTACAAATCTACAGTAATCAAGACAGTATGGTACTGGCACAAAACCAGAAATATAGATCAATGGAACAGGATAGAAAGCCCAGAGATAAACCCACACACATATGGTCACCTTATCTTTGATAAAGGAGGCAGGAATGTACAGTGGAGAAAGGACAGCCTCTTCAATAAGTGGTGCTGGGAAAATTGGACAGGTACATGTAAAAGTATGAGATTAGAACACTCCCTGACACCATACACAAAAATAAACTCAAAATAGATTAAAGACCTAAATGTAAGGCCAGAAACTCTTGGAGGAAGAGTTTCAAACTCTTGGAGGAAAACATAGGCAGAACACTCTATGACATAAATCACAGCAAGATCCTTTTTGACCCACCTCCTAGAGAAATGGTAACAAAAACAAAAATAAACAAATGGGACCTAATGAAACTTCAAAGCTTTTGCACAGCAAAGGAAACCATAAATAAGACCAAAAGACAACCCTTAGAATGGGGGAAAATATTTGCAAATGAAGCAACTGACAAAAGATTAATCTCCAAAATTTACAAGCAGCTCATGCAGCTCAATGACAAAAAAACAAACAACCCAATCCAAAAATGGGCAGAAGACCTAAATAGACATTTCTCCAAATAAGATATACAGACTGCCAACAAACACATGAAAGAATGCTCAACATCATTAATCATTAGAGAAATGCAAATCAAAACTACAATGAGATATCATCTCACACCAGTCAGAATGGCCATCATCAAAAAATCTAGAAACAATAAATGCTGGAGAGAGTGTGGGGAAAAGGGAACACTCTTGCACTGCTGGTGGGAATGTGAATTGGTACAGCCACTATGGAGAACAGTACGGAGGTTCCTTAGAAAACTAAACAAAGAACTACCATATGACCCAGCAATCCCACTACTGGGCACATACCCTGAGAAAACCATAATTCAAAAAGAGTCTTGTACCAAAATGTTCATTGCAGCTCTATTTACAATAGCCCGGAGATGGAAACAACCTAAGTGTCCATCATTGGATGAATGGATAAAGAAGATGTGGCACATATATACAATGGAATATTACTCAGCCATAAAAAGAAACGAAATTGAGCTATTTGTAATGAGGTGGATGGACCTAGAGTCTGTCATACAGAGTGAAGTAAGTCAGAAAGAGAAAGACAAATACCGTATGCTAACACATATACATGGAATTTAAGAAAAAAAATGTCATGAAGAACCTAGGGATAAGACGGGAACAAAGACACAGACCTACTAGAGAATGGACTTGAGGATATGGGGAGGGGGAAGGGTAAGCTGTGACAAAGCGAGAGAGTGGCATGGACATATATACACTACCAAATGTAAAACAGATAGCTAGTGGGAAGCAGCCGCATAGCACAGGGAGATCAGCTTGGTGCTTTGTGACCACCTAGAGGGGTGGGATAGGGAGGGTGGGAGGGAGGGAGATGCAAGAGGGAAGAGATATGGGAACATATGTATATGTATAACTGATTCACTTTGTCATAAAGCAGAAACTAAAAGACCACTGTAAAGCAATTATACTCCAATAAAGATGCAAAAAAAAGAAGATGTGGCACATATATACAATGGAATATTACTCAGCCATAAAAAGAAACGAAATTGAGTTATTTGTAGTGAGGTGGATGGACCTCAAGTCTGTCATACAGAGTGAAGTAAGTCAGAAAGAGAAAAACAAATACCGTATGCTAACACATATATATGGAATCTAAGGGAAAAAAATGTCATGAAGAACCTAGGGGTAAGATGGGAATAAAGACACAGACCTACTAGAGAATGGACTTGAGGATATGGGGAGGGGGAAGGGTAAGCTGTGACAAAGCGAGAGAGTGGCATGGACATATATACACTATCAAACGTAAAATAGATAGCTAGTGGGAAGCAGCCGCATAGCACAGGGAGATCAGCTCAGTGCTTTGTGACCACCTGGATGGGTGGGATAGGGAGGGTGGGAAGGAGGGAGACGCAAGAGGGAAGGGATACGGGAACATATGTATATGTATAACTGATTCACTTTGTTATAAAGCAGAAACTAACAGACCATTGTAAAGCAATTATACTCCAATAAAGATGTAAAAAAAAAAAAGATTCTGGAGTTTAAGGATACAGTGAATGAAATAAAAAATGCAATACAGAGCATCAACAGCAGAATGAATCAAGCAGAAGAATCTGTGGGATAGAAGACAGGAACTTTGAAACTACCCAGTCAGAGGAGAGATGAACAAAGGAAAAAGAGGAAAGCCTACACGGGCTATGAAATACCATCAGAAGAACTCATTTGTGTATGGACACCAAGGGGGGAAAACCGCGGGGTGGTGGTGTGATGAATTGGGCGATTGGGATTGACATGTATACACTGATGTGTATAAAATGGATGACTAAAAAGAACCTGCAGTATAAACAAGCAAACAACAACAACAAAAAAACCCAACTAACACTAAACTTTCTTTGGGTTAATTGTATGGAAATATGTTAATATAAATGTTTCAGACATTACATGAAATTTCTAAAAATCTTGTATGTTCTGGTATAATGTTATAAGTCATAATTCTAGTTATTACTTTAAAATGTATATCTCAGAAATAACTAAATTTCCTTGTCAATTGCATTATTATGAACTTTCATCAAATCTTTAACCGTGGTCATTTTTAAGTCTTTTGTCATTTACAGACAGTTCTGGGTGTACTCTGGTGCTTTGCAAGTATGTTCCTATAAAAGGGTTTCAGGGCTCCCCTGGTGGCGCAGTGGTTGAGAGTCCGCCTGCCGATGCAGGGGATGCGGGTTCATGTCCCGGTCCGGGAGGATCCCACATGCCATGGAGCGGCTGGGCCCGTGAGCCGTGGCCGCTTAGCCTGTGCGTCCAGAGCCTGTGCTCCGCAATGGGAGGGGCCACAACAGTGAGAGGCCCGCGTACCACAATATAAATAAATAAATAAATAAATAAAAGGGTTTCATCTTCAAGGAATTCATGGAAAAGACTCTGACAAGTACAGGTTTCTGGTAACTGACTATACTGCTGAACTGAATGAATAAGCATTTTCAGAACTCTAATGGAAAACTGATGAACTCAACAGTGCTAACGAAAGATCAAGATGAAAAAATAATTACATGGGACAGAGTGAACTGATGAGGATGATTATAATTTTTGTGACTTTCTGTTTGAATAAAGAAAAAATCCCACAAGGACTCAGAGGCAAAAAGTATACAAATGAACTTTCACTGCAAAGTAAAGGAGCTGTTACATTGGAGGATTACTGGACTGAATGTCAACATTATGACATACTGTGAGTGTGTTTCGTGTTTGGTAATTGCCATCGTTGTTGCTTTTGTTGTGGTCATCCATTTACAATGCTTGGTGTCAGTTTATTTATCTCTTGTAAAAATAAAATACAGTGTGTGCATGTGTGTGTGTGTGAAAAAAACAAAGAGAAGAAATCAATGACGTTGAAAACAGAAAATTTACAGAGAATGATCAATGAAACCAAAAGCTGATTCTCTGAAAATATCAAAGTTGACAAACCTCTGGCCAGACTGTCAGAGAGCAAAAAAGATACAAACTACAAATATTAGTAATGAAAGAAGAGACATCACTATAATCCCTAAAGACACTAAAAGGATAATAAGCAAATATTATCAACAATATTTGCCCATAAATTCTACATTTTGGATGAAACAAATTACCCCCAAAGCACAAACTATCAAAAATTACTCAAGTTGGCATGGACTTATATATACCACTAAATGTAAAATAGATACCTAGTGGGAAGCAGCCGCATAGCACAGGGAGATCAGCTTGGTGCTTTGTGACCACGTAGACGGGTGGGATAGGGAAGGTGGGAGGGAGGAGACACAAGAGGGAGGAGATATGGGGATATATGTATATGTATAGCTGATTCACTTTGTTATAAAGCAGAAACTAACAAACGATTTTAAAGGAATTATACTCCAATAAAGATGTTAAAAAAAAAAAAAAAGAACCCATTTGTGAATTATTGGAGTTTCAGAAGAAGATTGGCAGAAGGGAGTAGAAAGCATATTTAAAGAAATAACAGCTGAATTATGGGAAAACGGTATGAAGGATCCTGAAAAAAATTTAAAAATAGAATCATATGATCCAGCAATTCTACTTGTAGAAATATGTGCAAATGAAACAAAAACCCTAACTCAAAAAGGTATCTGCATTCCCATGTTCACTGCAGCGTTATTTAATTATATTTAATAATAAGACATCTTTAAATTGGAATCATCTGAAATCATGAAGCAGTATTTAAAAATTCAGTATTAATATTTCATGTTTCCTTTTACTCAACAATCTTAAGTTACTTCCACATGGAATAAAAATATAAAACAGTGTGTGTAGCTCTTCCATCAGTATATACCTTGGAAATTACTTGTGAAAGTTGACTGACTCTGAATGAAATAAAGGTGCTGAGATGAGACAGTGCTTCCAGAGAGGCTGTTTTCCTGGAGGCTGCAATTACTCTCTTCATCACTGACTTGCCACCTTCACAGGGTCCACTGTCTCTTACAGGGACTATTACTGTAGCCTCATCTTCCTTATTTTCCTGCTTCCTATGGCTTGTTACTCAAGCTGATGATAGCCTCACTCCTGCCAGGATAATCTCCCTAAAGAACAGCTCAGGCACCTTGAAATCCTAGGCTACCTCGGGGTCAGGCAAGGCAGTCTCCTGCATGCAGTCCTCCAAAGCCACTCAGCCACGTAAGGATGGGCCTCAGGCCGGAAGGCTTCCTGTCCGAGATAAAGAGCCCACAAAGTCTGTGCTGGGCTGATCGCCTCGTGCGCGAATATCCTTCCCTTCAGCTCCAAGAAAGCTCTTTTGTCTTGGCTTGAAGTGTGTACACCACAGGGCACCCGTCCAACCCCACTGTCTTCTGTCCTCACAGGGAGGGGACGGAGTCTCTCTAGGGAGCACAGGAGGGGCAGGAAAACTGCCCTGTGTCTTGTGTTAGCGGACAGGAGAGACCCAGTGCCCCGGGGATGGACACCCACCACGGAAGCTGATCTTCTCTGCCTCTTTCTGTGTAAGTGAAGCTTGTTCCATTCAGTGCTGGACTGCAGTGTATTCCTGGTAACTCCAGTACTAAGATGCTGTTGGCAGAAATGTCTGTGCTTCTATTCCTGGTGCCTGGCATCGTGATGATCTTTGCTTTCCTCCACATAGTCATGCCGAAAACTTGGCCTCTGTGCACCGGTGTCGAATCGAATCTCAGAGTTAGAGTTTTGGGTGAAGTAGAAAAGAATAGTTTTATTCCTTTGCCAGGCAAAGGGGGGACACAGCGGGCTCGTGCCCTGAAGTACTGTGTGTCCCAACCCAGGGGGATTGGTGAGGAGTTTTATAGCAATGGTTCAAGGGCGGGGTTTCTGATAAGGATCAGGGTGTGTGCAGGGCCTGCGCTCCTTTAATCTGGTCTCAGGTGGTCTCCTGATGAGCTTCAAGGTTATCAAACTGTGACCTTTTCTCTGGAACATCTTCCATTTGGTTGGAGTTTTAGTTATGCAGAAGAGGTTAAAGATACTGTTGTGTGCATCCCTTGAGGGGGAACCAGCACCTGCCCCAAGGCTGCACCATTGTTTCTTGACTGCTTCTCCCTTGTCTCTGCATCCCCTCCCTTCCCTGATAAGCAACTCTTCGAATCTGCCCTTTGGGGCTAGGGAAGGTCATGGAGGCTGGAGTCTATTCCCTACAAGCAACAAACAGGGGACAGAAAGGCTTCTGTGCCCAGGAGCCTCACAGGGTCCTGTGCGGTTTCAATAGTTGGAGTCCTCCCCAGGAATCAGTAACCAGTGCACAGTGCTTTACTCTCTTGGGATTGGTAACCAGTGCACAGTAACCTGCTCTGACAGTAGGAATCAACATATATGTGCTAAAATCAGATTCAAGTTTACAAAAACAGACTGATAAATGTGGAAAACGAATCTATGAATTTCATGTGAATTTCCACAGTAAGAAAACATAAAGCACATTTAAAATGTAATATAACCTACCATTCATGGAAAATACCTTGTATTTTCATTTAAAATATCCTAATTTTACACTTACTAGAAAGCTGTATTTTGTAGTCTGTATCCTATTGACCTCCTAATACCCTCCCCTAAAATGCTGTGCCAGGGTGTCCTTCCATTCTAGGTGAGAAAAATTCTCACCTGTAAAAAAAAAAGGAATATCAACCTTATCACCTATCCATTTATTATAAGAAAGACATAAAAGGTTTTTCTGGTCAAAACCCCAAAATAATTAGAGTTCAGGTATTTCCAGAAACTGTCTGAGTTCACAGGCTGCCCCACCCGGTGCTCAGTGATTTGAGACAAGCTGAAACTTCTCAAGACTCTGAGGGGTTGCTGGGCTCAGTTATTGTAGAATATGTAAAATGTAGAGGAATTTTTTTAAATCCCATATGCTCACCAACTAAAGATAACCATCATCAATGTTTGTCATTCTTCCTTCGAAAATCTTTACTGGTTTCTTTTGTCTTTACTATTGTTTTAAGATACCAAAGTAACATACAATATTCTTATTGGAGAAGATTCAAACTATACAGAAATATAAAGAGGAAAACATGGATATCACCCCAACACTTTGGCATATATGTATTTCCAGGCCCCTTTCAGCACATTTACACACACACACGTGTGTGTGCACGCACACACAGAATCTGTTTTCAAATTCATCCTTGTATCAAAGTTAAAACATCAGACAGTCAACTTGGAAGCAACGTATCAGGGCTACATTAGCTCAGGTCTCCACAAAATGCCAAAACACATCTTAATATTATGATTTCAGCTTTCACTGAGGGTCAGAATGAGAAGTGGCCATTTAGCATTTTCTGCAAAATAACTATTGAAGATCCTGTCCCTTATTACTTATTCCTTTTGGTCAGAAAAAAATCAATCATGATAATTTCCTTCTAAAATTTGGTGCCATGAGGGATCTTTTTGGGATGATGGAAATGTTCTAAAATTGAACTATGGTGATCATTGCACAACTCTCAATTTACTAAAAATCAGTGAGCTGCATGCTTAAACTGAGTAAATTCTATGGGGTGATAATTAAATCTCAATAAAGCTGTTAAAAAAAAAACTGTGCCAGGAAAAGATTACTTCTTCTGACGAACTTGTTTGTATCCTTTATAAGATAATGAGAAATAAACTAATAAGTGCTAATATACATATACAACAAACGCTGTTTGAAGTGCTTTGTATTAAACACTCTAAGCCTCCTAACAACCTCAGGAGGAAGATATTATTATCATCCTCATGTTACAGCTGTAAATACTAATCACACAGACTGAGCACCACGCCCAAGGTCACACAGCTAGTGATTTGAGCTGGAATGTCGACCCGTGATAAGTGGATCCAGAGTCCATTCTCTTAACGTACACTAAACTCAAATGTCTCCCAAAACCACCTGAAAGAGTTCAGGTCAAGGGAAGTTTAGAATTTAAATACTAAATTTAGTATTTAAATTAGAAATAATTTTATTTCTGGTACAATAATATCCACCCTTCTTTACATGCATATGATAGATTTTAATTTCAATTATATGTTAACATTTGCTTATACTGTAAACAATTTCAGTCTGTTTTAGAAATAAAGACAGATATTTTATGTTGTTTCTTGTAATAAGTTCACTGTAACTATGTATTATAAGTACAGGAACTATTTACTTGCTGAAATAAACTCTAATAAAAATTACTGTTATTGATGTAGAGAATGGACTTGAGGACATGGGGAGGGGGAAGGGTAAGCTGGGACGAAGTGAGAGAGTGGCAGGGACATATATACACTACCAAATGTAAAATAGATAGCTAGTGGGAAGCAGCCGCACAGCACAGGGAGATCAGCTCAGTGCTTTGTGACCACCTAGAGGGGTGGGATAGGGAGGGTGGGAGGGAGACGCAAGAGGGAGGAGATATGGGGATATATGTACGCATATGGCTGATTCCATGTGTTATACAGCAGAAACTAACGCACCACTGTAAAGCAATTATACTCCAATAAAGATGTTAAAAAAAAAAAAATAGTGACAACATTAAAGCCCGTAAGGATGCAGAGCAGCAGGGTCACTCATACGTTACCAATGGGAAAATACAACGGCACAGCAACCAAAACACAGTTTGGCAGTTTCTTATAAAACTAAACATGCAGTTTCTATACAATTCAGCAATTCCGCTCCTGGGCATTTTATCCCAGAGGAATGAAAACACATGTTCACGTGTACGCAATCTTCATAGCAGCTTTATTCATAATAGAAAATACTAAAAACATCCAATATTCGTCAGTGGTTTACTGGTAAAAACTAAACAAAACAGAAACAAAACATACAAACAAAAAAATGCTGTATCCATACAACTGCTTATTAGGCAATAAAAAGATGTAAACAACTGATACACACAATGACTTCCATGAATCTCAGGAGAACTATGCTCAATGATAAAAGTCAATCCCAAGGGGTTACATACTGTGTGATTCCCTATATATGATTCTTTTGCATAACATTTTTCTTTAATTGAAGAAAATAGAGATTGAGAACAAATTACAATTAGTCAGTGAATTTCAAGACAGGAAGGTCAAGATGGGGAGAGGGTAGGAAGGATATGGTTATGTTTATAAAAGGGCAATACAAGGGATCTTCGTTGTGACAGAACTGTGATGTTGGATATACCAGTAAACAACTCTGATAAAATTGCATAGAACCAAGCACACACACACACATGCACACACGTGCAAGCACATAGATGAGTACATGTAAAACCAAGGAAATCTGAACAAGATGGGTTAATTATGTCAATGTCACTTTCCTAGTCATGATAGTGTACTACAGATTTTCAAGCTGTTACCAATGGGGAAACTGGATAAAGTGTACACAAGGTCTCTTTGTATTATTTCTTACAATTGCATGTTAACCTAAAATTATTTCAAAATAAAAAGTTTAATAAAAATGAAAAAAAACATTACTGTTATTTACTTTTCCTGTATTCACCCATTATTTTAATGATATGATCCTGGAAGCATTTAAAACTCACAGTGCTATCTGGAATCAGAACTATAAAAAATCAGTAGCATTCTAAAAAATTCTGGATAGAAATTCCATGATGAAAATAAGACGTTGTATTTAAATCCCTAAGATTTTTTTTCTCCAAAAGGAAAAGTTGAGTAGCTTTAAAGACATTCTATTAGGTCAGCCTCTGGAAGAAAAAACACTGATTTTCATTCTGCATACAGGAATAGAGAAAAAAAATTACTCAGAGGAGGAACATGGTGCACTTTGAACATCTGAGTCGATGGTAACCAGCTGAGGGAGAGCCAGGTGAGCAGTAAGATGATGAGGAGGCCCTTAGGCGACTGAGCTTTAAAAAGGATGTTATGGACACAGAAGGTTAAGCAGACTGCTTCTGGACTTCCTGTAAATTACTATCGTAACTCCTGAAACAGTGACTGGAACACTTCATTTTTTTTTTTCCACATTACAAAATGTCTATTTTTTGTCTGTTTTTTTTTGCAGTACGCAGGCCTCTCACTGCCGTGGCCTCTCCTGTCGCAGAGCACAGGCTCCGGACACACAGGCTCAGCGGCCATGGCTCACGGGCCCAGCCACTCCGCGGCACGTGGGATCTTCCCAGACCGGGGCACGAACCCGTGTCCCCTGCATCGGCAGGCGGGCTCTCAACCACTGCGCCACCAGGGAAGCCCCAAAATGTCTACTTTTACAAACAATGCAGCAATCCCAACAATGCGTTGTTCAATAGGAGGCAAAGTGCTTATTTTACACTAAGGTAAATAAAATAAAATCAAGAATATCTCATGTTACCAAGTGAAGCAGGGAAAACACACCGACCGTCACCCAGGGTCTCTGTGGAAGTACCCTGTGCTCTGTGGGGACCAACACCCAGTGTCCTGCACTGATACACTGACACGGTGGGGCATTCAACAGGAAAGCTGTGCAGCCACGTACTGTGGCCACAGCAGAGGCCTTGCCTGCTTTCTCAGGCACTTTATACTCAGTACCAACAAAGTTCCTAGAACAAAATAGATGTTGGGAGGAATTAATAAATGAGTTTGATTAAAATGACATATTAAGGTATTAAATGGCTACAGAAGTATAAACAAGTGATACCTGCAAGAGTTTTACATTCTTCATTCAAAAATAAACAGTATGACCAAAAGTACAGAGAGTTTAAAATCCACATCGCAAACTGTATGAAACTTCAAACCCAGAATATACAACTCCCTATGTATTTTAAGCTTCATAACACATACCCTAATAGTCAAAATATACACTTAATATAAAAGAACCAACTTGTGATAGTTAAGTAACACAAATTCCTTGCAAACTGTCTGTTTCAAAAACAGGATCTGGCTGTAGAGTGACACGGAGGCAGACCTGAACAAAGGGAGGCGTATCATGTTGTGTGTGGAAAGATTCAACATTAAAAGATGTCAGTTCTTCCTTTGTTGAACTATATCTGTTCAGCAACATTAACAAAAAGACTAATGGTTTTTCTTTTTTAACTAGACAAGCTAATTATAAATCTCCAATGGAAAAATATAAACAAGAAAAAAAGGAAGATTCTGAAAAAGCACAGGGTAACAGGGTAAGTAGTCTGACTAGACACTAAACATTACCTTTAAACAGCGGAAATCAACAGAGTATGGGACTGGCACAAGCATTTTCAGATCTCTCAAACAGAACCAGAAGGCTAGACCCAAGTCCAATGATAAAGGTTCTGTAGCAGAACTCTGAAGAGGGAAAGGCTAGATCATTAAATTAATGATGTTGAAATGACTGGGTAACCATTTGACAAAAAGCAAAAACAACAGGATCCGTATCTCACAACCTACACTGGATACATTCCAAATGGGTCACAGATTTAAATGTTAAAATCAAACCATATATGTACTAGGAGAAAAATGGAAACATTTTCATCATGTGTTCATCAATAAAGAATTAGTGAAATAAAGTACATCAAATACATAAAACAGAATGGGGAAGCTCTTTCTGTCCTTACATGAAATAACCTTCAAGATACGTTAAGTGAAAAACATCAGGATATAGGTAGCACATAAGGGGAAGAGATAGTGGGGAAAGAGTATCGATGCTTCCATATGAAAGGATACACAGGGAATTGGTAACACTGCTCCTTCCCAAGAGGAAAAATGTATAGCGAGAGGGCTCCTATGGAAGGGGACTTTTCCCCGTATGCTCATTTTTCCTATCTTTCATATTTCAAACCATGGAACTCTATTACCTAGCTTTAAAAAGTTATTTTTAAAAACTGTAAGGGTACAAGAAGCCACTGTTTCACTTTTCCTTATATTTATTGACAGCAAAGTCTAAATGAGAGCCAACTTAACAGACATTTCTAAATATTTATATAATCAAATATCTCACATATCTACATTTTGTGTATTATATAAATTGGCAAAAAGTCAGCTAAACATATGTTTCAGGGTTATAAAGTAATTGTGACAAAAATTCAAGATAATGATTTAAAAGGGGACTCATGAAATATCCAGTTTTCATGAGACACCTCCTATTACCAAAAATGCATGTTTGTTTGTTTTAGTAACATCAAAGCGTCTGGCCTGAGAGGTTACAGCCCAGATTTAAATTTGCCTCATCTCTCTGTATTTTTTTAAACCCAGTAAAAGCTTTATTTGCGGTGGATACATTCAGACACAGTCATGTATACATGTACATGTATATGTTAGCAACTACAACAGAAAGAATATGTTTTAGTTAAACAAGGGCTTGCTTCCTGTAAGGTCATTCATAATCATATCATCTAAAGACTGATTTTGTAACATGTTCTAGTGAAATTACCACTACTCACTTTCAGTACTAACTGAAAAACAGAAAGCTTATATATATTAGTGTCAGAGTAGAAATATTTATGATGTTTACAACTGACAATACAAAAAAGTTAAAATGGATCGGAATAAATGTTTCAAGACAGTTTTGTATTTTACTGCCAGAGAGGAGTTTGAAAAAGGTATCAGTCAAAAAGATGAGGCTTCCCTGGTGGTGCAGTGCTTAAGGATCCACCTGCCAATGCAGGGGACATGGCTTTGAGCTCTGATCCGGGAATATCCCACATGCCGCAGAGCAACTAAGCCCATGTGCCACAACTACTGAGCCTGCACTCTAGAGCCCACGAGCCACAACTACTGAAAACAGTGAGCCACAATTACTGAAGCCCACGTGCCACAGCTACTGAAGTCCACGTGCCTAGAGCCCATGCTC
Organism: Delphinapterus leucas; assembly: GCF_059928025.1. Lineage (NCBI taxonomy): Eukaryota > Metazoa > Chordata > Mammalia > Artiodactyla > Monodontidae > Delphinapterus > Delphinapterus leucas. The sequence continues at coordinate 69,406,544 of NC_143147.1, forward strand.
CACAACAAGAGAAGCCACAGCAATGAGAAGCCCGCACACCACAACGAAGAGTAGCCCCCGCTCGCCACAGCTAGAGAAAGCCTGCACGCAGCAACAAAGACCCAATGCAGCCAAAAATAAATAAAATAAAAATAAATAAATATTTTACAAAAAGATGACTTTGGAATGTCTCATTGAATGCTTTAAAATAGTCAATTTATACAATATCTCAGAACAATGCTTTATTAGTTTTATAGCACCAAAAACTTAGAAATCAAATTTGGTAAACATATAAATATCAAAAAAGGGATAAACCAAATCTATACTATCTACATCTGTTGTTCATAGGTTTTAACTCCTCCAAAAAAATAACATACTTTTTCAGTGTTAGTCCTTCAGAGAGTTACACCAAGTTATTTTATTACCGATGGTAATTTTCCATTCAGCACTACGTTTCCCATTTACTTTAATTACCTATCTTTGAAAAATGAACACACAAAATTCATACCATTGGGCTTCCCTGTCGGCGCAGTGGTTGAGAGTCCGCCTGCCAATGCAGGGGACGCGGGTTCCTGCCCCGGTCCGGGAAGATCCCACATGGCGCGGAGCGGCTGGGCCCGTGAGCCATGGCCGCTGAGCCTGCGCGTCCGGAGCCTGTGCTCCGCAACGGGAGAGGCCACAGCAGTGAGAGGCCCGCATACCGCAAAAAAAAAAAAATTCATACCATTTACAGTTATAGTTTCGATAATTTTCAGTTACTGGAGGTTATTAAAATATTCTCTGCAACAAAAATGAAATAGGAAGCAAAAAACTGTTTAGGATATGTGTAGAATAAAAATTGTAAGTAGTAGGACAGTAATATTAATTAAACTGTTCTTATTTTTCTGAAAAACAGTAACAAGTAGGCAAATTAGCTTTAGGAGTTACATTTACAGTGAGTGCTAACTTCAAATCAGTGTCCCTCTTAAATACCAACAGGGTCTGAAGTATCAACTTGAGCTCTAAACCAAAGATTGAGTTGGATCCACTTATCATGTATTTATATGTACATTAATTCACACGTTAATTCCAGCTCTCTGACATCCTCCACTATACATTCAACAACCCTACTGAGTGAAAGAATGAATGAATAAATGAATGAATACCACCACATTCTAAAAGTGAGGTTTTTTTCACCTTTGTGTATATTTTTATTACAGAAAAAAAACGCTAATAATCATGGCAAATTTCCATATCATATACCTGTCTTTTAGAAAAATGAAACTGTCTCTGGACCAACCGGGTCTAACACTATTCTTAGATTGAAAAGCAGTAGCAGTTGCCCCAGAATATTTTCCTCTGGGAAGACAGCCAGGTTGTACTGTTTACTTTGAAGTTCAGACCACACAATAACTTACGCTACTATTTTCAGACCAGATTGCTCCTGCTATACCAGGTGCTATATTGTTAAGGTCATACCAACATTTAGTGTAAATGAAGACATCATCTACACAAGGAATGGAAGAAACAGATCCACAGGGGAATGTTATTAACAATCTAAACTAGCTTTTTTTAACTCCAAGTAAAATTTGGTATTTTGGTAAAGACCTCTAAAGCCTTAAATAGATTATGTTGCATATAGCAACTACAGAGGCTTCAGGGTTTTTTTCACCATCCACTGGTGAACATTAAAAGACCATGCTGTATTAGACATCGACTCCCAATTCTCCAATTGCCAACAGTCTTTCTTATTCCAATTGCACTTTATGTCAACGACTTGATACCTAACACTCCAGGGACTTCAAATGCCTACCCTGGACTATAAAATTGTTAAGAACAGGATTATGTCTTGAGCTATAGTTTCTAAACCTTCGATTTCCTTTCGTATGATAATACAGTATATAGACATTGTAGGTACTAGACAAATATTTGTTGATTTCCTGTTATTTGAAGGAATTACCTCTTCCTTTATGGATATAAAATACACATCAACAAGCTAATGGAAAAAGTATAAAGAAATTACAAAAAAAAAGAGACAAGGTAGAACAAAAAAGAAACGAAAGTGTGGTAAGTTGAATATACAAAGAAAGTTGTGAATCAACATTTTAAGGAGGAAAAAAAATGAATTAATGAGGGATAAAGGGAGGGCATCCCATCCATAAAGCAAGAATGCCCTAGTTGTGTCACTATTCAAGTTGGGGTATAAAATACAGTTATCTGGCTTAATGTTTAATGGACATTACAGTTCTCTAATTTCACCTAATTCATATGTGGTGATGTGAACAAATAAGCACCAATCCTGGTATAGATAAGTAACTGATATCCTGCGATGTCACAGCACATAGATTATTTTAAGATGTCCTATTCAGCAACCCATTCAGGACATTTTACTAACAAGCAGAGTGAAGGAGAGGGAACTTCCGGTTATGCAATCTTCCCAGGAAGAATCTGATACTAGGTTTCTTTGATCCTAGATATTCTTTTTGGCCTTTCTCTAAATTTTCCTCTTTGGAGGTTTGGAAAAGCATAAAAAATGGAATTTGCTGATTCACTGGGAGTTAGCTAGATATACTGTGCCCAAGTAAGCTTCCCTTCCTAAATCACTTTCTTGGGGCAGGTACACTATTGACCTCTATCCTGTGAAAGTTCTCATCACTCCGGACTGTAACTGCCAAAGTGCATGAATATCTTCCCAACTGGACTACAATACAGGTCCTCCAGGAAGGAATTAGACATTGCCTGAAACATGGTGAGAACGCAACCGTTACTGAATAAATCAATGTTCTCCAGCTAAAAGCTGCAGGATAATACCTAGTGATCAGTAGGGCCTAATCGACTTAGTAAATGAATGGAAAAGACAAATAAAATATAACATTTTAATGTGTATGTTTACGTACCATAAGACAAAACCTTTGCTAAACAATGCCTGTATAGTAGTCCATTTTTAAATATAACAACTGAAACATTTCATTACCCAAATTCCTCCCAAAAAAGCTACAGAGGAACTTCTAAATGTCCTAGATCTAAATCTTATTGTTGCTATTGTTGTTTTTAAATCTGTTTTCATTTGAGAGGAAGAAAGCATCTGAAACCACTAAGTTGTCTTTCTTACCTTCCTATCGTTTAAAGACAGCTGAACTGATATTTTTCCTTTACTGGCTAGTAATAAAATTCTGAAAACAGAGAATGATAATAGAAAACCGACTCGAGCTAAACCACAGCACGGTTATGATAAAAATATTATAATGTTTGAGTTTTAGTTACCTAATTTGGCTCACAGTTTAGAATAAGCGTATTTCTTTTAATTAACTATATTACAATTTTACTCACTTCAAAGACTCCTCAAATTTATGGATTTTCTTTTGAGCATCTTCTTTTTCTTTATCAAGTTCAGTCTGCAAGTCATGAACCTGCCGTGACAAAGATGTAAAATTTACTGAAAGACAAGTCAAGTTTACTCAAAGGAGAAATACAATGAAACAGTAATCTTAAATCTATTTTTAATATAAAATTAGATTTAGATTTTTCAAGATAGAGGCTTGGTTAACCATAATCATTTACCATAGAATTATCTTAACAGTATTCTCCCAGTAATAATTTTCTGGTCAAAGTTAATCATTGTTTAAATGTACCTGCACGTGGATTCCCTGTAAAATAAACTGATATGTAAGAAATTCAAAAAGGGAGGAATCACTTTTGAAATTTTTAACATTACATATTAACCAAAGTAATCCAACAAGACACAGGAGAATACAATAAATAATGTGTCTATATTCCCCAAAAACATACAGGTTATGATGAAACAGTCTTCCACTTCTGGGAATGATCTATATAAACATCTACTGAGTCTGGGGGGAAGTCCCCCCACCCTGAGAATCTCTTTACTAAATGTGGCATCCTCTGAACAGGTGGGATGGCAGCAAGAATAATGAGGGTCAAATGAATATTTCTCTTCACAGAAAGCTCTTCGTATGCAAATGCAGATAAGCATACCTAACATGGACCCATTATACGGATCTAAAAATAGGAAAAGGAAACTGCTACAGCTGGAGGGAAGGGGAGAGTAAAACAGCAGCTGTGGTCCCACAGAGGAGACAGCTGAGGGTGCAGAGCCCAGCTGGAAGGTAAGGGAGCTCAAGTCACTTAGCGGGCGGGGGTCCCGAGCACAACCCGCCGGCAATCCAGGTGAGGCGGACTGTGTGCCTGGTGGGGCACAGGAGATGGGAGAGGAGGGAGAAGAACGAAGTCAACGAAACGCACGCACACACGCCCCCCCACACACAGTCACAAACCTTTTCAAACACTGAATCAGTGCTCCTCAAAAATATCTGTATTTAGTTAGCTATTCATTGGTTTGGACAGAGAACTATTTAGCTCAAAAATTCTATGTTCCTTGGCCTTTTCCTATTACAATTCTCTTATATTTTTCTCCTTTGGTATTTTAGTAAAATAAATAATAAATAAAATAAACTGCCTGTAAAGTGAAAGAGTGAGGACAGAGGGGAGCTTTTCCAGGACAATATTTGATCAAAAGCGCCTACTGGCTGCTGTGATGGCGATCACCAAGGTGTAGACTACCTCCACTTCCACCTCAGCCTTTTCTTTCCCTATGATACCTGTTTCTCCTTCATGGACATCATGTCTTCAGGGATTCTACTGATGAATTTCTTAATGTTTTCTTTTGAAGAAACTTCTTTCTCTGAGTCACCTGTATCACGCTCTCCTCCCTTTGCTCCACAATATTTCTTCCACAGACCCCATTCTGGCTTCTTCCTCTTACTCATTCTTAAACAGAGTATTATCTGTTCAGATTTGGTGCTTGACAAAAAAAAAAAAAAAAAATACGGGGGGCATAACGCTGCTCCTGTCCCACGTCCCCTAGTGAGGTCTCCTCAGAGCTGCAGTGAAAATCCAGTTCCCAGGAAATCCCCAGGAGGGTTTGGGGAGGTTTTCCCTCACCCCACAGACTAGGTCTTGGGTTCTGCGAAACCGCACGTTACGTGGAAACCTCGCAGGAGCCGCGATCAGAGTCACTGGCAAGTCAACAGCACCTGACACACTGGCCTCCAGCTGGCTGCACGAGCAGGGTTCCCCCTCGATTTCCTGCTCGGTTTTCTTCTGGGACTCAGGACTCTCTGCACGCTAGCATAATTGAGATTTACCCACTTTGGTGAAGATATCAAAAACTGAACCAACTTTGAGAAAAATCTATTAGGGTTACACGGTGATTATGACCGCAAGCTCTGGAGCCAGACTGCACAGGTTTCGCCCCTTCACAAGCTACTCGACACTGTGCCTCAGTCGCCTCTTTGGAAAATGAGGACGGCAATCAGGATGAGCATTCTTTTCAAAAACTGTGATGGACTTAATAAGTGACTCCAGGTAAAGCTCTTAGGTCAATATTGGGAACATGATAAATGCTCAGCAGTGTTAATTATCATCACCTCCTCAGACTAAATACTCTATACACAAACATTTTCTTGAAAATTCAAGGTCATTATGAACACCCCAAACCACAATACAGCATGCCACATAATGGAATTCCCTGTGGACTATTTGCCCTTTCAGAAAACGGCCCCTGAATTGCTAAGAATTTTGAGTTCTCGTAAGCACTTTTTACCACTCACGATTCAATCTTAACCTTGGTCAAGTTCTAGCTGCCACTTCCTGATTGGCTTGTGCTACCCAAGCACCTTGATCTAATTTATCGCTTCTAAACTATTAGGACCATTTCTAAAGCAGCAATGAGGCTATCTGGGTGGGAGAATGAGAGCCTTCCTTCTGAGTGAAACATGCATGTGTCAACGCACAGGCTTCTGAGCTGGTGGCTCCTCAAAGCTAAAAGCTGTTTCTCATTTATTTTTATATCCTCAGCACTCAGCACAACACTTGGCCCGCACTAGAATAGTCAATAAATGCTGTTCTGGGTTTGTTTTTTGCTTATTTGTTCTTAATTGAATATATTTGTATTGAATGCTAAAGGGACCCTTGGGGTTATACTTTTAGTTTTTACCTATATTCCAGAGAGCTGGGGGTGACGGCAATAATGCTACTGCCAACCTTTGCTTCTGAACGTAGTAATGGCAGTGGGAAATAAGCCTTAAATTGACTTGCTTGCAATCCTTTCCCTACTATATAGTTAGCATCAAAAATGAATTTTAATAATTTAAATAATGGAAACAAACCAGATAGACAAAGACACAGCATATATTCTCCAACATGGGCGTCTGCTGTAAATGAGTGAGTCAGGTAGCCAGAAGCACATTTATCGAGCATTTAGTAAATGTAGATTTCATTCCCGTGCACCCTAAGAGGTTATGTTATCAAAAAGGTGTGCCTGTATAAAGAAGAAAGAGGTTTGCTATGTGCAAGGAAACAGACGGCGGCAGATACCACAGCACAAAGAAGAGCGTGGAACCGCGGCTGGCTCGTGCACGGACCAGCCGACGGCCCCACCGCGTCTCGCAACCACACTGCCCACTCTGCTTCTCACCATGACAAATACGGTGCATTGCGCGCCATTAACTCTATAAATCATTTCACTGCACAATTTCATTTTTTAAAGCTTCACTCAAGACACCTGTCCTCTTAAAGAAAATTAGGCCGGTAGTAGTTGGAAAACACTATGCAATACACATGGAACTGTGTAAATTTTAAATTTTTTTAACCTAATTAAAAGAATTATATATAAACACTAAAGACTGGAATAACTATTCCTAATAATTTTGAACTCCATCAGACTTTAGATCTCAACTGTGACACAGTTACCTCAGAATTATTATAAGTAGATATTTCAATTCCAGCACATTTTAGGATATACATGCTTAACATCTGTCTCATGAACGTCTTTCGGTAAACAGCACCATCTTTTAACTCTCTGGTGCCTGTGTGGAAAACAGGCAGCAGGTTACTTGTAGGAGGCAGGTGTTTCCTTGCTAGTAAAATCATTCAGCCTAACCGTTTCCTGATTTAACAGATTAGGACACTTCATCAAACAATGAAATTCAGTTTTACTACCTATTATTTGTTTGATGTTCGAAGATCTGAAGCGCAGGTAACAGCCACAGAGATCAATAAAGACCATTAGGTAATGTGTGCGCTCAAATCAGGGAGAGCATCTGATGCTGCTTCTCTTACCTCAAAGACAACTTAGACTCTGACGCTGCTTTCTTGTTGGCATGAGGAAATAATGTCATTCAGATGGCATTTCCTCCTCCTGAACAGATATTCAGAACTTAGTTTTATACCAAAAGTTACTGAATGCGCACACCTGTAACACTGTCTAAGACAAAAACAAAAGCGCTATCCATCCCACTTGGCTATCCGGTTACACAGTCTGGTGCTCGGTAAGATTTATGTCAGCTCTCTGAGCAGTCAAAGAGGATATTCCCTGAGGGGGGTACAGGACATCAAATCTTCAAGGGCTGAGATCACAGCAGGTTTAATAAAGAAAGAAGAACAGATGTCAATTTAAAAGGGGGAGATTATGGAATTAATTGTAAAACAAAAAGTGGCACGCTGAGCGCCATTTTCTTCCAATACAAATAACGTTAGAACGTATGCAATATGTACAACTACACTTATTTTTCTTTACAGATGGCTGCTATTTTAAACACATCTTATTTACACTGAAAACAATTAACACTCTTTAACTAGTTACGTTATTTAAAAGCGAGACCACTTGATAGCTCACGGAAAGGGAAAAGCTGTAGTTATGACACCTAATTAAAAGGATTTAGGTCTGCTCCCTGAAGTGAAACAGAATAGGATGGGGGAAGGTGGCTGGCTAGGGATGAACTGAGCTTTAACATTCTGTTTCTTGTGTGTGTCCATCAGGGAGAGGGGCTGGTGCAGAAACCTGAGTTTACTCAGTGGCCGAACAGCCAAGAAAAGACCATGGTAGGAGAGACTGCCTCTCCAGCCCCAACTCTGTATGTCACGGCCCACAGGAGGACTCAACTTTGGGGTAGGAAGACAATCTTGTATATGAGTCAGTGTGCACCTTCCTCCTGGTACCAAACCCTCTGGGGCTCACAGGTAAGCAAGTACCATCACTCAGGAGGAGGGCTGACCACGGAGTGTGACAGAGCAGGAGGCCGGGAAGGTGGCCCTGATGGATGGGGAGCCAGACATCCGCCCAAAGAAAGAACAAAGGACTAACAGGTACACCCGGAGGATGTGCATGCCTCAGGCAGCGGGGAGCAAGGCTTATGACAGCGCACGGTCTGCTCTGGGTAAGCCAGGTTGTTAAGCAGCTGCATGGCTCAACAGCAGAAACCGAAAAAATTCTTTATTTCAGTGAAAGCAGTATTTCTCCCTCCTGTTCAGATATCATTTTGTAGGCATGAAATATATTCAGTATCTTGCATTGAGCTGTATTAAAACTGCAGGGGAAAGACACTTTAACAATAAGAAAATTAATTATAATTTTAAAGAGCACATATTTAGGTCAATGCACATCAGAAGAAACACTCACTTTTCCGAAGGACAGAAACTTTCTTCTTCCCAGACATTAAGCTGCTGGAGAGCAGCGTCTATGGATAGCTCACCCTCAACCCCTCCCCTGCATCCAGTGCCTGGTGTGATACCTCGCCCCGTGAAAGCATGTAATGCATGTCTGCTGTGACGATACGCATAGATAAGATGTGGTATTACATCTTTTAACAACTTTGTGCTATAAAATCTGTCTAATTTTAATTTGTATGTATTTTAATTAGTTGAAGGGGTAACTTTTTTCTCATTTTCCATTATGTGGGTATTTTACAAGAGGATTAATTTGGTGGATGTTAGAACTGTAAATAATTACAAAAGCAGCAACAAAATCTTTGCTATTTCAATTACAGTCATACAGCAAACAACAAATTCAAAACTCAAGTTTGAAAGCCACAGACATAGAATTCTATACTTTATCACCGAAGGTGTCAACAGTGTGGCAGTGACCCTAGTTGTTACTGGTAACAAGGACACCAGCATGCACCAGTAGAAACAGTCACTACCGTCACTGCTCTAAATCGCAAGAGACAATGACTAATCCATTTCTTACTAATCGATCGTAGTAGACAATGCTTTCACTGTTTCATATTCTTTGGTTAATTTCTTAGAGTTCTTATTACACATATGATACAACAGAAAAAAATAACACCCAACAGTCACATCACATTTTTACTGGTAGAAAGAAAATATAATTTCAAAAGGTTATTATGAAAGGCGAACATAATAATACTCTTCACTCAAATATAACAGAGAAGTGGTGTTTTAATGTTGATATAATTAAAAATCAAACTGAAGAAGCTGTTTGTAAACATGAAAAAGAAGAAAAATTTGATTACTGGCTAACTGAAATGAACTCAGAAATAAGAGCTGGAATGCACGGCTGTATAAAAATCAACCCTCATTCTTAACTGCCTCATGTGCTATTTTAAATGTCATAGCTTCCCATGAAACATATTACCTTTTTCTCATAGGTGCGTTTTAAGTGACATTTCTCCATTTGAAACTTATTTTCTTGATCCTGTGAATAATAAATATTTATCTTTATTATACTTAAAATTGCTTCTAGGTCAATAAAATTGGTAATCTAATGAAACAAATCAATCTCTTTGATGACAAACCTTATTTGAGTCTTGCATATTTAAGAGAGCCCTACCTGTCCAGTTTTCTAAACTACAACTAGAAACATGCATAGCTTTATGTTGGAGGCCATAAAACCTTAGTTATCTGAAGATGTTACCACTCTCAAAAGTACATACTTTACAGTGAAAGAGAAACTTTCTGACCCTTAGAATTAGGAGATCACTTAAAAATGACCAAATGAATCAACATGAAAATAATAAGTTTGAAGTTATATCATATGGAAGTGCTTGGTACTTTCTGACCATGAGAGAAAAGGCAAGATCTAAAAGGTGTGAAAGAGGGAGTTCCCTGGTGGTCCAATGGTTGGGACGCCGCACTTCCACCGCAGGGGGCATGGGTTCAATCACTGGTCGAGGAACTAGGATCCCACATGCCGAGCGGTGCAGCCAAAACAATAAATTAATTAATTAAAGGTGTGAAAGAAAGAAAGAGAAATTATAAAGAATGGCAGATAATAATTTAAAGAGAGGAAATAATTCTAAAATAATAATGTATTTAAATAAGGTTTATTCTTTTAACTAATCTCAAAAAAAGTAGATTGTTCAAATTAAAATTATTGTTCTTTTTACTCTATATCCCATTAGCATCTACTTTTGTTAAAGTAAATAAGATGAAAAATGATACAGTGCAATAAAAGAATCAGAAATGGCTACCTGCATTTCTGAGTTTTTTTCATCAACTCTCATTTATATGTATACACCAAGAAAAGGAGAGGTGAGTTTTAGCCATTATTCTGTGTAAAAATACAGGACTCACCTTTAACTGTTGCTTTCTTTGAAGTTCTGATTCCTGTAACTGCTGTTTTAATTGACAGATGTTCTGTTCTAATTCTTTAATCATACCAGATGCCTAAAAAGATTTTAAGAAAATAATAAAAAAATGAAACTTTGATTTTTCTACCATCCTACAAACTTCTGGTTCAAAAAATTTAACTTTTTTCCCCCCTGAAGCTTCAGTTAGAATTAAAATTATCTATAAATCTGAATTTTTAAAAAACTTTAAGTTAAAAAATCTTTTAAAGTAAAAAGATAAATTAAGTACTGCATGGCATTTAAAGTTATGAAAATATAATACTGATGTAAAAAGAATAGGTATACAGAAAACTTTTTAAATTTTAATTTTAAAACCAAATCCACTAGAATATTTAATTCATGAAATATCAAGTAATTGACTATTTTAGTATTGAGGCTATAGGATTTTCTTTGCAGAAAGTTTCAATTATCTGACACAAAAGTGTGTGAGTGCCCCTGAGGGTGTCTGTGGGCTCATATAAGCGTATGTGATGGCAGGAAAACTAACGCATAACCAAGATTTCAAAATAATAATAATAATGTATAGAGTTACTCCAAAATATGTATTATTAACACAACTGAACATTTCTTCTCGGATTTTTATGTTTCCTCCTTTAAAAACTTTGGTAATTAAAAGGGTTAATTTATAGCAGATTTTAGTTTATTAAATATTTGTGTTATGCTATATATTAGACACTTAGCATTAAATTAAGCAAAGGAGAGACTAATTTAAAGGCCAGATAGTAGTTAGCTTCTACTACCTTTGGCTATATGCTGAGTAAAGGAGATAAGTACTTTGTATGGACATCTACCAGCATCTATAATACCTTAGAAGTTGAAAGAGCATGTTCCTTTTTCAGAAGGTTTATATCAGCATCATATCTGGTTTGTAACAGTTTCATGTTTTGCTCATAATCATTTACAAGATGATCCTTCTCTTTATGCAATGTGTTGCACCTAAAAGCAATCAGAGAATAAAACATATTTCCAATATATTTATAATCAATCTCTAAAATGGAACTTTTTAGTCAACCAAATCCAAATGCATTATCTTTCAATATATCAAATAAGTATCCACATTTTTATCAACTGTTTTCAAACAGTATGCTTCTTATATTAAATGGTACTTTAAAAAATTTAATAAATGGCCGCATTTAGATTGGAAACCTCCCAAGTTAAATGCACAAGTGTGATTAATTTCAGCAGATAATTTAATAGAGTTAATATCAGTACTTTACAGCCACACCTGAGAGATATCTGACTTCAGACAATACCTTGCCTTTACTTCTTGCAATTCATTACATGTTATCTGGTAACATCTCTCAAGTTCCAGCTTTTCTTGAATTAATTTCTGCTTCTGTAAGTTACTGTTCTCTGCTTCTCCAGTCAGCTGCTGGACACGGGACTCCAGTTCTCTGATCATCTGGTGCTAAAATAACGGGTCATTGTTAAGAAAGCCTCTAACTTTATAACAATTCTGTATCATTAAATAGCCTGAAGAAAAAATACAACGTATGAGAGAGAAGAATATGAAAAAACAAATGTATCAAAAACCATACTAATAAAAACTAAACCAACCTCTAAATTAACCAAGTCTCTTTTTTAAAAAAAGGAGTGCTTTCTACCGTAAAAGTAAGGCTAATGTGTTTATATGCTTTTAGCCATTCATTCATTCACTGAACAAATATTTACTGAACCCGGCACTATTCTCATCTAGGGACATAGCATTACTAATTATTAGAGAAATACAAATCAAAACTACAATGCAAAAAGAAACATGTGATCCTTATAAAATATTAGAAATTGTTAAAGAAACCAAGGCAAAGAGTACTGAATTGATACAAATAAGTAATTCTCCAGAATTTGCTAAGGAAAAAGGGTTTCTATTAGCCAGAAAAGCAGTCAGCCATCTTTCTACAATATGAATATTGAATACAGTGGACATGAGAGAAAAGAATAAAAGTACTAGTTATATGAGAAAGAAAAAAATAGGTGAGAGGAAAACATACCCAACAAATCAGAGAAGAAAGTCCAGGATGTTGAAGCAATATTTTGATCTCAGTTGTCTGTATATCATTATACAGAATAACAGTGATGAAAATATATATTTTATATATATATATAAAATATATATGATAAAATAGAAATAAAATAAGCAAAATAAAGTACATATTGTACATATGCCTATACAATCTGCCCCTCTAATAGGCAGTGGCAATGCAACTGGGTATCATACGATTACCTTCTGACTCTTGCATTCCAAACTGCCCTGAACAACTCTAACCTTTTCCTTACTTTGCTCTTTACACCCATACCAGCAGTATAATGGTGAGTAATGATCAAATCATCTCATTCAATAATATGTATATGTAGTCTTTTTCCCATTTGAACAAATTAAACTGTCCATCCTGAATTTTATGATGGAAGACTTCTCTAACTCAGCAAGATTATGCTTCACTTTTTATAACAACAACTCCTACTCTAGCACCATACAAGTATGAAGAGTGCACTCCCAATTACTTAATCAATAATACAAATAAAGAGAGTAACTCTCACCCAGGTATGCAAAGCTATTTCAACATTTGAAAATCAATTAATGTAATCCATCTCGTCAATGGCTAAAGAAGAAAAATCACATGATCATATCAATAGATGCAGAAAAAGCATTTGACAAAATCCAACACTGATTCATGATAAAAAAAAAAAAAACTCAGTAAAATGGGAATGAAGGGGAATTTCCTCAATTTGAGGAAAAAATCTCTACAAAACACCTACAGATAACAGTTAGAAGCTAGAAGCTTTCCAACTAAGATCAGGAAAAAGAAAAGGATGCTCTCTCTCTCACAACTCCTTTTCAGCATGAAACTCGAAATCCTAGCTAATGCAATATATAAAAAAGGAAATTAAAGGTATACTGATCAGGAAGAAAGACATAAAACTGTCTTTGTTCACAAAAAGATGATCATCTATGTAGAAAATCTAAAAGTATACATCAAAAACCTCTTGAAAATAATAAGACATTAAGAAATAATAAGACACTAGAGAATATTGTACTTAGTAAAGTAAGTCAGAGAAAGACAAATATTACATGATATCAATCATATGTGGAATCTAAAAAATAATACAAATGAAGAGAGGATCTATATACAAAACAGAAACAGACTCACAGACATAGAAAACAAACTTATGGCTACCAAAGGGAAAGATGGGGAAGGGAAAGAAAAAAAAAAAAACCCTCGGAAATAATAAGACACTATAGCTTGGTTGCAGGATACAAGGTTAATATACAAAAGTCAATCACTTTTCCTAGTAATAAACAAGGGGAAGTTGACATTAAAAACACAACACTATTTACATTAGCACTCCAAAAAATCAAATACATACAAATATAACAAAATATGTACAAGATCTACATGAGGTTAAACTACAAATCTCTGATGAAAGAATGAGAAAAATCAAAGAACTAAATAAATGGAAAGACAGTCCATGTTCATGGATAGGAAGATTCAATAATGTCAATGTCAGTTATTCCCAAATTGATCTACAGATTTAATGCAATACCAATCAAAATCCCAGCAAGTTATTTTACGGATATGGACAAACTGCTCTTAAAGTTTATATGGAGAGACAAAAGACACAAAATAGCCAATACAAAATTGAAAGAGAAGAACAAAGTTGGAGGACTGACACTGCCTACTTCAAGACTTACTATAAGGCTACAGTAATCAAAACACTGTGGTACTGTCAAAAGAAAAGACAAATAGATCAATGGAACAGAACAGAGAGGCCAGAAAGAGACCCCCATAAATACAGTCTGCTGATTTTGACAAAGGAGCAAAGGCAATACAATGGAGCAAAGATAGTCTTTTCAACAAATGGTGCTAAAACAGATGGACAACCATGTGCAAAAAAAAAGAATCTAGACACATCTTAAAAACTATCTCAAAACAGATCACAGACCTAAATGCAAAATGCAAAACTACAGAAATCCTAGAAGATAGCATATGAAAAACCTAGATTATCTTAAGTTTGGCAATGACTTTTTAGACACAATGTCCATGGCACAATGCATGAAAAAAAAATTGATAAATTGGACTTCATTAAAATTAACATTTTCTATTCCATAAAATATAATATATATTAAGAGGATTAGAACATGGGCTTCCCTGGTGGCACAGTGGTTGAGAGTCCACCTGCCAGTGCAGGGGACACGGGTTCGTGCCCCCGTCTGGGAAGATGCCACATGCCGCGGAGCGACTGGGCCCATGAGCCATGACCGCTGAGCCTGCACGTCCGGAGCCTGTGCTCCACAACGGGAAAGGCCACAGCAGTGAGAGGCCCGCGTACTGTAAAAAAAAAAAAAAAAAAAAGAGGATTAGAATGTAAGCCACAGACTAAGAAAACTATTTGCAAAAGACACATCTGATTAAGGACTGTTTTCCAAAATATACAAAGAGCTCAAAATTTAACAATAATAAAATAAAAAACTAATTAAAAAATGGGTCAAAGACTTAGACACCTCACCAGAGAAGATATACAGATGACAAATAAGCATGTGAAAGGATGTCATCATATATCATCATGGATATGCAAATTAAAACAATGAAATACCACTACACACCCATTAGAATGGCCAAAATCCAGAATGCTGACAAGTATGTGGAAGAACAGGGACTCTCATTCATTACTGGCAGGAACGCAAAGTAGCACAGCCGTCTTGGAAGGCAGTTTGGCAGTTTCTTATAAAACATACTCTTACTATACAATCCAGGAATCATGCTCTTTGGTATTTACCCAAATGAGTTAGAAACTTGTGTCCATACAAAAATATGCACACAGATGTTTTGTCTTGTTTTAATTTATTTATTTATTCGGCTGCACTGGGTCTTAGTCAGGGCACACAGGATCTTCATTGCCTCATGTGGGATCTTTAGCTGAATGTGGGATCTTCTTTTAGTTGCAGCATGTGGGATCTAGTTCCCTGACCAGGATCGAACCAGGGCCCCCTGCATTGGGAGCACAGAGTCTTAACCACTGGACCACCGGGGAAGTCCCTGCACACAGATGTTTATAGCAGCTTTGTATTCATAACTGCCAAAATTTGGAAGCAACTAAGATGCCCTTCAGTAGGTGAGTGGATAAACTGGTACATCCAGAGGATGGAACATTGTTCAGCACTAAAAAGAAATGAGAGGGCTTCCCTGGTGGCACAGTGGTTGAGAGTCTGCCTGCCGATGCAGGGAACACGGGTTCGTGCCCCGGTCCGGGAAGATCCCACATGCCGCGGAGCGGCTGGGCCCGTGAGCCATGGCCGCTGAGCCTGCGCGTCCGGAGCCTGTGCTCCGTGATGGGAGAGGCCACAACAGTGAGAGGCCCGTGTACCCGCCCCCCAAAAAAAAGATGCTGATGTAGAATCATAAAAAGATGCTGATGTAGAATCACATTTTTCAGGCTGTAACAAACAGTGTTGGAGGGGAATTCCAGAGTTTATAACTTCAGGATCAGAGAAGGAACAAACAGATTACCTTGGGTACAAAGAATATCTTCCCACATTGTGAACTCAGAGGTGGCACTCGGAAGACGAGGTTAGATTTCTTAAAAGGACATGGCTTGTAGACAGAAGTTCTAATAGGCATTAGATTAGTAATTCAAGTTCTCGGTCATGGGAAAATGGGACAAACTGCACTTGTGGGATTTGGAACAAGAGGAGAATGGGAGAGCGACCGGCAGGCTACTGGAAGATCCCGGAATGAGGCAACAGTGGCCTGAACTCAAGTGGTAGCTGTGGAAACAGAAGGGGAGAGAGCAGGTCCAGGAAAATTTTCAGAGAAGTAAATAGTATGATTGAGTAAAATACTAAATGCAGGAGATGAGAAGTGGAAAAATCATAAATCTTCCAGGTTCAAAATCTAATATGCCAAGAGAACTGGCACATTCTTCCCCAGAAGAAATTCAGGCTGTGAAAAAAGAATCTAGTTCTATTACAAATACATAAAAGAATCTAGTTCTATTACAAATACATAAAAACCTCATTGAAGGGGTAGCGGGAAAGGTGATGACCTACGCAATTTTGAAATGAGTGGCATCTGTGAGACCAAAGGCAAAAGGAATTGCACGTAAGCACTGTTCCCTAGTTGACAAAGTTGGTTCCCATGGGGATATGGGTCAACAACTCTGATTATATCCATTTCTGTACACTGAAATTGAACAATTAGAAGATGATGGTGGAGGCCAAGTTTCCAATGTTGGATTGAGAATTTACAGAGGGGAGGAGAAGGCTAGAATAATCCATGTGGTAATGGTTTAGAGTTACAGACATCATTAAGAGATTATGTTTAGCTTAATACAGATACAGATGGTTACATATACTAATGTTTATAGATATGCATATATATACAGGTTTGTATAGATGCAAATACTCTGTCTGGTGAGAGGACATAAAAGAAATGACACCCCAGCAGTAATAAGTACACCCAGCAAACAGATCTTGGTTTCTAATACCAGTCTCCATATAATCCACATTGATGGGGTGGGTCAAAGGGGCAGAGGGGCCTACTGTAGGATCTCCCAATGGCTGAAGCTGGAACAATTTAAGCAACAAAATAAAGGAATATTGGATTATAGCCCAGAGCACAAGATAAACATCCATGAGTCCATACTGATAAAAATAAATGATTCCCTAAATTAATAAATGAGGGAGAAGAGACAAATCTCCCATGCAGAAAAACTCCAAATAATTTACATAGATACTCCACCCTCAAGTATGGAGAGTATAACTCCCACTTCTTATACACAGGCTGCACACAGGTACTTCCTTCCAAAGAGGACAGTATGGAAAGGCAGGGAGGGAACGCCTTCACAGTGGAAAACCTGACAAACACTACCTCAGCCAGGTGGTCAAGGTTAATATCCACAGTAAGTCATTAGTAGCATCTGCCCTCGGTGTGATATGCTGAGAACGCGCTGTACCTCCGTGATCTTACTGCCTCGACCCATAGCCCCAGTCTAATCATGAGAAAAACATGAGACAAATTCCAATACAGGGCATTACACAATACTCCTGACCAGTCCTCCTCAAAACTGTCCAGGCTGTTAAAAACAAGGGAAGTCTGAGAAACTGCCACAACCAAAAGGAACCTACGCAGAAAATACAATGTGGTATCTGGATGAGATCCTGGAAAAGAAAAAGGGCATTAGGTAAAAATTAAGGAAAACGGAATAAACTATGGACTTCAGTTTATTAAGGTATCCTGTGGATTCACTGATTGTAACAACTGTACCAAAATAACGTAAGATGTTACAAAGAGGGGAAGTTGGGTGTGGGGTATATAGGGACTCTCTGTACCATCTTCTCAAGTTTTCTGTAAATCTAAAACTGTCCTAAAAAATAAAATCTATTTTTCTAAATGGTCATCTTGTTCAAAATGATGAACTGGTGCTATGCGGGAGTTTTTTCTTTAAAATTGTGAGGCTGGGAGAAAAATTCTGGTGGCGACTATAAAATAACAAACACCACATGCCACTAACAATAACAGTTAATAATAGGTAACACAATACTTCATGTGTCTAGGCCCTTTTGATACTCTTTAAACTTGATTCAGGTCCATGAATAGAATTCAGAGTGTCAGGGACTCTGAATGGAAAAAAATAGCTCCTCTTTATTTTCAGTTCCCTAACTAACTGACCTTCAGCATTTCCCTTTAACTATGAACACAGCCAACAACCAAGTTAGTATGAGCAAGACCTATGAATAACAGGAACACAGATATTTCCATAGACCATACAGTGTGGGATAATCACTAATATTGTTGATCCTCCTCATTATTCATAAATTACAGTAGTTATTAGGCCCACTGCTAAATCTTGAAATGTACTGCATTAGTTTAGAAGCATATGTATTACTTTATCATGGATTTGATTGATTAATATTTTGATGACTGTAACTCAATATAATTTCTTTGCAATCTCATATATTTTATTAAATTTTCAAATATTATTCTGAGAAGGGGTGCATAAACTTCACAAGATGGCCAGTGGCATCCATGGTACAGAAATGGGTAAAGAATTCCACTAATAAAGCCTAAAATATCAATAAATCTACTCACAGACTTTGTGTGTCTAAACCCTGGTATGAAGAGAGCCCTGTATTTTACAGCTGTCCCCTCCCCAAGCATCTAAGAATTTTGCTATCATTTTCATATTTCTAAGTTCTAATATATTGTTTTAAAAACCCAGTGTTTAAGGGACTCTGTTTAAGACTAAATAGTGAAGAATTATATATCTTATTTCAAAAGAACTTGGAATATTTCCAAGTAGAAGAGCAATGTAACATGCTACTCCACACTGATTTAGTTATAAAACTGGCACTTTTCTATCACCATTATTTTGTGTTCTGTTTATCTAAATAAATTTAATACAGTTCAAAACTAAAAAAAAAAAAAATCCAGTGTTTACATGTTTAATTACTAATTTCACACAAGAAAATCCCTGCCAATACCAAAAGACATGAGTCTAATCATCTATACAATTGTCTGCTTACGATAAATGGCACGGAAACAGAATAAGACCCAACAAAAAAACAAAAAAGCCTGAAAGAACAAAACACAGGAACTCATTCTCAGTGACAGGCTCACCTTCCATCTTGAGCCATGCCTTGACTGTTAAACCAGGAGCAGCTCTGCAAAATCTGTCTAGTTTTCGTGATTCTTAAATTCAGTGCTGCTGACAGACTCTGTCCATTTCTCTCTATACTTACTGTTACCTAATGACAAGGTCTGAATGCTAATTTTTAAATTCAACTTTCATTAAAAATATAATGAAGTTTCTCTAACAGTAACCTCTTGGCCCCAAAGTATCACTTTACTTTACATCCCAAATTGATAAAAATTAAAATTCCACTGTGAAAGCTATTACTCAATGATATTCAACTAATGAAATATAACAATGCAGTAGGCATTTTAGACAATCAATATGTTTCATAAATTTCAACCCTAAAATTACTTAATATATTTATTCACTTTTGTGAAAATTTAGGATGTTGAGATGACGAAAATGTATTTCAGATATAAATCTGGGTTTTGTTCATGGCTTTGAATATCATCTCTATGCTGATTATCCAGAAAATAAACCCTTGGTTTTTCCCCCTAGTAAAACTGATCCACTTTCAGGCTTCTCCATCCCAGGGCACAGTAGCAGCACTTGGCAGTTCCCACCTCTTCACTGACACCCAAGGCCAAGCCGCCCACCTCTCCCTCCTGTACCTATGACACCAGCATCCTGCTTGGTCTCCCGGCTTCCATACTCGGCCACCCAGAGTTTGTTCTCCGCACAGAGCAAAACAGATTCTTTAAAAATAATAGTTAGATGGAACCACTTTCATGTGCTCAATCCAATACAAATTCAATACAAATATACCAGAAATTCACTGAACTGTATGAAGGATTGTTAACAATAACCCAATACAGGGTTTTCCCTGATTTGCCCACTGACGAATTTTCCTACCACGCTCCTTTCTGCTCCTTTCTGCTCACAGACCCCGTCCACGCCACCCCTTGCTCTTCTATGAGCTTGCCGGATAGTCCCAGCTTTCGGATCTTTGCACAGGCCATTCCTTCTGCCCGAAACGCTTTTCCCAGAGGATCGCACGGCCCCCATACTTCTCAAATGCGCTGTGTAAGCATCGCACCTTCAGAAGAAAGGCTCCCCAGCACCTGTCTGCAGCAGCGCTCGCCTCCGCTTTATTCCACATACCAGTGTTGCTCAACCTATTGCCAGGGCTTCCCTGGTGGCGCAGTGGTTGAGAGGCCGCCTGCCGATGCAGGGGACATGGGTTCGTGCCCCGGTCTGGGAAGATCCCACATACCGCGGAGCGGCTGGGCCCATGAGCCATGGCCGCTGAGCCTGCGCGTCCGGAGCCTGTGCTCCGCAATGGGAGGGGCCACAACAGTGAGAGGCCCGCGTACCGCAAAAAAAAAAAAAAAAAAATTATTGCCATTACTTAATTAACCAAGAAGCCAGTTTAGATATTTTTCTTCTAATCATCCCCTACTATGAAATTTTAATACCACAGTCTTGCTGTTTATAAACTATGCCCGCTGGAGGGTCACAATCCATTATAATATCTAAATTTTGTAATCCCAGGAAGCAATTTCCACCTCCTTGAGGATGAAATCACCCCACTGATTTTCTTTGGAATTTTATTTTATTTCTTTTTTATACAGCAGGTTATTAGTTATCAATTTTATACATATCAGTGTACAGATGTCAATCCCAATCTCCCAGTTCATCCCACCCCCACCACCACCCACCCCCACTGCTTTCCTGAAACGCTTGGTGTCCATACGTTTGTTCTCTACATCTGTGTCTCTATTTCTGCCGTGCAAACTGGTTCATCGGTACCATTTTCCTAGGTTCCACATATGTGAGTTAATATACGATATTTTTCTCTTTCTGACTTACTTCACTCTGTATGACAGTCTCCAGATCCATCCACGTCTCTACAAATGACCCAACTGCGTTCCTTTTTATGGCTGAGTAATATTCCATTGTATATTTGTACCACATCTTCTTCATCCATTCGTATGTTGATGGGCATTTAGGTTGCTTCCATGACCTGGCTATTGTAAATAGTGCTGCAATGAACATTGGGGTGCATGCATCTCTTTGAATTATCGTTTTCTCTGGGTATATGCCCAGTAGTGGGATTGCTGGGTCATATGGCAATTCTATTTTTAGGTTTTTAAGGACTCTCCATACTGGTCTCCATAGTGACTGTATAAATTTACATTCCCACCAACAGTGCAAGAGGGTTCCCTTTTCTCCACACCCTCTCCAGCATTCGTTGTTTGTAGATTTTCTGATGATGCCCATTCTAACTGGTGTGAGGTGATATCTCATTGTAGCTTTGATTTGCATTTCTCTAATAATTAGCGATGTTGAGCATGTTTTCATGTGCTTCTTGGCCATCTGTATGTCTTCTTTGGAGAAATGTCTATTTAGGTCTTCTGCCCATTTTTGGATTGGGTTGTTTTTTTAATATTGAGCTGCATGAGCTGTTTATATGTTTTGGAGATTAATCGTTTGCTGATTCATTTGCAAATATTTTCTCCCATTCTGAGAGTTGTCTTTTCATCTTGTTTGTAGTTTCATTTGCTTTGCAAAAGCTTTTAAGGTTCATTAGGTCCCATTTGTTTACTTTTGTTTTTATTTCCATTACTCTAGGAGGTGGATCAAAAAAGATCTTGCTGTGATTTATGTCAAAGAGTGTTCTTCCTATGTTTTCCTCTAAGAGTTTGATAGTGTCCGGTCTTACATTTAGGTCTTGAATCCATTTTGAGTTTATTTTTGTGTATGGTGTTAGGGAGTGTTCTAATTTCATTTTTTACATGTAGCTGTCCAGTTTTCCCAGCACCACTTATTGAAGGGACTGTCTTTTCTCCATTGTATACCCTTGCCTCCTTTGTCATAGATTAGTTGACCATAGGTGCGTGGGTTTACCTCTGGGCTTTCTATCCTGTTGCAAAGATCTATATTTCTGTTTTTGTGTCAGTACCATATTGTCTTGATTACTGTAGCTTTGTAGTATAGTCTGAAGTCAGGGAGCCTGATTCCTCCAGCTCCGTTTTTCTTTCTCAAGATTGCTTTCGCTATTTGTGGTCTTTTGTGTTTGCATACAAATTGTGAAATTTTTTGTTCTAGTTCTGTGAAAATTGCCATTGGTAGTTTGATAGGGATTGCACTGAATCTGTAAATTGCTTTCGATAGTACAGTCGTTTTCACAATGTTGATTCTTCCAATCCAAGAACATGGTATATCTCTCCATCTGTTTGTTTCATCTTTAATTTCTTTCATCAGTGTCTTATAGTTTTCTGAGTACAGGTCTTTTACCTCCTTAGGTAGGTTTATTCCTAGATATTTTACTCTTTTTGTTGAAATGGTGAATGGGATTGTTTACTTAATTTCTCTTTCTGATCTTTCGTTGTTAGTGTATAGGAATGCAAGAGATTTCTGTGCATTAATTTTGTATCCTGCAACTTTACCAAATTCATTGATTAGCTGTAGTGGCTTTCTGGTGGCATCTTTAGGATTCTCTATGTATAGTATCATGTCATCTGCAAACAGTGAGTTTTACTTCTTCTTTTCCAATTTGGATTTCTTTTTCTTCTCTGATTGCCATGGCTAGGACTTCCAAAACTATGTTGAATAATAGTGGCTAGAGGGGACATCCTTGTCTTCTTCCTGATCTTAGAGGAAATGCTTTCAGTTTTTCACCATTAAGAATGATGTCGGCTGTGGGTTTGTTGTATATGGCCTTTATTATGCTGAGGAAAGTTCCCTCTATGCCTACTTTCTGGAGAGTTTTTATCGTAAATCAGTGTTGAATTTTGTTGAAAGCTTTTTCTGCATCTGATGAGATGATCATATGGTTTTTTTTCTTCAATTTGTTAATATGCTGTATCCCATTGATTGACTTGCGTATATTGAAGAATCCCTGCATCCCTGGGATAAATCCCACTGGATTATGGTGTATGATCCTTTTAATGTCTTGTTGGGTGCTGTTTGCTAGTATTTTGTTGAGGACTTTTGCATCTGTGTTCATCAGTGATATTGCTCTGTAATTTTCTTTTTTTGTAGTTTCTCTGTCTGGTTTTGGTATCAGGGTGATGGTGGCCTCGTAGAATGAGTTTGGGAGTGTTCCTCCTCTGCAATTTTTTGGAAGAGTTTAACAAGGATGGATGTTAGCTCTTCTCCAAATGTTTGATAGAATTCACCTGTGAATTCACCTGTGAAGCCATATGGTCCTGGAATTTTGTTTGTTGGAAGATTTTTAATCAGAGTTTCAATTTCGTTCCTTGTGATTGGTCTGCTCATATCTTCTATTTTTTCCTGGTTCAGTCTTGGAATGTTATACCTTTCTAAGAATTTGTCCATTTCTTCAGGTTGTCCATTTTATTGGCACAGAGTTGCTTGTAGTAGTCTCTTATGATGCTTTGTATTTCTGCGGTGTCCATTGTAACTTCTCCATTTTCATTTCTAATTGATTTGAGTCCTCTACCTCTTTCTCTTGATAACTCTGGCTAAAGGTGTATCAATTTTGTTTATCTTCTCAAAGAACCAGCTTTTAGTTTTATTGATCTTTGCTACTGTTTTCTTTGTTTCTATTTCTTTTATTTCTGCTCTGATCTTCATGATTTCTTTCCTTTTACTAACTTTGGGTTTTGTTTGTTCTTCTTTCTCTAGTTTCTTTAGGTGTAAGGTAAGTTTGTTTATTTGAGGTTTTTCTTGTTTCTTGAGGTGGGCTTGTATTGCTATAAACTTACCTCTTAGAACTGCTTTTGCTGCATCCCATAGGTTTTCAATCGTCGTGTTTTCATTGTCATTTGTCTCTAGGTATTTTTTGATTTCCTCTTTGATTTCTTCAGTGATCTCTCGGTTATTTAGTAACGTACTGTTTCGCCTCCATGTGTTTGTGTTTTTCACGTTTTTTCCCCCTGTAATTGATTTCTAATCTCATAGCACTGTGGTCGGAAAAGATGCTTGATATGATTTCAATTTTCTTAAATTTACCGAGGCTTGATTTGTGACCCAAGATGTGATCTATCCTGGAGAATGTTCTGCATGCACTTGAGGAGAAAGTGTAATCTGCTGTTTTTGGATGGAATGTCCTATAAATATCAATTAAATCTATCTGGTCTATTGTGTCATTCAAAGCTTGTGTTTCCTTATTAATTTTCTGTCTGGATGATCTGTCCATTGGTGTAAGTGAGGTGTTAAAGTCCCCCACTATTATTGTGTTACTCTCAATTTCCTCTTTTATAGCTGTTAGCAGTTGCCTTATGTTTTGAGGTGTTCCTCTGTTGGGTGCATATATATTTATAATTGTTGTATCTTCTTCTTGGATTGATCCCTTGATCATTATGTAGTGTCCTTCCTTGTCTCTTATAACATTCTTTATTTTAAAGTCTATTTTATCTGATATGAGTATTGCTACTCCAGCTTTCTTTTGATTTCTATTTGCATGAGATATCTTTTTCCATCCCCTCACTTTCATTCTGTATGTGTCCCTAGGTCTGAAGTGGATCTCTTGTAGACGGCATATATATGGGTCTTGTTTTTGTATCCATTCAGCGATCCTGTGTCTTTTGGTTGGAGCATTTAATCCATTCATGTTTAAGGTAATTATTGATATGTATGTTCCTATTACCATTTTCTTAATTGTTTTTGTAGGTCTTTTTCTTCTCTTGTGTTTCCCACTTAGAGAAGTTCCTTTAGCATTTCTTGTAGAGCTGATTTGGTGGTGAATTCTCTTATCTTTTGCTTGTCTGTAAAGCTTTTGATTTCTCCGTCAAATCTGAATGAGATCCTTGCCAGGTAGAGTAATCTTGGTTGTAGGTTCTTCCCTTTCATCACTTTAAATATATCGTGTCACTCCCTTCAAGCTTGTAGAGTTTCTGCTGAGAAATCAGCTATTAACGTTATAGGAGTTCCCTTGTATGTTGCCATTTTTCCCTGTTGCTTTCAATAATTTTTCTTTGTCTTTAATTTTTGTCAGCTTGATTACTAAGTGTCTCAGCATGTTTCTCCTTGGGTTTATCCTGCCTGGGGCTCTCTGTGCTTCCTGGACTCTCTCTTCTCCTGGGACCCCTATAAATGCAAATGTTGTTGCGTTTAATGTTGTCCCAAAGGTCTCTTAGGTTGTCTTCATTTCTTTTTATTCTTTTTTCCTTATTCTGTTCAATGGCAGTGAATTCTACCATTCTGTCTTCCAGGTCACTTATCCATTCTTCTGCCTCAGTTATTCTGCTATTGATTCCTTCTAGTATATTTTTCATTTCAGTTATTGTATCGTTCATCTCTGTTTGTTTGTTCTTTAATTCTTCTAGCTGTTTGTTCTTTAATTCTTCTAGGTCTTTATTAAACGTTTCTTGCATCTTCTCAATCTTTGCCTGCATTCTTTTTCCGAGGTCCCGGATCATCTTCACTATCATTATTCTGAATTCTTTTTCTGGAAGGTCGCCTATCTCCACTTCATTTAGTTGTTTTTCTGGGGTTTTATCTTGTTCCTTCTTCTGGTACATAGTCCTCTGCCTTTTCATTTTATCTGTCTTTCTGTGAATGTGGTTTTTGCTCCACAGGCTGCAGCATTGTAGTTCTTCTTGCTTCTGCTGTCTGCCCTCTGGTGCATGAGGCTATCTAAGAGGCTTGTGCAAGCTTCCTGATGGGAGGGACTGGTGGTGGGTACAGCTGGCTGTTGCTCTGGTGGGCAGAGCCCAGTAAAACTTTAATCCACTTGTCTGCTGATGGGTGGGGCTGGGTTCCCTCCCTGTTGGTTGTTTGGCCTGAGGAGACCCAACACTGGAGCCTACTCGGCTCTTTGGTGGGGCTAATGGTGGACTCTGGGAGGGCTCATGCCAAGGAGTACTTCCCAGAACTTCTGCTGCCAGTGTCCTTGTCCTCATGGTGAGACACAGCCACCCCTGCCTCTGCAGGAGACCCTCCAGCACTAGCAGGTATGTCTGGTTCAGTCTCTGGTGGGGTCACTGCTCCTTCCCCTGGGTCCCGATGCGCACACTACTTTGTGTGTGCCCTCCAAGAGTGGAGTCTCTGTTTCCCCCAGTCCTGTTGAAGTCCTGAAATCAAATCCCACTAGTCTTCAAAGTCCGATTCTCTAGGAATTCCTCCTCCCGTTGCCAGACCCCCAGGTTGGGAAGCCTGACGTGGGGCTCAGAACCTTCACTCCAGTGGGTGGACTTCTGTGGTATAAATGTTCTCCAATTTGTGACTCACCCACCCAGCAGTTATGGGATTTGATTTGATTGTGAGTGCGCCCCTCCTACCGTCTCACTGCGGCTTCTCCTTTGTCTTTGGATGTGGGGTATCTTTTTTGGTGAGTTCCAGTGTCTTCCTGTCGATGATTGTTCAGCAGTTAGTTGTGATTCCAGTGCTCTCGAAAGAGAGAATGCTGAAATCACCCCATTTAAATGCATGTCTTACAGTGGCTTCTTCTTCATCACACCACTTATCACTACTGGACACCTGTAGCTGTTCACTGGCTGTTGCCCCATGGAAACATGAACACTGTGGAAGGGACTTCTTGTTTACTACTTTGTCCCCAGGGTCCACTGCAATGCCTGGTCATGTTAGGTGCCTGGTAAATTTAACCTCATGAGCCAAAAACTACTTAGGCTTTTTCACTTTTATACAGCATGCTACATTTGTTGTTAACTTATACAATAGTTATGGGCTGAACTGTCTTCCTTCAAATTCATACATTGAAGTCCTAACTCCTTAGCATCTCAAAATGTGACTGTATTTGGACAGTTTTTAAATAGCTAATTTAAAAAAATCATATATCTGATAAGGGATTGACACCCAGAATATACAAAGAACTCCTATAACTCAATAACAAGGAAATACAAAGAACTCCTATACAAATACAAAGAACTCCTATAACTCAATAACAAGGAAAACACAATCATAAAAAGAGCAAAGAACTTGAATAGACGTTTCTCAAAAGTTAATATACAATGGCCAATAAGCACATGAAAAGATGCTAAGCATCACTAATCATTAGGGAAATGCAAATCAAAACCAACCACTATGTACCCATTAGGAAGGCTATCATCAAAAAAACAAAAACAAAAGCAAAAAAAAAAAAAAAAAAAAGATAACCAGATAGGAAGAGGCAAGGAAAGATCTTCCTCTGGAGATTTCAGGGAGGGCAGGGTCCTGTGGACGCCATGAGTTCAGACTTCTAGCCTCCAGAACTGTGAGATAATAAGTTTCTCTTGTTCTGAGATACCAGGTGTGTGGTCATTTCTTACAGCAGTCTAGGAAACTAAGACGCCTATCAAATTGGCAAAGTTTTGGTTTGTCTGTCTGTTTGTTTTTAATTAAAACATCCATTGTTGGGCCCAAAACGTAGAAGAATGGGCACTCTCACACACTTCCAATAAGAGTAATTTTATTATGTAGACATTCATTTTTTTTCTTTTTGACTATATCACTTTTCTCAATTTTCAATAATGAGAGTATATGTATATTTTTTTCCAAAAGAAAAAAAATTTATTTTTAAATCCACTATCATCACCATTATTTAACATTTTCTGCAAGTTCTAGTCAAGATACAATAAACTATAATAAAATATTTATTACATACATGTTAAGAGTTAAAAGTTATGACATATACATTTATTCCTGAGTCTTTTATACAACAAAAGTATAAAAATTTTATGTGACAAAAATATAAAAGACTCAGGAAGAAACATTACAAAAGGAGTTCAAGAGACCCCTGGGTTTTATTTTCTTTATCAACTCGGAAAGCTGATTCTAAATGTATATGTTAAAAGAAAAGGACTCAGCACAATCAAGCCCCTTCTGATGGACAAGGAAGAAAGGAAGACTTCTCTAACAGACATCAAGAGTAACCATGAAGCTATAATAATGAAGACCGTATGATACTAGCAGAGGTAGACAAATTAGCCAACCAACTAGAAGAAAGACCCTCATATATATGGAAGTCTGACAGCTGACAGCATGGCAGATCAATGAGCAAAGGAGGAATTAGCCAAAAGTAGGAATTGGGGGAGGGGGGCATGTGGGGAAGAAGGTCATCCAGGTAGAAAATAATGAAATTAGATCCTTATCTCATACCAGGCACAAAAAATAACTCCACATGGACTAAGAACTCACTGTTAAAAACAAAACTTTAAAGCTTTTAGCAGAATATATAGGTGAACCTTTCTGCACTTGTACTAGAGAAATATTTGTTTACCAAGACATAAAGGGCTTCCCTGGTGGTGCAGGGGTTAAGAATCCGCTTGCCAATGCAGGGGACACGGGTTCAAGCCCTGGTCCGGGAAGATCCCACATGCCGCACAGCAACTAAGCCTGTGCACCACAACTACTGAGGCTATGCTCTAGAGCCTGCGAGCCACAACTACTGAGTCTGCGCACCACAACTACTGAAGCCCACATGCCTAGAGCCTATGCTCTGCAACAGGAGAAGCCACCGCAATGAGAAGCCCGCACACCACAACAAAGAGTGGCCTCCACTCGCCGCAACTAGAGGAAGCCCACGCGCAGCAACGAAGACCCAACGCGGCCAAAAATAAATAAATAAAATAAATAAATTTATATTAAAAAAAGACTTAAAAAGCACTAATTATAAAAGATTGATAAATTTGAATAAGTTAAAAATAAGATCTTCTTTCATCAAAAGATCATCTCTCTCTCCAAAGCTTGGGGGCTGATAGACTACAATCTAGGGAGATGCCCTCCCTCCAAAGTTGCATTTTCCTTAGGGCTAAAGAGGTTTGTGTGTTACAAATGGGAAGTTGCCAAGGAGAGTTCAGCAGTGGTCCCGTGCTTTCTGGGGCTCTCTGCCCTGAGGGTCACCTCCTCCTCACTATTTAAAGTATAATTGATCCCCACAAGGATCTGGTCTTCCAGCTTTTCCCCAATACACCTTAGAATAATGGATAAACCCAAAGGACATGAGCTCACAGTACAAAATAATCAGACACCTTCAGACAACTATGAAAGAAAGCCAGCAATACATGTATATATAAATAATAAGATATATAGCAACTACAATTTATAATACATATATAATGTAGTAATATGTAATATATAATATTCTGAAGGCAAATAATTAAACAGATGGACCAAGAATTTCAAATAAGCCTAATAAGCATATTTAAGAAGATAAAGAATATATTAACAATGTGAAAAACAGGAAATTCCTAAAGAAGATAAAGGAGGAGGAGGGGAGAAAGAAAAACCAAATTAAAATACTGGATATGAAAACAATAATAATTTAAATAAAAGGTGTAATAGATACAATTAGAAACAATAAAATAAATACAGCAGAAGGAAATCTACTAAAAAATTAATTGGTAAGAATAAGATCAGAATGGGAAACTATCCTAGGAGCAGAGGATAGGAAGAAAATACAAGGAGACAGAAAACATAAAATAAGACCCAAGGAGTAGGAAGGATAGCCTTTTTTGAAGAAATAATGTATATAAATTACTCGGAATTAAAGAAAAATGAAAAACACAAATTTGAAGGGCTCAAATAATGCCTCCAGTACTCACACCTAGAGACACTGGAGTGACATTTAACACAGATAAAAATCAAAGGTATTTGCTGACGTTTGAAACTGCTTGTGTCCTTCCCTTGTAAACCGCCTTAGGCCACGCTTTTTCTCAGTTTATCTCTTAGTGTTGCTCCACTGTCTTCTGGCATGGAACGCTGAGGTGAAGAAATCTGAGGACAGCTTAGCATCATTCCCCTTTTAACAAGCGACCTGATTTTTTGATGCTTTCTCTGTGGTGGAAAGTGGGGAGAGGGTTACAACCTGGCCCCTCACGGGCCCCCCAAGGACATGCTCTCTGCACACAGAGAGATGCTGCGCTAAGAAATCCCAGCTGTGCCCCCGTGTCCTAATCCAGAGGCTGCTGTTCCCTCCGGAGGGTAACCTCCTGTCTTCCGCTGAGGTGGGTGAGAAGCAGGCCCACGCTTCACGATGTGGGGGAGAGGATGTAAAGAGCTGGCTGGTTTTTGCTGTTAATTTTACCATTAAAAAAAGTTTTGCTATGGGACATTTCAAACGTACAAAAGTAGGAGGAATGGTATAATAAGCCGGCTTGTATTCCTCACCCCAATCTCACATCTAGCTGCATCTGAAACCACCCAGCTCTCCATGTGCTGAAGCAGCACCTGCACCCCGTCTTCCAGAGGTGAGCAGTACAACAGGTCCTGAGCCCCTGGAAGGCCCACGTGTAACTCAGCTTGCTTCTTAGATTCCCCAATGCCGATGTAGGGTCCTGCTTTCGTGAACCAGCTGGGTCAGTGTCAGCTCATCCATTGCCTTTCCAACTCCAGAATTTTATTGCCCTCACACTCTCTTTGTCCTTCTGGCTATGCCTTTTCCTTTATCCCTTTACTACCATTTTTGTGGGAGGGAATGGAGGCCAACACCAAGTTCAACCTGCCATCTTTGAGCAAACATTGATTAACTTCTTGAATTGAGTACTTTCTCATGTATATGGCTCTCTTGATTACTTTTCTTGTATGTTACATTTTCAAAGACATTAACAATTATCTGTTTCAAAGACATTAACAATTATCTGTTGAGCTCTTATTAAATAACTTATGTATATTAATTTATTTAATATTTTCAATGACACGTATTACACTTTACTACTACTGTTACCCTATCTGACAGATGAGGAAACTAAACATCTGAAGAGCTCGCATGGCACTCACGGCTTTAAGGATCTGGGATTTGAGCCCGAGACCTAAAGCCCAGGCTCCAGATCACTGTGGATCCTGCACCCCATTTCTTTAGCCCTCTGACACAGGCCCTTCAGCTGGTCTAGGATCTCCAAGCCCAGGCTCCAGATCACTGTGGATCCTGCACCCCATTTCTTTAGCCCTCTGACACAGGCCCTTCAGCTGGTCTAGGGTCTCCAAGCCCAGGCCCCAGATCACTGTGGATCCTGCTCCCCATTTCTTTAGCCCTCTGACACAGGCCCTTCAGCTGGTCTAGGGTCTCCAAGCCCAGGCCCCAGATCACTGTGGATCCTGCACCCCATTTCTTTAGCCCTCTGACACAGGCCCTTCAGTTGGTCTAGGGTCTCCAAGACAAGCCCAGGTAATGGACTCTTGCTCAAATTCCACAGCTTTAAATTCAAGGAAGCACTTTGGACCAAGCCAGGCTAGCCTGGGTGAGCTGAGTGGTCAGGGAAGGACACAGGGCTCCATACGCCACAAAGCCGTATCACATATCAGAAACAAGACTGACAAGGTGCACCTGCCCCAGGCGTGAGGAGCCCTGGCCCAGAGGCCCCTCAGCCCACCTGCCCAGGCTTCTGTATCTCAGGAAGTCAGCTGAGCTTCTGAAGGCTGACAACATTCACACCCTCAGACCTACCCTCTGCAAGCAGTGCTCACTGAGGGGGCTCTCAGGGGTTCCCCGTCTTCCCTTGGAGAAAGTTACTGTCTCCTGCTGTGCACTACAGAGCCCTCCTTCTGCATCCTTTTCGGAAGGGGACTCTGGGGCTTACCCATGTGGTATCCATGTCTGGCTCCTCGGTCAAGACAAATCTACTAAGAAAACCTGTCCTCGATCGCTCACACTACTCCTATCTCCAATTTGACTGTCTTCACACTAGCATGAGACGTTTTCAGAAAAACAATCAAGTCTTCAGTTAAAAAGACTGAAACAAACAATAAAACAGAAATAAAGCAAGAAAAGAAATTATCTCTAGGTTGAAAGTCAGTGAAGAAAACAAGAAGAAAGATTTGTTAAGGCTTCTGTGGGTTTAAAACAAACAGTGGCATCAAACAATCCAGGGTGAAATCCCACGGCACACCTCAAGAGACCATCCACTGTCACGTGTAAGCCCGTGTCGAGTGGGAAGGTGAGATGTTTCCTGTTAATTTATGCACTGCACACATCCTGGAAGCATGGGGACATGGAGATGAACAGGACAGTTTATAAACACAACAAGAAAAGACAAAAAAAAAAAAAAAAAAGGACTTACTGTGGACTGTGTTTGTGCCATGTATTCACCCTCCATTTTGTTCAGACGTATGTTTGTGTCCTCAAGCAGTTCTTGAATATTTTCAGTGTGCTGCTTTTGAAGTTCAAACTTTTCCTTTTCCATTTCTGCTACAGCATTGTGGAGCTACACGGTGAAATCAAAAACTGACTCTTTCACTACCATTATAGAATAGACTATTTTGCAATTCAGAAAAAAATGTTTTCCTATACTTCTCTATTTATATGGTGACCTGAACAACAAAAGATATAAAACTCATAAATAAACATTCAAAGTAAAGATACCACGTAAAGAGCATGATTAAGAAACAATTTTTTGTTTACTTTCCTGAACTGAAAATTTTAATGGATAAACAAATAATTAAGGGAATTATCCACCTCAGGTACAAACAGTAAATAAATCAGACAGATAATACAATTCGTCAGCTAAACAACACTAGTATTAGCCTGAAATCAGAAAACAGAAATATTTATAATATTGTTATTGTTTAGGAATATTATCTCACTGTCTGTATTTTCATCTTAGTTGCATGAAATTTTGCACAAGAATAATGTTAAAAATGCTTTATCCTTCACCCTAACCCCCAATGAGAAACTATTTTTATCCATCCCATAACCTTTACAAAAGTGGACACAAAGATGGTATTTATAAATCAAAGAGAGTTCTCTAGGGAGAACTCTATGTCCTCATGCATACTGGTCTTTTTTTATGAAGATTATATACACATGTTTAAACGGATGAAGCTCTAAAATATCAATGTAACTGAGGTAAGGAAACCAAAGTTCAAAGGACAGGTTCCAAAGGGAGTTGAACACCTGTGCTCCCAGACTTGTGGGCGTTTGTTCACTTACTTTCATGGGAGGGGAATTCAGAATCTAACTCCTCTCCCCTGTATCCAATCCCTGACTCATTCAAGGTTGGGTGGGGGGCAGGAGCCCAAAACAGTCTAAAAGATACATTTTACTTCCCATTCCTGAGTAGGCGGGACAGACAAGGGTATGACACATGCACAGAGACCTTATTTGACTAGGAAGATACTGGAGGAACAGGGAAAACCCTGAGAGATGGTGGAAACGAGAGGAGAAGACAGGACATAACTACGCCTGTTAGTGGGAAGGGTCCCAGGAACTTTCCTTCTAGTTTCTGGCTGAACAGGAAGAGCAAGGATGGCTCAGTAATAGCCGTACAGAAGATCCTGGGGTTTCACAAATTTAACAAATGCAATTTTGACTATTTGTAAGTGGTCTCGCAAATCATTGATATGGTATATTTCTTTGCCAAGGTATACGTTTTAAACCAGTGTCATGTCTGGTATTCAGAAGTCGGTCACTTGTCTGGCACGTGAATGCAGCCAAGCCCACAGCACCTGCATCTCAGAACTGCTTCGCAGCTGCTGACTGACGTGCACAGCAACACTGATAAAGGGTGTAAAGGAGTCACTTGGAAGGTCGCGGTGGTTTCTTCACGTGTGTGGCCCCCCCATACGTCCCACGCCACACACCGCCTGAACGTCAAACCCCTGCTGTACGCAGGGGCCCGTGAGCGCATCGCTTTCTCAGGCCGGTGCCTGCTGCCCCTGGGGTGTGTCTGCAGTCAGCCTGAGCCCTTTATAGCTCACCCGGGGGTTTAGAGCGGAGCCCACAGGGTGAGCGCAGCCACAGCACAAGTGTGCTAGAACTTGCCTAGCTGTTTGAGGAGGGGACAGGTGCACTTGGCCTAGAGGTCTGACTGGGGACTAATCGCGCACTCCGTCGGCCCTGGGTAGCCACCAGGCGTATGCTCCGGACCATCCGCGGTGGTCAGGCCCCAACGTAAACGGTGTCGTCTAAAGAATGCGGTCGGCCCTCCGCACCCGCAGGTCTCACATCCACGGACTTAGCCAACTAACTGCAGAGCGAATTTTGACTGCATCCATCCAACACATTTTATTAGCATCTACCATATATCAAGCAAATGCGTCACCGAGAGCTTCCCCAAGCCTAGCAATGAACTGGGAGTCCAGGTCACTCGGCCCGGGAGCATTTAGAGGGCAAACATTCCCCTGAGGCATAAACTGGTTAAGCAGCAAATATTATTAGTTATGTTCTAAAGTACAAACCCTGCTAAGCCATAGGATGCCATCGTGTTCCTGACAATAAGGGGATCTATAAACCCACAAGGAGGTATTTTAGCCAGGGCTTGGCAACGGGTTGAGGGGATGCAAAGGCCCTCTCAGTATCCTACAGATTGGTCTATAGCCTGGACATTTGACTTGCCTCACGCCACAGGAGGCCTAGAGGAACCAGGAATCTGTCCAAATAGAAGAAAAAGTATCGTAAAAGCCAACAGGTTAATGGTGTAGCCACTTTGGAAAACAGTATGGGAATTCCTTGAAATGTTAAACACAGAATTAGCACATAACCCAGAAATTCCACTCTTAATTATATACCTGTGATATAACAGAAATATATATATATATATATATATGGTCTCTGCCCCCAATTCCTGGCTCTGAGGTCCTATATCCCTTGGGATTTCCTGGGTGACAGGACTGTCTTTGGTTCCAAGAAGGCGACTCTGAGTGGGCTCCTGGGCAGCTTCAGGATGGGGGCTGGTCACCCGAAAGAACAAGCCATCCATGATCAGAAGCCAGGAACTTGCAGCACACCCCCATCCTCCAGGGAGGGGACAGGGGCTGAAGACCGCATTTATAGTCAATCATCCCCACATGATAAAGCCTCCATAAAAATCCCAAAAGTACAGCGTTTGGAGAGCCTCCAGGTGGGTGAACAGCTGGTGCCGGGAGAGCAGTGTGCCAGGAGGGCGCGGGGAAGCTCTGCGCTCCTTCCCACATACCTGGCCCTGTGCATCTCTTCATCTGGCTGCTCACCTGCATCTCTTATTATATTCCTTACAATAAAATGGTTAAATGGTAGAATGTCAGTGAGTGCTTCCCTACGTTCTGTGAGCCATTCCAGCAAATCATGGAATCCAGAGAGGAAGTGGTGAGAACTCCTATTTATAGCCGCTTGGTCAGACGTACAGGCAACAACCTGGGACTTTCGACTGACGTTGAAGTGGGCGCACTCTTGTGGGACTGAGACCTTAACTTGTGGGATGTGATACTGATTCTAGGTAAATAGTGTCAAATTTAACTGAATTATAGGACATCCAACTGGCATCAAAGGGAACTGCTTGATGTGTGCAAAGCCCACACATGTGGCGTCAGAAGTGCTATGAGGGGCGAGGAAAGGAAAATGCAGGCAGTGCTTCTCCCTCTTCAGGAGCCAAGACAAATGAAAACACAGGCCACACAACAACCTGTGCACAAATTTTCATAAAAGCATTATTATCCAAAAAGTGGAACCAAATGTCCACCAACTGGTGACACGTGGTGCATCAACACAACGGACTATCATTTGACCATAATACGGACTGAACTACTGATTCATGCTACAACACGGAGGAAACTTAAAAACATTATGGTAAGTGAAAGAAGCCAGTAACAAAATGCCGTGTATTGCATGATTTTATAGGCCAAAGTGTGGAGACAGAAAGTGGATGAGTGGTTGCAGAGGGCAGAGGAAGGGAACACGGGAAGAGAGTGACAGCGGGTACCAGGTATCTTCTGGGCTGACAGGAATGCCCTGAAAACCATACAGTGGTGATGGTGGCAGGACCTCCTGAACAGACTGAAAACCACTGAAATGCACACTCTAAGAGGGTAGATCTTACGGCACGCGAGTCGTAACTCACTTTTGGAAAAGGCCCACAGGTGACAAACAGCACGGCAGAGCCGGGTAGCTGGCGCACCCTTGTGCAGCCAGTAGAGAGTGCACGAAGGGGAGCCGGATTGCGGCAAAGGGGAGAGGCGTCAGCGGTGACCAGCGTCTCAATCACAAAGAGCCTCGTAGCCCCAGGGGCCGCTGGGAACCACTGGGGTGATTCACGGTGACGAGGAACACCAGATTTGTGCTTCAGAAAGACCGTCAACACGGCTGTGTCATGGGGCACGGACTGCGGAGGTGCCGAGGGTCCAGTTGTAGCGACGGAGGCCAGAGACACGGTCTCCAGACCTAGGTGAGGGACAATGTGAATAAATCACAACAAATAGAACAGAAGTGCGAGTGATGAGGTGTGAGAGGTGAGGCAAAAGAAGAGTGTGCGGCAGCCGAGCAGATGCCACCACCATCGGGAACAGGGAGAAGGGGAACCTCGGGAGGAGGCTGCTTCAGCAACAAAGGAAGAAGATGGAGT
This sequence comes from Delphinapterus leucas, assembly GCF_059928025.1. Lineage (NCBI taxonomy): Eukaryota > Metazoa > Chordata > Mammalia > Artiodactyla > Monodontidae > Delphinapterus > Delphinapterus leucas. Next base: position 69,442,731 of record NC_143147.1, read on the forward strand.
TTGGGGAGAATGATGGAATTTAGATCAAGGAGAAATCCAATTTTTCCCCACAGCTTTATTAACGTTAGCAGCTTTATTCACATAGCATACAGAGCACCAATTTAAATCAGACAGTTCAAGGGTTTTTTGTATATTCACAGACTTACACAACCATCACCAAAATCAATTTTATCACCCCAGAAGAACACCTGTGCTCTTTAGCTATCATGTCCCTCATCTCTCTGCCTCTATAGATTTGCCTATTCTGAACATTTAATACAGAGTCATAGAATTGGTCTTTTATAATTGGCTTTTTTCACTTAGCATGATGTTTTCAAGGTTCACCCATGTTGTAGCGTGTACCAGTCCTTCATACCTTTTCACTGCCCAGCAATATTCCATTGTATTAAGATACTACATTTTATTTATCCACTCAGCAGTTGATTTCTACTTTTTGGTTTTCATATGAATAATACTGCTATGAACATTCATGTATAACTTTTTGTGCAGACACATGTTTTCATTTCTCTTGGGTATGCAGGTAGGAAAGGCATTGCTGCGTCAATCATAGGATAACTCTAAAAAAGCTAAAAAGGAGAGATCTTAACTAGGTAGCTGGATACCTGGGCCTTAAAGTGAGAAACGTAGGATGGAGAATTCTACGAGGGAGTACACACACACACACACACACACACACACACACACACACACATCACCTCACCTCACCTTGGCGGTACAGATACTTCACACTTTCTGAATGGATGACCGCATAAATCACAACATACATCTATCCTCTGCTTACTCATTTTTGGAACCTACCCTGCTTGCACCAGGCATTCATCTCTGCCCAGATTTACATGCAACTGTACTTCACAAAAAAGACCTTTCACCACATTTGCAGTGTTTCACATCACGGTGTTTTACACCGTGTTAACTGTAAGAAAGAGCTGCTGGTCCAGCTGAAAGCATAAAACGTACCCTTGCGCATGGCAGGAGACAGAGACTCTTCTCTGCAAACACCAGACAACTTAAATTGGGGAAGAAGGAACTAGGGGAAAGGGAGTCAGGGGCTACTATGAACGCAATGGACCTGACGCAAGCAGAAGAATATGCCAAATTTATAGAAAAGATAAAACCACTCAAATGAAAATGCAACTAGAAAAGAGTTAAGTCTGCCCCTCTGAACACGGGCCCTTCCCAGCCTGGCACTGAAGCTGCCACAGCCAGGACAGATAAGTCCTGTGTCTGCCTGGGGAGGCATCAGAGCTCTCAGGAAAACAGACTGAACCCAGATTAATCGGGGACTATCAATCGGGAGGAGGAGTTAACTGCAGATCTTTATCGCAGAGCTCCTCAAAAGAAGTAACGTGCTTCTTTCCTCTTACATACGTACTGTAATGTCAACTAAAGGCTAAGGGCTCCTAATGAAAGTACTGCACGTGACTATGTAAGACTCGTTCATAATGAGCATTTTTTACATTACTCTTGGCACTGCTGAATTTTATGAAAATCTTTTTCGGAATTAAATGCTCCTCCAAGAATAAGCCATCCACTACTGATCTTGTTTACATCAAAAACAAATTTATGCTACAAATATTGTGTTACCTGAGATTTCAGAAAAGAAATGATCCAGGGCCTACATCCAAAGTTTAAACAGTTTAACTTCCAAAAACTACCTGTTGTTACATCCCTGCTAATTTCGCTTAAAATCTATTGGCTCTGACAAAAAATTCAGAACTTTAATTAAATTCAAGAATTCTTAAAAGTAACTCTTCTAAATGAAAACTAGTTTACAAACCATTAAAATTCCAGAAAAAATATACCAAAACATGAACAGTTAGTCTAGAATATTAAGTTATTTTTATTTTTTCAAACATTTCTGTATATTTTGTGAACACCCATTATTTTTAAAATTAAATTTGTTCTGTTAAAGTATAACCCTTTATATTTTTCCATAACTATTTTATTTTATGTGGCTTACCTTTTTTTCCCAATCATTATTCAGATATTCTGTACTTTGTTCACATATCTTTTTTAACTCTGCAATCTGGTTATCTTTGGTCTCTCTGATAACTTGACATTCACGTACGAGGGTCTGAACTGTCGAAAATGATGAAAACATAGTTAAACCAATTCTAGCTGCCACGTTAAGAGTCTGATGATAATAAAAACATAGTGTACCAGTTAACAGATCATTCCATTTCCCTCCAAGTCTTATCCGTTCTCTCCCCTAAAATCTCTCTTACTCTTTCCTCTCTTCTTTTCATTTCCACTACCACAGCCTTGGCTGAATCCCCCGTTACTCACTCCCTCGACAATGTGTGCTGGCCTCGGTACCATTCCCCTCCAGTGGATCCTCCGCCGCTGTGAAGAGGTCTTCCCACGGCGCAGATCCCATAGCGCCACCCCCAGACTTAAAATCACCCCGCAGCTCCCCTCCCCTACAAGACGGCGGCCAAAAACCTCTGGCGTGAGAACAGCTCCTCATGATCTGGCTGCTTTCTGGCCTCATCTTTTGCCACTTCCATATGTTTAAACTCATAAACGTACCAGCCTATCTGCAGATACCTGAGCCCATGTCCGCTCCTGCATCGCTGCCCAAATGTGATCACTGATCTACCTGGCACGCCCCAGCCTTCCCTGCTGCAACATTGCACATCTTTAGTCTCAGCCCAAGTCGCGCCCTCTTTATGGAACGTTTGCCAACCAGGCTCCTCCTCTTGCAGGGGCAGAAAGAAGCTCCTCTTTATTCCCCGTGAGCCTCATAGATTTCTCCTCTAAGTCACTTATTACATCATGTGTTATAGCGGTTTACTTGCTTATTTCCTGAGGAGAAAGATATTTCAACTTTTTATCCACAGAGCAAAAGAGTGGCACAGAGGCAAGCACTCCCAACTACGTGTACTGAGTGCACAGATGAAGGGCCGTCATTACAACATGCTGCTGCTGGACACACTAAAATCGCTGCCAAAGTTTGTGTGACTGAAACAAAATACGCTTTAAATTATATAAAAGATTTCCCTTATAAATCATTTAAATTTCTATCTTCTTTTTAAAAATGCTTTAAACTGTCATTGATTCAAGTGAAAATGTGTTTAATATATTCATGTCATCTGGATGGCAAAATAAATTCAGCTGTGTATCTGCTTGAACGCAATATTTCCTTAGCTTACTGAATGTTTTTATTCACTTACTTCAAGATAGCAAAATTTTCATAAACATTTACATACAAATTTCTTTCACTCTTATATCTCAACTGTGCAACAAATAAGGTGAGAAGAAGAATCCAAGTTAACCTAATACTAGTCTAATAGCATCTACAACATTTTACTTCACAATTCTAAAATTAAAACTAAGCCCTGTTTGCAAGTCAAAAAGCCTTAGGAAATAATATTTTTAAACCTTAGGCATGTTTAAACTGCCTGGTTTGAATCAGGGTGAAAAACGAAAACCTAGAAATAAATTGTAAATATTTTTGTAGCCACTGGAATTTGGAGCGGCTCAAGGAAAACCTCTCCACTTTCCTCTTACTCATCACCTACCTCTTATCATTCACCAGACCCTTCAAAATTTCTTCTTCCATCCCATTCTCACTACTCCCACTGCCATCGTTCAGATATTCTGGGTCCTCATCATCTCACACACAAGATTCCAGAAGCACGGAAGCATACCATCCTTGAGTTGAAGGGACTTCATACACATTACTATCTGATGGCCATTTTGTAACAAGTAAGCCGAGGCGCAGAGACGTGCTGATGTGACTCAGCAGACGCCGAAGAGCAGGTCTGGGATTAGAGACCAAGTTTCCTAATAAGCGGGGTGCTCGCCTCTCTCTCCCTCTCCCTCTCCCCCTCTCTCTCTGTCTCTCTCTCTCCCTCCATTCTGCCTCTGACTATTATAACAGACTGGGAATTGGCCTCAGCATGTTTCACACGCCCACTGTTACCAGACTACTCCACCCAAAATATGAGGTCCTAAAACTCACCTCTCAAAAATCTTCTCTGACTCCCCAGCATCTATGGGATAAACTTGAAACTTCTAAATCTGAAATTCAAGGTCATGCTTAGGTCACGCCAAGTCACCTATCTTAATCTTTTTCAGTCTGTCTCTTAATGTATAGGATCTCCACTCTAGATACATGGTTTTGCAGCATCCCCTCCACAACTTACCAATATCACATTCCTATCCCAGGACTTGGAACTCTTCTCTCAACTAATCCAATCTTACAAAATATTTTCAGCACTCTCCCTAATGACTGTCTGTTGCATTTCAATGTTTCAACCTATAGTCATAGTCAATTTAACACTTGATTACATGCTTTCCTTTCCTTCATAATGAAAGTGTAAATGGGGAATACTTTTTAAATGTTTGTTCTGTCGATCACAATACTAGCATATACTGTAAGGCATAAAGATACTTAATGGAATGAATTTTATTAGACCAAAAGGAGTAATTTCTCTAGACTTCCTTGTGAAAGCCAGTAAGTTCTAATTCTATGACTGACCTATGGCAGCTCCAGCCCAGTGAAGAGGGAGAGAATTAAGAAGGAGTAACAGTTACAGACTCTTCCAAATCTTTAACCAAACCAACCACCATTGTTACCACACACACACACAGAGTTTTTCTTAAGTCCTGTAGAAGCTCACATCAACAGATCGACTGATGGAAACCCACATAAACATTCCCTTCTCATACTACAAAAGGTCAGAAATAAAATTTTACTTTATACAAGAACTAAAATAAGATGGAAGTGTTATTAAAAGGTTTATATAACAATACAACATCACCTTTCTTTTCAAGTTTTCTAATAGTCTCCTCCGTTTCATTTTGTTTCTTTTTGTATAAAGTTTTCATTTCTTCTATTTCATTATTCTTTCTTTCTAAAATCTGCAAATGAATTTAAAATATTTTAGTATACAATATTGTTTTATGTATGGAACACATAATTTTTTTAAAAAATAGCACAATATTTTTGCAAGTCTATCTCAGCTAATCCCATAAATGGCTTCCCAAAAAAGATGAAAAAATTATACTTTAGTGCATTGACAAAATATTAACTACACCAGAATAATTGATTACCGAAAGAAATGTTACCTGCTTTGAATTTTCATGTACCAATTCTTAAGGAGACTGTAAATGGTAAATTAGGTGATTCTCTAAAATATACTTCAGAGATTAAGCCGTCACAAACTAGCAGAGAGAAGCCATCAGAAACTTGATATGTTGATACAGTACAACTCACCTCCCCACCACACTGGGATAGAACATCTGCAGACACGCACATCCCTGAACCCTCCCACTAGTGTCCTTCTATCACTTTCACGCACAATAACAAGAATTCCCAGACACGTGGGAACACGCGATGCAAGAGGCTTCTTTTATACTTAGTTCTGCTACTGGGAATCAAAAAAGTCAGCTCAAGATATGTCAAAAATTGCATGGATATTTTACATCCTTAATTTATACTGTGTCAGAAGTTTTTAAATGAATCATTTAATAAACTTAATTATGATTATATGCTTCTAAGTACATCTACAGGCAAAAAAAAAAAAAACAAAACAACTAGAGAATAACCAAAGAGTAAGAAAGTTTGCAAGCAGAAAAAAAAAAGTACTAACCTAAGGGAAAAAAGAAAACCAAATTGAGGCAGAAGTATGAATATCCACTTTTCTTGTGGTTGAGGTATATTTCCTATATACCCAAATTCAGTTTTTTAAAAAAGGTTATTCACCAATGTCTAACCAACTTTTTCTTAGTGCTTTTATTACCAGCATTTTACTTCACCTTTCATTGTTTTAGTCCCACCTCTAAGAATGATTGGTAAATAAGAAAAGGAGATAGTTTGAGCCCAATGTCCATAAAGAAGCAAAAAAGAAAAAGAATGTATGCAAACAGATAAAACACTCTCAATTTTATTCCTTCCCAATTCCTAACACTTAGCAAATGGCATCCATGCAACAAACTGATGAATATACTTTCCAAATCTAGCATGAGGTCAAGGATTTTATTTATATTTTACCTGGTATTTCAAACTAGTTGCATTGCTTTCTTTTTTCATGCAGAATTTATTTTAAAAGAGAAATTCCTGGAAAGGATTCTATTATTAAATGTTTTTCTTAGAACAGAGCTTTGTAACAGACATACCAAGAAGCCTATTTCAAATTCTATTACCACAATTTTCCCAAATATATTTCTATATTTATTTATCTTATACATCAATAGGTTCTATTTCATTTGGACATATACATATGCTATACTGAAATATATTACTGAATCTCTAACATATCCATGAAAGAGAACTGTTTTTCTTGAACCATTTAAAGTAAAGTAAAATACTAGTAAGAGCAGAAAGTAATATTTGCCTTTAAAATTTGAATGGAAAAGACGAAAGGAGAAGGAAAAGGATTCAATATTTTTTCTCTTTCTAATTTTCAGCCAGTGGTTTCCGTCTTGTTGCTCTGAAAGAAGGTGAGCCAAACACGCACCTGACTAAATACTAGCATGTTCTCAGCTCTACGGAAGCACGGGCACGTGATGCTGTGGCCTCAGCTCCCTGTCTCCACCTTTGTCACTTAACTCTGTGAAGCAGGGTCACAGGCTGAGTTCCAAAACAGACAACACCAGGCTTCCATCTGGATCAATTTTCATGAGTTACAAATTCATACATCATATATTAAAATTATACATTATATACCACTACATTTTTAAAATCAATACTAAAATATAGTTATAAATTCAAATTCAATGTACAATCATTATAAATTGATGACTTTTGCTGTGCTCATTAAGAAGAAAATTATACTTCAAAGTACAAATTGAAATACTGTAAGGCATAAATCCCGACGAGCTACTGAAAACAAAAAGCCTACACTGGCAGTGCTAGCATTACAGTGCACGCAGTCTATACCAAAGAGAACTAAATACAAGGGTTTCTTTTTAAATTAAAGGGGAAATTTTAGGGACTTCTCTGGTGGTCCAGTGGTTAAGACTCCGCACTTCCAATGCAAGAGGCGTGGGTTCGACCCCTGGTCGGGGAACTAAGATCCCACATGCCGTGAGGTGTGGCCATAAATAAATAAATAAATAAAAAGGAATTTTTAATTGCCAGAAAACTGAAAGAATCTTAGACCAAAACAAACTCTAGTATTTACAGTTGATGACTTATTTCAGCCTTTATGAAAGGTAATGATAGAATGTAAAGGACTATAAGAAGACCAGCCTTCCATCGATAGATAAAGAAGAACTAAAAGGTCATGTAAACTATAAGGATTTACATAAATACATCTGTTTAGCAAATGAAGTTTAAAGATCAACTTTTGCTAGGATATTAATTTAGCAAATCCCATTTATAAGACAGACTCCCATAAGTACATAAATAAGTGGATGGATGGATGGATGGATGGTCACAAGACCTAGAGTATTTCAAATAGTCAATATCAATAAAATAATAAACTGCACACACCCTACCTTCTGAACATCAGCGTCATGCTTCTGCTGCAGTTTAAGTTTCTCTTCATGATATTTAGCTTCCATCATTTTTGTTTTCATGTCCAACTTCAAGGAAAATATTTCAAAGGTGTGATTAATTTACTTTTCCCTTTGGCAAAAATACACAAATTAAAATAACTACCTATATGAAAGAGAGTATCATTTTCCACCTTTACCTTATAGCCACTAGTCCAGCAATCATACTACATATACCAATATGTTGGTTACATTCTTTGATTACTTCTAAGCTAATTAAAAGTCTTTTGAATAAATCTCACTTGACAGGCAAAAGTGAAAATACCGAACTCAGATTCGTAAGTGATCCCCAGTCCACTCCGCTGCCAAAAAGCAGTCATTTTAAAGCGATATTTTGCTAAACCCACTTGGTATTTTAGCCTTTGTTTATTATTTTTCAATTGAGTAAGTCTCTATTCAACTTTTTACTTTTTTCTTTTCTCATATCTACGTACTCATTTCTAAATGCTCTTATTTACCTATATACTTAAATATAACAATTTGTGAAAGAATGTCCATATAGGCATATTACTGATAATGCACAGATTTTCCAGTTCTCGCTCCTGGAATTACAGACTCCGACTCCCTCAGGGCAGTGACTTCATCTCTTTCCAGCGTCCGTCAACAGCTCCTAGCCTCCTAGACTCCTCAGGCTGACCCCTGACCCACCAGTGTTCTGAGCAAAGCCAGCAAAATGTAACCAACACGTGTTAATAATAATGAGTGCATCCTAGGATTAAAAGAGTCATAGTGACAGGTTTTAAGAAGAACAACAGAAAACTGATTATCTTAAATGTGAAAGTATTTGACCTGATTCCTTACTATGTAAAAGAGTATGTACATTGGAGTCTGACAGGCCTCATTTTTAACTCTAATTCTAATCTCACTAGACATTAACTGTGGTGACTTTGGGCAAGTCACCATTCTGAGATTCTATTTCCTCTTCTAATAGTTAAGGATAATTATCTTACCTCAGTGAGTTGTGAAAATTATATTCAATGACATCATTTAAGTAACCACAATCAGTACAATGATTGGTACAAAGTAGGTATGCAAAAGAAATTAGTCTACAACCTTCAGGAAATTTTGCTTTTAAAATATTAGAAACGTACTGTCAAAACATTTTCTTGAAAATTTTTGAAACATACTTCATATTTTTCAATTACTGTTTTAAATAAATAATGAATCTGAACTGATAAATGTGCATAATCAAATATATCAAAATGAAAATTTTAAATTTTACAAACAAAAGCTAACATAACATAAATTCATGGCATTTGCAACAACATGGATGGACCTAGAGGGTATTACGCTAAGTGATGTAAGTCAGACAGAGAAAGACAAACACCCTATGATCTCACTTATACGTGGAATCTGAAAAACAAAACAAATGAACAAACATGACAAAATAGAGTCATATATACAGAGAACAAACAGGCGGCTGCCAGAGGGGAGGGGATCCGGGGAGGAGAGAAATAGGTGCGGGAGATTAAGAGGTACAAACTCTCAGGTACAAATAAATGACTCAAGGGTATGAAAGGTATGATGTGGGGAATATAACCAACAGTTATGTAATATTTTTGTATGCTGACAGATGGTCAGTAGACTTATCATGGTGATGACTTTGAAATGTATATAAGTATCAAATCGCTATGCTGTGTACCAGGAACCCACATAGTGCTGTGGGTCAATTATACTTCAAAAACAAACAAACTCATAGAAAAAGAGATCAGATTTGTGGTGACCAGAGGTGGGGATGGGGGGAAGGAGGGCTGGAAGAAGGTGGGTGGTCAAAAGGTGCAAACCTCCAGTTACAAGACAAACAGCTGTCAGGGATGTAGTGAGCAGCACGACAAACAGAATGGACCCTGCTGTGCGCTATAACTGCAGGTTGTTGGCAGACTGAACCCTAAGCACTCCCACAGGAGGAAAGCAATGTTTCTGTCTCTTTAACGTGTCTCTGTGAGATGACGGATGTTCACGACGCTTGCTGTGGTCATCGTTTCATAATGTGTGTAAAAGGCGAATCATTATGCTGTGTGCCCTATGCTCACACAGTGCTGTGTGCCAATTATATCTCAATAAAACTGAAAGAAAAAATAATAAATGTTCTGAGTGGCAGACAGGGAGGGAGCTGCCCGGTTACTACGCAAAAGGACGCAATTCTGAACATTTCCATCCTCTGGCTTCTAAGTCACGCAATAATCCTTCCTCATTTTAGCAGAAAGGGGGCTGGGTGATCCACATCCACCTAAGATCCTCAACAGAAGCACTGGGGGTCTACTGCAGAGGAATCGAACTCAAACAGCAACATGACAAAGCTGGGCAGATGCCGGAGACACAACTCACTGCTGCGTCTTTCCACAGCACCTCCCGGAGAGAACGCGTCAGGCCTCAGCTTCCGAGGTCCAGCCCTGAACACCACGTGACCGTGCGGCCACAGCCGACACCACCACCTCCACCCGCTCTGCCTCAAGCTTGGTTGACGCGGTGAGGAACAGACAGACGCCTGGCGCCTGCCTCAGGAATCCACTAGCTAGAGAAGAATCGTTCGGATTCTCGCTCTCAGCCAGTCAGCTACGTTGGGGAACAAACCCCAGTTCTCTAGGGGCAGCAACCAAGAGAAAGCGGATGAATCCAGGAAACAGAAGAAAGCAAAGCAAATACACAAAACAGCAAAGACTAGAAGCCACACAGCATCTGAAATAGGAAGGAAGCAGCTTCAATGGTCTCCATGAGACGAGCCTTACTTGAATTCAAAAGAATTTCTGTGTTCCTGTTTACTTTAGGTAGCTTCATGAACCTCTGTTCTTGTAACCAAAGAGATCTATCTAAATTCTATTTTTCTGGTTTAACTTTTTATTTTGGTGTAATACTAAACTTAAAGAAAAGTTGCAATAATAGCACAAGGAGCTCCTCTTTAGCCAGATTCACCAACTGTTTACATTTTGCTTCATGTGCTTTATCATTTTATACCTATATCAACATATATATAATACAAATTATTCTCTGAACCGTTTGTGAGGGAGCCAGAGACATCATCCCTAAAGACTTCAGTGTATGTTTCCTTAAAACACAGACTGTCTTTTATAACCACAGCCGTCATCAAAATCAGGAAATGTAACATTAACACAATAATATTATCTGATGTACAGTCTAGAGTCGAGGTTTATCAGTTATCACAATAATGTCATTTATATGTATTTTCTTCATAATCCAGGATCCAATCCAGGATGACACATTGCCACTAGTTGTCATATCAACGTATCTCCATTAACTGGGAAAAGCCTTTCTTTGTATTTCTTGACCTTGACATTTCTGGAGAATACAGCCAGTTATTGAGTGTCCCTCAGTTTGGATATGTCGGATGTTTCCTCATGATTAGTTAGACTTAGCAGATTTTGGCAAGAATGACACTAAAGTGATGCTGCGGACTTTTTCATTCCATCTTATTAGGAGGTCGGTTTGTCCCAATATCGCCAATGTAAGGTTTAATAACTTGCTTAAGATAGTGAACACCAAGTTATCACAAGGTGGTATGATAGAGAAAGTTTCTCTACTGACGTCCTTAAAAAAAATTTTTTTTACTTAAAAAGAGTATCTCTTCCCTTGACCTCGACACCACAGAATAGCTCTATCTTTCTGCCCTATACTCTACGGCATGATTCATAATAAATCAGAATTACAACATGGAAACAATCTAACTAGTATAGTATATAAAGGCAATACAGGATACAGGATATAGATATAACTATAAATGTAGATAGCTATACATATGTGTGTATCTTTATACACATACCCACAGGTGTATGGAAAAGACATTAAACAGCCTTGCTTAGTTTAGTTTAACACAAAAGACTGAAATTGAAAGACTGACTAACACTTCTAACTTGTTTGACCTCCAAGTAACTCTGATTACAAACAACATTTAAGTTTTCCTTACTGAGCTCAGAATACATGCTATCAATTTCAGACTTGAGAAGAAGGGAGATCTACTTCAGGCTGTAATGGAGTAACTAGTACCGACCTCACCTCCCACTATTCATAGCCATCACACAGGATACAATTTGTGAAGGAACCGTGCTCCGGTATTAGAAGCTGTGCAGTGGCAGTAAATCCTGGCGTCCTCCTCAGCCAAGCCCCACTGTCACTCAGGCTCTCCGCACAGACACAACAGCCAAAGCCCAGCTAGAACTGCAGCCCTACTGAACCAAGATGGCAAAGGCAAAGAAATAACTGAGCCTCAATGACAGAATCTTCAGTGTCGGGCTAAGGCAGAGGGAGCCACGACGAGTGTGAGCACAGAAGTCCCTCGTAAAGCAGTGCGGAAGAAAAGGGAGCGCTCTCCTGTCCCATTTTAAAGTCCTTGCAGACTTGTTCTCACCTTGATAGCAAGCCTCTAATGCCAGAGAGGTCTGGGTTGGAACTGACGTATCCCTCTGGGCCATTTGCCCCCATCAAAAGTATTTTACCGTGAGAATCACTGGGATAAACACAAGAGGAAAGCCTCACCTCACTGGACCAAGTCCCTAGGCAATATGACCAGAAGGTCCACTCAGACGATGACTGGAAACACCCCAGGGCTAAACCACCTACTTCTAGAAAGAGAAGTAAAAGCCATCAAGAGATGGTGACAGCTCCACAGGGATAAGTGGAGTGTGTGACAAGCCATTCTACGGATAACCGGCTGCTAAAGCGAAGGAACTGAAAGTGGGCAGCTTCGCTTTGAAGAGGGCTTTCCCACGAGCTTTTTTATTTACAAAATCCACTGGGCCCCATTTTCTCTGAAGTATTTCCTTCAAAGAATAGCTCTGAGTTTGGACATTCCTACCAAATGAATAAAGCTGATGAAAATGCTCACTTACTTCATGTAAAAGTATTTCCCTGGGTTTAAAAATATCCTACTTACAGTATAACTAATTAGATTTTAGGACTATTACCAATGTCATTTTACTCAACTGAATATTCACAAATTTTGGATTAAGGGTTTTTTTAAAGGAACACTTACCAATCTATTCACTCAGATAATCAACATTCCCTCTTACAGAGAAGCAGGTTTCTTATTCAAAATCCTACCTTTTACTATTACTAGTTTTCCATATGCAAGTTATGTTTAACATTTGAACTGAAATTAGCAGAAGGACAAAATAAAATAGCACAATAACCTTTAATGAGTTTTTAAGGAAAATAACATATTAAAGTTACTTAGATAGGAATCACTACACACTTTAAAATACCAAGGAACAACCTTCAATGTTATTTCAAGGCTTTAATGTTGACCGACTACCTCAACCATGTCTAAAGGAACAAAATGTACAAAACAGCATGACTTATTTTCATGCAAAGAATAACTCTACAACTTGCCAACTTTTAAATGATGTATAAAATGTAGCCATTGTAATATCACTGAAATATTTTGTGTGCCTTAAATTGTAAGGCACAAAAGAAGGTCAAAGCATGACTGACGTCAACCATCTCTACTGCATGGCCAAAGCATGACTGAAGTCAACCATCTCTACTTCCAAAGTATTATCAGCAACACAACCCAGTGATGTGTTTGCTTAGTCACACTTTCTACACCTCAACAATCATCACAGCAAATTACAGAAGAAGTGATTTATAAAATAATCATCACTCTACTTACTCAGATACCTAACTGTTATGATCATCTTTTTAGAGAATTCTAGTAGTTACTAGTAAGAGGAAATTATGGTGTCAGTGATTAAGATTCTTCCTGATTAAAATCTCCAGTATCCTACTCTCAAAATGTTCATTTGTAATATTGCATAATGCCAATTGTTATTCATTGTGCTTATTTATAAGCACAGCACAAATAACAATGTGTCTCCTTCTCTTGTTGTCTTAACACTGGGGCTTAGAGATGTATGAAATCTTCCTAAACAATACTTTCTAATCTCCTCAGAACTCATCACATTAAGGGAAGAAGTGATATTTAAACATACAGAGTGTATGCTGGTGTTTTCTTTTTTCTAATTTTTAAAATTTTGTTCATACAAGAACACAATTTACATGAAACATTGAGATAATCATATTACATACTGAGTTTTTGTTTATTTTGTTTAGCTCCTCTGTACTCCTTGGTATTCCTTTCCTTTTTCTATTTGATTCTCTCCCTCTCCTCCATCAACACCTGCATGGGGTACGGAATACGGACATTAACAACGGAGTATATTTTCGTAACTTCTGCCATGCTCAGAGAATCATATATAAAGGGGCAAAATGCATGCACCAGTATGGGGGTTTGTGGCACAGGCTAGGCGGATCCCCAGACATTTATTTTCCTCTTCTTCCTTTGGGGACTCACTAACACCACCAAACTTGGGCTGGGCAGATGGCTGCTCCATATGTAAGTATGGTCAAGGGGGATGATGGGACAAAAATAATGCAGGCAACCTTGATGGACATATTTTTTTAGAAGTGGCTTTCTCTCCATCCTCTTTCCTTCTGAAAGATCACGCTTAAGAGATAAGGCATTGGTGAGCAACCGAGACCTCAGATGCAGAGACTGAAGCTGCGTGCTGAGGACGGAGAGGTTCCCCACCAGCCTGGGTCCCTGATGACATCATAAAGCAGCACACTCCCCACATGCCCTGCACTGTCGTATGACAGCTAAGTAAATTCTCTTCTTTAAACTGTTATACCCTTAGCAATATATAATAATATGTTATACTCTTAGCAATATATGATTTTTTTATTATGAATGTTTCACACACAAAAATACATGTTTTCTGGGCTTCCCTGGTGGCGCAGTGGTTGAGAGTCCGCCTGCCGATGAAGGGGACACAGGTTCGTGCCCCGGTCTGGGAAGATCCCACATGCCGTGGAGCGGCTGGCCTGCACGTCCAGAGCCTGTGCTCCACAACGGGAGAGGCCAAAACAGTGAGAGGCCCGCGTACCACAAAAAAAAAACACCACATGTTTTCTACACCTTGCTTTTCTCTCTGAACCATATCTCATGGAAATCACTCTAAAAACACCTGCTACAGTTTTTTTCATTCTTTTAAATAGCTACCAACTATTCCTTAATGAGGAGAAAACAAAATTTGTTCAACCATATCCTCCTTAATGCATATTCACTTTATTTTCAGTCTTTTTCCACTTCAAACAACACTGCAAAACATTCTCACATATGAGTCCAACACACCTGAATTTTGATTTCTACAGGGTGGATTCTCAAACGACATGCCAACGATTCAATGGTGGCTATATCTTAATAGGTTTTGCCCTCTGTTATAGGCAAATTCACATTTCCACCAAGAGTAGATATCTCACCACTACTGTAAGTTGCACTTCCCTGAAAACTACTGTGTGTCAGCCCCTTTTCACATGTTCTGGGGCCTTAGGAATCTGGTCTTCTATGAAATGCCCTTTCACAATTTTAATCCACGCTTCTGTCTGTCAATCAGTAAAACCTGGTATGCTGTACACATTAAGACACAGTCTGTCTCAAATATTTTCCCCAAATCGATCATTTTTCTATTGATCTTTTGTATTTTTTTACCTTACAAAGTCTTTATTTCATTTGAGTCAAATATTTCTATCATTTCTTTTATACATTCTGGGTTTGGAAAGGTATTTGGGTTAGAAAGATCTTCTGATGTCAAGATTTTTGTTGTTTTGAAGCTTTTTTTGTCTGGGCCTCTATAGGTTAAAGGTACATCCAGAATTTGTTTTTGTTTATTTTTGTTTTTAGAGAGGACCCAATTTTATTTTCTTCCAAGTAAATGAAAAGTTGTACCAGGATCATTTACTAAATAGAAGTCTGTTCTCAATGTATTGACAATGAACTTTGTTACTACTTTTTTATTTTTACGGGGATTTGATTTTTTTCTTGGAATGTTCTTTTTGGTTTTAACCATGTCAGGACTGCCTAATAAAAGCAGTTGAGAAGTATTCCCTCCTCCTCCACAATCTCAAAGAGCCTGTGTAATACTGGAATATAGTTCTTCCTTAAATGTTTCCTTACAGAAATACGTAGTCGTAAAGTGGAGTATTTTAGTACCCTTTCTGAATAATCGTAGATATTCTTTTTAAGTAAACCAACACTCATAAGTGCTATAGGTTTTTAAAGTCACTTGCACTGTAGAATATGACACTTTTCACACTGTCACGGTAAGTTCTATTGGTCTGTCTTGAACTTGGAATGGCTCTTTTGCCTATGCGTGATTTTATAACATCATCCATTACTCATTTGGAAAACATCAGTTCAATGAGTTATAGAGATTTCCAAATATTGAAAATTTCATTACCTAATATAAAAACTTCACACTGTTTCATGTCACCGCCGATCTCACTGGAAAGGTCTTAGTATTGGAAAGTTCTTGAGCTCACAGTGACTGACACAAGGTTGCCAAAATTCTAATTTGTATTAAAAGGTCAAATTTTATCACCAGCAGCAAATATGGTCAGTTGTTTTGCTTAAAGTGACAGGCTCAATTTGTTCATTTTTGAGAAAATGTCTGACACTATCCAAGTCCAAATAACCTTATTTTGTCCCTCGGTCATTCTTTCAAATAAAAATGATATTCCCCGAGAACAGCAGCTACTGCAATTCATAAGTGACAAAAAGCACACAAGCGTTTTGCCTCTGGCACGTGGATATGCACTTGGATATGAACCATAAGTTCTTTATACATGGCTCCATTTCGTCACTCAGATATCCAGAAGATGAATGTTTGAGGTACGAGATTTAATAAAATTAATAATTTTCTACTTGCTTCATCGAGGATATTCTTAAATAAGATTGGTAATTTTTTCCCTGTGAGCATGTGACAGTGAAGAATATGCCTACCAGTACAATTTGGTGCCACTGCCTTGATGTGGGTTAGGATACAGTTTTACCCAGCGCTGTGTTTGCAACATCAATGCAAGTGTCAATACAGTAAAAAAATAAATAACATTTTTAAATTATTACAAAAATAATTTTGACCTCATAGACCTCATGAAAGAGTATTGGGGACCACAGGGTTCGCAGCCCACACGCTGAGAACCACTGCCCTAGAGAAACTCTTGTACATGTGTGTCAGGAAACATGTACAAGATTGTTCATAGGGTTATTGTTTGCAAAAGTCAAAAATTAGAAAAGATTCATCGACAAAATGGCAAGAAACTGTGGAAGATTCAATGAATAGAAAGTAATGCAAATGAAGCCAACCATAGCTAAATGGCGTAACAAGGATGAACGTCACCGACATACTATTGAGCAAAAAAATATGTGAAGTTTAGGTTTATTTAAATGAAGGTCAAAATCCACTAAAACAGAAATACTTTCATTTTTAAGAATGCAGGCATTGGTGGTAAAGTCAAGCTTAAAAACAAAGGAGGGAAATTACCAGAGAAGTCAGGATAGCAGTTACTGCTGGGGGAGATGGATGAGGTAAGATGGGGAAGAGTCAGACAGCAGGCTGCTGACGTCTGGCAATGATCTCATCCTTGCCTGCATGCACTTTCCAATGGTTCTCCTTTGTATAATTATTTATTATAGTTTGTAAGACTCCGTGTATCTGAATGCTATATTCATAAGAAATGTTTTAAAATATAAATTCTCTCATTATGTCAATGACTGTAGATTACATCATCTTGGATTTATTTAAATTCTACATTTAACTAGCAGATTTGCAAAAGGAAAAAATGCCTAATTGGCATTCTGTGTAAGAAAGAAGCAATATCCCTTTTTAGGCAATGGGTGGGAACATTCAATATGGGTGGAGGTGAAGTTCAAAGGAAATACTCTTATTTTATTTCACAAAAAGAGCAGTTTCTGTCTGTTCTCTGAAAACTGACGGCTGCTCTGAAAATTGATCTCCCCTTGTGTTGTCTCTTCTTTCATTTTCAGTGACAACAGTTTTCCAAATGTCTTAATCTATGTCAGAAATCTTTTTTAAGAATACTAAAAAAAAAGAACCCCACTGCTTGATGGTGCTCAAGGTCACACAATTCTGTGATGTGGATATCACAGGAAATGTGTTAGCAATTACAAAGGCAAACAAGTCCAAGTATGTTTGTGAATGACAGACTAAGGTTAAAATAAAGAATCACGGTCACCGAACGTCTTCCCACAATGCCAAATAAATTGAAAAAAACTTGTAATCTTAAAATATTTTATAGGTGTGTTTTTACCAATCAAAAGAAAACTACTACAGTTCTTCAACTCTAATAAAATAATATTGCAAATATTACTCATTTAACATCTAAGGTATTTTCCACACAGTTATAAACTTAAAATGGAAGTTGTGTTTTATAAAGGTTGATTTCCAAAGGCTAATTAAATATTTTAGGACTCTCTAAAGCATCAAAAGAATTGCATCATTTATTAAACGCAGACAAACCCTGTAATCTGTATATAATTTCATGTCACTCAATTCTCTCCACACTTACTGCATTCTTAAACTTAAGCATTTCAACTTCCTAAATTTTGATTTTATAACATTAAGAATTGATTAACCTAGATTATCATCACTACTCATAGTAGAACCCTGTGAAATGGATGTGAGATTTAAATACAAAAATAAGATTTAAAGAGACAAAAATATGAATTTTTTTCGTAATCTTGGAATAAGAAAGTCTATTCTACAAAATACAAAAGCCAGAAGCCATAGAGAAAAAACTGATAGATCCAACTACTGAAAAGAAAACTTCTATACTTAAAAAAATAGAAATAAATCAAAAGACATACAGAGAAAAATACTTGTAAGATATATGACAAAGACCTGAATTCCTTAACATATAAATTGTTCTTAGGAATCACAATGAAGACAAACAATTTAACAAAAATATGGAAAGGTATAAGAAAAGACAGCTCACAAAAGTGAAATTAAAAAGACAATAAACAGGGCTTCCCCGGTGGTGCAGTGGTTGAGAGTCCGCCTGCCAATGCAGGGGACGCGGGTTCGTGCCCCAGTCCCCCAGTCCGGGAAGATCCCACATGCCACGGAGCGGCTAGGCCCGTGAGCCATGGCCGCTGAGACTGTGCATCCAGAGCCTGTGCTCCGCAACGCGAGAGGCCACAACAGTGAGAGGTCCGCAAAAAAAAGACAATAAACAGACAAAAAATATGTTCATTCTCACTTACATAAAAGCAATGGAAATATCAAAGCAACAAGATGCTATTTTTCATCTCACAGATAATCAAAAATGTTTATAATTCAGTGTTGATGAAATGAGAAAATAGACATTCTCATACACTATTGGTGCAAGTACAAACAGACCTAACCTTTTTTAATAGTTTATTAAGATATACATAATTCACATACTATAACATTCACCCACTTAAAATATACAATTCAATGTCTTTTAATACATCAGAGAATTATGCAACATCACCACAATCTAACTTAGGACATTTTCATCACTCCAAAAAGGAACTCTCACACCCACTGGCGGTCACTCCCTACTCTCACCCAAGCCTGCAGCCTGAGGCAGACATAACCTCATTTTAAGGGCAATCTGTCAATGTCAATCAAAACTTTAAACCTGCAACCCTGTTACTGGGCAATTCAATTTCACAGAATTTATTGTATAAGAAGAAATATGCAATACATAAAAATATACACAGGGATATTCTTGAAACACTATTTGTTGTAGCAAAATACTCTACAAACCTCTATCCCTCAATAGGAATCTATATTAATAAAATGTGGTCCATCAGTAAAATAAAATACAATGCAACTATTTAAAAAGATGATGCCATACTACTGATATAAAAAAATCATCAGAATATATGTTAGCATTTAAAAAGCAAAATGAAACAGTATATAGAGTATGCGCTAGGATCTTATCTGTATTTTAAAAATGAGATATTCCTGGAAACTTTTAAAGAGAATACATGTTAAATTTTCTGGAATGATTACCTTGTAAAAATCAGGTGCTGAGGAAATGAAGATTACTATTTCATTTAATATTTAATTTTAAAATAAACTTAACTCACCTGAAACAATGCTATGTCTTATTTTTAAAACGCCACCCAGCAACAACAAAAGCATTTGTAGATGAGAACATGTACAAGACACATCAGGGTTGTCTGATGTGAACATGCAAGAGCCTGCTAAATTTCAAAACAGAAAAGCATTTATCCTCATGCCCATAAGTATATGTCTAACAAAAGTGACTTAATCAATTAGACATAAGATCATCCTTCTAAAGGATAACTACACACATCACAATGTAACTATGCATTTAAGTTTAGGGAAAAATCCAAGTTAGAAAACTATCTCTTGAAAACAGACAAAAATATTAAAGCGGTATGGTTGGTATTTTCTTTTTTGTTAATTCTTTTTTTTGCAAATGGACTTTTTTATTTATCCATCTATTCATGCACCATTCTAGAAAGAATTTGATACAGTTACAGAAATATTGATATATACAAATATAATAAGATTAAAGTACATAGACCAAAAATTGAAAAGAATATGCAATAGAAAGAGACCACTAAGGACAAAGATTTAGGACAGCACACAAAAGTACATGTCATAAAATATTACAGTTACTGAAAATATGCTGTGGAAGCTCTGATCTTTCCAGTGACCAGAACAGGGGAAACACCATGATCTCTAACAGTTATATTATGTTTAGCATAGAGATACTATGCTAAAAATCAATGTTTTTCCTAAAGTCTGAATATCTTTCTTCTAATGATTAGTATTCTCTATTTTCAAAAATGAAAATATTAAAAAACTATCTCCTGAAACTGAAAAAAACTTTAAAAAAATACATGTTCTGTATTAAAAATATAATTAGTCATCTTATATTTACAAAAGGCAATCTAAACTGCTACCTTCCTCTACCTTCAAATGGCTCCTAATTATCTTTGCCTTTTTATATTCATTCTCATTTTTGCATATAATACATCCTTTACTTGTACCTTATAATCACATACAATGTTCATGACACTTCCAACGTTAATTTTTATTTTAGAGGTTAAATTGTTTATGACACTAAACTTACAAAAATCCATTATTTCAATTGACCATGTAAGACATAATTCATTACCCCACAGAAATATTTAGAATGCTTATAAAGACAGACATCTAAGGACATTCTTCCCAGAATTATTTATATTAGTGAAAACTCAACCTAAATACCCAACAATGGGGATAATTTAAATTAACTGGGGATAACTGTATAATATGAACTATAATACAGCCATTGAAAATAAATGCTTAGGAACAATATTTAGTAGCATAAAATACTTGAGTTATACAAAACAATGTATATGATATCATCTCAATTTTCTAAAGAAAAATAACACGTTTACAGGATACATAAAGAAAAGACTAAAAGACAACCCAATGACATTTTACCAGTGTTTTTATTTCATAGATGATTTTATTTCTTTCTTTACATACATCTATATTTTCCAAGTTTTCTTTAATAAAAATCCACAAATTATTTTATAATCACAAATACTACTTTAAAAGAAAGATGAAACTAAGACAATTCTCACACTGGGGCAACTCAGCATATACTTTTAAATATTTTAGGATGGAGAAAAAAATATGATCAAAAAATTTCATCAAAAATAGTCAGGCTTGAGGACACAGGGAGTGGGAAGGGTAAGCTGGGATGAAGTGAGAGAGTGGCATGGACATATATACACTACCAACTATAAACAGATAGCTAGTGGGAAGCAGCCACATAGCACAGGGAGATCAGCTCGGTGCTTTGTGACCACTTAGAGGGGTGGGATAGGGAGGGTGGGAGGGAGACGCAAGAGGGAGAAGATATGGGGATATATGTATACGTATAGCTGATTCACTTTGTTATAAAGCAGAAACGAACTCACCATTATAAAGCAATTATACTCTAATAAAGGAGTTTAAAAAAAAAGTCAGAAATGACTATGTAGCTACACAAAGAGTTATTTTAGCCAAAATATACACTGGATATATTTTAAGATATGGTGTAAGTTGATGTTTACCTGCAAACTTCTCAATGATGCCACAAATATTTTTACAGTATGCCAAAAAGAAAAACAAAAACATAAGGGTGCGGAAAAAAATAAAGCCACACACATTTAAAATTATGAATCTCAAATGCAATACACAATAGCTTTAAATGTTTTCTCTTTCAACACGTATGTGGGGAGCCTTGGTATGTTTACCCCTGACCCAAGATGCCATCATAAAGAATAAGGACATTATTTCACGAAACACCAAAAAAAAATTTCAAAAAGACACCAGGTCCTTTCAATTATTTATTCTATGGTAAGCACTCTCAACAGTAAAAGGAAAAGGAAAAGGAAAAATAGTTGGTAATGACTTAGAATGACGTGTAAAAACAATTAATGACAATTTTTTTAAAAGGAAAGAATTTCAGGGCTTCCCTGGTGGTGCAGTGGTTGAGAGTCCGCCTTTCGATGCAGGGGACGCAGGTTTGTGCCCCGGTCCGGGAAGATCCCACATGCCGTGGAGCGGCTGGGCCCGTGAGCCATGGCCGCTGGGCCTGAGCGTCCAGAGACTGTGCTCCGCAACAGGAGAGCCACAGCAGTGAGAGGCCCGCGTACCACAAAAAAAAAAAAAAAGGAAAGAATTTCGAAACAAGGGTTCCAAAGAAGGTGCATCTGAATGTAAGTATTACCCTCAAAAACACTTTTTAGAGTGTAATTTCTTTTTATTTCAACAGGTTCTTCAAACACTAGCAGTGCACTAAGGAACAAACCCTGCATACCTTAAATTGGAGCTATAAAACGACGGAATATTACTGAGATCAGCAGCAGTCACTCCACCAGATTGAAATTTAAAAGGGGGGGTGGTGGAATGAATTGGGAGATTGGGATTGACACATATACTCTACTACATATAAACTAGATAACTGATGAGAACCTACCCTGTAGCACAGGGAACTCTACTCAGTGCTCTGTGGTGACCTTAATGGGAAGGAAATCTAAACAAGAAGGGATATATGTATACGTATAGCTGATTCACTTTGCTGTACAGCAGAAACTAACACAACACTGTAAAGCAACTATACTCCAATATCAATTAATTAAAATACATGAATACTTTTTTAAAAAAAGAAATTTAAAAGAAAAAATAGCACTTCCTCCTCTGTTATCAACAAAAATAAACTTATAGGCTCATGATATTGTTTGGAATATCTAAGAAAAATATCATTGTCTTCTGTGATATTTTATAAGTAGGATGGTAAGAAAACTCTATCATGTTGAAAATACCCAAATTGAAATTAAATTTCAGAAATTCTTAGAAGCCTCCCGTTAAAATGAAAGATAAAATTACTGAAATAAATTAATTAGAACCATTAATCTAAGTCCAATAATATTTTTCACAATTTGCCCATTTAAATAGTGCATTACCATTTACAAGTTAGATACATATTCACTGTTCTCATTTGACTTCGTAACAACCCTGTTTAAACAAAAATTAAACTAATATTCTTGACTTCCCTGGGTCATATAACTAGAAAATGGTTAAGGCAGATTAAGAACATAATTCTTCAGGGGCTTCCCTGGTGGCACAGTGGTTGAGAGTCCGCCTGCCAATGCAGGGGACATGGGTTCGTGCCCCGGTCCGGGAAGATCCCACATACCGCGGAGCGGCTGGGCCCGTGAGCCATGGCCGCTGAGCCTGCACATCCGGAGCCTGTGCTCCGCAACGGGAGAGGCCACAACAGTGAGAGGGCCGCGTACCGCAAAAAAAAAAAAAAAAAAAGAACATAATTTTTCAGGTTCCTAATTGTCTTTCATCGTACTACACAGATGACCAGTGTTTCATTGGTGTCATAAGCATAAAAATAATAATAATGATTTTAAAATTTTCCAGAATAAAAGTTTTTAAAAGAAAATAATAAAGCAAATTAATGACTACTATTATACACGTGGAGTACACAGGTACCCAAAGACTACAAAATCTTCCTACTAATCCTGTAAAGCAGACATCTCCCAAGTAAGATGAAGAAACTGAGACTCAGGCAGGATAAGTATCTGCCCATTTTCACATAGCTGGTAAGGAGGATTTATATCCACATATTCTTGACTCTATAGCCTTTGCTCTTAACCAATAAACACCACTGCCTCTTTAATAATTCTATTTTCAAATGATCAAAGAAAGATAGCACATTGTGTCCTATAGCAGCTCTAGCATAGCTGAATTTAGCAGATCAATTTAAAATAGTAGAAACAGTAAAAATAGTGAAATTAGAAAGATACATTACGAGGAAGTTGAGATAAAGAGAGGATGAAGAGATTCACTGAGGTCAAAGACACTGCTTCTAAAACCTGCCATCCCCCCAGGCCCTGATAATCAGGAACTGATAGTCAGGAGAGAGCCCCTCAGCGCAATCTGTCCAGCAGGCTGGGGCCAGCACACACAAAATGGAAGACAGGCAACACAAAGTTGAAGACAACCCTGCCTTACCTGCATCAGTATTTTATATCCGTACCAATGACCACCTCTTCCTACCATGCAACCTTATTCTAACCAGAAAATTCACATTACACAAAATACAAAAATTGTTTAATAAATTAGATACATCAGAAATATCTTGATCCTACCTCCTTCTCATGCATTCGAGACAGTAACTGATCCTCCTGGAGACTGCTGGATTTTCTCAGGCTGAATTTGGGAGTCATCTGTTGAATGAGGAAGAGTCATTCAATACTTTTTCAGGCCTGGTTTATTAAAAAGTAAACTCTAAATTGGCTGAAGTTCATGCCAAAATAATACCAATATTGGAGAAAAATAGTGATTTATTCACTTCCACGTGATAGGATTAATAGGACTATTATGCTTCATAATGTGGACTTGCATTATTTTCTCTAAATAACTTGAGGATTATTCTCTTTTAAAATATCTGACTGTAGGGAAAGTTCAATGCATTTCTCACCTACCAAAGTAACTGGGATAGGCTTCTGTCTCAGGTACCGAGGATTTTCTATCTGAAAATTTTTAAATAAAATAAAGACGTTAATATTTGAGTTTTAATTAAACTATAATGAAAATGTTACCCATATGTCTTAATATTTAGTATGTTTCTTAGAATGGGTATTGCATAATATATTTTTAGTGCCCCATGAACAAATAAAATATAAAGCATAAACTCCTTTGTGCCATAAATGCACCTGCATGACCCTCTCACAGCCTAACCACCCAGCCTCATCCCCACTTCTCCTCACCTCACACTTCATCCCCCAGGACCCTGAATGACCTACATCACCAGAATACGGTAGGTCTTCCTGTGCCTCTCTACCTCTGTCTACCCCTCTAACCCCTATAAGTACCCTCCTATCATCCTTCGAGTCCCAATTTAATCGCTACACTCCCAGGAAGATTTGATGTATGAATCCTTAACTTTATCTCCATAATAAGAACTGGAATACAAAATTCCTTTGGGATTCCTCCTATAGCTACCTTTCTATCCCCCAATATACCCTATGTTCCAAGGACACCGAACAACTTGCTTCACCTTGAAAGCACTACACTCTCTCCCATATCTGAGTCTTTGCAACCTGTGAAATCATTCTCCCAACTTCTTCATGTGGTTAACTTATTCCAGACTCTCAGTTCAGGAATGTGTCCACCAGGAAATTTACTTAACTTCCTACTACTGCAGCAGTACCCTGGAGGTTCATCTGCTTCTTGCGATCTAGCATCTATCTTCTGCAAAAGCTGTGGACTCCGAAAACAGACTATGCCTGCCTTGTAACACATCCACCACGGGACCCAGTAGGGAGTGGGTGTCCCGCAAATATTCAGTAAGAAGGAATAAAGGAAGGGAGGGAGGAAGGAGGGAAGAGAAGAAAGAAGGAAAGAAGAAAGAAAAGAAGGAAGGAAGGGGCAAACTGCACCTGATCCCACCCTCTTATCATCTCCTGAAGTACGCTGTGTGTCTCTCATGGCTCTTCTGTAATATTTACGTGTTTATCAGTATGTCTCCATATCTGTCTTTAAGCTCAGTGAGTGCAAGGATGATGACTTCTCAATTTTGTATTCCTGGATCCTAGCATAATACTTAGCATGTAGCAGGCTTTCAATGAAGTATTTATTGAATTAATGTACTATATGATCAATTAGAAACACTGATTGTAATCTCAACTATTTGATCCACAAATGAAGTGATAATTAAAAATCATTATCATGGAATTCCAATCTCTTAACATCATAAACTCACAGTTTGCTACATGGATAACCTCAAAATGTACAAGAATATGAATGTAACACTAATTATGACTTCAACCTAGAATAGTGGTTCTTACCCTGAAGTAAACCATTAGCATCAACTGACAAACTTTTTCAAATATATGTTACTGGGTTCCACTCCTCCAAAATCCCACTGCGTTTTCAAAAAGCTTCTCAAATGGTGTATTATAATTAATAATTCTGGAAGATGAACAAACCATACCCAATTTGACAATAAAGTTCGGGGTAAAGAATCAATTAATCAGAGAATATAGCGGCAATGAAATTAAAAATAGAACGTAATCAAAAAATATTTTAATAGGGCTTCTCTGGTGGCACAGTGGTTGAGAGTCCGCCTGCCGATGCAGGGGACACGGGTTCGTGCCCCGGTCCGGGAAGATCCCACGTGCCGCGGAGCGGCTAAGCCCGTGAGCCATGGCCGCTGAGCCTGCACATCCAGAGCCTGTGCTCCACAATGGGAGAGGCCACGATAGTGAGAGGCCCGCGTACCGCAAAAAAAAAAAAAAAATTTTAATATAGGACGGATAAACAACAGGGTCCTACTGTATAGCACAGGGAACTATATTCAGTATCCTTTAATAAACTACAATGGAAAAGAATATGAAAAAGAATATATATGTATAACTGAGTCACTTTGCTGTATAGCATAAATTAACACAACATTGTAAATCAACTATACTTCAATAAAATTCAAAAGAAAATTTTAAGCCTCTATAGCGACAGATAGGATCTGAAGAATAACTATATTTCTGCACCTAGATTAGAAGAAATTTACAAAATAATTTCTTTAACCTGGAGGCTGGTTCCCATAAAGTAATGGCAACTGCCTGAATTTAAATTTCTCTCCACATCCTCCAAAAATCCATACAGATGAACAAAGAGAGCATTTATTTTGATTAATACCCATCACCCATTCCTACATCACAACAAGGAGAAAGAGATTACAAAAAATTCAAATAACATGTAAGTGGCCAAAGAAAGATCACGAATCAGCAGAATTAGATCCTAAGCCAAACCTGAGTGATAACATGAAAAAAAGCAAGTCCTGAGGGTCCTACTAGTGGTGGGACATAAATGTCATCAAATATTGACCTGTAGAAGGAAAGTGGCTTAAGTGGGTCAGACAAAAAGCCTGAGAGATGAGAGTGCTGGAGACAGAGGAGTCAAAGAGGGTCACGGGGTGTGGGCCAGAGAAGGCGGTCTTAGGAAGCGAGCACTTCTGCAGTAGAGGGAGGGCCCTGGAAGGAAGGCTGTCCGTAAGGAAAAAAGAAAAGGGGGCTACAGAAAAGGGCCCTACAGAAACAAGAAGAAATCAAGGAATCTGAAGACAGGCCAAAATGACAGCCACAGAAGGCACCATCTACTAAAAGTATTGCAGTTCAGTGGAGCAGGAGAAGGGAGCCTCCCTGAACTAAGAAATAAAGTAAGTACGCTACCCAAGCCACCACTCTCATACGCTCACTGGCTATTGCTTGTTCAGAAAAACCTAACAGAAATAATCATGAACAGAAAAAAGAATCCGATGTCCATAAAAGCTTACTATAAAAAAATAGAACATCAAAATCAAAACCTGTCAGCAGAAGGAATCACTTTTTTAAAAATCCATGAAACAGAAGAAAACTGTCATACAGCCCCCCTTTTGCCTCCCCTGTCTGCAGTGCTCTGATTCATCAGGCTTTTTGGACAGCCCATTTAAGGTAGGCCACTCTCCTGCAGGTCAATATTTGATGATATTTACATTCCACGACCACTAGAACAATATATATTCAAGTACAACTTTTAAATAATTTCAGGAAGTTCATAAAGAACACAACAAATAAAGACAAAAAATAGAAAGATGTTAAGTAGAGGCTGACCAAATAAGAGCTTGGCAAACCTGCCGGATGCCAATATGTAAAAGTCAGCTGCATTTCTATAAATTAGCAAAAATCATCTAGGAAAAAAGACGATTTTACAAAGACATAATTTATAATCATAAAACAATATATAACTCCTAAAAGTAAATCTAAGAAAACATTCATAAACCCTTTATGGAGAAAATAATTTAGCTTTTTCTGAAAGACATTAAGACTGAAATAAAAAGAGTGTGAAACCATGTTTTTGGATAGCCTCAATATCATAAAAATGTCAATTCCCCTTAACTAGATCTAGTGACTAAATTTATCCAAACCAAAATCTCAATAGGGTTTTTGGAAAATTTAATAAGCTCATTATAAAATGTATATAAATAAATAAAGGGACAAGGATAGCCAAGACATGCCTGAAGAAAAAAAAACAAGGTGGGTTGCCTTACAAGACATAATAAAACTATAGTAATGAAAATAACTCAAAGGAACTAACTGGAAAGTACCAGAAACTCAAATATATATAAGAATATGATTCATGACAGATATAGCACTGCAAATTATTGAGAAAATAAGGATGTGTTCAATAAGAGGAAGAAAATAAGAGCAGATCCCTTCCTCACACCCCGTATAATAAATTCCCAAAGGATTAAATACTTATAATTAAAAGCAGAACTATAAAAACTTTCAGAAGACAACTGAGAAGAATGACTTCATGGCCTTGGAGTAGAGAAAATTTCTTTAAACAACACATTAAAAAAGCATAAACAAAAAAGAAATAATAAATTTGACCACTTTAAGTAAGAACTTCTCTCTAAAAAAATATTATAAATAAATTGAAAAGGCAAGCCGTAAACTGGATGGAGATATTTGCACAAATAATTAGTCTACACAATGTGTAAAGAAGTTCTTTTAAAATAAAAGAAAGAACAACAGCCCATTTGAAAAAAAAAAATGGGAAAAACTTGAGACACATTTCACTGATGAGGAACTCTGAATAACATAAACATGAAAATATGCTCAATCTGTTGAGAAATATGAAAAATGTAAAGTAATACCACAAAGAGATGGTACTTTACAGCCACTAGATGGGCATACATTAAAAATTTGACAATAAAAGTGTTCCAGATGTGGAGCACTACTGTTGGGTGTATGAATTAGTGCATTTACTTTGGGAAACATTTATTAAGTAAAGATAATAGTAAACTCTACTTAAATATCATACCAGAGAAAGATGCATAGTCTTTAGTAAATAACACTGTACTATACATATACACAACTTTTGGAAAAACAGAGGCAGCAAATTTCCAGCAGGCAGCAAAGTACACTCGATAAATATTTATTGTCTGAAGGTATATATATGAAAAGTAAGTAACCATTCTCTATTTTTGGAATGGAGAAAACCAGCATAGAAAGTAAGTCCTTCAAAGACACATGCATATAAAACCCTAATTCATAAAGCAGAATTAAATATAAGGGGGAAAATGAAGAGGGAAACAGAGAATTCCCAAAGATGCTCAAGCTCTAATTAAGCTTAAAATTTAAAACCAAAAGCCAAGAAAACCATCTGTGACTTATTTTTACCCGGCTCTACATTTATAAGCAGGGTACAAAATATTGGTTTAGCTAATTACAATGTAGCCTCTCAACTATGCAAAAATAACTCCTATTTCATCCTCTTCATCTTTAAAAGCCATTAAATACAGAAATTAAGGAGTCATCCTGTTATCATAAATTTCCTCTCTCAAGTTGACCAAAAAAAAAATCTATTCTAATATTTAAAAGCAAGAATGAACACTGTAAACAAGTATAAATCTCCTGTTGTTGTTATTCATTTACAATACATTGTGTTTGTCTCATACCCACTTTTAAAATGTAATGAGAACTACTCATAGCAGAGCATGTTCTTTAGTCTATCTGAGGGAAATAAGCAGTCTATTTTCTGATTTTATAACAGCAGCCAGACGTGCTTTGAAGTTAAATGTTCCCACTTTGTAACCCACAAGTAACATGGACTTGCAGCAATCTGTAGTCTTAACATTTACTTTCTTCATGCTCTTTTAGAAGACTTCTTGTTTTCTCATAACACCTCAAGAAAGAATACCACAATAAGAAATGTCCAAAATGGAAGATAAAAAGAACTTATGTGAAATATTAAAGTCTAACAAAATATTATACAGAAAGCAAAGCCAAAAATAATTTAGTTCCAATAGCATGAATAAATCACGTGACAAAACATTTCTTGTTTGAAAAACAGAGTCACAATGATAAAATAAATAATAATTTAAACTAGACATAAATACAGATATCTGAATGCTCTCTAATGAAAACCGACTTTTAACATTTTATTTTGTTAAGTTTTTTAGCCTAATTTTTCAGTTACAAAGAGTTCTGTCAGTTTGTTTCTTGAAGAGATTATTCAGGACTTGGTCAAACTGACCTCCTTATAGACTAACTAATGTTGATCAGATAGAGATGCTCCAAGGTTCCAGAAATATAGAAACACTTTATCTGATATTTTAGCTGTCTTAGAGGAAAGGACATTCTCGGGCAATATATTACTAGCAGCACAACTAGAATAAGCGTTTTTAAGTCACAGCATCCGTCAGAAGAACTGCCAAAACTCTTTCTATAGCATAAAATAAATTCAGTCATCAATGTCAAATCAATTATGCTCCAAAATAATGTTTTTAAGTCAATATTTTAGAACTTGAAAAATGTTTTCCACAGAAAAAAGTACTACAAATGAAGGTTCATTTGTTGGTTTACTCACGTTTCAACAAACATTTAATGAGCACAAATGAAATAAAGATATAGACATCAATCACTGCCACAAGGAAAAGCAAATAAGCCAAAGGAACAGAATGGAAACACACATGTACTGTCACCTGATTTATGAGACAAGTAACACTGCAGCGCAGCAGGAAAAGAATAGTCTTTGCAATAAATGCAAGTGTCACCTGGATACTTATAAGGGACGAAAACAAATCTTAACTTCCTATCTTACAACATATACTACAATCGGCCCCAGATGGCATAAAAATCTAAATAGAAAGAGTGAAACAATAGAGTTGTTCGAAGAAAACATAGAACATCGTCAGGAACTCAAGATAGTCAAAGACCTTAAACAGGACAGAAAAAGCATTTTTTCATGAGATAAAAATGTGAAGATGAACAGCATTAAAATTTTAAATTTCTGTTCATCAAAGACACCAGTAAGAGAATGAAGGAAAGCAACAAGGTGGAAGAAAATATTTACAATACTATATTCCAAAAGTAGTCATCCAGAACAGATACAAAGCTCTTACATATTCAGAAGAAAAAGGCAGACAACCCAACAGGAAAACTGGAAAAGTCTTCAGTAAGCACTTAACTCTGAGAGGCTACCCAAACTGTCAGTCAACGTATTGAACGGCATCTAACTCTATCAGTCATCAGGAAAATACATATTAAAAGCACACTTCCCAATGTCACTACCACTGTCAAGAACGGCTAAGTTTTATAATTAAAAGAAAAACTAACAGACAACACCAAGTATGGAAGAGAAAGTAGAGGGGCAGGAACCGGTCCACGCCGCATCCCGATGACGGTGCAGACTGGCACAATCACTTTAGAAAACTGTTTGGCAGCATCTACCGTATCCATTAGCTTTGAGCTCCTTGGCTTCCAACTAGCGCACTTTATTTAGCCCAGGACTCCGAGGCTCGGCAGCGTGGGCGCTCCTCTCACCTGGACTCGCCCACGTGTCCACTCAGCCGTGGGGACAGCTATGCCCGGTGACTGAGCACAGTTCTGGACAGGCCCCGGCAGGACGACCACAGGGAAGACAGCCAGGGGTCCCTCACTCCTTACAGGGGGGGTTCGGGGGCGTCTCCAGCTGCCGAGGGCTTGCAGGTGCCCCCCAGCCCTGGACAGGAAGTTCTCCCCCATGGGCTCTGCCCTCAGTGGGGCCGCCGGACTAGGGTAGGGGTGCTGTCCACCCTCGGGAGCTCCCCGCGGTATCGGGGGGCCTCACTCCCACTGACCTCCCCCACTCCATCCTCCGCCGGGTCCCATTTCCTCCACTGCCTGTCCTGGGAGATCTCCTGCACAAATTCTGAAGAGACCTGACCTAAGGGCGTCACCTAAAGAGTCCCCACTGTTTGTTCGCTCCTGATGGGAGCGAGGCTCTCAGTCAGCACCTAGGTCCTGGGTGGGAACGGGTTGGGGGCTGGTGACCCGATGGAAGGCCTGGGAGAGCCCTCCCCTTCCGGGTCCCACAGCCGTGCTCATGAAAAAAGAAAAAAATTTTACATAAAGACAGTCATGCATGAAATATACGTTAACAAAGCAAGAAAGCTTCCCAAAAGCTAAAGGTTAAAAAGGTTAAAGAGTAATTTAAAAAATAATACAGGCGGAATTGTATTATTTAATTGCTAGCTTTACCAAGTAAATTCCTACTTGAATTATGCATTCCTAGGGAAAGTATTAACACACTCCTAGGAAAAGAAAGAACATAATTGGGGGAGAAATATATTTTTTCAACAGTAACTACAAAATTAAAAATCTAGAACATCTAATGAATCAGAAAGTAGGTGCTGACAGGCATGCCAGCGATATAAAACACGTGCCCTTAGTACAGAGCACAGAATTCACTAGCTATAAACTGACCATTCAGAGGAAGAAAGACACAAGAGTGCACTGCACATTCCCATACAAACTAAAATCAAAGCAAAATCGAAGCTTCTGAACACACTGGGTATTTAAAGTATTCTACTGTGATCAAGAGATACAGTTCAACCTGATTAATGCATATGCGTTATAAATATATAAAAACGCAAGACTTTCATATTTTACACTGTTAGTGCATTCTTTGAACAATAAAAATGTGAAACAAAACCCCAGGCAGTCCTAGTTTTAGGGTATTACCTCAAAATATTTTAGATGTTTTATCTTAATTTTTTATATGAATAAAAATTTTAATCCTCTGAACAGTTAAATAATTGTGAAAAGTATTCTATGTGCTAAGAAATGTACAGCAGAAGTTTCAAAAGGCTAAGGGCAAAGGCAATTTTAAAAGGACAGCCCAGAATTTTATTTTTCACTTTGATACTGCTTTCTGGCAAACAGAATGGGTCTTTCTGAGGGGTTTCCTGTGCTCCTCTCCCACACCAGTAACTCAGCACTCCCCTCCAGTGGCAGCTTCCCCTACCCCTTCAAATGTGAAAACGGTCTTCTTATTGCCCTCTCACTATCAATTCTTTCTTCTCTTTCATTAGCATACTCCCCAAATGCCATGGAGATTCACACTGCTTTAAATCCTTCCGGGTCCCCTCCCCTCTAACTGTGGCCACTGCGCAGCCAGCCCCCTCACTCTGAAGTCTCTGAAGACTAGATCTGTCCCAGGCCCTGGATACAGCCACCACCTACAGCAGTGCGGCTGCAAAACAAGACACCAGCCCTGGAGACTCACTCATGGAGCTGAAAACCTTGAACTCCCCAATTCATCTTACCGCCTCTCTTGACCCTACCAGTCTAGAATAACACGTTGAAACCCCTGAAATGCTTCCCCCATCAGACAATCAATTAACTGACAGAGACACAACCTTCCCGTTTTCCTGCAACCAAACCTTCAGGCGCCCTCCTATTCAGCCCACCAATCAGCCACTAAGCATTCTTTATTCTCTTTGAAATGTGTTTCTTTCCTATCCTTTCCGTCTTCACAGAAACTACACCACCGTGGAGTCCACCGCAGACACCTAAAGGAGGGTTGGCTCCCTTTCTCCGTGTCTATGCACACCCGCTGTGACCTTCTTAATACCACCTAGTCACATGTCCTAAAGCACTGCTTTCATTAAAGATTGGTATTTATATGGGGTTTCCCTGGTGGTGCAGGGGTTAAGAAACCACCTGCCAATGCAGGGGACACGGGTTCGGGCCCTGGTCTGGGAAGATCCCACACGCTGCAGAGCAACTAAGCCCGTGTGCCACAACTGAGCCTGTGCTCTAGAGCCCGCGAGCCACAACTACTGAGCCCACCTGCCACAACTACTGAAGCCCGTGAACCACAACTACTGAGCCCGTGTGCCACAACTACTGAAGCCCGTGTGCCTAGAGCCTGTGCTCCCAACAAGAGAAGCCACTGCAATGAGAAGCCTGCGCACCGCAATGAAGAGTAGACCCGCTCGCCGCAACTAGAGAAAGCCCGCCCGCAGCAACAAAGACCCAACACAGCCAAAAATAAATAAATAAATTTATTTTAAAAAAAGAACATTGTTAGTAGGAAGGGTTTTAGGTTTTTTTAAAAAACTAACAACACCTGATGTCAGTGAAGAAGTAAGAAACAGACAGTCCTATATACTTCTGGTTGGAGAACAAATTGGTATACACCTTCTGGAGGGCAATGTACCAAGACCTAACATAACCTAAGAAAGCAACCAAGTAGGTATAAAAGGACTCTTTTATGGAATTTTATTGCAGTATTACTTATATTAGCAATAAACTGGGAGCAACCTACATGCCCAAAAATGTCAGAATGTTTAAATAGGTTATGAACTATCTACTCAAAAGAAAAATTAGTGCTACCATTAATATTCATGCTAATAGAACTATTATTAACTTATACCAAATTTAAAACAGCACATAATAAAATAGTAATTATAATATGACCCCAATTTTGTTTAAATCTTAATTTTATAAATACACACAGGAAAAAAATGAGGGAAAGATATATTTAACAAAATGTTAATACAAATTTTATTCATCCAACTTTACATGTTTTTCAAATTTTTCAAGTTACAAATTATTTTGATAATAATAAAGTGGGATTAAAAAAATTGATCAAACCCCTTTTCACTTCCTGAAAGCATTTAAACAGCATATATGTAAAGTGGAATGTGGAGGGGAAAAAAAATTAATCTCACTACTGCCTAAAATTTAAAAGCTAAACTTCTCAGTTTAGTATTCAAAGCTCCAATGCAGCCCAACCTGATGGCACTGCCCTCTAACCATAACTGAGTCCCGGTCACGGCCACACCTTTCTTCATGCCTCTTTCTGCCTCTAGTTCCTGCCCCCTCCTCCCTACCCACCCAGAAACATTCACAGCCGGCCTCTGAACATGAAAACTGCCATCCACGATGGCGGCTCATCCTGAGGCCGCCTGGAGAATGTTTCTAACCCAGCTGACCTTGCTTCTCCAAGTCCTCCTACTCTCTCCTCCGCCTCAGGATTCTACTTTCTAGATAACTCACTTTGGTTATATAGTTTGATCATACACTATCTTAAAGTTTATTTAACTGTTTCATGTGTATATCTCTTATTTCACAACAAGAAAGTCAGCTTGTCGAGGGCAGGGACCATTCACGCTTCTTTGGAATGTTATTTCTCTTTCCTGTTCCCCAAGTCCTTCCCAGTGCTCACACAGTACTAAATGTTTAACAGCCAGTAATAGTCATTGTTTAGAATTAAATTAGTGAAGATGTTTTCCAAATACAACATGATTCTGCCACATCAACATACATACATGAAACAAATACTTTTTTACCCCAAGATTCCAACTATTAAGGCGAGCTTCGATGTCACTGTCATCCAAAGAAAGAGCAGATTTCCTCGAATGAATTTCCTAAAGTACAAAAGAGAAAAAGAAAAGCAGGATAAAAAAAAGACAGGATGGAGGGAAGAAACAAAAGTGGAAAGGAAGGAGGGAAAGAAGGGAGTGAGAGAAGGAAGGAAAGAAGGGCAGAGGGGAGGGAGGGAGGGAGGGAGGGAGAAAACAGGACAAAATATATGTCATTCAGAGTAATAAGAGTTTTGTGTGCCTTTTTTAGTAATGCTATACTACCCTCAGAGGAAAGGATTATGTTACAACTGAGTTAGTTCTCAATTCTAAGTAATGACTGTTTATTACAGCTGCTTAAGGCTATGAGAGGCCTTCACAATATATTCACACAGCAACTAGATTTCAGAAAAAAAAAAATCGAAAGAATATTTTAAAAAATAATCCAGACCCTTCTCTTTAAGTTCTTTCACAAAAAGTTTTAATTGTGGTATACCACAGTAACTTTAAAGGGGGGTAGGGAAACACTTGAAAAAATGATTATTTACTCTCATTAAAATTAGTTAACAGGGAAGTTTGTATTGCTGTCCAAGAAGCTTTTTGTTCTTAAATTAATTCTCATTCATACACTGTACATAAAGAGAAATAAGCTTTGGATTCACATCATGAAAACATAATTATTTATTATGAAAGAGTAATTCTTTACTTCTTAAAAAAATTAAGGGACTTCCCTGGTGGTGCAGTGGTTAAGAATCTGCCTGCCAATGCAGGTGACACGGGTTCGAGCCCTGGTCCGGGAAGATCCCACATGTCGCGGAGCAACTAAGCCCGTACGCCACAACTACTGAGCCTGCGCTCTAGAGCCTGCGAGCCACAACTACTGAGCCTGCGCACCTAGAGCCCGTGCTCCGCAACAAGAGAAGCCACCACAATGAGAGGCCTTCGCACCGCAACGAAGAGTAGCCCCCGCTCACCGCAACTAGAGAAAGCCCGCGCGCAGCAACAAAGACCCAACACACAAAAATAAATAAGTAAAAATAAATAAATTTATAAAAAAATAAAATAAAATTCCATGCTCTTTTCCCTCCCATATAATTTATTATATTACAAACTTATCAAACCAGATTAAAATTATAATTAACTGAGGACAGCCAAAGATCTGTACCCAGAAATGGACAATGACCTGAAAGCCCTACAAACTTAGAAAGTAAGTCTGTGGAAAATAATAATGTACATCCTACAGTACAGCCAAAATATTTTATTTTATTTAAATTTAAATTTAATTTCTTGGTATAGCATTTTCATGCTTTTAGAAAACCACACTACTAACAAATAAATCTATTTATCTATGGTCATTTAAATTATCTGAAGTGATGAAAAATACATTAAAATGTTCTTCAGACACAGATGCAGAGAACAAACGGATGGACACCAAGGGGGGAAAGCCACGGTGGGGTGGTGATGGTGGTGTGCTGAATTGGGCGATTGGGATTGACATGTATACACTGATGTGTATAAAACTGATGACTAATAAGAACCTGCTGTATAAAAAGATAAAATAAAATTCAAAATTTAGAAGAAAAAAAAATGTTCTTCATATTTTACTGAATCTCCAGATTTCTATTGAACAAAATGTTGGGTTTATTATATACACTATATTAAAATTCATTATTGCCTCTACTGTTGGTCCCTTGCTTTTTGAATGTTTGTGTGTGTATGTGTGAATGAGAATGTCTTTTAAAATGCACCTCCCTTATTTATTTTGAGTAAATATAATGATTGATAATAAATTCACAAATATCTAAAATGTGCTGCTCTTTATATTAAGATATTTATGAAAGTTCCAAACTGGAACCCTTCATCACTGGAGAAAATGGAAGGAGTTATGTTCAGAGCCAATGTTCTAAAACTGTCATGTTTCACATTCGACTTGCTTGTAACTAAAAGTCTCATCACCCAAGACAAGCTGAGTTATGCTGTAGGAAGCAGGCAGAGTCCTTCTCTTTATCAAGCTGACTGGAATGCTCATTAGCTCCATGGTCAAACCAAATCTATGTTAAGTAGTTACATGCAAGAGAAGTATTCATATTTCAAGATAGGAACAGTTCACCTTCATCAGGAAGGCAGTGTTCCCTACTTCACTACAAACTAATCCCAATTTCTTAAGTTTATGACCATTGTGTGTCTAATCATTTTTAGACATATACTGAGTAAAAGGGGAAAAGTAACTAAAAAACAAAACCTTTTCAAAGTTATTCTTCAATGCACAGGAAAAATGATAGACTGATTAACACGATGCCTCAGAATCTTTGAGAAAGCAGAAGGAACGCTATGGAACATACCAAATACACCACTTTCTTTGAAACCAGGATATTCACCAAAACCTTCAGACTTTATTGTTTGTAAGTAATCGTTGGAATTTAACAATATGAAACTAAAAATATGTGGAGATTTTTTTTTTTTTTTTGGTATGCGGGCCTCTCACTGTTGTGGTCTCTCCCATCGCGGAGCACAGGCTCCGGACACGCAGGCTCAGCGGCCGTGGCTTACGGGCCCAGCCGCTCCGCAGCATGTGGGATCCTCCCAGACCAGGGCACAAACCCATGTCCCCTGCGTCGGCAGGCGGACTCCCAACCACTGCGCCACCAGGAAAGCCCTATGTGGAGATATCTGAAAACAAGAAGCAAACAAACAAAAAAACAAAAGTAGATTCTGATCTTACATAACTCCTTGGGGTAATAATCTGTCCATCATCTCTGTAGGTTGGACTCATAAACTGTGATCTGGTTTGGAGCTTTGCAATGCATTGTTCCCTATTAAGAGACCAAAACAGTCACAGTCAGAATTGGGGAATTCAGAGGACACAGCGGTATTCAAATCTAGGATTACAATATTTTTTTCCTTTTGGAAATGAGATGACTGTTTATATTAACAATGACGTTTCAAGAGCAAAGAAAAAAGAAATACAAATAATAACCACTTGTATTTATTAAACTATAAGTAAAATGTCACCTAAATGCCACATGCTTGCTTACAAACAAATGCTATTGTTAAGTGGGACTATAATAAACCACATGTATTTCCCCTTTTCCTACGTGTAGGAAGAGAAAAATTGAAGCATGCATTCTCAGAGAAGATAATTGTTTTAAAAGGTTAGCAAGTTTTGTTGGATTCATGTTTCACATCATGATGAAGTCTTAAAATATATAAAATAACAAAACTTTCACATAGCTGAAAGTCTGAATTAATTTGAAGCCATCTCAGAAACCACAGATAAATCAAAGTCCTAAATTTAAAAATATGCCATGTTAATTTAGGTAAAACATAAGTAGAGCATAAACAGGAAAATAGTTTAAGCTTCCAGATGAATTAGGACAAAAAGATTTTTCTCCAATATAAAATATAGTACAAAAAAGTGCCATTCTCAATATTCTACTTTAGCCTAGAGTCTCCCATATATTTTTTTCTTTTTTAAAAAAGAGCTCTATTGAGGTATAATTGACATACAAAGAACTGAACATATTTATTGTGTGCAATTTGATGAGTTTGAACATACGCAAACACCTGTGATACCATCACCACCATCAAGGTAACAGACATATCCAGTACTTCCCAGAGTTTCCCTGTGACCCTTTGTTTTTGTTTTGTTGTAAGAACACTTAATATGAGGTCTATCCTTTTAACAAATTTTGAAGAGCACAATACTACATTGTTAACTAGGCACTATGCTGAAGATATGGAAACCACCCAAGTATCCATTAACAGAGAAATGGACAGAGCAGAAGTGGTAGACACATACGATGCGATATTGTCAACTCTTTAACTGGATTATGTGGGTGGCACCTGGTGCAATCATCTTCCTGTACTGCCATATTTTTATATTACCAGGGATAATGGGTAAATTACTTTATCCATTATCCTAGGGAATCTAGTTTCCTAAGAAAATATTTGACTTCCCTTCATGTCCACTTCTCTCCCATATATTTCTATTCGAGCTACTTCAATGGACGTTCCATGATTACAAATATCTATTCTCTGAATGGTTACTTCAAGAGACACAAAATGAAAACTAACCATTATTTAATGAATTAAAGCCACTGACTTTCAACCACTAGCCATATCAGGATTTCCTTCACAAATTGTGGGTCATACTAAGTATTCTCAAAAGACAGAACAGTAGTTCAAAAAGACAAGATTAAAATTAATGTGTTTTTTGGTAGTTAACGCTGACAGAATAACATTCCTTAGACTAGTTACTAAGTAATTGAGAATGTCTGAAAAAGTTGTTTTAAAGAGAGCTGTGGATTTTTTTTATACCCCTATCCGTAGTCCAGATATCCAAATACTTAAAAATAAATGAGAAAATGAGATAAAGTAATATTTTGAGAATAATCTCATCAGCCAGTGTGCTTGAGCTGATATAAAGCATTTAAAACTTAGTATGTGGGAAGAGACACCCTGATATACCATACTAAGTAGTGGCCTGTTCTTCTTTAAGAATAGATTAAACAATCATAAAAAGAGCGATACTTAAAAATTGAAAAATGCTTAAATATTAAAAGTAATTCTTCTCATAGAAAATATTAATAAAAAAGAGGACTGAAACATTTATCTATTTATTACACAGGGTGCATACATAAAACAACACATCCTTTTAAGTCACATGTAGCTGTCTTCTGTAACGATCCTACCTCTTCCCCTTCTTAGTAAATTTTCAAAATAAGTTATTGAATCTATGTCCTATCCTGCCCTGTCCTCTCCAATCAACTACAATCTGACTTCCACTCATCCTGAAAGTGCTGTAAGTAAAGTCAGCGTTGATCTCCTAGGTGCTCACGCAAATGAGCCGCAAT
Source organism: Delphinapterus leucas (assembly GCF_059928025.1). Lineage (NCBI taxonomy): Eukaryota > Metazoa > Chordata > Mammalia > Artiodactyla > Monodontidae > Delphinapterus > Delphinapterus leucas. Next base: position 69,482,618 of record NC_143147.1, read on the forward strand.
CTGTTCTTACCCTGGCTGCTCTCACTAAAACGTTAGGGGTGGTGCTTTAAAGATGCCACATTTATTGGCTCCACAGAACCATTCTTTCCCGGTTCCTATCTGGTCCTTTAGAAATCTCCTTCACAGCTTTTTCACTAGCTTTTCTTTCTCTGCCCATCTCATACATGCTATAATCCCTGGGGTTCTGTGTCTAACCATATTTATTTTCCTTTTATGTGCTTTCCCTGGTCAATCCAATATACTATTAGTTTTTCAAATAATAAGGAGAAGCTCTGATTACCAATCTACATCTCCAGCCCAAACTGCTCTCTTGGCCTCCAACCCCATTGCAAATACAAACTGAATAGCCCTACCTCCAATTCAACATGCCCCAAACTAAATTCATTCTATTTCCCCTGAAACATGCTCCAGTGCAGGCCAAGTAAAGCAGAGGCATTGCTGAAGTCAGCTTCTTGTGAAGGCAGTTGAGCCAACTAAAGAAGGAGGTCAGCATCATTGCTAAGATCCAGCTGGCACAAGAAGCATGGGGCATTAAGCACAGAAGTTTCATCTCTTGCCACTGATAATGACTCCAGCTGGAAACGCAATTAACTGGAACTCTAAGGAGGCACAAAGACGGCTCAGATTCACAGTGATGGGGCTGGAGGTCAGGGTGAACAGGGAGACAGAGGGCAGGGGGCAAAGCTTAACCCTGTGTTATCCTTTAGGAAGAACAGCAGGTGCTGCCTGCCACAGAGAATAAATAGCAAGTCATGGTGCTTATGAAGACAGCCTACCGTTGGTACGGGGGACACGATTACAGCGAGGTCAGGACTACGGAGCTTGTGCCAATGAGAAGGAGGGACTGTGGCTCATTCACGTGTGGGTGCCAAGCTAGCCCAGAAAGCAGGGTCTCGGAGTATGAGTAAGATTCCCTGACGTGCAAGTGCCTCCTTCCTCCTCTGGAAGAGTAAAACTAGAGGAAATGTAAGTTTTTCCCTTTCACTTTTTCCTAATGCTAAAATATTTCAACGACAATCCAGAAACATTCTCCCAGCATCTTTGCTGATTCCAAATACTACAGAAACATAGACTTGTCACTATAAAAATAAAGAGATAAGTAATGAGACATATAATAAGCTTTAAAAGCCTAAACAAAGACTGACTGAATTTCTTCCTGCAAAAGAAACTTATACATATGGAAAATTTCTAAAATGTCTTTTTAATTTGTGTCCTCAATGTGATTCAAGTAGACATTTCAGATATAAAAAGGAAATAAACAATCTGTGATCATAAAAATGTGCTTAAAAATGAAAAGCATCATTACCAAATTTTAAAACCACAATGTAAGAAGAGAATGGCAGATAAAATATAGCATAAAATCAAATCAGTGAATTAGAAAACTACTTCAAGAAATATTCTGAGAACACACAAAAAAATTAAGGGATGAATAAATAAAAATGCAACAGATAAGGAAGATAAATTCAAAATCTCTCATACCAAAATAATATAAATTCCAGAAGGCATAAATAAAACAGAAACTGGGAAAATAATGATTAAAGAAATAGTAGTGACAATGCCAGTCAAGACTGCATTGGAGAAAAACCTAAAGGAATAACCTAGAACATCTCTTTTAGCTCGGACAAAAATGCAATGCCCAAAAAACCCCAAAAAGTGTAATGCCATGCTATTGTCAAAAAGACCACAAATAAATGTTGGTGAGGATGTGGAAAAAAGGAAAACCTAGCACCCTGATAGTGGGTATGTAAATTGGTGGAGCCACTATGGAAAACAGTAAGGATCGTCCTCAAAACACTAAAAATAGAACTACCATATGATCCAGCAATTCCACTCCTGGGTATATATGCAAAGAAAATGAAAACACTAATTCAAAAAGATACATGCACCCCAATGTTCACAGCAGCACTATTTACAACAGACAAGACATGGAAGCAACCTAGGTGTCCAGCAACAGATGAATGGATGAAGGTGTGGTACATATATACAATGGAATACTACTCAGCCATAAAAAGGAATAAAATTTTGCCCTTTGCAACAACATGGATGGACCTAAAATGTATTATGCTGAATGAAATAAGTTAGACACAGAAAGGCAAACACTGAATGTTATCATTTATGTGTGAAATCTAAAAAACAAAGCAAACAAATATAACAAAACAGACTCACAAGCTAATTGTTACCAGTAGCGAGAGGGGTGGTGGGAGGGACAAGGTAGGAGGAGGGGATTAAGAGGTACAAACCACTATGTATAAAATAAATAAGATACAAGGATATATTGTACAGCACAGGGAATATAGCCAATATTATATAATAACTTTAAATGGAATATAATCTATAAAAATACCGAATCACTAGTAGTATGCCTGAAACTAATATAATATCGTAAATCAACTATACTTTAATTTTAAAAAATGTAATGTCATAAAAAGGACAGGAACTGAAGGTCTGCCAGGCTCTGGTTTCAGAGACAGCTAGAAAGAGCAGGAAGTATGACTCTGGACAAGTAGGAGAGAATCAAAGTTCCTCTAAGTAGAAGGACAAAGTCAAACTCATCAAGAAACCAGAAGCAGGGTTGGAGTTCCTTGTTCTTGAGAAGAAGCTGAAAATCAGTGCTGGTGACCACTTTGGAAAGCTCTGGCTTATAAGAAGCTTTGTGCCCTGGAAAGGCAAGGAACACAGACATGGCCTCAAAGCCAAGGAACTAGACTCGTCGTATGAAAGGACAGAGTTCAAAGTGAAAAGAGGGGGCGCAGTGGTTAAGAATCCGCCTGCCAATGCAGGGGACACGGGTTTGATCCCTGGTCCAGGAAGATCCCACATGCCACGGAGCAACTAAGCCCATGCGCCACAACTACTGAGCCCTCGTGCTACAACTACTGAAGCCCACATGCCCTAAAGCCCGTGCTCCGCAACAAGAGAAGCCACTGCAGTGAGAAGCCCGCGCACCGCAATGAAGATTAACCCCTGGTCGCCGCAACTAGAGAAAGCCCGCACGCAGCAATGAAGACCCAATGCAACCAAAAATAATTTTTAAAAATTAAAAAAAAAAAGTGAAAAGAGGCATTTGGTTCCCCAAATTCCTATAAACAGGAGGCAGCCTGAGAAAACTACTCAGCTTAAAACAAATCATTGCTTCTGTTAAAAAGAAAAAAAAAAAAAAGATAATTCAGAAGGAAAAGTCAAGAACCCAAAAGACAGAGCAGAGAACCATGAAGAACACTTCCAGGAAGCAGCACTAAGCCCTAATCAAGAAACTGGCAATCAGCACCTGCTAGATTTCAGAATTTCTATAGAACTGTCATTGGTTTGTGTCTCCCATTTTCCCTGTTTTTTAAATGGGAATTCTCCAGTCCCTCTCTCACCACTGGGGGGCGGGGGGGAGGTAACGTACAACTTTAGTTCACAGGTGTTTACAATGGAAGAAGCCACACCAGGAAAGTCTCACCTACACCTAGATATGACTTTTATTAGGTTTACTGAAGTATAATTTATGTACTGTAAAGCCATACCCATTTAAAATGTAGAGTTCTGACAAATGTATATACCTGTGTAACCAGTACAATGAAGATACAGATTCTTTCCATCACATCCAGAAGTTCTCTTGGCCTCCTTGGCAATCAATCTACTCCCTCCCACAAACCCAGGCAACCTGCATTTTGCAGAATCTCTTATATATGGAATCAAACAGAATGCACTTTTTAGGTCTGGCTCCTCTCACTAAGGTAGAGAGATTTAGCCATGTTGTTGTTGCATGTATCAAAGTTCATTTCTTTTTATTGATTAGAAGTATTCCATTATATGCATGAACCTTAATTTCCTTTTTGATTCATGTACTGATGGACACTTGTCTCCACATTTGGCTATTATGAATAAAGCTGCTATGGACATTCAAGAATTTATGTGGACATACATTTTCATTTCTCTTGACATGTAGGAATAGAATTGTGAGGTCATATGGTAAATTATCTAAAACTTTGTAAGAAATTGGTAAACTGTTTTCCAAAGTGGTGGTGGCACTTTATATTCCCATTAATGCTGTACGAGACTTCCAGTTTCATCTCATTGCCACCATACTTGGTTTTCTGTCTTTATCATTTTAGCCATTCTAATGGGTGTATAGTGGTATCACATTGTGCTTTATAATTTTCATTTCCCTGATAAAGGATGATGTTGTCCATCTTTTCATGTGTGTACATTAGCCATTTATTTATATATACATTTTGTGAAGTGTCTGTAAAATCTTTTGCACATTAATTGGGTTGTTGTCTACTTTTCCTTGAGTTGCACATACTCTAGACACAAATCATTTATCAGATATATGTATTTAGAATATTTTCTCTATATGCAAGGAGCACCATCTATTCATGATATAATACCCTTTGTATATTTTCTGGATACAATATGCTAATTAAGAATTTTTAAATCTATATTCATGCAGGAATATTGGTATGTAGTTTTACATTCTGGGAATGTCTGTCTTCTTTTGAAAACAAAGTAATACAGACTTAACAAAGTGAGTTGGGAAGCATTCCCTCTTTCTCTATTTCCTGAAAAAAATTCATGTAGGATGATATCATTTCTTCCATAAAAGCCTGATAGAATTCACCAAGGAAACCATCTGGGCTTACAGATTTCTTTATAGGAAGGTAGTTAATTATAAAATAAACTTCTTTGGTTAACTATAGGGATACTCAGATTCCCCATTTCTTCTTGTCTTTTAAGGAATTCTTCTATTTCATCCAAATTTTCACTGATACAAAGTTGTTTATAATAGCCTCATTATACTTTTTTTTTAGCCATGCCACGTGCTTGCAGGATCTTACTTCCCTGACCAGGGATCGAACCCGGGCCCCTAGCAGTGAAAGTGAGGAGTCGTAACCACTGGACCACGAGGGAATTCCCACCTCGTCATATTCTGAATATCTGTAAGATCTGTGTGGAGCCTCCTCTTTCATTCATTCCTGACATTGCGAATTTGTGTTTTCTCTCCCATTTTTAAATTTTTAACTGTGGCAAAATACATGGAACATACAGTTTACCATCGTAACCACTCTTAAGTGTTCAGTTCAGCGGCTGGAAGTACAATGACAGTGTTGTGCAACCACCATCACCATCCACCTCTAGAGTTGTTCCATCTTCCCAAGACGGAAACACCTTACCTATTAAACAATACCTTCCCTTTCTCCTCTCCCCTCAGCCCCTGGCAAACACCATTCTACTTTCTGCCTCTATGAATTTATACTTCATGTAAGTGGAATCATACAGTATTTTTCATTTTGTGACTGGCTTATCTGCCTTAGCATAATATCTTCAAGGTTCACCCATGTTGTAACATGTGTCAGAATTTCCTTCCTTTTTAAGGCTCAAGAATATTCCATTGTATTATATGCCACATTTTTATGCATTCATCCATTGATGGATACTTGGGATGCTTCCATCTTTTGGCTACTGAAAATAATGATGCTATGTACAAGGCTATACAAGGATCTGTTTGGGTCCCTGTTTTCAATTATTTTGGATATATACATGGAAGTGGGATTTCTGTATGATATGGTAATTGTATTTTTAATTTTTTTGATGAGCTGCTGACGGTGTTCAACCACAGCTACACTATTTTACATTCCCACCAACAGCACAGAGGGGTCCAACTTCTCCACATCCTTGCCAAACACTTGTTTGTTTTATAGTAGCCATCCTAATAGATGGCATCTCATTATGGTTTTGACTTGCATTTCCAGAATGATTACCGATCAATTTTTTGGAGAAATGTCTATTCAAGTCCTTTGCCCACTTTTTAATCAGGTTGTTTGTTTTTGTTGTTGTTGAATTGTAGGGTTCTTCACATACTCTGGATATTAACCCTTTTTCAGGTAGGTGATTCGCAAATATTTTCTCCCATTCCATGGGTTGCCTTTTCACTCTGCTGATTGCGTCCTTTGATGCACAAAAGTTTTAAATTTTGACATGGTCCAATTTATCTACAGCTTTTTTTGGTTGTTGCTTGTGCTTTTGGTATCATATTCAATAAATCAATGCCAAATCCATCGTCATGAAGCTTTCCCCCGATATTTACGTTTAGGTATTTGATCCATTTTGCGTTAATTTTTTTGTTTGTTTTTGTTTTTGTTTTTGCGTTACGCGGGCCTCTCACCGTTGTGGCCTCTCCCGTTGCAGAGCACAGGCTCCGGATGCGCAGGCTCAGCAGCCATGGCTCACGGGCCCAGCCGCTCCGCGGCATGTGGGATCTTCCCGGACCAGGGCACGAACCCGCATCCCCTGCATCGGCAGGCGGACTCTCAACCACCGAGCCACCAGGGAAGCCCCCTTAATTTTTATATATAGTAAAAAGTAAGAGTCCAACTTCATTCTTTTGCATGTGAATATCCAGTTTTGCCACACCATTTGTTGAAAAGACTGTCCTTTTCCTATTTAATGGTCTTGGCACCCTTATCAAAAATCATTTGACCATATATGCAAGGGCTTATCTCTGGGCTCTCTATTCTAATCTATTAGTCTATATGTCTGTCTTTATGCCAGTACCAGACTTCTTTATTAATTTATCCAATCATTAATTTGTTCATTCATTCATATTCATTTAACAAATAACTGAGTTATTAACTGTGCTCCATGGTACAGTGACAGGCCTTAGGAATATAACTGTGAGCAAGACAGTCTCTCTCCTCAAGGAGCTTTGTGAATAGGAACCACAGACTGATATCAGAGCAGACGACACCCCTTCTACAGTTTGTTAAAGATCATTCCCAACAGTCTTTGCATCATCTTCATAAAACACGAAGTCATAAGGAAAAAAAAAACGCTTTATTGATTGCTACATACAAGTACCTAAGTACCGTGGCCTCTATATCATTAACACTGACAAATTGTGGTGCCTCACTTACCAAATTTGGTCAATGTATTATGTGTTAACGGGCACACTCACATTTACAGTGCTGTCTGTCCTTTGTATAGAGGTTGGTTTAGGTACATTTCCTCTTTGCTTCAACAAATACCGAGTACAAAGAACATCTAGAATCTCCAAAGGTGTGTGAACTTATATATATTTTTTTGGTGCTCTCTCCAAGTGAATTTAGCATCTCAGTGTAGCCAAGCAAGAAACTTATTTAATTCAAAAACTGCTAGTTATTTTTTATTTAAAATGCAAAAAAAAAAATATGTTCATTACAAAAGGTAAATAAAACTGGCAACAGATCTAGCTTCCCACGTTTCCCAGCACAAACACCAAACGTGAAAGTGAACTGTAGGGTTGTGTACAGTTCTCTCTTTCCCTCATGTATCTTAGACTAGCATCAGCATTGACCGTCCTGCAAAATAGCCTTGTTTCCCAGAAACAGGAAGACTACTATACCTGGGTTGGGAAATCTATCCTTGCTATATCCAAAATATTTACATGGTTGTAACATTTCTGATATTTTTTTCAACTCTAGCAATTTTATAGCCACTTTTTACCTCTTCTTCTTTCCACACCTCTAATCTCTATTATGAGGTGCTAGCTACTAGAAGGGAGGTAAGATTAAAACTGCACACTGGTGCAGAAAGCTCACTCTATCCTTTGAGGATAGCACGACACTGTTTAGATTACTGTGGATTGTAGGAAGTTTTGAAATTAGAAAATGTTTGAATTCCAGTTTTGCTTTTCTTTCCCAAGACTGTTTTAGCTATTCAGTGTCACTTGAGATTCCATGACTTTTAGGAAGTATTTTTCCTTTTCTGAAAAGAAAAAAAAAAAGCCACTGGAATTTTGATAGGGATCGTATTGGGTTGGCCAAAACGTTCATTCGGGTTTCCCATGTTACCCAACCCAATATTATTCAATATATCACTTTGGGTTGTATTGTACATCTTAATAATATTAAATCTTCCAATCCATGAACTCATGTCTTTCCATTTACTGGTGTCTTTTTAAATTCCTCTCAACAATATTTTGTAGTGTTTTTAGTGTACAAGTCCTTGGTTAAGTTTATTCCTAAGTATTTTATTCTTTTTGAAACTGTTGTAAATGGAACTGTCTTCTTAATTTCCTTTTCAGATTGTTCACTGTTACTGTATAAAATTGTGACTGATTTTTATTTGTTGGTTTTGTATCCTGCTACTTTATTGAACTTGTTTATTAGTTCTAATAGTTTTTTGTGGAATATTTAGTTTTCTGTATGTAAGATCATATCATTTGTGAACAGAGATCATTTTTCTTCTCTTTTCAATTTAGATGACTTTTCTTTCTTTTTCTTGCCTCATTGCTCTGGTTAGGACTTCCAGTACTATGTTGAATAGAAGTGATGAGAGTGGGCATCCCTGTCTTTTACTGCTCTTAAAGGTAAAACTTTTGCTTTCACTCTTAAGTATGCTGTTAGCTGTGGGCTTTTCATATACGGCCTTTATTCTTTTGAGGTAGTTTCCTTCTATTCATAGTCTGTCAAGTATTTTTATCATGAAAGGGTGTTAAATTTTGTCACATGCTTTTTCTGCATCAATTGAGATGATCACG